>NC_081364.1:62861584-63483251 GCF_030684315.1 Stegostoma tigrinum | reverse complement strand
TTTTATATTAATTTTACGGATAACAAGCTTCCAATCAACTATTCCTACAAATAATAATTTCTAATCAAATTGTTGTACTTCACTTGCTCCTATCTCTACCCAAACACTTTTGTATAGTCCACATTCCAAGTTCATTCATGCGATTATATTAACCAGTCATATTTTAACTAAAACACATGATTGTATTGTCAAGTCATATCATTACATGTTTGTACCTCCTAGCTTCAGAGTGTACTTTATGATTACCAGTAAACCTATACTATCTACTTTTCCCTTTCAGTCCCTCCTAATGCCTACACTGTCTATTTGGCCTTTCAGGTAGTGTAGATAAGCAGTTCTTGGAATGTTTTTGGGATAGCTTCTCACAGCAGTGCCAACCAGAAATTGTACATTTTATTATCATGCAATGAGATAGGAGTAAATAATGAACTCACAGTGAAGGCATCCCTTGGTAGCAACAGTCATAATATGACTGAATTTTACATTCAATTTGTGAGAGAGAAGAATGGGACCAGTGTTACTATTTTAATCTTAAACCACGGCAATTATGAGGGTATGGAAGCAGAGCTAGCTAAAATGAACTGGCATATTGGTTGAGAGATAGGTCAATAGAAATGTAGTGGCAGATGTTTATGGGATATTTCAGAATTCACAAAATATTAAGAACAAGGAGCAGGAGTAGGCAATTTAGCCCCTTGAGCCTGTTGCATAATTTAATTTGATCATGGTTGATCTCATCTCGGCCTCAACTCCATTTTTCGGTCTGTTCCCCATAACCCTTTATGCAATGACCAATTGAAAATCTATCTACCTGCTCCTTAAGTTTATTCAGTGCTCCAGCATCCATATGGTTTTGTTAAAGTTTTTTGGGATTAAACAGATGAGTTGCAGAACAGTATAGTTATGAAGATGTTTTGGGATGAACAGAAAGTTTCAGCCCAGAAACATTCTATGAATATGCTGGTGCACAATCTTTCCAGAGTGGGTGGAACTGTGTCTTTTAATGCTTTTGTGTCAATATCTGGCTGGTGTGAGTTTTTAAGAAAGTAGGTGACATTCTTGGAAAAAGAATATCTAAAAGAGCTGACAAGCTGTAATGTTCAAATGCAATATCTTAATTAATTATTCCATTCAGTTCTGAGTTGAAGATGATTCAAATCTGACATTGGTACACATGTCAGATGGGCATGAAAACCATTAACTTGAATCTCCATCCTTTCAGGCCTTGCATATAAAAAAAGTAATGATGTCTAATTTTTATGTTTGCACTGAGGGCTGAATGGTGACCTTTGCAAGTAAAGTGTCCCTTCTACTACAGTTGTCTTTCCAATGATGTGATGACTTTATTTGTCAAGAGGACTGTAATCAACTTTAAGCATTGTAGGCATTTCTTGGCTCAGTGCTGTATGTGTAAACTTGAGGTTTTAACATTATGCAGGAATAATGTGGTTAATATCCTGTCTTTGCTTAATTTTTGCTGCCTGGAAATAGCACTCAGCTTTTTGGGCCTTATCCTAGGTAAGATTTAAAACACCCAAGATTTTAAAACATTGTTACCAAAATGATAGCAGGTTGTACTTGCGGAGGTTTGCTGCAGGAGGGAACATTCACAACTTTCTTTTTTCTTCTGCTCACAGTTTATTAGAGAAGATTGAACAAGAAACATGGAGAGAAACTGGTGTTTCTTTCGTATTGTCAGTAACTCGCCTCATGGAGAGACTGCTGGACTACAGGTAAATGTCTGTCTCTGGTTGTGATGGTGAGGACAAAAATTCATGTTTATGAAATCTAACTATAACAGTGCTTACTTACTGCTTAATCTTTTATTTTATGATTGAGGTGATATGCTACAGTCTTGTCTCCTGATAAAGGTAAAAGCTTTGCCCTCACTATGCTTCCCATAATTCAAAAAAGCCTCCTTTGGGGATACAAGCCTGCCATACCCTCAGAGTCTGGTGGTGGCTTTCAGTTTGATACTTCTGCATGGTTTGCCAAACCAATTCAGAAGGCAATTAAAGTTCATCAGGCATTAATGTTGAACACTCATCAGGTATAGATGAGAAAGGGAAAGGGGAAGGGGTACTAGCGAGTTTTGAGAAGATTTGTAGCTCAGGTTGAGGTTCTGGATGTGAGTTTGCTCACTGAGCTGGAAGGTTAGTTTTCAGACGTTCCGTCACCACTCTAGGTAACATCATCAGTGAGCTTCTGATGAAGCTCCGATGTCCCGCTTTCTATTTATCTGTTTAGGTTTTCTTGGGTTAGTGATGTCATTTCCTGCGTTGGTGATGTCATTTCTGTTCCGATATCAGGGTTCTTAGCAGAAGCAGTAATGCAGAGACTCGAACAAACAGCTCTGCCAATCATCCAACCCAAACTTTGGGTCCACTACGTGGATGACACCTTTGTCATCACTAAACAAAACAAATTAGAGGAAACCTTCAAGACCATCAATAATACCCTTACTGGCATAACATTCACAAAAGAGGAGGAAAACAACAACAAACTGCCATTCCTAGGTGTCACAGTAGAGCGAACAGTCAATGGGGAACTACAAACCAGCATCTACAGGAAAACAACACATACGGACCAAATGCTGAACTACAGGAGCAACCATCCCAACACCCACAAACGAAGCTGCATTAGAACATTATTTCAACGAGCCACCACACACTGCAGCACAGAGGAACTACGAAGAGCAGAAGAAAATCACCTATACAGCGTATTCAAAAAGAACGGGTACCCTGTGAACACAGTACGCCAATTTCTCAGCAACAAACCAAAAGAAACAGACAAAACGGGCCCAGAGACCATAACCACTCTCCCCTACATCAAAGACATTTCCAAAATGACTGCCAGACTACTCGGACTACTTGGCATCAGGGTAGCCCACAAACCCACCAACACACTAAAACAGCAGCCACCAAGATACATGAACATCAACTAGCCACAAAACGACATGACCCACTATCACTAGTATCCTTACATACAGAAGAGGAAGGACACCACTTTGACTGGGACAACACTTCCATCCTAGGACAAGCCAAACAGAGACACGCACGAGAATTCCTAGAAGCATGGCATTCCAACCGGAACTCCATCAACAAACACATTGATTTGGAGCCAATCTACCATCCTCTGAGAAAATGAACAGGAAATGACATCACCAACCCAAGGAAACCTAAACAGATAAATAGAAAGTGGGACATAACACCAGCGCTTCATCGGAGGCTCACTGATGATGTTACCTGGAATGGTGACGAAACATCTGAAAACTAGCCTTCCAACTCGGCGAGCAAACTCACATCCAGAAAGGGGTACATTTGCGAACTAGTTTGGTTTTAATAAGAAGCCGACAGCTTCATAGCCACTTTTAGTAGTACCATCATTAGCATCATAATTTTTGAAATTTCCAATCTTATATCTGACATCAAAACTGCTATGATAGGATTTGAACTTGTGTTCTGTAAGTTATCAATCCTAAATAAGTTTGCCACAGCATCACCATATGCTGTACAGCCTTAATACTGGTGAATAATGTTACACTGCACTACATTATTTTCAAAACTAGGGGTTGCTAAAGCATTGTTGCAGATCTGTCAGTGAGATGTGTTTCCATACAAAATCTGTCACTGTTTCTCCCTATAATAAATAATATTGTGGTCAATTATCCCTCAAGGTTCTTTTACAACAAGATTATTCATCAGCCCTTTTCATTACATGATACAAGATCCAAAGTAGCCAGTGCTTTCGTTGACTTTTCAACACACAACTCTAGAAAACTCATTAGAGTCTCCAGAAACTCATCACACACAAAAGCTCTTTCCATATCAAACATCCCTTTCCACATCTCATCCATGACACACTTTCTCCAAGCATTGAAATAACTGATTTCAGTAGACACAAAACCACCCATAAGAGAAGTCTTGATTTCCAGTACATAGTGAAATAATTGGCCTATGCTAGAGCAGCAGCAGAAGAGATACATCTCTTTAGGTTTTTCTCCATCACTATCCAGTAGTTTCTTTTTGTGTGTGGAAAGCATGCTGGTGCCAACATCAGTGTGGAGAGGATTGAATAAGGTTCTGAATTAACATCCATTGCCAGAGACATCAACACACAATCTAGGCTTATCACTTCAGTGTATTACTGAAGGAGCGCTGACTGTTAGATGGCTGTCTTTCAAGTGACTTATTAAACTGTAGCACCATAAGCCTCCTAGGTGGATATAAAAGGCCTTATGACATTGAAGCAAAATAGTTTCCTCTGCTGTCCTAGCAGCCATTTACTTCCCAACCAACATAATGAAACTAATTATCTGGTAAATACTTTGGTTTTTTTGGATTTTGCTGCAATCTGCACAAATTTCCTCATGCATTTTCTATAATACAACAGTGACTACACATGAGAATAACTTAAATCGGTATAAAATGTTTTGGGCTGTCCCAGGATTATGAAATTAGCTAAATAAATGTAGGTTCTTTCTTTAGGTCATTGCTTCTCATCTGGAGGTCAGAAAACTTTGAACCCATCTCAATTTTCAACGTAATATTGTAATAAAATTTCCAACCCCATTACTTCAGCAGCAAATTGCATGAAAGAAGTAGCAAGTACTTCAGGAAGTAAAGGATCTTTCTTTCCTACCAATAGCCAAGTGAGTAAAATTGTCAGAATGTATCCAGATGAAAGGGCCACATCCAGTTCAGCCAGAGCAGCACCTTGGAAGCTGCAGTTATCCCTTGATTCAGGGAAAGGGAAAAAAGAATTGAGAAAGAAAACTGGGAACTGAATATATTATAAAGATATTCAACATTTGGGAAAGACAAATAAGATGGAAAAAGAGATTAGCTTGTTCTGATACTATGAGATTGGGTCAGTATGTTATAAGGGAGAATCTCAGATCAGACGAACCATGTGTAGAATCTGAGTGGGACTAAGAAACAATGATAGGTAGCAGACATTGGTTGGAGTTATTAATAAATCATCAAATAGTAATGTTAGCATAGTAGAAAACTGAAGATAAAATAGCATGTGCAATGCAGTACTCATGGGTGACAAAACCTGCATATGGATTAGGTAAACCAATTGAGCTATTATGGATGATGAGTTTCTAGAGTCTTTAGTGTGTTTTCTAGATTTGTGGTTGAAAAGTCAACTAAAGGACTGGCTATTTTGGATCTTGTATTACGTAATGAAAAAGGCTGATGAATAATCTTGTTGAAAAAGAACCTTGAGGGATGATTGACCACAATATAGTAGAATTTTACATTATATTTGAAAGTGAAGTAGCTCAAGCAAGAGTGTTCAGTTTAAATAAGGGAAATTATGAAAGCATGAGGCATAAATTAGATGAGCTAGATTAGGAATATACATTAAAAGGCATAATTTTACATTAGGAATGGACAATTATTACATGGTTTAGAGCAACTTCATATTCCTTCAAGGGCTTTTGTGGCAATGTGGGAGAATCCATACTTCTGAGCCCTACTTCTGGGCTCAAAACCCAACTGCTTCATCAATGTAGATAACACAGTGTGGAGCTGGAGGAACACAGCAGGTCAGGCAGCATTAGAGGAGCAGGAAAGCTGACATTTCGGGTCGGGACTCTTCTTCAGAAAATGAGTTCATCGATGCTTTATCAATGTGTCTTATTAACTCTAAACAGGTTGATTAAAAATACCTATGTTCCTCCAAGATGCAAAAACTCAAAAGAAAAGTCAGTCAACCATATCTAACAACAAAAGTTAAGCATCATGTAAGATTAAAAGAAGAGGCACACAAAGTGACAAGAAATCATAATAAACTGAGAATTTGGGAGTTTTTAGAATACAGCGAAGGCAAAACCAAGAAACTGATAAGCAAAGGAAGGGCAGAATACAAATGCAATGCAGTGAAATCAGTGAAAATTCACTGTAACAGCTTCTACAGATATATAAAGTGGAAACATTTCGCAAACACAAATGTGTATCCATTAAGGTCAGAAATCTCGTGACACCAGGTTATAGTCCAACGGATTTGTTTGAAAACACAAGCTTTCGGAGCCTCAGTCCTCCTTCAGGTGTTAGTGAGAAAGGTTCTATCAGTCACAGAATTTGTAAGTAAAAGATTAAAGGTTCACACCATTAATGAGCATGTACTAAACAAACACTAAGATGCTGTTAAATCTTTACTCAGTTAGAAGCTTTTAATTTATTAATATGTATATATAAATCCCAAATTCCTTTCAAGTCATGGCCTCGAGAGAACTAAAGGTTTTACCAGTGTAAAGAAGTGACATTTTAGGTCAGACAATGCAAGTTAGGTATAAGGCCTTGTTTAGAATCTGTTTGTATATTAGTTTGGAGTCCGACTGGTTTTGTTTCTAAAGTAGGAATTTATAAAATGCCACATTGACTGGCTGAATATAAATTGTGTGCTTTTTGAACAAAATAAAATGTATCTGTAAATACAAATTCACCCCATAGGTGTGTGTGTGTGTGCGCGCGCGCTCGCGCGTGCAAGTGCGTGTGTGTGGGAGAGATGGTGAATGTGTGTGTATATGTGTTTGTACGTATGTTTGAGGGGTGAGACAGAGTGTGAGAGAGTGAAGTGGAGAAAGTGTGGGTGTGGGAGGACAGTGTGTGTTGAGGGGAGAGAGAGTCTGTGAGAGAGAGAGTGGAGGGGAGGAGAGAGTATGTGTATGTTGGCGGGAGAGTGTGTGGGTGGGGGGAAGGAGAAAATGTCTGTGTGTGTACGAGGGAGGAATGGAGTGTGCGTGTGCGTGCGTGTGTGTGTGTGTGTGTGTGTGTGTGTGTGTGTGTGTGTGTGTGTGTGTGTGTGTGTGTGCGCGCGCACGCGCTTGTGTATGTATACATGTGTGAGAGTGTATAGTGTGATGGGGTCACCTGTAGCGCATCGTGAACCCAAGATCCTGGTTGAGGCTGCCCTCGTAGGTAACGAACTTGGCTATTAGCCGCTGCTCAGCGACTCTACATTGTTGTGTATCTCAAAGTCCACCGTGGAGGATGTCTACCCAAAGATCCCGCAACCAAATGTCCTTGACTGCTGAGGGACATTCCCACTGCACCAGAAAATTCCTGTCTGGTGATTGTTGCACGGTATCCATTCATCCATTGTCATAGCATCTGCTTGGTTTCATCAATGTACCATGCCTCGGTTCATCTTTCCCTGCAAAGTATGAGATAAACAACATTGGCCAAGTCACATGAGTATCTGCCGTGCTCATGGTAGGCGGTGTTCCCACCTGTGATGGTGGTGTCCATGTGAAGCTGTGCCATGTCTTGCAGAGGTTACCATGACAGGGTTGTATAGTGTTGTGGTCGATGTTTCCTGAAGGCTGGCCTCAACCGGGATCTCAGGTTCATATCGCACTACAGGTGACCCAACTACACAATACACTCTCACACACGCTTATGTATGCACTAACTCTCTCTCTCTCTCGCACGCACGCGCGCGCATGCACACGCACGCACGCGCGCGCACACGCACACACGCACACACGCACACACACACGCACGCGCACACACACACACGCGCGCGCGCACGAATTTATGGGGTGAATTTGTATTTGAAAATACATTTTAGTTTGTTCACAATTTATAGACAGTCAGTCAATGTGACTTTTTATAAATTCTTACTTTAGAAATACAACCAGTACTGATTCCAAACTAAAAACAAAACAGATTCCAAACAAGGTCTCACATCTAACATGCATTGAATAACCTAAAATGTCACTTCTTCTTTACACTGAAAAAACTTTGAGTTCTCCCAGGACCATGACTTGAAAGGAATTTGGTGATATACAAGTACATATTATTCAATTAAAGCCTTCTAACTAATTAAAGATTTGACAGCATTCTAATCAATATTGTGCACCTTTGATCTTCTACTTATGAATTCTGTGTCTGATGCTACCTTTCTCACTAACACCTGAATGAGGACTGAGGCTCCAAAAGCTTGTGTCGTCAAATGAACCTGTTGGACTATAACCTAGTGTCTTGTGATTTCTGACCTTGTCCACCCCGGCCCAATGCCAGCACCTCCCCATCATGTATCCATTAAGAGCGCAGTCAAGAGAATTTATAATTGAGATGGAGAAATGACAGAGAAGCAAAATTATTATTTTGTGCTTGTTTTTACCAAGGGAGATACAAGATATATCTCAGAATTAGGATCTACTGGACTAAGAAGAATGAAATGTTGGAAGGATTAGTATTTTTAAGAAGATTGCACTGGAGAAATTAATGGGGCTGAAAGTTGATAAGTCCCCAGGGTGTGATGATCTACATCCCATTGTTTTGAAAGAGGTGTTTGTAGAGATTACCAATACATTAACTATCTTCCAAACTTCCAAAGACTCTAGAATGATTTTGGAAATATCACCCCACTATTTAAGATGGGCACAAGTGGGCAAAAAAGGGAGCAAAAGACCCATCAGCCTATATCATAATAGGGAAATTGCTAGAAGCTATCATAAAGAATATAATAAATGGACACTTTGATGAAAATGATCTGGATGGTTATAGTCAGTATGGATATACAAATGGAAAATCATGTTTAACAAACTTTGGAGTTTTTTTGAGAATATCACCAATAATGTTGTTAAGGGGAATACAATGGATGGATATTTGAATTTTCATAATTTCTTTTTGATAAAATTGCCTACCAACGGTTGGTTAGCAAAATTTATGGCATATATTATAGAAGATAAGTGAGGAAGAAGGTCTTAGGTTACAGAAGTTATAAACAGATTAATTAGGCAGATGGTCAAATCAGTGACAGATGGAATTTAACCCTGATAAGTGTGAAGTTGTGCATTTTGGAAGTGACATGATAAGGGAGTACTCGATGAATGGTAAGACACTAGGAAGCTCAGTGGAGCAGAGAGAACTTTGGGGTGTTCGTCCATAAATCCCTAAAGGTAGCAGGCCAGGTTACTGGGATAATTAAGGCATATGAGTGAACGATGATTCATTGCCATTTGTACTCTATAATGAACACACAGTAAAATACAGTGGAAAGCTTCAACTGCCACCGCAATCTAGTGCCATTTGAATATTTTAAGAATAAAAAGAGTACGATGGTTAAGCTCAAGGAGTTCTTTTTCATCCACCTCCGCCATAAGTCCTGAGCTGGCTGACCAACAACAGCAGTGCCATCACCCCTCTGCTACATGCACTGGACCACCCAAAGTCGGAGTTACCACTCTTCTAAAGCTGATGTTTTGGCTTTTCTGCTCCTAAGATGCTCTTTGGCCTGCTGTGTTCATCCAGCTCTACACCTTGTTATTTCAGATTCGGCAGCATGTGCAGTTCCTTTTATCTCTGACCTAATAGCTAATTCAAGACAGTCCAAACAAGAGACTAATGAATGTCAACATCTTGTGGACAATACCACAGACACATTTGACCCTGTTCTCATATACATTCTACTATTTCACTATTCAGTAATGATAAACAGTATGTTAGGAAGGCAGGAGCAGGATCAGGCTTTTCAACCCATCGAACATGCTGCACCATTTAATTCAATCATGGCTAATCAAACACTCCAACGCCTTTTACCCACACCACACCCATAACACTTTATGCCATTGAAAATCAAGAATTTATCACTCCACATTAAATATATTCATAGACTGAGCCTTCACAGCCCTCTAGGATAGATAATTCTAAAGATTCATCTCCTGCTAAAACATTTTTTTCCTAGTCACAGTGTGAAGTGACATCCCCTTTACTTTTAAATTGTGCCCTCTTTCTAGTCTTCCAAACCAGGGAAAACTTCTTACCGGCATCTATTCTGTCTATCCCTTGGAATATTTCGTCGGTATCAATTAGATCACCTTTTATTCTTCTAAACTCTAGAGAATACAGGCCCAGTTTGCCCAATATCTCTTCACAGGACATTCCTGCCCTCCATGGGACAAGTCTAGTGAACCTTTATTGAACTCCCGCCCTGGCAATAACACCTTTCCTGAGATAAGGAGGCCAAAACTTCACATTGTGTGCAAGATACAGTCCAATCAAATGCCACTACAGTTGAAGCAAGACTTCGCTATTACTGTACTTTAGTTCTTTGCAGTAAAGGCTAACATGCCATTAGCCTTCCTAATAGCTTGCTGCACTTGCATGTCAGCCATCAGTGACTTATTGATGAAGACACCTAGATCCCTTTGCCCTTCTACACCTTCCAACCTGAGAAGGGTCTAGGTCCGTAACATCAGCTTTCCTGCTCCTAAGATGCTGCTTGGCCTGCTGTGCTCATCCGGCTCCACACCTTGTTATCTAGCTATTAGCTCAGTTAAGGCAGCTTGGGCCTCAGAAATTGATGGCTCAAACAAGGACTTAAATGCCTCTTACCAAAATTACCACTGTCACCAGCACCTGCTCAACCTTCCAGATTGAATTTCATTTGCCACTTTTCTGCCCAGCTGATTAATGCACTCTACAACTTTCTTCCTTATTATCAACCATATCATGTGCAAATTTCTTGATCATGCCCCATTAATTAAGCCTAAAGCATTTATATATTGCATATATTACGGGAGCACCCAGTACTGAACCCAACAAATCTCCTTGGACACATGCTTCAAGTCACAAAAACACCTATCAACTGTAACACATCATTTCATATCACTCAACCAATTTTAGATGCACATTGTCAGTTTACCTTGGATCCCATTTTTATTTTTTTGGTCAGTCTATCCTATGAAACTGCATCTAAAGCATTGGTAATTGTTGATTGTATCAGACTTTCTACCATCCTTGTTACTTATTCACAGAAATTCCAAAGGGTTAGATGTAATCTTTCACAAATCATTGACAGTCATTTATTACTCATACTTATGTAAGCACAGGGCTCAATGCCACAATGAAGTTATGACCCTTGCAGAATTCCAACTTGCTCCTCCAGTAAGATTTTGATAAGATTTTGAAGTACTCCAGTTGGCTTCAACATGAAGAAGAGCAGAATTCTTTGATTCCCCAACCTAATGAATATTGTCACGACTAGGAACAATTTCCTGAAAATGATATGCTAGCAGACACCAGCATTTTCAGTTTGTTGTAGAATCATGGTCTCTAATACACCGATTGCAATCAATTAATCAATCAGAGTTTCTGACTGTCAGTTTCACTGTGTATATCCACAGCAGTTGACCTCAAAATCCAGCAACATTCCCTCACCACGCATACATGTTGATCATAATGCTGCTGCATGACTTCCATTTCCAGAAACCACAAGGTTAGGGAATGTATATATATTTTTAACAGGCTTTGCCAGTTGTGCTCCAGCCGGGTTATCACTGCGGGTAAAGTAAGTTTTGTGATGGCAGTGCAAACAAATAAATTCTAAGAACTGATGTGTGAAGCCATTATATTACATGCTTTTAAATATAGGAGGCTATTCAGCCCGTCACGTCCATACAATCTGTCTGCAAGAGCAGCTCATCTAGTCCTGCTCCTCCGCTGACCTGCAGATTTCTTCCTTCAGCTGCTTATGTAATAGGTCTGTGCAGGGTGAAGAATAATTATGGGGAAAACCATCATACCCCACATCCAATATGTGAACAATGCAAACTGACCAGGGACCCCAGAAATATATCATGACCACAGAAGTGACCTCCCATTTCTCCATATTTGAAAGCAGCCATTAATGTTCCGGAATTTCTATAAGCACGGATCTAGAGGCTGACCTACAGTGTGACCTGTGGCAGAGTAATGTCACGAACTACGAGGTGAAGCAATAATGATGAGTGATGAGCATGGACCATCCAAAAATGTACAACTTCCACATGCAATAGGAAAACAAATTTTCTGTTCCAGCCTGTAAACAACAAGAGCACTTGCCTTGTATGTCACCAAAATATGTCGAAAAATAACGACGGAAGTTTGGTATGACACTGCAAAATGATATACAGTAAATTCAAGGATAGTTTACCCTTGAACTGCTTTCTTCAGACAAAGAAAATTGATGAGATGAAGGCTATTTTGAAAGCTGAACAGTCATTTTTCTGTAAACTAGCAGTAAAAACATGCTCTCAAGCATCACTTTGCATTTGCCACCATCTAGCAAAATGCAAGGATCATTCACAGATGGCAAAGTAGTTAAAGAAGCAATGACTGTGGCCACTGACTCATTATTCAAAGACTTAAAGAACAAAGAAGAAATAATAACGGCAATCCAAAGCATGTCAGTTAATGTTTCCACAATAGCAAGGCGAGTGAACTCTTTGTCCAAAGACATCTTTGGCCTTAACTAGAGGAGGACCTGGAGAGATTATGAATGTTTCTCACTGCAGTTTGATGAATCCATCAATGTAACAGACGCAGCCCAGGTGATTGTGTTTAAGGACATAACTAAAGAGGATCATCTCACTCTTTTGCTCCTTGATGAGAGAACAAAGGGTGAGCATGTCTACAACAAATTCAAAAGGTATGCGTTTGAGAAAATTGTTCCAGTCAAGGAACTGGTTTCCATCATAATTGATAGTGCACCAACCATGCTTTATCAGAAAAGCAGGCTTTGTTATATTTTGCAGAAATGATCCTGCTTTTGCAGAAATTATTCTTCTTTGTCAATTACCACTGTATAATCCACCAGAAAGCATTAGTGAGTAAAGTTATGAGTTTTCTCATGTAATGAGAGGTGTTAAAATTGTAAACTTGATGCTGCCTACAGTGAACTAATACCCTACACTGAAGTGAGGTGGTTGAGTCATAGGAAGGTCCTGCAAAAACTTTTGGATTCTATACCTGAAACGGTCACTTTTCTAAATCGGCCAATGAAATGTGGATTGAACGGTCAAACAACCCGTGTTTTCTCAGTTTCAGGCACCTTACAGACATAGCATTAAAACTGAACGAACCGAGTGCAAGCAGAGGACAGAGACGTAGCAAACTTGGTCAGTCATGTGCATTCAGATCGAAATTAGGTTCATGGCCCTCCAAATTAAAAAAAAACTCTGCAACACTTCCTGAACCTGGAGTAAATACTTCTAAAAACAGAAAAAGGGTTTCAGCCAGAAAACCTATGAAGAAGTTAGCATCTGAGGAAGTTAGCAGAGGAATTCAACCAGCATTTCAGGAATGAGATGCGATGGAAAAAAGCGCCATGTTTGTCTCAAATCCATTCCTTCAAGCTGATTACCAAATCTTATTATATATTTGATTTCAATGTAGTGGAGCTATACCTTGAGCAAAGGGTGTGGGGCAAAAACAAGAACAGGTTACTGAGTATGATGATCATCCATGATCGTATTGAATGGTGGAGCAGGCTCAAAGGGCCAAATTGCCTATTCCTGTTCTTATTTTCCATGTTTCTAAATGGAAATAATTACTACTCAAAATAATATTGAACTAAAAGTGTGATGAAAGACTTCTGGGGGCTCCGAGACAGAGAAAAATGCTCACTCAAAATATTTTGTGCTTTACAAATAAAAGTTTATTTTGACTTCACATACCTCTGTGAGACAAGGTGAGCTCAAATGAAGATAATCAAGTCCAAGTATCATATCTGTCTTGCCAGTACCTATTTTATGAACTGTACATGATTAGCGGTCTCAAACAGCAACCCAGATTTCAAGGCATTGGCAGATTATGAGCAATAACTCACGTCTCACTGAAATCTGTTGAGTAGAAGACAAAATGAATAATTATGTATACTTGGTTTTAGAGTTATATAGAACTTAAAATAAACTGTTTATTCTGTGCTTTCCTCAGAGTTGATCCTGGATTACACCCAAATCCAAAAAGTGATCTTATGCTTAAGAACGTTGGAGACCACTGGTGTAGACCTTAAAAGTAAGGTTGAGCCTCTCAAGGCTTTTAAATGAATTGGTTTCGATATTAAGCAGAGTAGGTCAGGAATAATCCTTATATTAATTGTCCTATTTAGAGAGTATTAGTACATCCAGGTCAATTGTATGAGGCAATCACAGGGAGATGATCATTCACCAAAGAAATGGCAGAGCAATTGCAAACACAGTTGTCTAGTTGAACTCCTTGAGCCCTCCGAATAGACCAAATGATAGTTTTTGTTTAAATGCCATAATGAAACGTACAAACCAGAGGATATTTTAAGGGAGAATAGTACATGAAAATATTGAATTTTGAGAATCGCATGCTTAAGTTCTCATCCTTATGTGACCCAAATAACATGAAACTCATCAATTTTAGTGATATTAATATTTTCTTCATTCTGATGCAACACGTTTTATCCTAGTTCTTCTGGGTGAGCATAAGAGTTGTCATCCGTCAGTATAGAAATGATAAAATACAAAGGGTTGCAAAAGTACTTTGACTGCTGAAACATTGGTTCTTGTGAAGGCAGTCGTTATAAGATTCAATTGTCAAATATTTGAAGTGGGATTCTTTGAGAGGTGTACTGAAGATTGAGTGTTCATTGATGTCATGTAAATATTCTTCCTTTGTAGGATAATATTGCACAATGAGTGTGCATGACAAAAAGATTTTGGATTGACCTTATTAGCTTGAAAAAAATTTCTGCAATTAAGTTAGTAGATGCAAGTTATTAACTGATTGTTTTACAAAAAGAAATGCATTATGAATAAATTGCTGAGGGTCTTAGAGGAGGGGTGGCTTGTAATTCTAAGTTTTATGTATCGAAGTTTTCTGTCCAATCTTGTTTAAAATTTTGACTGCACATATGAGCTTTAATTATTATTTGCAGAGAGAGAATGGAACCCATCAATTGTGTGCCAATTGTAGTTAGTTGCGAGTAAGTTGTGGACATTAACTGGGGATTCACTTGTGTCCCTATAAATAAACACTGACTTAAGTTATGATTGTTGGATTTAGAGAGGTGTAATGTGTAAATAAATATTTTTAAAAGTGTTAAAAAAGTATCCTTCACTACTTTTTTTAAGATTCACGCATGGGATATGTGCATCACTGACAAGGCCTGCATTTATTGTCCATCTGTAACTGTCTTAGAGGAGTTGACTATGAGCTGTCTTCTTGAACTATTGCACCTCGTTAGACCTAGGGACACTGATGGGGCTCTTAGGAAAATAGTTCCAGGATTTTGATCCAGTAACAATGAAGGAATTACAATAAAGTTCAAGGTCACAATACTGTGCAACTTGATGATATAAGTTGCAGGTGGTGGTGTATTCGCTGCTCATGTCCTTCAGGATAGAAGGTTTAGAAGGTGTTTTTGAAGGAACCTTGGTGAGATATGCTACATTGCAAGTTGTAAATGTTGTGTGCTGCTGCCACTCACTATCTGTGGTGAAGCAAATTACTGTTGACAGTGGTAGATGGGTGCCAGTCAAGTGGATTGCTTTGTTGTAGATGATGTCAACTATTGTTGGAGTTGCACCCACCCAGGAAAATGGAGAGTACTCCATCATATACCTGACATGTGCTTTGTAAATGATGAACAGGGATTAGGGAGAAAGGAGATGAGCTACTCGCTGCAGAATTCCTAGCCTGAGACCAGTTCTTGTAGCCACAGTATTTAGATGACTGGTCCAGATCAATTTCTTGTCAACAAGCCCAGGAGGTTGACAGTGAGGATTCCGAAATGGTGATGCTATTGAACATTAAGGAGCAATAGCTAAATTCATTCTTATTAGGAATGGTCATTGCCCAGGACATGTACGGCACAAATGTTACTTGCTACATCAGCCCAAGCCTGGATCTTGTCCGGGTCTTTTTGCACATGGATACAAATTGCTTCAGTATCGAAGGAGACATGACTGGTGCTGAACACTGTGCAATCATCAGCAAATGTTCCTACTTCTGACCTTGTAATGGAGGCAAGGTTATTTATGAAGCAGCTGAAGATGGCTAAACCTAAGACACTACCCTGGAAATAGCTGCAGAAATGTCCTGGTACTGATATGACTGACTTGCTACAACCTCAATCATCTTCCTTTGTACTAAGAATTACTTCACCTTGTGAAAAACTTTCACCCTGATTCCCATCTTATTTGCTTTGGTAGGGCTCCTTGATGCCATACTGAGTCAAATACTGCCTTGATGAGAAGGGTAGTCATTCTCACTTCACCACTGAAGTTTAGCTGTTTTTCCCATGTTGGACCAAGGCTGTAATGAGGTCAAGAGTCATGTGACCCTGGTGGAAATCCATACTAAGTAAACTTGGGGAGTGCAACGTATGGTCTTAGGAATGGGAGAAGTTAGGAGTGAGAGCAGATGATTGTTAGGGAGTGTCAAATAATCTGGTTGGAGAATAGACAAATTGTTGGGACAAGTAGGTGGGATTCTTTTACTGGTAAGCTTGTTTGTACTGGAGGGAGGATCTCTATATCTCCTGGCTCATGAGCAATAGTGTAAATACACTTAGCTCATGGACTTAGCCTTTACAGCTCCCTTCATCTACTAAATGATACTAGGTTTGGAACACCATAACATAGAATAAAATCACTGTTCTAATGAAGCCATACTTGTGACAGTCCTATTGCCCCATTATCCCAGTCTGTTGGCCACCTTCCCATTGTCCTGCTTCCAGTTAAAACTTGACATGGACAAGTTCAAGATGGGTTTAAATGTTTCCACTTGTAACTTCATAGAATCATAGAATGCCTACCGTGTAGAAGCAGGCCATTCAGCTGATCAAGTCCACACCAACCCCCCCTCCCCCCACACCAAAGACCATCCCACCAAAAATGGCTGAAAGGGTGGTGTGAATAGATTCTTCGCTAATGAGCTTATGTCCAACATTGACTTTTACAGGTAGCTACATTTTATCAGAAGGGCTTAAAAAAATTACAAATCCATAAACATGTTATCATGTGCATAGAGCATAAACACCACAATGTGTCCCAGAGGCTGAAAAGCATATTATGTCTTGTCATCTTCAGTTCATTGAATTCCTCTGATGAAGCTGCCAGAAACCACAAGAGACCTCAAAGATTTTCTTTGTCATTTGAGATGAATGCCCCAATTATACCTAGTGTGAGTTTCAATCTCTGCACAATGATGGATGCATTGATTTGATTCGACATGAGGAGTCATTAGATTCATGTCCATGCGTCCAAAGTGTGTGTGCATCTTTCTTAAATCCAAAGCTATTCTCCCTCAGCACCTACTATAAAATGTAAATCTGACTTCAGTTCATCTAGGTATTCATGTTTGCAGTTGTTTCATTGAATTGCTGTTCACTCAACATTCTCATCTCCCATGTCGCTTCATGCACAGCATTCCCACACTGTGCACATCTTCTCAGTTTTCAAATACGTGACCATTTCTTTATAGTCTGTCAGCAAGTATGCTTCCCAAGGTGCAACAGATACTGAATGAATCCAGTTCATCCCTAGCACAATATTAGACAATTCAAGAGCACCTTGTTTTTACAAATAGACCATAAGTAAAGGGTGGACACTGGGAAGTTGTTTCCGTTAGGCAGGGAGACTAGGACCCGTGGGCACAGCCTTAAAATTAGAGAGGGTAAATTTAAAATGGAAATGAGGAGATATTTCTTCAGCCAGAGTGTCGTGGGCCTGTGGAATTCATTGCCAAGGAGCGCAGTGGAGGCCGGGACGTTAAATGTCTTCAAGGCAGAGATTGATAAATTCTTGATCTTACAAGGAGTCAAGGGCTACGGGGAGAGTGCAGGGAGGTGGAGTTGAAATGCCCATCAGCCGTGATTAAATGGCAGAGTGGACTCGATGGGCTGAATGGCCTTACTTCCACTCCTATGTTTTATGGTCTTATGGTCTAAGTACCTCTTCAATGAAGAGTGCAGGAAGGCATGCCAGGAGCAGCAGTAGGCATTCCTAAAAATGAGACGTCAACCTGATGAACCTACCAGATATGCTACATATTTGCCAAACAGCATAGCAGCAAGTGATAGAGCCAAGCGATCCTAGAACAAACAGATTGGAACTAAACTCTGCAATACTCCCACATCCAACTAAACAACCCACTGGAGGATGAGACTCCAAAAGTATCCCCATCCTCAACGATGGAAGAGCCCAACACAAGTGCAAAGGATAAGACTGAAGCATTCATAATAATCTTCTGCTAAAAGTGCCAAGTGAATGATCCATCATGACCTTCTCCCGTGGTGCCCAGCATCACAGGTGCCATCTTCAGCAAATTCAGTTAACTCCATGTGATATCAATAAATAGTTGGAAACATTGGTACTACAAAGGTTATAGGGCCTGAAAACATTCTGACAATATTACTGAAGACTTGTGCTCCAGAACATGCCACACTCCTAGCCAAGCTTTCCTAGTATTGGTACAATACCGGCATCTAGCCGACAAGGTGGAAATTTACACAGATACATCCTATAAGCATCCAATCCAGCCAATTACCACCCCATCGGTCTACTCTTGAACATCAGTAAAGTAATGGAAGGTACCATCAACAGTGCTGCCAAGCAGTGCCTGCATGGTGGTGTCCAGTCTGGGTTCCCAGGGCCATGCAGCTCCTGACCTCCCCACAACCTCAAACCTCAAACAGGAACAAAAGAGCTGAACGCCAGAGGTGAGGTGAGAGTGAGGACTACCGCTGATATTAAGGCAGCACTTAACTGAATGTGGGATCAAACAGCCCTAGCAAATCTGGAATCAGTGAGTATGAGGGAGCAAGCTCTCCATTGCCTCTAGTCATAACTGAGACATGGAAAGATAGATGTGGTTGTTGGAGGTCAGCTATCGTAGCTGCAGGACATTTCTGCAGTAGTGCCTTAGGGTAGTGTCCTGGCCTAAGTATCTTCAGCTTCTTCATCAATGATCCTCCCTCCACTCCTAAGGTCAAAAGTGGGGATGTTCGCCAATGATTGTTCAAGCAACTCCTCAGATTCTGAAGCAGCCCATGTTCAAATGCAACAAGATCTGGACAATATCCAGGCTTGAGCTGACAAATGGTAAGTAACACTTGTGCTATACAAATGCAAAGCAATAACCATCTCCAATAAGAAACAACATAATCTCCAATTTTTGATATTCAATGTTTATCACCAACACTGAATCACCTACTATCAACATCCTTGTGATTACCATTGACCAAAAACTTAACTGGACTCACTGTGTAAACAGTGGCTACAAGAGCTGACCAAAGGCTAGATTACTGCAGTGAGTAACTCACTTATTGACTGCCCAGAGCCTGCCCGCCATCTGTGAGGCACAAGTCAGGAATGTGATGGAATAGTCCCCACTTGTGAGGATGCATGCAGGTCCAACAACATTCAAGCAGCTTTTCACCAGCCTAGACAAAACAACCCACTTTCGCTTCACATCCTCAAGTATCCTCTCCTTCCACCAGCAATGCTCGGTAGCAGCTGTGTGTGTATTCTGCAAAATGCACTACAGAAATTCACCAAAGATCCTTAGAACCTTGCTAACTTACAACCACTTCCATCAAGAAGGATGAGAGTAGCAGATACATGGTAATTCCTGCAAGCCACTCATCATCCTCATTTGGAAGTTCCTTCACTGTCACTGGGTTAAAATCCTGGAAGTCCCTTCCTAAGTGCATTGTGGGTCTACCTACAGCATACGCACTGCAGCAGTGCAAGAAAGCAGCTGACTGCCATCCTTTCAAGGTTAGCTGGGGATGGGCAACAACTGCTGGCCAACCAGTGATGCCCATGTCCCATGAGTGAATGAAAAATAAGACAAAGTTTCATTTTAATATCACAAGCAAAAGATGGCACCTCTGTACTCTATCAGTATGAAATTGACTTGAACATACAAACTTCTGATTTTGAGGCAAGTGTGTTACCACCCAAGCAAAGATTGTAGGGGCCTATAAATTGTATTTTGTTTTGTTTCCACTAGCAGCCCCAAGAATGAACAAAAGTTCTTGTTCTGAATGACAGTGAAGTAAAACCAGTGCCAACCCACAACCAAGATAATAGAATGTGATAATGGGAACTGCAGATGCTGGAGAATCCAAGATAATAAAATGTGAGGCTGGATGAACACAGCAGGCCCAGCAGCGTCTCAGGAGCACAAAAGCTGACGTTTCGGGCATAGACCCTTCATCAGAGAGGGGAATGGGGTGAGGGTTCTGGAATAAATAGGGAGAGAGGGGGAGGCGGACCGAAGATGGAGAGAAAAGAAGATAGGTGGAGAGGAGAGTATAGGTGCGGAGGTAGGGAGGGGATAAGTCAGTCCAGGGAAGACGGACAGGTCAAGGAGGTGGGATGAGGTTAGTAGGTAGGAGATGGAGGTGCGGCTTGGGGTGGGAGGAAGGGATGGGTGAGAGGAAGAACAGGTTAGGGAGTCAGAGACAGGTTGGACTGGTTTTGGGATGCAGTGGGTGGAGGGGAAGAGCTGGGCTGGTTGTGTGGTGCAGTGGGGGGAGGGGACGAACTGGGCTGGTTTTGGGATGCGGTGGGGGAAGGGGAGATTTTGAAGCTGGTGAAGTCCACATTGATACCATTGGGCTGCTGGGTTCCCAAGCGGAATATGAGTTGCTGTTCCTGCAACCTTCGGGTGGCATCATTGTGGCACTGCAGGAGGCCCATGATGGACATGTCATCTAAAGAATGGGAGGGGGAGTGGAAATGGTTTGCGACTGGGAGGTGCAGTTGTTTATTGCGAACCGAGCGGAGGTGTTCTGTAAAGCGGTCCCCAAGCCTCCGCTTGGTTTCCCCAATGTAGAGGAAGCCACACCGGGTACAGTGGATGCAGTATACCACATTGACAGATGTGCAGGTGAACCTCTGCTTAATGTGGAAAGTCATCTTGGGGCCTGGGATAGGGGTGAGGGAGGAGGTGTGGGGGCAAGTGTAGCATTTCCTGCGGTTGCAGGGGATGGTGCCAGGTGTGGTGGGGTTGGAGGGCAGTGTGGAGCGAACAAGGGAGTCACGGAGAGAGTGGTCTCTCCAGAAAGCAGAAGGGGTGGGGATGGAAAAATGTCTTGGGTGGTGGGGTCGGATTGTAAATGGCGGAAGTGTCGGAGGATGATGCGTTGTATCCAGAGGTTGGTGGGGTGGTGTGTGAGAACGAGGGAGATCCTCTTAGGGCGGTTTGTGTGGGGGCGGGGTGTAAGGGATGTGTTGCGGGAAATGCGGGAGACACGGTCAAGGGCGTTCTCGACCACTGTGGGGGGAAAGTTGCGGTCCTTGAAGAACTTGGACATCTGGGATGTGCGGGAGTGGAATGCCTCATCGTGGAGCGGAGGCGGAGGTGGAGGAATTGGGAATAGGGGATGGAATTTTTGCAGGAGGGTGGGTGGGAGGAGGTGTATTCTAGGTAGCTGTGGGAGTCGGTGGGCTTGAAATGGGCATCAGTTACAAGCTGGTTGCCTGAGATGGAGACTGAGAGATCCAGGAAGGTGAGGGATGTGCTGGAGATGGCCCAGGTGAACTGAAGGTTGGGGTGGAAGGTGTTAGTGAAGTGGATGAACTGTTCGAGCTCCTCTGGCGAGCAAGAGGCGGCACCGATACAGTCATCAATGTAACGGTGGAAGAGGTGGGGTTTGGGGCCTGTGTAGGTGCGGAAGAGGGACTGTTCAACGTAACCTACAAAGAGGCAGGCATAGCTGGGGCCTATGCGGGTGCCCATGGCCACCCCCTTAGTCTGTAGGAAGTGGGAGGAATCGAAAGAGAAGTTGTTGAGGGTGAGGACGAGTTTGGCTAGGCGGATGAGGGTGTCAGTGGAGGGGGACTGGTCGGGCCTGCGGGACAGGAAGAAGCGGAGGGCCTTGAGGCCATCTGCATGCGGAATGCAGGTGTATAGGGACTGGACGTCCATGGTGAAAATGAGGTGTTGGGGGCCAGGGAATTGGAAGCCCTGGAGGAGGTGGAGGGCGTGGGTGGTGTCACGGACGTAGGTGGGGAGGTCCTGGACCAAAGGGGAGAAAATGGAGTCCAGATAGGTGGAGATGAGTTCGGTGGGGCAGGAGCAGGCTGAGACAATGGGTCGACCAGGGCAGGCAGGTTTGTGGATTTTGGGAAGGAGATAGAAATGGGCCGTGCGGGGTTGGGGAACAATGAGGTTGGAGGCTGTGGGTGGGAGTTCCCCCGAGGTGATGAGGTCATGAATGGTGTTGGAGATGATGGTTTGGTACTCGGGTGTGGGGTCATGATCGAGGGAGCGGTAGGAGGTGGTGTCGGAGAGTTGGTGTCTGGCCTCGGCGATGTAGAGATCAGTGCGCCATACTACCACTGCGCCACCCTTGTCTGCAGGTTTGATGGTGAGGTTGGTGTGGGAGCGGAGGGCTGCCCATTCTGCGGGGGAGAGGTTGGAGTGGGTGAGAGGGGTGGAGAGGTTGAGGCGGTTAATGTCTCGACGGCAGTTAGAGATGAAGAGGTCGAGGGAGGGTAGGAGGCCTGGGTGTGGTGTCCAGGAGGAGGACTTGTGTTGGAAGCAGGTGAAGGGGTCAGTGGAGGGAGGGTTAGGTTTCCGGTTGAAGAAGTAGGCGTGGAGGCGAAGGCGGCGGAAAAACTAAATGAAATGTGAGGCTGGATGAACACAGCAGCATCTCAGGAGCACAAAAGCTGACGTTTCTGAGATGCTGCTGGGCCTGCTGTGTTCATCCAGCCTCACATTTTATTATCTTGGATTCTCCAGCATCTGCAGTTCCCACTATCACCAACCCACAACCATTTCCATCTGGAAGGGCAGAATGGCAGATACATGGGAACACCACCACCTGCACGTTCCCCTCCAAGCCACTTACCATCCTGACTTGGAAATATATCACTGTTCTTTCACTGTCACTAAGTCAAAATCTTTGAATTCCTTTCCTTAAGTACATTATGATCAACCTACAGCATGTGTTCTGCAGGGATGAAGAGGGCAGCTCATCACTACCTTCTCAAGGGCAACTAGGGACAGGCAATAAACGCTGGCCAGTCAGCAATGTCCACATCCCACAGGTGAACAAACTAAAATTTGTAACAACCCAGCCCCAATTTATTGCAGGAGATGAATGAACATAGAAAATTTTTTTGAGAATAATGGAGTCAGGACATTATGTTGCCATTACAACATGCAAAAGACTTAAAGGATCACTGATTATTTTTCCTGCCCAGGGCCCATTTTTCTGACACAATTTCCAAGTATTCAATTTGTATTCCAGTCTATAGTAGTCACTTCAAAATTAATAATTACATTTCATTAATTGTGCTGTATTAATTGTGGCAACCTTTATTGATATCACATTAAAAAACAAACATTATAATATGTCAATCTTGTTTTCCATTGCTTCTCATGACAGAAATGCCACACAATATCCCTTGTATAGGTTGTCAAAAGCTAGAAAATTTACATTTCTAATTGATGCTGTCCCCACATGTAGCATTGTATTTAATGGAAGACTATTAATGTCCACTGCTTCTTCATCAGGTTTTATCGCACACCTTTTCCTTGACTTTTGGTATCAGTAAAACTGGATATTTTGTCTCTGTGCATAAGGATTAGCTAGTTAAGCTGCCAGTCAAATCTAGACCGAAAGGGTACCGCCCGTAACCATACATACATGTGCTCAAGAAGCTAAACATCGATGAGGATAAAGTAACCAGCTTGATTGACACCACGCCACCACCTTAAATGTTCATCCCTCCATCAGTGATGCATGTCATAGAGTCAAAGAGCTGTACAGCATGAAAACAGACCCTTCAGTCCAACTTGATGACAGGGTGTTTCATTTATGAGATGCACTGGAACAATGCACCAAGCTCCCAAACTTGTCATGTCTATCATCTGGAGGTACAAGAGTAGCATTCATCAAGAAGCACTTCCACATGCAAATTCCCTTCTATGTCACATAACTTCTTCTCAATCCCGCAAATGTAACCACCAAAACCACAAGAACAATAGATGTATTTGAACATCACCGTGTGTTGGTTCTTCTCCAAGCTGCACACCATTGTGAATTGTAGCTATATTCCCGTTTCTTCAGTATGGTTGTGTCAAAATGCTGGAATTCACTCCCTAATACCATTTTGAATATACAGTCACCACAGAGACTCTGACAGTTCTAGAAACGAGTTCACCACAGCTTCTCTGGGACAGTTTGAAACAGGGCCTTCGGCCCAACAAGTCCACACCAACCCTCAGAGCATCCCACCTAGACCCATCCCCCTAACCCATCTAATCCACACATCCCTGAGCACTATGAGCAACTTAGCATGGCCAATCCATCTAGCCTGTACATCTTTGGACTGTAGGAGGAAACCAGAGCACCTGGAGGAAACCCCCACAGACACAGGGAGAATGTGCAAACTCCACACAGACAGTTGCCCAAGGATGGAATCAAACCTGGGCCCCTGACGCTGTGAGGCAGCAGTGCTAACCACTGAGCCACTGTGCTGTGATTTAAAAACCATTACTTGGACCTGCATTTCCTTTGTTGTCGCACAACCCTGAAACTCTCTGTATGCATAGGACTGTGGGGTATCTTCATCCCATAGCCCGCAGTCGTTCAAAAAGGTGACTCAACACCACCACGTCAAAGTAATTAGAGATGAATTGTAATGCAGGCTTTGCTAGTAACATTCACATCTTATGCACAAGTTTAAAAAAAAAGGTTTGAATGTATGATGTGGTATAATGTTGGATATACTGGGCAGCTAATTCACCCTGAACTTTGGTGGAGAGTCATAGAGATGTGTAAAAGAAAGGAGCTGCTTTTATATGACACTTCCTTGTACTCAAGAGCTTGTAAAATAAATTTATTTACAACATTTTTAATTGCTGTCGAATAGGTAAATGCAGCAGTCACTTGAGTTCCCTGAGAACACAAGCAGAAAATGAGATGAATGGCTGACGGGAACTGCAGATGCTAGAGAATCTAAGATAACAAAGTGTGGGGCTGGGTGAACACAGCAGGCCAAGCAGCATCTCAGAAGCACAAAAGCTGACATTTTGGACCTAGACCCTTCATCAGAGAGCTCAACACAATTTGTTATCTTGAATGGCTGATGGATCAGTTTTTAATTAAACTAGTTGAGAGAGGAAAGTTAACATAACATCAGTGAATACCCATGGGACAATATCCACCTGAACCACCAGACCAAGTAGACAGGACCTCAATTTAATATCTCAGCAAGCGAACACTACACCTTTGACAATGTAGCATTCTTTCAATAGTGCAGTCATTTGTTAGCTGAGGCTAGTTCTTTCCATGACCACCCACAGCTGTTCTTCATTAGCAATAGCAACTAGGCTTATGACTCAGGCTTTGTCCTTCAAATTCTCTCTTTTCCTGTATTCCATTCAACTTCTTAACTAATATTAGAGCCAAGTGATTTAGGAGGGAGTCAAAAATAGAATTTGCTGGAAAAGCTCAGCAGGTCTGGCAGCATCTGTGGAGATAAATCAAAAGTTAATGTTTTGATAAATCAAAAGTTGACGTTTTGGGTCACATGTCCCTTCCTCAGAACACTGATTTCTCTCCACAGATGCTTCTAGACTTGTTGAGCCTTCCCAGCAATTTCTATTTATGTCTCTGTTTTATGGCATCCGCCATTTTCAATTGAATCTTTTGAGATTGAGATCAACAGATTTTTGTTAGGTAAATGTACAAAAGGATATGGAGCTAATCCAGATTAATGGAGTTGAACAGCCAAGATCTGTTTGGCTGGTGGAGCAGAGTTCAGTGGCAGCGTGACATATTTCTGTCGTTATGCTCTTCATTCTGGCTGCATCTGCATCATCAGCTGGAAATATGTGACCAATTCTGGGCACTGTCATTTTGTAAAGAAGTTAAGGTTTAGAGAGAGAGAATAGAAAATACTTCCAAAAAATGTTTCTGTTATTCATACAACCTCAGCATCGATGTCTGATGATTTCAGATCACTTGGGACTTGGACATGATGAGTACAGGATCTAATAATGTTCAACTGTACCATGCATTTGTAAAGAACATAAGTAAGTAAGGAAATGTTGTACAGTTTGCACAAGCCTGGTGTCCTGACCACAGCTATCTACATGTAGATTCCAGAACCATCTCCTGACATTTCTATATGTCAACAGTGGTGTATAAACTGCCAATAGTATATGATTGATCTCAACTGTCATTGGTAAAGGATAGGAAATTTTGAAAGCCTTTGGACACCAGAGCACACTGGGGATAAACACCCACATCAGTAATCAGAGCAACTCTACAATATTGGAGCCAAGCAACTGGTGCAGAACAATGGAAAAAAAATCAGGCTTCCTCCCGGACTCTTATACTACATGGATAGCCCAAACCAAGCAGTCAACTGGATCGATTAGTACCATCACTTCAACAAGTATTGGGCTGTAAGTGGCACCTTTCAAGTACCTGATGAGAATCAAGTTAGTCTCCTGTAGTCGCAGCAGTACTGACACCATTCTTATTAAGCTGATGATTGAGAAACAAACTGTGAAATATCACAACTTCAATACAGCCTCTAATTTTTGTTTTTGTTTATAAGACAATCTGTCAATAGACCGAAACAAATTTGGCACCAACTTCCAAAGTTCTATGTCAAGTTTAATTTCTTTCTTAGTAACCGCAATCAATCACCAACTGCATGTGGGCAATGGAGGGCCTCAAGTGCTTACAACACAACAGAGAAGCAGAGGATGCAGTCACTGCTAATACTTCAACTAAATATTGTGTTGGTGTCTTCATACACTAGGCTTATACAGTCATAACTGCAGTTTGAAGCTCCAGTAAGCAGAGTGGGCATTTTAAAATGGTATGCCACAGCAACAAACCTCTAACACCATGTCAAACAAACAAGTTGTTGAAAGCAGCAGACAGGAATTACCTTTCTTGGGAAAGATCATAAAATCTATTTCTGGAATGCTAATATTATCGTGAATAGTCAGTGGATATATTCCAAATTGGACATTCCTTTCTCTTATTATCCAGCAGCTTGTGGCTGAGTGCCTGAAGTCGAATGAAACTAAGGAACAGGAAGTAATTATACATTAAGTGAGAGCTAATCAAGTGAGATCTTGACTGGGTGTGATATATGCTTATAGGGAATCTGTATTTGGTGGGGTTGGAATTGGTGGTGAGAATGCTTTAATAAGACTGACGACCATAGCTGAAGTTTCATATCTTCCAACCATCACCTACATGAGTTCACAATCCAAGGAACATTCAACTAAAAATGATTGGGTAATTAACAGTTACTCTTTAATGTAGATAGAGGAAGTCAAATTGTGTACAGCCTTGATATTATCACAAATAAGATATGCTCATGACTGAGCCAGTTATGCTTGGATTTGTGACATATCCACATGGTGTCGGAGTAAATCAGAGAAATTCAAATTAGATTTTTTAAAGCTACTTGTTTACCATACTACAAAAGGTCAGGTGCCAAACCATTATATTTACTTACACCACAAAAGGTTCCACACTTACAGTTGCGAAAGGTGAGACAAAACCTAGAACTTTCATGCATTAAAATGGCTTTAAAAAGGGACCAAAACATTGACTTAAAGTGACAACACCAATCATCTGTTTTAGTGCAGATTAAACAACAGATAGACAAACTGAATTTGATATTTTATCCAAAGGAACCAAAATCATCTAGCAAACATCAGTCCCCATTCCCCACAACCTAGAAGATGTGAAGATTCCCACTTCATTAGATGAGTCTGTATGGGTGTGTTCACATGTTGGAGAGGAAAATCATACTGAAATTACCAAGGTTAGATTCAGTAAACTCAGACATACAAATACACAAAGTTTTGTATTAGGACCTAGCATCTACTCCCTGAGTGTGTGGTGGAGGCATGTTCAGTTGCAGCTTCTCAGAGTTACAAGAAAAAAGTGAGTCTAATGAAATTTCTCTGCCTTCCAAAAAGTACCTAATGACATTCCGAATTAAAATGAAACATCAGAACACTCAGAACTCAAAGGATACTGCAATTTTCACTCCTGCTAAAGATTCAAGCCACCAACTTAACAACTCTGGTCTTCATTTAAAATTTTGTGCATCAAGTCTCCCGAAGGGCTTTAAATAATATATTCCTTTCATCTTCCTATCATACTGGACACTTTGTATTTGTGTATGTATGTTTGACTTCATGTCTTTATTACTTTTGTTAGGGTTAGCTGATAATAAATATGGTCTTTCTTTCATGTAAGAAAACCTTAACTTCTAATTGGCTCATTGCTGCTACTGTGGAAATTAGTTAGCTATATTTTAATTGAACTTCTGTATTAACAAGAGCTGAAATCTTTATTGCAGCCAAATGAGGAGTTTTAAAAGAGGGGAGCTAAATCACACCCACTTCAGCTGGCCATAACAAAATTGAATGCTTGGAGTCTGGGATAATCCCACAAAAGAACTAGAAAGGGGAACATAAAATTTTCCTTTAAAAGCTACTAATTTACAAAATGCAAAAAGGTTTTCTGTTCAGTTTGCAATATTAAAGTGCAAACCTGAGACATCACACTTCAAGATATTTTCTAATCAACTGTTCAGTAATGTTATTACACAATCCTGGAGCAGGTGGGACTTGAACCCAGGCCTCCTGGCTCAGAGATACAGATACTACCACTGCACCACAAGATCGTTCTCCACACTTCAATGCTTTCAAAAAACAGGACGTCATAACTTACACAAAGTTGTAGATGATATCTTGGAAAAATTAGGTGTGGCTAGGCTCTGAAAGATGGAGTTCCACCTGAAAACAAGGCAAACAGAAATTGCAAAATAGGTGATGAATCATCTAGAGGTTGAAAATAGATAAATTAAAACTGGAGCAGTAGAAATTTGAACTTAGATTCCAAGAGGGGAAAAAAGGGAAGAGAATGCTAGAAACAGGAAAAAGAGAGAGGGAGAGACGGTAGAAATTAACTGTAATTTGACTGTAATCAAACTGCAACGAAAGGGAAAAGGAGAAGGAGAAGCAGAAAAGGGTAGGAGAAATGGACTTTAACTTGAAACATTTTGAGCTGAGGGGGGGATTCCTAATGTGCCACTGAAGTCACCTCTGGTGAGGAAATCACCCTAACCCAAACTTAAGGAATGTAGTATTAAAATTTATTGACCTCATCCCCTTGTTTGATGAAGAAGAGGTTTCTTTGTCTCTTTCATGATTAGTATGATAGTTAAGGTGGCTAGTCCAACAATGATGTGGAAATGGGAGTGTTGGATTGGGCAGGACAAAGTCAGGAGTCACACGACATCAGGTTATAGTCCAACAGGTTTGTTAAATCGACAAGCTTTTGGAGTCTTGCTCCTTCAGCTTTTGCAGAGTAGGACAAGACAGAAGAGCAACAAGCTAGAAGCAACAAAAGGTGCTATCCTAGATGTGTACCATTTTATACCAAAAATTCCATACCCTGAAGAGTAGCCTAACGATACGTAACATAAATTTCAAGGCTTAAGCAGCTTGCTTTTGACTGGTAAATACGAGCACTTAAAGTTGAAGTTACTTACCAAAACCTTTGTGAAGTAATTGTTCTTACAGAGTTCAAAGACTCCATGCCCTTGACAATTTCATAAACTCAGAAAGACTGTGGCCTTGAAACTTTGACACAACCGTAAGACAAGCTGGTAAGAAAAGTAAAGTGATACAGTAAAAGTAGAACTGGCTCTGACCATTAAGTGACAGAGTCTGGAGAGGAGACAAGTCAGAAACCACACCAATTGCTTCCTCTGCAGGAAGCCAGTCTGTTAATAGAAAATCATACTCAGGCTACCAATGTCTGTCACATTAAAGATGATCAAACAGGACCATGCTTAGCCTTGGATAAACACCAACACTGGACATTTGACACAGTCAAGGAGATACCATCTTCAGCAACATTGCTCCACTAAGTTGCAGACTTATCCACTATAATTGCTGCTGATATAATGGACAACACAAGTGACACAATTAGAAATCATGCCTTCAATACCTTGGAGACGCCCAACCACCAAACTGAACTGTGGACTCAGGCCCAGCACTTGATTATGCTTTTTATTGAAGTGTCACTAATCTGAGGTCTTTAGGAATGGTAACTCTTCTATCATTGACCAACAAAATATGCAGATACTAAGGTGGTCATACTTTTAAAAGTACTGCTTAAGAATATAGTTGCTAGGAACAACGTCAGACCATTCTGTAGCACAGACCCCACGCATCTATGTGCAGTTGGCATCACCATTTTAGGCTACTCAAATTTCCTCTAGCTTCAGGGAAGTTGCCAAGGGTTCTTCTCCTTGGGAAAGAGAATTTTGATGCCTGCACGGAGATGTTCAAACTAATGAAGAGTCTAGACATAGTAGATAGACAGAAATTATTCGGGTTGGCTTAAGGATCAAAACCAGAGATGCGTATCAAAGGCATTTGGCAAAAGAGCCAAAGGCAACATGTGGAGTATCATTTTTTATGCATCAAGTGATTAGGACCTAGCATCTACTCCCTGAGTGTGTGGTGGAGGCATGTTCAGTTGCAGCTTCTCAGAGTTACAAGAAAAAAGTGAGTCTAATGAAATTTCTCTTGCAGACAGTGGCATGGAGTTGACAGGCCAGTGGCCACCTTGTGTGCTATAAGAGACATAGAGATATACAGCACAAAAACAGACCCTTTGGTCCAACTCATCCATGCGAACTGGATGTCCTGAACTAGTCTAGTCCCATTTCCCAGCATTTGGCCCATACCCCTGTAAACGCCTCCTATTGATATACCCTTCCAGATACCTTTTAAAATGTTGTAATTGTACCAGCCTGGACCATTTCCTGTGGCAGCTCATTCCATACACACACACCACCTTCTGCATGAAAATGTTACCCTTTAGGTCCCTTTTAAATGTTTTCCCTCTCACGCTAAAACAATGCCGTATAGTTTTGGACTCCCTAATCCTGGGGAAAATTCTGTGATCAGTATAAACTGGAGTATGTTGCTGATCTTTGGCACTTACATGATCAATCATTTGATGAAACTTATAGACGCAGTTCTCCATGAAAGGAACTTAGATCAATATGGCATCTTGAGTCTGGCTCCATGCAGAAAGTTAGCTCTGCAGTATCAGAACTGAAATCCTGTGCAGAAACTACAATCAGAAGCTACAAATTCTTGTCATGTGACATGCAATTTTTTTTGAGTCCAAGCTCCTTTCTTCTCCTCAGGGATTGTATGAAAGGGGATGAAACTGAAAATAAGAAGATTGGTTGTACTGTTAATTTGTTGGTAAGCAAGTTATTTTCTGTCTGTTTAAATTTTTTGTACTTTTAACAGTGCATTAAAATGTTTTTCCAATATTGTTACCTAATGTCAGCAGCAAATACTTTTAGGTCAAGCACATTTGAGATTAGTTACAGAGTTAAGATTTTTATTCCTTTTGCCTTTAAGTCTTGCATAGAATACTATACATGGAGCATTAGATGTTCTCAGTATGGCAATGCCAAGCACACCCAGACCAGATACAGTATAAGTTAGGCAAGAAGTAAAGCTCTCTTGACACAATTTCACCAAAGAGATTCAGCATTGGTACAGAACAGGTAATATGTAGATACATGTTCCAAGGCTGTATTGTTAGAGAATTAAAAATAATAAATGGGCAGTAATTAATGTTCAAGGGTGAAGTGTGTAATTTAAAATGATCTCTTCACTTGCCTGGTTCAATTGTAATGTGCTTACGGATATTTACAATTATTTCAGAATTTTTACAAATCTGAGATTAACAAGGAGGAAATGTACATCCGTTACATCCATAAACTGTGTGACATGCATCTGCAGGCTGATAATTATACAGGTAAGAATTAACAAGCTTATTCCTTTCCAAATTTTAAACAAGTCTGGAAGTTCTGGATAATTTCACCCTGGATTTCTTGTACTTCTAGTCACTTTTCTGGTCTTTTCTAGTGATTGAAAAAAAATGAGGATCTATATTTTTCAAAAAGAATCTTAAAATATGTTCTTCTCTGTTACCATGTCCACCATTCAGCCTTCCTTTTAAAAATTGAACAGGCAACATAGTGGAACTGTTATTCTTTAACTCTGACTTGATGAATAATAGAAATTATATCATGGGTGTTTATATTTTGTCAGTTTGACCCATTTGATTACACTCTTGGCTCAAAACTGAAGGCTGTCAATTCAATTATTCCCAAGGAAGTACAATCCTTAAGATGAAATGTTGAATTGAGGACGTTTCCAATCATTAAACTGAATGTAAAAGAAAATCCCAACACAGTTGACAAAACAAACCTTGGATTGAACTCCCATCCTGGTTAGAATTCTGTCCCAAACCTGCAGTACCAAAAGCAGTTTAACTTATGTCATTTGCTTGGTATGTGTAAAATATCAATATTTAATGGTAATGACTGTATTTCAAATAATTAATTGCATGGAAAGTACTTTGACATGTTTTGAGGGATGTGATAAAGAATTTTATAAATGCAAGTTAAGACATAAGAAATAAAAACAGGAGTGAAGAGAGAAAGGGACCTGAGGTGTTAGGGGATGATGGGAACTGCAGATGCTGGAGATTCCAAGATAATAAAATGTGAGGCTGGACGAACACAGCAGGCCAAGCAGCATCTCAGGAGCACAAAAGCTGACGTTTCGGGCCTAGACCCTTCATCAGAGAGGGGGATGGGGGGAGGGAACTGGAATAAATAGGGAGAGAGGGGGAGGCGGACCGGAGATGGAGAGTAAAGAAGATAGGTGGAGAGAGTGTAGGTGGGGAGGTAGGGAGGGGATAGGTCAGTCCAGGGAAGACGGACAGGTCAAGGAGGTGGGATGAGGTTAGTAGGTAGCGGGGGGTGCGGCTTGGGGTGGGAGGAAGGGATGGGTGAGAGGAAGAACCGGTTAGGGAGGCAGAGACAGGTTGGACTGGTTTTGGGATGCAATGGGTGGGGGGGAAGAGCTGGGCTGGTTGTGTGGTGCAGTGGGGGGAGGGGACGAACTGGGCTGGTTGAGGGATGCAGTCGGGGAAGGGGAGATTTTGAAGCTGGTGAAGTCCACATTGATACCATATGGCTGCAGGGTTCCCAGGCGGAATATGAGTTGCTGTTCCTGCAACCTTCGGGTGGCATCATTGTGGCAGTGCAGGAGGCCCATGATGGACATGTCATCAAGAGAATGGGAGGGGGAGTGGAAATGGTTTGCGACTGGGAGGTGCAGTTGTTTTTTGCGAACTGAGCGGATGTGTTCTGCAAAGCGGTCCCCAAGCCTCCGCTTGGTTTCCCCAATGTAGAGGAAGCCGCACCGGGTACAGTGGATGCAGTATACCACATTGGCAGATGTGCAGGTGAACCTCTGCTTGATGTGGAATGTCATCTTGGGGCCTGGGATGGGGGTGAGGGAGGAGGTGTGGGGACAAGTGTAGCATTTCCTGCGGTTGCAGGGGAAGGTGCCGGGTGTGGTGGGGTTGGAGGGCAGTGTGGAGCGAACAAGGGAGTCACGGAGAGAGTGGTCTCTCCGGAAAGCAGACAGGGGAGGGGATGGAAAAATGTCTTGGGTGGTGGGGTCGGATTGTAAATGGCGGAAGTGTCGGAGGATAATGCGTTGTATCCGGAGGTTGGTAGGGTGGTGTGTGAGAACGAGGGGGATCCTCTTGGGGCGGGGGCGGGGTGTGAGGGATGTGTCGCGGGAGACGCGGTCAAGGGCGTTCTCGATCACCGTGGGGGGAAAGTTGCGGTCCTTAAAGAACTTGGACATCTGGGATGTGCGGGAGTGGAATGTCTTGTCGTGGGAGCAGATGCGGCGGAGGTGGAGGAATTGGGAATAGGGGATGGAATTTTGGCAGGAGGGTGGGTGGGAGGAGGTGTATTCTAGGTAGCTGTGGGAGTCGGTGGGCTTGAAATGGACATCAGTTACAAGCTGGTTGCCTGAGATGGGGACTGAGAGGTCCAGGAAGGTGAGGGATGTGCTGGAGATGGCCCAGGTGAACTGAAGGTTGGGGTGGAAGGTGTTGGTGAGGTGGATGAACTGTTCGAGCTCCTCTGGGGAGCAAGAGGCGGCGCCGATACAGTCATCAATGTACCGGAGGAAGAGGTGGGGTTTGGGGCCTGTGTAGGTGCGGAAGAGGGACTGTTCCACGTAACCTACAAAGAGGCAGGCATAGCTGGGGCCCATGCGGGTGCCCATGGCCACCCCCTTAGTCTGTAGGAAGTGGGAGGAGTCAAAAGAGAAGTTGTTGAGTGTGAGGACGAGTTCAGCTAGGCGGATGAGAGTGTCGGTGGAGGGGGACTGGTCGGGCCTGCGGGACAGGAAGAAGCGGAGGGCCTTGAGGCCATCTCCATGCGGAATGCAGGTGTACAGGGACTGGACGTCCATGGTGAATATGAGGTGTTGGGGGCCAGGGAATTGGAAGTCCTGGAGGAGGTGGAGGGCGTGGGTGGCCTCACCCCCATCCCAGGCCCCAAGATGACATTCCACATCAAGCAGAGGTTCACCTGCACATCTGCCAATGTGGTATACTGCATCCACTGTACCCGGTGCGGCTTCCTCTACATTGGGGAAACCAAGCGGAGGCTTGGGGACCGCTTTGCAGAACACCTCCGCTCAGTTCGCAAAAAACAACTGCACCTCCCAGTCGCAAACCATTTCCACTCCCCCTCCCATTCTCTTGATGACATGTCCATCATGGGCCTCCTGCACTGCCACAATGATGCCACCCGAAGGTTGCAGGAACAGCAACTCATATTCCGCCTGGGAACCCTGCAGCCATATGGTATCAATGTGGACTTCACCAGCTTCAAAATCTCCCCTTCCCCGACTGCATCCCTCAACCAGCCCAGTTCGTCCCCTCCCCCCACTGCACCACACAACCAGCCCAGCTCTTCCCCCCCACCCATTGCATCCCAAAACCAGTCCAACCTGTCTCTGCCTCCCTAACCGGTTCTTCCTCTCACCCATCCCTTCCTCCCACCCCAAGCCGCACCCCCCGCTACCTACTAACCTCATCCCACCTCCTTGACCTGTCCGTCTTCCCTGGACTGACCTATCCCCTCCCTACCTCCCCACCTACACTCTCTCCACCTATCTTCTTTACTCTCCATCTCCGGTCCGCCTCCCCCTCTCTCCCTATTTATTCCAGTTCCCTCCCCCCATCCCCCTCTCTGATGAAGGGTCTAGGCCCGAAACGTCAGCTTTTGTGCTCCTGAGATGCTGCTTGGCCTGCTGTGTTCATCCAGCTTCACACTTTGTTATGTTGCTTCATGAAGTTTCTTTCTGAAGTGAAGGAAACTGGAAACCAGATTCAGCAGCTATAAGGCTTCTTAAGTTGAGCAGTACATATTTGTGCGTACAAGCAGGCTCAGCAGGTCATCAAGAGGGAGCAAGTTTCTTGTACCCCACCAACTTTGTGGTTACAGTGGTTGCAGATTGCCTGGATTCTTTTAGTAGAATAGCAGTTGATTTCTGAAAACTTTCCTCATTGAACTCCATTGGCCAATAACCTTCACCTCTGATTTGTCTCAGAACTCTTGGGCTCTGCACAAAATGATCATTCTGATTTTGTCTTCATAGAATTGAACACTTAACATGGCTGTTTTCCCAAACTGTCAGATCATGTTTCCATATTCAGTAGAAAAACAGAAAGAGCTGGAAAAACTCAACAGTTCTGGCAACATCTGTAGAGAGAATTGAAGATAATGTTTTGAGTCCAGTGACCCTTCATCAGAACTGAAATAGATGGGAAAGGGTTGTATTTATGCTGATGACCAGTGAGGAAAAGTGAATTAAGAACATGGAGATGGAGCTGAGACAGAGAGAGAGAGAAGGGATAAGGGAAAAGGCAAGCAGAAACAGCTGATGATAAGCAAAGAGAGAGAGAGAAATGTATAGGGTGCTAAAGAGAAGTATGAATAGTTGAAAACAGGTTGACTGCAATACAATCTAGGACCCAGGGGTGTGGATTGAGAGTAACCAACATGAAATAGCAAAAAATGAGGTGTTCCTCTAGCTTCCGTTAAGCCTTACTTGAGAATAGAGCACACGTCAGAAATGTTGGCTTGGAAACACGATGCTCTGTTGCAGTGGCGGTCAACCAGAAGTTTGGGGTCACTTTCGTAGACTAAGCTTAGATATTCAGCAAAGCAGTCACCCAACCTGTATTTCATCTCCCAGCTGTAGAGGAGACCACATTATGACCTGCAAATATGGTGGACTAGATTGAATAAGTTGCATGCACATTGCTGCTTCACCTGGAAAATGTGTCTAGGGCCTTGGATAATGAGGAGAGAGGAGGTAAATGGGCAAGCATTGCACCTTCTTCGATTGCATTAGAAAGTGTCAAGGGGTTGTGAGATAGTGTTGGGAGGAATGGAGCAGTGTGTTCCGGGGGAATGGTTCCCATGGAATGCTGACAAGGGGCGTGTGAAGGGAAATCATCTGATGGTGGCATCCAGCTGAAGATGTTGGAAATAGTGGTTTACGGTCATTTAGATATGGAGGCAGGTGAGATGGAAAATGAGAACCTAGGAAATGCTATCATTGTCATTGGAGGAGAGGAAAGGGGTGAGGGCAGTGTTGCAAAGTTGGTAGAGTATTAGTGGATTGGAAGGCAGGATGTTAGAATTTGATTTTCGTAAAATGATAGGGGGAAGACTGTGTGGTCCCTTTAAAAGTTGTTTTTTTTTAGACTTGGAGTTTTAAAAGAAAGTCTGCAGGTAACAACAGACGCACAGAGTTCTTGAAATTGAAACATTGTATCAAAAGGCTATGTTGTTAGCAGGGAAAGCAGCATTTTTACCAAGACATCAGGTTTTTGAATTTAGCCAATTACTTTAAACCAGACCCTAGATATGAAACCCCAATCAAGTTTAAACCTGATGTTTTTGACAACCAATACTATTGTAAAAAATTAATACATCATCAAGTATGTAAGAGAAGAGGGCATTTGAAAATCACTGTGAGAGCAACTGTCATCTGTTAAGAGAACTGTTCTCAACAGCCATCAGCTCTAAAGGAAGAGAAATTCACTGGCTCTCATGGAAATGTTTAAGAGCTCAGAATAAGCACCATCTAAATAAAGTTACTATGGCACTCTTAACTAATATTCCTGACACACAACTTCCATGAAGAAAGATGTTCCTGACTGGAGGACCGCAAAGAAGGCAAAGATCATTCTGGAAGATGTACCCCGGCTGTAATTTCGAGAGACTAAGTTTTAATTTATTTTTTTCTTATTACTTTGACTTATATAAGTGGGACTTTATTGAAATGGCCTGCCATTAGAATTTTGCTTTAATTAGTAGTTAAGGGGGTAATTGTTCGTGTTGTTAGTCGCTCTGTTAATTTATTCACAGTTAGAGTTAAATAAATTGTTACTTGTTGCTTATCTAGTGAGTATCAGAGATTTCTTTCATTTAACCACTCCACCTCCGCTTCATAACAGCAGAAGTATGGGAAAAGGGTCCAACATGGCTGAGGGCCCTATCAAACACAAGCAGGGAATCCTCAGGTGAAGAAAAAGGTGGACATAGCTGAAGCCCTCTTGTGGAAGGGTGGCATTATCAGAAAAGATACAACAGAAATGGAGAAACTGGGAGAATGAAGTGGAACCCTCATAGGAAGCAGGGAATGAGGATGTATTTTCAAGGTAGTATGGAGTCAGTGGGTTTGTAATGTTTATCACTGGTGAGCCTATCCTCAGAAATTGAAGCAAAGATGTTGTGGAAGGAAAGGACGAGTCACAGGTGAGCCAGGTGAAGGTGAAAACAGGGTGGAAATTGAAAGCTAAATTGACAAATTTATCCAATTTCGGATGAGAAAGGGCAGCAGCCTCAATGATGTTATCAATTTACCAAATAAATAGTTGTGGGTGGAGGTTAGAGTAAGACTGAAACAAGGAATGTTCTACATAATCCACAAAGAGATATGCATAACTGGAGCCCATGCGATACCCATGGCCACACCTTTCATCTGAAGAAAGTGAGGAGAGTAAATGTTCCAAGTAAGGATGAGCTTGGCCAGTCAGAGGAAGGTGATGGTAGATGGGGATGATTCACACCTTCTCTTAAGGAAGAAATGGAGAGCCCAAAAACCATCCTGCTGGGGGATGAATGTGTAAAAAGATCATAAATCCCTGGGGAAAAAGAGGTGACTGGTGCAGGCAACCTGGAAATTTTGAAACCAAGATAAAGTATTGGATGACTCACAGAAAGTGGGAAAAGACTGGATAACAGGAGATAAAATCAATTCAAGAATGGAAGAAATCAGTTCCATGGGGCAGGCGCAGGTTGAAGCAATGAGTCTGCTTTGGCAGTCTTCCTTGTGGATTTTGGGAGGAAAGTAGAAGTGTACTATACGAGGTTGACAGACAGTGAGGAGGGAAACTGTGGGGAGGGGGTGCTGTTGGGGGTTGGGGTGCGTGGGTGGTTGGTTGGGGGAGTGGGGGAATAAGGGAATAAATTCCCAGGTGAGATGAGGTCATCATGGAGATGATAGCTTGATGTTCAGTTGTGGGGAGAAAGGAGGAGGTCATCACAAGCCAGCACTTATCCTCCGCAATGTGAGGCCACTACACTACACACCACCTTTATTGGCAGATTTGATTATGGAGTCAGAGTTGGATCTGAGAACATGGAGAGTAGCAAGTTCAAAAAGAGTTGGATTCAAATAGGTGAGGGAGCAGAGAAATTAAGGCAACAGATGCCACGTTGATAGTTCTCAATGAACAAGTCAAGTGCAAGTACAAGACCAGAGGAAGGGATCCAGGTACAGGGAGAGTGTTGGAGGCAGGTGAAGGGGTCTATGGGATTGGATGGGGAAAGAACCCCTGTATAAAGAAATTGGGCGCAGAGAACAAAGGTGACGGAAGAAGATCTTGACATCATGTCGTGCCCAAAACATGTTGAACATCAGGGTTGAAGGTCAGAAGGTGTGAAAATTCCCAGTAACAAGTGGTGTTAAAGGAAGGGATGTAATCAGAGGGAAGGGGAGGAAGATTTGAGAAGGGCCTGAATATCTGAGTTATTGTAGCTTGCATTCCTTAGTACCTGAAAGGAGAAGAAAAGGTTTCTGGTTAATACGTCAAATGAAGTAGACTGGGGAGCAGAACAAGCTTGAGATAGTATGAGGCAGTGTTGATAAAGAGAGAGATTGAACGTGTGCATATGGCAGTGCATTACACTGAGTGTGGATCTCAGGATGTGGTGAGAACAGCGCTTGAGGAGCATTGTATATCATGGAGACATCTGTGTTCCTGGTGGATTTGAAATACAAAAGTGAAACTTAAGTTGGAACCCATAGAGTCTGAGCTGGAGGCAATCACTGAGGAATGAGATTTTGCTATGAAAGCAACTTTTGGTGAATATTGTTGAATGTATGAATAGTATTGGGCTAGCTTAGATCTGGAGCGTAGCCTCATCCATCATTTTTTAATCAAGGTAATTATAAAATTAAATGTCTCAACCATTAACTTGAATGGCTGCAATTGTTCCAGGTTTGGTGATGTAGGAAAGTGCTGTATTCCATCCCTTCAGGTGCCTGTTTACCATTGTAGAAATGCTCATCAAGTTTCAAAAGTCTGTCTGTAATACATCTTGAAATAAGCAGTCTTGTTCCTCTGTACGGTTGATCATAGTTGAATCTGCAAGAGACCCTTTTGTGAGTTTTTTTTGTATAAGCAATGCTCCATTTTACAAGAAGAAAGCAGTTTGTTATAAAGTCTATAAAGTTTGTTACAATGTATCTATAGTGATTGCAACAATGTCAGCCAGCTGACCTCATAGAATATGAGTTCACTGATTCAGCTGTTAATCTGGTCCAATAGGGAGCTCTGGCTGACATAAAAAGACTAAATGTCAGAGATATTGACACTCTAGTGCCTGAAGTTGTGAGTAGCCAAGGACAAATCATGTGTAAATAAAGGGTGACTTGGTGATGGGATACCTACCTCTCTGGAGTTATTTTAATAAACACACATTTGTGATTATCAAAATATCTTGAAATTCAGTTCAGTAGAACTTTCAAGGACTGTTGTAATCTCTTATGCATACCTAATAACTTCACCTTGCAAAAAGGCATCAATTTGGAAGATAATAAAGTGTGAAGCTGGATGAACACAGCAGGCCAAGCAGCATCTCAGGAGCACAAAAGCTGACGTTTCGGGCCTAGACAAATTTGGAAGATATGGTTAGGTAGAATGGCCATGTTAAATTGTTCGTAGTGTCCAGGGATGCGGAGGCTAGGTGGATTAGCAATGGGCAATGTAGGGTTACAGGGTTTGGGTAGGGGATGGGTCTGGGTGGGATGGTATTTCGGAGGTTTAGGGTCAGTACCAGTGGGTGAAATAGTCTGCTTTTCCATACTGTAGGGGATTCCATGATTTCCAGTCTTAGGTTCAGCAAAAGGAACAACAAAAGAAGCAGCAGCAGCTTGTGGCGGCAGCAAGACCGATTAATCAAATCTTCATATTTACGACCTTAACTTGAAAATGTATCCACTGCAGTGACAGTTGTTCTAGATCCACTCCACCGAAAGTGCCATAAATTTTCAACTGTCAAATATTTAATTCCTACCGCCCGGTTAAAAATTCTCATATGTCTTTCAAGAGCACTCTACACACACTGCCTTAGTGCAGAAGAGAGAAAACTAAGGACTTGTAAGATGTAAGTTGAAATCACTTTTAGAAATTACTCGGTGTTAAGACTAAAACTAAAGAGAAATGGGAACATCTTGGTGAGGAAGTCAGACAGATTAGCCAGTTATAATCACATTATTACTTTTGTGACCTTGCTGTGTACAAATTGGCAGTTGTGTTTCCAGTATTATCAAAGTGCCTGTGTGCAATCATTGAATCGTTATCATGTGGAAGCACTGGCCATTCAGCCCATTGGATCCACACCAATCCCCTGAAGAGCATCCACCCAGACCCCCCCTTTACCCTAAACCTGTAATCCTACATTTCACCTAGACAGGATGACAATTTAGCATGGTCAGTCCACTTAACCTGCACATCTTTGGACTGTGGGAGGAAACTGAAGCCCCTGGAGGAGATTCACACAGACATTGGGAGAATGTGCAAACTCCACACAGTTGCCCAAAGGTAGAATCAAACCCAGGCCACTGGGTGCTGTGAGGCAACAGTGCTAACCACTGAGCCACTGCGCCATTGAGATCATAAACGTGAGGATTTGATGAATGGGTCGTGCAGGTTATTTTTCTTTGTTGAGTCAGCATTTGGCCTGTGGTCAGAAACATTGTCACTATGAATGCTAGAAACCCTGAAATGTGAGCATAAGTACCACACTCTGAAACCTGCAATTTTATAATTCTTCCATTGCACTACTGTGTAAAAGCACTATTCAGTATAACAATGAAGCACTGTTGGCTAGGTGGGTCCCTGGTTCAATTGCCCATACATACCCAGTTAGCTGTTTACAACCACGTCAAAAGCTTAGAGTTCCATGGTTCTCAGAACTTGGAGCGGAAAAGTCAGCCAAAGTGCCAACTCCTCTTTTGTATCCAATGGTCTCTACTAGAAAATTCTGGGCAGGATTAGAATGTTTTGTTTTCCTTGCCCATTCCTATTATTTCAGTTTCCTGCTGGTGCTTTCTGATAAGACTCACACAAAGAATACTTAGGTGATGTGCCAGTAGACTGGACCTCTAGTACCAAAATTAATCTCAAGTTGACATGCTTAGGAGTGTAGGGGAGAAAGCGTTCTTGTCAAATTTTTGATACTCAGAGGTGTAAAGAAGTAAAAACATCTCACTGATGTGTAAATAATGAATGCTGTTGAAAATATCAAATCACTGTTTAGTTTCACAGATTTCTTGAATTGGTTGCATCTCTTATTTGCTCTTTTCTGTAGAGGCAGCATTTACACTAATGCTGTACTGGGAACTGCTGCACTGGGAGGACAGAACCTTGCGAGAGTTCCTGCACTACCCAACACAAACGGAGTGGCAGCGTAAAGAAGGACTATGCCGACAGGTTATCAACTACTTCAACAAGGGCAAGGCAAGTGTTTCTCCCTGGTTCTACTGTCTATATCAGGCAGTCAAAGATGAGCTAAACAGCAATTGGCTATATTTTGGGACCGCTTAAAGGTCAATGAGGTCATCTATATGTGGAACCAAAGGAGATGGGAGAGATGCTGAATGAATATTTCATTTCAGTATTTACTGTGGAGAAAGACATGAAAGTTGGTGAACTTAGGGAAATAAATACTGATGTCTTGAAACCAGTCCACCGTATAAAAGAGTAGGTTCTGGTGGTCTGAAAAAGCATAAACGTAGGTAAATCTCTGGCACATGATCAAGTCTATCTTAGGACATTGTGAGAAGGTAGGGAAGAAATTGCACAGCCCCCAGTAGAGATATTTGTATCACCTACAGCCATGAGTGTGGTGCCACAAGACTGGAGGATGGCTAATGGCTTTAAGAAAGGCTGCAAAGAAAAGCCAGGGAACTATAGACCAGTCCGTCTCATGTTAATAGAGGGTAAGTTGTTGGAGCGGATTCTGAGAGACAGGATTTACTTGCATTTGAAGAGGCAAGGACTGATTGGGGACAGTCAGCATAGTTTTTTGTGTAGGAAATCGTGTCTTACAAATTTGATTAACTTATTTTGAGGATGTGACAAAGAAGATAGGTAAGGGCAGAGTGGTAGACATTGTCTACATGGACTTAAGGAAGACCTTTAACAAGGCTCCACATGGTAGATTGGTCAGTAAAGTTAGGTTGCGTGGGATTGAGGGAGATCTTGCCAATTGGATACAAATTGGCTTGACGGTAGGAGGGTGGTGGTGGAGTTGTTTTTGAACTGGAGGCTTGTGACCAGCCAATGTTCCACAGTAATCAGTGCTCGGTCCACTCTTGTTTGTCATTTATACAAAACAATTTGGATGAGGAACCATGGTTAGTAAGTTTGCGGAAGACAGCAAAATTGGTAGTACAGTGGACAATGAGGAAGATTATCTAAGATTACAAAGGGATCTTGATCAGTTAGGCCAATGGGCCAAGGAGTTGCGGGTGTTTAATTTATATAAGTGGGAGTTGTTGCATTTTGGTAAGATGAACAACGACAGGACTTACTGAGTTAATGGTAGGTCCCTCAGGTGTGCTGCTGAACAGAGAGATGTAGTGGTTCAGGTACATAGTTCGTTGAAAGTTGCATCACACATAGACAGAGTGGTAAAGGTGGTTTTTGGCCTGATTGCGCTCATTGCTCAAATCATTGAGTATAAGAGTTAGGACGTCATGTTGCGGTGCTACAAAATGTTGGTGAGTCTGCTTTTGGAGTACTGTGTACCGTTCTGGTTGCCCTGCTATCGGAAGGATATTATTAAATTGAAGAGGGTGCAGAGAAGATTACAAGGATGTTACCAGGGTTGGAGGTTTTAAGTTATAAAGGAGAGGCTGAATAAGCTGGGATTTTTCTCACTGAAGTGTAGGTGGTTGAAGAGTAACCTTATTGAGGTTTATGAAGTGATGAGGGGTGTAGATAAGGTGAATAGTAAAGTTCTTTCCCAAGGGTGGGGAGTTCAAAACGAGAGGGCATAATTTTAAGGTGAGAGGAGAAAAATTTAAAAGGGACCTAAGGGGAAAACTTTTCACTCAGAGGATTGTTTAAGAGTGGAATGAACTGCCTAAGGAACTGGTGGATACAACATTTAAAACATATTTGGACATGTACATGAATAGGAAAGGCTGAGAGTGATTATGGCCAAACATAAGGCAAATGGGACCAGAGTAGTTTGGGAAAGTCGGTCAGCAGGACAGGTTGGGCTGAAGGGTCTGTTTCCATGCAACGACTCTAAAAGCTGGCTCATTGGTCTAGGAGTATGGTTCCTATTTTGGAATATATAAGGATTGAGAATATAAGAGATCCCAGACCCAAATCCCAGAGGAGCCAGTAGGAGTTTTTAGGCCTCTACTCACTGCGTCTTATTCTTTTCAGCTCCAATCTGATTGAAATATACTAGACTGTTGGGGTACTTGACTGGGTAGATATGGAAAGGTTGTTCTCTTGTGGACAAGTCTAGTCCAGATAGTGAAATCTCAGAATAAGGGATCACCTATTTAAAACTGAGATGGGGAGGAATTTATTCTCTCAGTGGGCAGTGAATCTGTGGAATACTTTATTGCAAAGGGCTGTAAAGGCTGAGATCATCATGACTGAGACAGACAGATTTTTAATCAGTAGGGAACGAGGCTTACATGGAAAAGGTAGAAAAGTCGTGTTCTCATTGAACGGTAGAGAAGATTTGGTGAGTTGAATCACGTATCTTATGGTCATACCATATTATAATTACTGTGTTTGAATTTACATTGGTCAAAATTTGTGATGAGTACTTTGGCAAGCTGCCAATCATGGGTAAAGTGGAGTGAGGGACACTATAACATGTAAAAGAAAATTAGTGGAGATGCTAGAGATCTGAAATAAAAGCAGAAAGTGGGACCTGAAAAAGAGACATGGTCCTTTTAGTGTCCCTCACTCCACTTTACTGATGATTGGCAGCTTGCCAAAGTACTCATCACAAATTTTGGCTAATGTAGATTCAAAGACAGTAATTACAATATGGTATGACCATAAGATACGTGATTCAACTCACCAAATCTTCTCTACCGTTCAATGAGATCATGGCTTTTCTGCCTTTTCCATATAACCCTCGATTCCCTACTGATTAAAAATCTGTCTGTCTCAGTCATAATGCTCTCAGCCTCTACAGCCCTTTGCAATAAAGTATTCCACAGATTCACATGGTACTCAAAACGTTAATTCTGTTTTTCTAAATTTGCTGCCAGAACTGCTGAGATTTCCTAGCGTTTACTATTTTATGACACTGTATCATGGCTTGCTTGGATTAAAGATAATTGATTTATCAAGTGCTGAATATTATCTTATCCTGCAAAGTATTGTATGCATAGGGATTTCTGTTAAGGGAGAGCCATAGAAGACAGATTCAGGACCCTTTCATCATTATCACTGCACACAAATAGAAAGCTGGGAGCTGCTGTTTTTGTTCTTAGTCTCCATTTGTATCTTCCTTTCAGATTTTGTTATGATGTGGAGGTGCTTGTGAATAAAGTTAAGAATCACTCTCCAGGTTATAGTCCACCTGGTTTATTTAAAATCACAAGCTTTCGAAGTGCCACTCCTTCATTATATACTCTTAAAGACATGCCTTTGAAATGTAGGTGCTGCATTATATTTGCATACTCCAGTTCAGGTGCAGTGAGAGAGGGCATACAGACATACAGTTAATAGACAGAGAGATCAAAGGATCATATAACTGGTGTGAGTGGAGTGAACAAACATAAAATGGCTAATGGAAAACTCTGTTAGAAAGGAAACACAAGTTTGATTGATTAAGATGCAAATTCCAGAATCTGTTTCAAGTCATTGCCCCATAATGATTAAAGATTTTATCAGTATCTGCCTAACTTTCCAAACTTCAATCAGGCAGAGAAACAAAAGGCGACATCTCAGGTCAAACACTGAATTGTAGGTGTGCGACCTTGTTCAGAATCTGAATTCTAACCTAGTATCAGGCTGGTTTTACTCCAAAAGCAGGAATTTATAAAATGCCACAGTAACCGACTGGGACTACTAATTGTGTGTTTTCTGACCAAAATAGAATGTATCTGCAAGTAGACAAACATCTTGAATGTAATGTTTCACCACATGGATTTGTGTGTGAGAGAGGTGATGCTATCAAAATCAGACAGTAAGGAAGATTTTACAGAAACAGAACAGTGTGGTGGGGTCGCCTGTGGCACGACATGAACTAAGATTACATTGATGCTGTCTTCATGGGTACAGAACTTGGCCATTGGTTTCTGCTCGCGATTCTGCATTGTTGTGTATCCCTAAGTCCACCTTGGAGGACACTTACCCAAAGATTGTAGGCTGAATGCCCTTGACTGCTGAAGTGTTCCCTGACTAGGAGGGAACACTCCTGTCTGGCCATTGTTGCGCAGTGTCCATTCATCCATTTTCATAGTGTCTGCATGTTCTTACCAAAATGTCATGCCTCAGGGCATCCTTGTCTGCAGCATATGAGATAGACAACATTGGCCGAGTCACAGGAGTTTCTGTGATGTACTTTGTGAGTAGTGTTCCCATGTGTGATGGTAATATCCATGTCTATGATCTAACATGTCTTATAGAGGTTGCCATGGCAGGGTTGTGTGGTGTTGTGGTAGACATTGTTGTGAAGTCTGAGCAGTTTGCTGTGAAGAATGGTCTGTTTAAGGTTTGGTGGTTGTTTTAAGATAAGAAGTGGAGGCATAGATAGAGTTGCTAGCCAGAGACTATTTCCCAGGGCAGAAATGGCTAACACGAGGGGTCATAGTTTTAAGCTGGTTGGAGGAAAGTATAGAGGGGATGTCAGAGGCGGGTTCTTTACACAGAGAATTGTGAGAGCATGGAATGCGTTGCCAGCAGCAGTTGTGGAAGCAAGGTCATTGGGGTCATTTAAGAGACTGCTGGACATGCATATGGTCACAGAAATTTGAGGATCAATGGTCGGCACAACATCGTGGGCTGAAGGGCCTGTTCTGTGCTGTATTGTTCTATGTTCTATGTTCTATGTTCAATGTAAAACACACACAATTTGTAGTCATAGTCAGTTAGTATGGCATTTTATAAATTCCTGCTTTTAGAAAATAAAACCTGCCTGATACCAGGTTAGAACTCAGACACAGATTCTAAACAAGGCCACACACCTACAATTCAGTGTCTGACCTGAGATGTCACCTTTTGTTTCTCTGCCTGATTGAAATTTGGAAAGTTAGGCAGATACTGTTAAAACCTTTAATTATCACAGGGCAGTGACTTGAAACAGATTCTGGAATTTGTGTCTTAATCAATTGAAACTCCTTTCTAACAGAGTTCTCCATCAGCCATTTTATATTTGTTCACTCCACTCACACCAGTTATGTTATCATTTGATTTCTACATGTAAACTTGTGTCTGTGTGCTGTCTCTCACTGCATCTGACGAAGGAGTAGTGCTATGAAAGCTTGTGATTTCAAAGAAACCTGTTGGACCATATCCTGGTGTTGTGTGATTTAGGATTTTGTTAAGTTTTAGTCATATCAATCAGATGTTCACTAAATAGATGTTACAGGTCTCTACTTGAACTTCTTTTGATAGAGTAATGGTCAAATAACAAAATTAAGATTTGCATGTTTGTACAAATTTCCTCTGTTACAATTTGCTGTCAACCTGTACAATGCTGTTGAGAAGTTGCTGCATTCACACCATACTGCCTGTTTTGGGGCGCTGCCAAATTTGTATCTCCCAACTTTTTAACATGTACTGCAGACAAACTCCTGGGTTCCAATCAACTCTGTTACCCTTGTCACAAAGTTTGCTGTTTGTCCATTGATCTGTATATTGTTAAAATCAGAATGTTTCGTCGCCTTGCTGAATGAGATGTTAGACTGGGTCATCTCTCAGATGATGTAAAAGATTCCACGGCATGATTACAAAGAAGAGCAAGCAAGCTATCCTTGGTGTCCTGGCCTATGTTTATCTTTCAAGCAACAACACAAAAACAGGTTATCTTATTGTTGTCACATTACTGTTTGAGAGAGCTTTCTGGGTACAAATTAGTTGCTGCGTTTCTTACATGATAACAGTGATTATACTTCAAAATTATTTTATTGGCTGTTAAATACCTGGGGATATTCTCAGGTTTCTTTATTTTTAATTCTGTTTTTTGGTTTAATTTATGTTATTTTGGAGTACTTAGACTGTCACCCAGCCTAGATAGGAGCTGAACCATGGGTTATATACCCAAATCTCTTTCAGCTTCAATAAACAGTACTGGACAGTATGGGAACCTTTTTTTAAGTTGGTTTATACTCCAGTGATTATATACTCTTAAAGACATGCCTTTGAAATGTAGGTGTTACATTATATTTGCACACTCCAGTTCAGTTATATACCACAAGCCCATCCCCTCCTTCCTATCACCACCACAAACAAGTAGACTTGTCATAAAGATTGAAATTGATGTTGTTAATATAAATTCACCTATATTTTAAAATAAGATATATCTGGAGTTGAACAAACTTCTACTTTTGGTTCAGTTTTCTCAGGTCTCCCACCAGTATGCATTTTTTTTGGTTAACTGAGGTTAGCAGGCAGATATTTTCTTCCAGACTTCAACTAAATCTTTTTAGAAGTAGCTTCCAACACATATTTGTAGATGATCTGTGTTTAATTACTTTCTGAGACTTTTACTTCTCTACGTGTGCCAAATGACCTGGCCTCATTCAGCAGCTCACATAATATCCTAATTGAATGACTCCATATACAATATCATATTTCAAAATTATCTCCTAAAACTCAGTGAGAAGTGGAGATAAACTAATAATGGAGATGTTGAAGAATTCAGAAAAGGGTTAATTTGAAAGCGGTATATGGAATGTCAAAGCAACAGAGCAGAGCACTGTCTGAGTAAAAAAAAGTACAGAATTGTTCAGAAATGGATAGTGAGAGTAACAAAGATAAATCAATTCAGAATCCAGGTACTTCTCAACCTGCAGCTCTAACAGCTTACTGAGTACCACTTCCCTGATGATTGTTATTTTCCTGCATTCTTCCCTTCTGTCCATTTTCTGGTTTACAAGTATTTCTGGAATGTTGATTGTATGCTGTGTAGTGAAGACTGGTGTAAAGTATCTGTTCAATTCCACTAGGCTCTTATTATTTTGTGTTATTAATTTTCCAGACCAACTGGGACCAATGTTTTCTTTGTTAGCTCTTTTGGTTTTCAATATCAGTAGAAACATTTACTGTTTGTTATATTTCTAGCTTGCTTTCTTCTTCTTAATATTTTAATAATTCTTTGCTGTTCTTTATATTCAGCTTGATTATCTAACTTGCCATCTATCCTTGTGTAATTATATGCTTTTTCTTTGAGCTTGTTAATATCTTCAACTCTTTTAGTTAGCCACAAATAATAAAAAAAACCTACTCTTGGAATTTTCCTTTTTTGTTGACGTGTGTTTATTCCATGTAATCTGAAATATCCCCAGAATTGTCTGCCACTACATCTCAATTGATAAGTATTTTAATCTAATTTTCCAGTTCACTTTACATAGTTTTGCTCACAGGGAAATATGATTCAACACAGTATTACTGAGTTAAGAGTGCAGTATCAGCTAGGATTCATGGTGTTCAATAACTGGAACCCAACTGAGTGACAAAAGGCAAGTAAAAATCAGATATTTCTGAGATGCCTCCACAGTCAAGTAGCCTGATGACATTTAGTGCCCTAGCTCACATTGTTCTAAAAACAAATTGATTTGAATGAGGAACCATAGGATATCCTGGACTATCACTGTGGGAATCAGTTAATGTTGGGTGTGGAGAAAAGGAAAAGAGACAAATCAATCTCCAGTGTTGTTGTTTGATGTTACCCAGAAAGGATGCTGTTATCTGATACATTCTGTAATATCTGTCTCTTTTCCTCTTCCTATCTCCGCTTAGACTCTTTCTCCTCTTTATTTTTTGCCTTTATTTATTTATTCTTACTTTTTTTTAATCTCTCATTATCTATCCATCTGTTGGTCTCTGTCTTTCTTTCTCTGTCTTTCTCTCTCTCTTAAAAAAACTATTCTCCACCCCCACCTTTCTGTCTCTCGTTTTCTCCATTTCTTTGCCAGTCTGTCTGACTCTTTTATTCCTCCCTTATCCTGCTCTCTTTATCAGTCACTCTCCAAATTATCACTAATTTGGAAGATAGAAAAGAATAATTGATTTCTGCCTTTCCCTTGACACCACTGACTGCTTGCTTAATTAGTCACTGACAGCGCCAGGCACCTTTCTCAGCAATTTACTTAGACAATGAACAACAGTCAAAGGGCATCCCAACCATTATCGATCATAGCACTCCTACTACCACCTAAGGAAACCAGAACCTAGGATCTTACAATCAATGTAGTTCTTTTGCATAATAAAATGAAAAGCAAAATGCTGCAAGGTTCTGACGAAAGGTGATTGAACTGAAACATTATTTCTACCTTCCTGGCTCCATAGATTCTGCCAGACATGCTGAGTGTTCCTAATTTTTTTTTATTTTAGTTGAATTGCATGTAGGTTTTATTGGAAAGGGCAACAGGGAATCTGTCCGCTCACTGATTCATAATTTAAATAGTTTTCCTTATATATTTCAGAAGTGTCCAAACTTCATGACCTTTGCGTGCTGCTTAGGTGTGTCACCAAAGAGACTCAGCCAATGTTCCCATTAATTTGCCATGTATCACAAGCTGTGACTGCAGACAATTTGTGTACAGCAATATCCTATAAACTGCAATGATAATGACCAGATATCTATTTTAAGCATTGGGTTGAAGATTTAATTTAGGATTTACCCATCAATAAGATAAATCTCCAGTCTCAGAATTCTCAAACCAGCAATTACAATAAAAAAAATTTAAAATATAAACAGAATTACCTGGGTTACTAGGGCTCAGGGGTTGCAGTCTCGATACCCCTAGTCTGTCTGAATCTAGGACCCATCATTCCTCCACAAACTATACATTATTCTGCAAGGCTTTATTAATCCTGCTGTCAGAAATTAGTCTTTGTTCGAATTATGTCTTTTTTGAGTATTTCTATATTTAGTTTGAACGCACTCATTTTTTTTGTCCACAGTGCTGGGAGTATGGAATTCCACTCTGTCGGGAGCTGGCCAGTCAATATGAGGCCCTCTATGATTACCACAGTCTCAGCTGGATCCGGGTATGCAATGCAAAACCATTCGTCATACCATTTCCTTCTTAATACAATGAATTTTAATCAAGTCTAATTTTATATTGGACATCTGTAATTGACAGCGAAGAGTCTGAGAAAATATCTGCAATTTAATCAAAAGTACACAGACCAATGTTGTCACAACAACATTAAATGTGACATTACGTATTGATGCTGACCGCACACCTTTTCAAAATTCGATATACATTCGTAAATAAGACGTGCTATTGGTAGGTAGTCCTGTGCAGAATGTTGGGCAATTCCCCAATGTATAACGGCAAAATATTTTGTTGGAGTAATAGCTTTGAGACACAGACTCCCAGCAGAGAGGCCGCAACAAGATTTTCCTTCCAAAGGAACCACACACAACTTCCAATGTGATTATACCAGTTACCACACTGACCAGCATGAAACTAAACCCAACACACAGAAAGATCTCAAATTCAATTCCATACCTGCCTTGGTTCAGTAAGCTTCAACACTTAGTTTCAAAAACTCTACAAATCAATTTATCTAGCCTTTTCTAAGAAAGAACGCTGGAAAATTTTACTTCAATATATCAAGGCTATGATAGTGAACTCAAGAACTGTTCCATTAAGTGTGTTACTCAATTGTCGATCCTACACAAGGGTGCCATCGCCTGAAGCCCAAAGACTGCTTTTCAGTGAGAAAGTTCCAGATTTCTATCACCTTTTGTGTGACAACATATCTTCTGAAAATACCTCTGCACATCCTAGCTCTAATTTTAAGGTTATTCTTAATTCTGAATTCTTCCTGGATAAACTAGTTTCTCTCAATCTGCCTGATTATCACCTTTAAACATCTTAAACATCTCATAGATCACCTTTAAATGTTCTTAACAGAATATAAACTTATTCTATGCAACTTTTCTAGATCGAAAACTGACAGACACAAGAGTTCTGTTTTTTAATTATATCTCTCCCCCTCTAGCCAGGAGTACTGGGGTCAATCCCATTATCCTCAGCAGCATTCATTTACTCAATGCATATGGGACTGGAATATTCCCTAGTCAGTGAATCAAACCCACACAGCAAGGGATGGACAACTTGAATGGAATATAATTTAACATGATAAGCCTTTGAAATTATTAATGCAGTTGTAGACCCTACAATTACCCATAGTGCCATCAAAGGCATTTCCAGAACAGTCTCCTGCCACCTGTATTCACTGTAACTTTGATTTGTGAGTGGAACTGTTTTCTCATGATAATAGAAAAAAAACCAGTTAAAAATGCTGCTTTCATTTCAAAGGGAGAATGCATTTAAGCAGTGATTCTAGGATCTTGCTGTCCCAGGAATATTTATATTCAGAAATAGCTACAACTGTCTTACCTGCGGTCCCTGAGTGCAGGCTGGTAGGCTCACCCCCTTTATATTGGTGTGGAAACGATCTGTATAATAATCCTTTATATAAGTAAAAGTACCCGCTGTGTTTCTTAAACCATGTGGACCAAAAGGTTCAAGGCTTTTGCCATGTGAACAAGGAAAGGCCAAATCATCCACGCTTTCTGTACCTGGACAATATATGTATTGCAACTAAGATATTTTGTTAGGTGAGAGTATTGTTATGACCTCAGTTGATGTTTCTGGGGAGCATGGTGGCTCAGTGGTTAACACTGCAGCCTCACAACGCCGGGGACCCAGGTTTGATTCCAGCTTCAGTCTGTGTGGAGTTTGCACATTCTCCCCGTGTCTGCGTGGGTTTCCTCCAGGTGCTCCGGTTTTCTCCCACCGTATAAAGATGTGCAGGCTGGGTGGATTGGCCTTGCTAAATTTCCCGTAGTGTTCAGGAGTGTGTGAGTTACAGACAGATGGGTCTGAGTGGGATTCTGCAAGGGTTGGTGTGGACTTGTTGGGCTGAATGGCCTGTTTCCACACTGTAGGGATTATATGATTCTAGACCAGTCAGATCCCAGAATGAAATCTGGTATGATAAATCATATATTATTTTTTCTTTAATTAAACATGGCAGTCTTACTGAAACATAAGCACACAAGACTACAGATGTGTTTTTACCAATAAAATAGAAGTTTATTAAGCAAGAGAGATAAAAATAAAACAAAAACCATCTTGAAAGTTTGAAAAAATTAAAAAACAATACAAAACAAAATCCCAAGTAAGAACAGCAAGTGCTGGAGATACTCAGTTGGGCTGGCAGTATCTGTCGGGAGAGAAACATTGTTAATGCTTCAAGTTCAGTATGACTTCTTCAGAACTGAAAGCAGCTGGAAATCTCCAACACCATCACTTTATTGTTAATCAGACATCCAGAGAAATTCACTTTCCATTAGATCTGTAAGCTTTACATGACTTTTTTCTCAGTTCGCGTCTTGTTACCTGCAAGGCTTTTTTCTTTTGACCACTCATACTTCCTTATAAAGAGCTTATTCTTCCTCAGCCCTTTAATAATTTGTAAAATTCCAAACAAACACTTCTGGTTTGAATGTTTTCACAAACTACACCCCTTACTTACACTGAGGTAATTTATTTCCTTAACTGCTCTGAACAATCTCCTTTTCTAGGAGAAACTCTTGCATTTGATCCCAGTCAGGTCTTATTCACACTGAACAAAAGTTTTCCCATTTCCCAGTTCCTGTAAGCTAAAATCAATCCATGATTATTCTAAATCAAAATATTTTAATAATTTCTCTCTTAATATAAAACTCCACAATATAAACAAACTTGCATTAACACTTCAGTCATCTGCAATTTGATTTAAAGTTATGCGGGTGGAAAATCTGATTTAGTTAATTATTAAACCCCTTTCAAAAAAAGACCAACACCTAAAGGCTACTAGTTGGCAATCTAAGCTCTTAAACAAAAAATGAATACATGTAAATCACGTACCTTTAATCATGATTTCATGATCTAATCCATGATTGGATGGCAGTACAGGTTCAATAGCTGCCTGCTGTTCAATGTACTGTATAAACATGTCTAGGATCAAACTTGGTAGTGGTGCCCACGAGCATTGATCAACCTCATGAAAACTACTGTCTAAATTCTAATACTGACTATGTACCTGAGGAGGTTGAAGGGCTGTCTGTGCCTACAGAAGACCAAAAGGCATAGGAGCAGAAATTAGGCCATTTGGCCCATCGAGTCTGCTCCGCCATTCAATCATGGCTGATAAGTTCCTCAACTCCATTCTCCCGCTTTCTCCCCGTAACCCTTGATCCCCTTGATAACCAAGAACCTATCTATCTTAGTCTTAAAACAGTCTGAGAACTGTATCTTTTGCGAGTCAATGCCTAGAGTAAAGGACAGTCAGATTGTTACTGAAGTTATATAAATAGAATGCGATTTATTCAAACCATTGTCATTACTTTCAGTGTTGCAGTATTCAAGGATCAGCCCCTAACCACTAGTTTTTCTTCATTATTAACAGAAAATGGAAGCTGCATATTACGACAACATATTGGAGCATCAGCGTCTGGAACCAGAATTCTTTAGGGTTGGGTTTTATGGTAGGAAGTTTCCATTTTACCTACGTGTGAGTACAATCATATTTGTTAATTTTTGTGTCAGTGTACCTTTTCAGATGTTTATTTGTTTTCTAAAATATTGAATTGTTCTGAAAGATAAAGATGGAGAAATAAAGATAAAGAAAGTCATTTGGTTCCTTGTAGCTCTGTCTTCTAGGCATAAGCTAAAATGTTCCTTCCTTTCTTGTCACATCCATATTCCTTAAGTGCAGCCTATGTTTACTTGACCTTTCAAATACTATTTCCCCTGTAATTTCAAAAAGATCTCAATAATAAAAGTCACAGTGCTTCAAAAGATGAATGAAGCTTGAGTCTGGACTCTACAACAGATTGTGAGATTGAGTTTGATTGCACAGGTGTAGAAAAGTTTGACTTTGCTTCAATTGTATCTCTATAAGATTATGAAACATTTTTTCTGTGATTTGTTTCGTCAGTGAATCGGTGTTTATTTTCACAACAGTAAAATGTGTTGAAGGCCTCAGTTATTTATACTTTAATGATCTGTTCAATTGGAATCTTTATATGGTTTAATAAATGGGCAATTTTTTTTCTAAGCAATTTCACACATGCCAGTGTAGCTGTAGGTGCATTGCTTCTGTACATAGTATATATTGGCAAGTGGTCATAGAGGGTACAAGAGTCATTGAAATGGATGAGAGGCATGAGTTAGCATTGATTTAGCATGAGGATTTTAAGAGGCTATGAGGGATTGAAGTGGGAATGAGTTGACATTGAAGGTAAAAGGGACCATGGGGCTAGGAGGGAGCATAGGTAGGCATTGAGTGTGTGTGCAAAGCAGGGGTAAAATGTTTTATACTTCCCTTTCAAAATGTTCCTGAATCCGAACTGTGGTTCACAACTCATCAGAGATCTGTGAACCACAATTCGCAGAAAAGATGTTCACATCTCAGGGGAATAGTGATGAAATCAAAGACTCCAAACCCCACATTCCTGGCCAGGTCAGGAATATAGGATGTGAATTTACCATTATTAGTGCACTAAAATCCCACCCTCTGTTCTTCACAAAGCAAGGATTAGGTCAGAAATGTGCTGTTCCTGAAGGTGTAACCAGAGTTGTGTGCCAGACCCAGTCTCTAGCTTTTTCCCATTTCCCACATGATTATAATTAAAAATGAAAGTGGCACAGAAGAGCACAGCAGACATGTGGGATCTCATAGAAGATTTACCTTTCAGTGGGGTAATCCCACCATCAACTGAAAATCCTGTAGCCACTGCCAGATTATGAAAGAGCCTTCAGGGGAGGTGATGCATCACAGCCATAATTTTTCTGCCCAACTCAAATACCATTAACATAAGACCAGAGAGCACAAATGTGGTAAGGGTATTTTTCAAAATTAAATCCCACTCATAAATATATCATATTACATTCATTTTATTCATACAGGCATCAGCATTATTTATTGAGACTCTTTATTCCAAAGAACTAAATGTACTGGCACACCTTATTGACACACATCAATTGTTGCAAGGCAATCAGGGACAGTTCTCATGTGGAAGAAAATATTTGTAAATGACATTGGTCATTCAAGACCATTCTCAGTTGGGATAATTGAAATGTTGTGGTGAACCCAAAGGTTGTAAGGACTCTGCCATCCAATACCCTGAGTTGGACATACATTTGGACAATACGAACATCAACCTTTAGGCTCCTACTTTTCTTACCTCAACTTGCTGCTCCCGCCACCTACCCTTACCTCAAAATCCCAAGACCTTACCACTTCACTTCTCCCTCAGATCCACCTTCCATTTTCCCCGGATCTTTTTTCCACTCTTCCAGGCCTTGACCTCACTCTATATCATCCACTGCCCCCATCACCACGCTCACCTCTTCAAATTATGAGACTCCATGCAAATGTATTCCCTTGCTTCCCTTGTGCCATCAAGTTAGACAAGGAAAACTGCTGACGTTGCATGCAACCACACAAAGCCAGCTACTGTATGCAACCTCTAAACAAACATAAACCCAATGACAACATCTTCATACCTTGAAGGGTGGACATAATATGCAGAAGTTTTATGCTCATGTGTTTATGGAATACAAACATATTACAAGCACGATCCTGCTACAGGCAGGCGTAAGCTTCAGTGCACTGCAAACACACCACTGACTTTATCTCTGCATCTCAATCTTCCATTGAGAAATTCAGATTTCAGAACCCATCTGATTCTGTCAAACCACTCACCACATTTCACTCTTTTGCATATAATACAATATAGTCCTTCCCATAATATCCCATACCTGTCCTTTCCTACCTGAATAGTTTTTTTTACTGATGACTCTGTATGAACTCTCTGCCTTTCCATGTCAGGCAACTTCATTATATTTTACTTTCAATCATTGCTTATACAGCAGCAACACTTTCATCTTCCTCTCTGCGAGTCAGGAATCCCTTGTTTTGTCCTTTATCCCAGCTCAAATCTCTCCATCCTCCTTTTCCTTCATGCTCAACATCCTATTCTTTCTTTCCTCATCAGTATTTCCAGTTACCTTGCTTCACAAGTGGATTTTTCTTTCTACATTACACTTTATTCATAAAATTTTCAGACGTACAGAGTATAGTGGTTCAGATTTGGCATTAAGTGTAATACAGTTCAATTTCTTTAGGTACTGTAAATGGCATTCTGAAATGCCTCATTGCAGCTTACAATTAAAAGTTACATTTACAATGTAAATTCTGTATCAAACATTTTTGGTGCATTCATGGGGTTGTGCATGGACTACAACCCTCAGTGTAGCATGGCAAGAGAGTCTCATGGCTATGGCCTTTTTCCACCAAGCTTTTGCAGTGCTGTGCCAAGCTTTGTTGTGTTCTTCACTATGTGACCTTGAAGTCTGCAATGTTCCAATCTGCAACATTTAGCTATTTACAGCTCCTTGCACTAGGAAATCAAAAAGCTTTAGGTAACGAAGCGACATCTTTTGTCAAATTGTTGGTCTTCTAGCAGCAGTTGATGTTTGTCTTGGCATACATCTCTCTGACAGCACAAAGGGTACAGGGCCCTGAGTTATGGAGGTGTGCGTGATAAACCTCAACAAAAACCGCCATATCTCTCCCAGGCCTTCTTTGTAAAGGCACACCACAGTCATCTTGTGATGGCAATGAAACTCCAGCTGCATATGAAGAATCTAACAAGGAGGCCCTTCTCAGCACCAGCAAAGCTAAGTTTTGCGGGTCACCCAGTTTTGTTTTCTGAATATGAGGAGTGCTGTAGAACTATAAGTTGTAGAGTTAGGACAACATTGGGAAAATCAGTCCATTGTCTCAAAATGTCTCTTTACGTTTTGCTGTTTATATTTTTGAGTCTGTCAAAATGCAACTCAGAATCCACATGTCTGTGATTTCATATGTGTCTTTCTATGACTGAAAATACATTCTTCATGTTCATTCGTGAACATTATTAGAAGACCATCAAGTCTTTTAGTGAAGACAGAATGCTTTGGTGGAGACTGTTTATTACTTGCCACAGAGCTTATTTCTCCACACTAAACAAACCCTGTCCACCACCCTTGTGCTGGCTGGTTCGTCTTTATATATACGTCTAAATAAATTTTCTATCTATCTGGTTGGATCTGTTGTGGCACACTTTCATGGTCATTAATCCCAAAGTGAGACTTGAGCTCACAGCTTCTGGCCATTGTGCCACAAGATCATATTATACACATGTAAGTATAATTAACTAATCAGTAGCCAACATCTATTTATCTTATTACCTTCAACTGCTATGAATTTAAAGTCTGTCAGATTGATGCTAACGTTGATTACAGTTATTGTAACTGTATATCTGGATGTATATATACTGAGTGTGTATACTGCATATCAGGGATGTTGAGTACACATAAGTTTCTGTGTCATTGCACATGTTTCTATGTACTGAATGTACTTCTGTGTCTGGTCTTCCAAGAGTATGCTAAATGTGTAGTGTGTGCTGGGTGCTACGTTTCTGTGTGTATGAGGATATATGTTTTGAATTCCTGCTGACCCTGCTTGTGCTCAAGTAAAATAAGGCCACTCATAGCCCTTGTGGTAAGACTGCCCTCCAGTGGTCTGTATGGTTAGTACAGTGAAGGTTTTCATGTCCAAAATGGCAGCTGTACTTCAAATAATGTTGTGAACCAGCTAGCACACTTGGAACCGCGCACCTTCATAATCAGGTGGACATGCCAGCATGAAGATGTACAAGCCAATTTCCCTGATAAATTCAGAAAAAGTGAATATTACATTATAGGGTAGAATTTATATTGCATCTGAAGTAATAATTTTCTGGGCATTCTATATGAAAGCATGATGGTACATCTTACATTATTTTTGCAATAAGAGTAAAAAATATACAATGGACAGATGTTCTGCACCACACGGAAATATTAATATTAGCTGTTGAGTACAATTTTTATTCTCTCAGCTGTTGTTGTGTTTGCTCTTGGAAACATTGTTTTGATGTATTTCTAATACGTAATTTTATTTAACAGCATGACTCTTAACTATAGAATGTTTTTATAAATGTATAAATTCTGAGCATGTGTCTGGATAGCACACTGCATTCACAGTTTACTGTTTCAATTCCAACATCTGGGAAAGGTCCATCACAGATAGATTTCATCATTGTTTGTACGGTCTGCCACAAGCTGTAACAGACCAATGTGACAATCTGGGGAGTTTCGTTCCAGATTCTTCAGGAAATATACAAACTTTACATTCAAAGAAAGGAATAGAAGTGTGACATCCTAGATTGTAGGAACAACCAATCTCAAGCCAGCAATGTTGTTAGACTTTTGGGAGAGTCTCGAGGAATTTTACTCTGTATCTATCTCTGCAGTATCTGTCCTGGGAGTTTTCAGCGGGGACGCTAAAGGAGCCTTTATTTGGTGTCTAACCCTGCGCTGTATCTGCTGGTAGAGTGGTTCATGGGAACATGTAGAGGAAGCTTTACTCTGTATCTAGTCTACTTAGTATGTAATTTGGGTGTGCTCAGAGTTGACACTAGATATCTGAAATGTGTTCAATTCCCTAATAATGATACACACACTCACTTTACTTTTAAAGTGACTCTAAATAGGTTTCTTTGTATATGGTCAATGTTTTCACAAATTATTGTTACCTTAGCAACAAGTTGAAGATATACTGAATAGATATTGATTCTGCAGTAGCCCTGGTATTATATGAGATTTAAAAATCTGATTTTCAAGATTTGCTATCACTCTGAATCCTCACTGTTATAATTCAGTTGTCTTTTTTAGCAGTGGTCCTCAACTTTCTGCTCATTTTTAATTATTCAGCAAGGAAATTTTCTTTCTGCCACACTGTCAGATGTCAAGCCCTTTGGTTTCTGCTGTCGTGTTGGGTGTGTTGTCCCAATCCCTCATTATTTATTGATATTTATCCCTCGGTAATGTCTCTAAAATAGATTATCTGGTCATTATCACAATGTTATATTTGCAATACTCCAGTGTACATATTGGCTACTGTAGTTTCAACAATACTACAGTGGCTGTACTTAACAAATCCATTGTCTGTAGAGTCCTTGTTATGAGTTCTCAAGGTCTTGAGTGGGACCACAGAGATTCAAGATTTTTCCCCACCTATTGGCTCACTACAGCAGTTGCACTTTCCTTTATCTTTGATCTTTAGCACTATATGATTAATATCTGAAATTATTCAGGTAAAGTGATACTGAGTCACACGTGCCAAAGTTCAATCCTCAGTCTACTGGTGATTGTGTTGACCTCAAATAAGTGGCAAGAGGAACACAACAGTTGGCTTCAGCCTCTAATTGTTATTCTTTCTTCATTCACCAACCATACATATCGGTTGATAGGAACAGGAGTAGACCTCAAGTCTGTTCTACCAATTCGGTGATATCATGGCAGATCTGTGGCCCAAATCCCATAATACCTTTGCTTAACAAAAAGTTGTCTATCTCAGATTTAAAATGAAGAACTGATCCTGCATCCACTACCATTTGTGGAAGAGAGTTCAAAACTTCTACCACTGTTTGTGTGTAGAATTGCTTTGTAATATCTCTCCTGAATGGCCTGGCTCTAATTCTCAGACTAAGCCCCCCTAGTTGTAGAATCCACGCCAGTGGAAGTACTTTTTCTTTATCAACCCTGTCTTTTCCTGTTAATATCTTGAAGACTTTGGTTAGATCACACATTACCGATTTAAATTCTAGAGAAAATAGACCTAATTTGTGTAATCTCTCCACATATCAGCTCCTTAACTCCAGGTATCATTCTTGTAAACCTAGATTGTACTCCCTCCAAGGCCAATCTATCCTTCCTAAGGTGTGGTGCCTAGATCTGTTCTCAGTGCTCTAAGTGAGGTCTGACCATGGTTTTTGTATAAGTGGTGCATAACTTCAGCATCCTTGTAGTCCAGTCCTCTAGATATGAAAGCCAGCATTCCATTAGCTGTCTTTATTATTTTCTGCACCTATTCATAACATTTTAAAGATCTGTTCACCTGATGTCCTACGTCTCTTCGGATGTCAGTTGTATTTAACTGCATATCACCTCAAAAATACACTTTAATCAAACCAAGATAGACAATCTCACAGAGATAGCAGGAACTGCAGATGCTGGAGAATCTGAGCTAACAAAGTGTAGAGCTCGATGAACACAGCAGGCCAAGCAGCATCAGAGGAGCAGGAATGCTGATGTTTCAGGCCTAGACCCTTCAGAAAATTTTCTGAAGAAGGGTTTAGGTCAGAAACGTCAGCCTTCCTGCTCCTCTGATGCTGCTTGGTGTGCTGTGTTCGTCCAGCTCTACACCTTGCTATGGACAGTCTCACAATTGCTTTCATTGAAAACAATGCATGTAACATTCCATCGGGAGATAAAGAAAAAGGAGGAGGCCCACGAAGGAAGGAAATTAATTTTGTGGCAGTATTGGAGGAGCTTGATTCGTATGCCTGTATTCATCCCAGTTATAAGCGGCCTTTCTGGTTAAAACTAGTGTTAATCTGAACACCAGCAAACACAAGCAAGAAATCAATCATCAACCATTTCTCCATCTCCTTGTCCTGTGATACTGTGGGCTGATATAAGGAAACTCATTGATATTTTTTAATCATTTGCTAATTCTATTATTGCTTATGAAAAGTGTGAAGCATGCATTTTTAAATTTTTTTTACTATTTGCTACAAAGGTATACACACAGCTTCTTCACAGCAATTGCTTACCACCAAGAAAATGTTAGGTCCATAGCAGAAACAGAACCACTTCAAAATGCTGCAGATTATTAGTGCTTTGGCAATTTATACCCTTCCAGGCAATCTTGTCCTTTGGATCAAATTTCTTGCTTTTAAATATAGTGTGAGGTGGTGATACTTGTCACTCTATTGATGTCATCTACTTAAATATGTAATCACTGACTTTTATAATGTGGCATTTGCTTTGTATTTGGCAGTGCCCATCATCTCTGCGTTTGTGCATTAATAAATTGCTCTCAGGCTGTTGCTGAATATTAGTTTTGTTTATATATAAGATAGCATTGTAGTTCAGAGCCACCAGATGTTCACACCCTGAAACTACAGTGTCATTCAGAGCTATGTATGGAAGAAATACTAACATAACCAAAATGGCAGCTTGTACAATTCATAACTTATAGATTTGTTTTATGTCAACAACAAGAACTGAAGTTTGCAGACAGGAAGTGCACTGTCTAATATTTAACAGACTTCATCATTTATATCTATGTATCTAGATTATTTAGTTGTATTGAGCACAGCAACCCAATGCATTAATTTTTTAGATACCAACAGACTGACTGTGTGTAAGAGATAACAAGGTGTAGAGCTGGATGAACACTGCAGGCCAAGCAACATCAGAGGAGCAGGAAGGCTGACGTTGTGGGCCCAGACCCTTCTTCAGAAATGGGGGAGGGGAAGGGGGTTCTGAAATAAATAGGGAGAGGGGGGAGGCGGATAGAAGATGGATGGAGGAGAAAATAGGTGGAGAGGAGACAGACAGGTCAAAGAGGTGGGGATGGAGCCAGTAAAGATGAGTGTAGGTGGGGAGTTAGGGATGAGATAGGTCAGTCCCGGGTGGACAGGTCAAGGGGCGGGATCAGGTTAGTAGGTAGGAGATGGGGGTGGGGTTTGAGATGGGAGGTGGGGATAGGTGGGAGGAAGGACAGGTTAGGGAGGTGGGGACAAGCTGGGCTGGTTGTTTTGAAGCTTGTGAAGTCCACATTGTTACCATTGGGCTGCAGGGTTACCAAGCGGAATATGAGTTGCTGTTCCTGCAACTTTTGGGTGGCATCATTGTAGCACTGCAGGAGGCCCAGGAGGGACATGTCATCTAAGGAATGGGAGGGGGAGTTGAAATGGTTCGCGACTGGGAGATGCAGTTGTTTAGTGCAAACTGAGCATAGGTGTTCAGCAAAGCGATGCCTAAGCCTCCGCTTGGTTTCCCCGATGTAGAGGAGGCCACAACGGGAACAGCAAATAAAGTATACCACATTAGCAGATATGCAGATATACATCTGCTTGATGTGTAAAGTCTTCTTGGGTCCTGGGATGGAGGTGTAGGGGCAGGTGTAGCACTTCCTGCGGTTGCAGGGGAAAGTGCCGGGTGTGGTGGGGCTGGAGGAGAGTGTAAAGCGGACAAGGGAGTCCTAGAGAGAGTGGCCCCTCTGGAAAGCAGATAAGTTTGGGAGGGAAAATGTCTTTGGTGGTGGGGTCAGATGGCAGAAGTATCAGAGGGTGATGCATTGGATCCGGAGGTTTACAGGGTGATACGTGAGGATGAGGGGTCTCTGTTCTGGTTGCTATTGCAGGGAGAGGGTGTGAGGGATGAGTTGCGGGAAATGTTGCAGACACGTCGAGGGCGTTCTCAACCACTGTTGGGGGGGTTGCGGCCCTTGAAAAACGAGGACATCTGAGATGTGCTGGGAGCAGATGCGGCAGAGGTGAAGGAATTAGAAATTGGGGATAGCATTTTTGCAGGAAGGCGGGTGGGAGGAGGTGTATTCTAGGTAGCTGTGGGAGTCAGTAGGCTTGAAATGGATATCAGTTTCTAGCTGATTGCCAGAGATGGAAAAAGAGAGGTCCAAGAAGGAGACAAAGGTATCAGAGATGTTCCAGGTGAACTTAAGGTTGGGGTGGAAGGTGTTGGTGAAGTGGATGAACTGTTCGAGCTCCTCGTGGGAGCATGAGGCGGCACCGATGTAGTCTTGAATGTAATGGAGGAAGAGGTGGGGCTTAGGGCCAGTGTAGGTACGGAAGAAGGATTGTTCCACGTAACCTACAAAGAGGCAGGCATAGCTTGGGCCTATGCGGGTACCCATGGCCACGCCCTTTGTCTGTAGGAAGTGGGAAGAATTGAAAGAGAAGTTGTTGAGGGTGAGGACAAGTTCGGCTAAGTGGATGAGGGTGTGTGACTTGTTTCCTTTTCTTGTCATTTTAGATGTTCTTTAGACTGTAAGTTCTTTTCATCCTTTTGTGTGATGCTGATTATTTCTACCATCTGAATCTTCCGTTATGTTCTTTCTATTGACATCAGAATAAGGAGTTTGTGTGTCGTGGTCATGATTATGAAAGGCTGGAGGCCTTTCAGCAGAGGATGCTGACTGAATTTCCACAAGCTATTGCCATGCAGCATCTCAATCAGCCAGATGAAACCATCCTGCAGTCTGACGCACAGTGTATCCTTCAATCTTGAGCTGGTTGTGGCTGCGAAGAGGTCATCATCACAACCCGGATGGTCTGAGACTGAACTCAGTTCATTGTTCAGCAACAGTGTAGGGACATTACTGTTGCCCTCAACTACCCTGAGAGAAGAGTAAATAAGTCAGGGTTCCTTGTACTGGCCCCTGCCCAATGTAAGAAGTCAAACTTAGTCGTAATGCCCTGTATGGAAAATGGCCAGACAACACTCACTGACTAGTTAAACACATGAAGCGAGGTCAGTGGTTAAGGTAACCAGGAACTGCAAATGTCCATGGAATCAGGTGCCAGCAAATGGCACCACTTTCAGGAGAGAAAGAGAGAAAATTAGATAAAGCACTGTTCAGTCATATAAATGGAAAGTGCAGGAAATATTCAGTAAGTTTAGTGGCAATTGTGGAGAGAGAAACTTTTCATCAGGACAATCCACTTGATCTGCTGAATATTACCAGCATTTTTCAATTTTTATCTCAGATTTGCAGCACCTGTAATATTTTGTTTTTTTGTAACTGACTATCAATGTTTACCTGAATGAATTTAGGAATGGTGACAGCATAGTAGTAATGTCCCTGATTTGCAATCCAGAAACCCAGGCTGATGTACTGAGGAGAGATAGTAGGAACTGCCGATGCTGGAGTCTGAGATCACAAGGTGTGGAGCTAAAGGAACACAGCAGGCCAGGCAGCATCAGAGGAGCACGAAACCTGACGTTCCGGGTCTTGACCTTGTTAGCTATGATGGTTTGATGACATGGGCTCAAATCCCACAATGGCAAATGGTGAAATTTGAATTTAATAAAAGTCTGGAATAAATAGCTGGTCTAATGGTGACCATGTAACCACTGTTGATTGTTGTGAAAACCCATTTGGATCATTAGTGTCAACGGGGAGAAAACCTTCCATCTTTACCTGGTCTGGCCTCCATGTTACTCCTGACCCACAGCAATGTGGTTGACTCTTAATCAGGGAGGGATAATAAATTCTGGCCTGCTAAGTGACTCCCGCACCTCGTGAACAATTTTTTTTAAAAAACCAATGCTGCCTGTCTGTTAACTAGAGAATTTAGTGATGATCATAATTACCAATTGTAGAACTTGTTCATGAAAGGTCATGAAGAAGAATAGATTTTGCTGTGTTATTTTCTTTGACATTGTGGTTAGATCTGCAAATTTATGCAGTGTGCCCAATTCCAGAGAATGTAGAAGTTCTCCAGATGGAGAGAGTTCCAGACCGTATCAAGAGCTTTTACCGCGTAAACAATATCAGCCGCTTTCGATATGATAGACCCTTTCATAAAGGTTCAAAGGACAAGGAGAATGAGTTCAAGGTGAGTGTAATATGCAACCACTGATCCCATACCCTCTTCCACTCTTCATGAAGAGTGGAAGGAAAAATTGACATAACTGGCTTACTCTATGGTGCAAGAAACTCATATTTGTGGTTTATAATATGCTGCACAAGAAGTAATGATAACATTTATTGATGAAGGCCATCAAATGGAAGTAGTCATCCATAAGATGTGCTACAATAAGTCTTAGCAAAACTGGAGAATATAAAACAGAAATAGAAAATGCGTTCAATCCCAGCAGGTTTCGTAGCATCTCTGCGCAAAGAGGGAAAAAAGACATAAAAGTAAGTAAAAGTTGGAAATGAACACACTGGACCTCCTGGGAGTTGTACTTTAAAGTTAACAAGATGAACCAAGTGTTTTTGAGCTTAAAAGATTTGAAAGGAACAACAAAATCATGGGTAAACTTGAGGAGGTTGAGAAAGGTCTTTTCACTTGGTTGGGGGAATTTTTTAAGGTGAGAAGGGAAAGATTTAAAAGGGACCTGAGGGGCAACATTTTCACACAGAGTAGTTCATTTATGAAATGAACTACCAGAGGAAGTGGTGGATGCAAGTAAGATGACATTTTGACAGGAACATTAATTGGAAAGGTTCAGAGGGATATAAGCCAAATGCAGGCAAGTAGGACTAGATTAGTTTGGGAAACTTGGTCAGCATGGACAAGTTGGACTGAAGGATCAGTTTCTGTACAATAGGACTCTGTTTCATTGTAGAAAGTTTAAAGAAGATTCTTAGGATGAGCCCTGGTATGGAGGGATTGTCTTACAAGCAAAGACTAAACAGGTTGGAACTCTACTCACTAGAGTTTAAAAGAATGGAAAGTGATCTCATTGAAACATATAAAATTCTTAAGTGCTTGACATAGTAAATGCTGAGATGATGTTTCCCCTTGTGGGAGAGTCTTGGACCAGAGGATATTGTCTCAGAATACAGGGACACCAATTCAAGACTGAGGAGGCATTTCCTCTGAGGGGTTTGAGAGTTTTTGGAACTCCTTGCCACAGAGACTTATAAAGGCAGAGTCCTTGTGTGTATTTAAGAGTGAAATGGATAGAATTTTGATCAGAAGAGGAATCAAGGGTTTTGGGGAACGAGCAAAAAAGTGAGCATGAGGAATATTGTATCAGCCCTGATTCTATAGAATGGCAGAGCAGGCTGAAGGGACCGAATGGCCTATACTTGCTCCCATTTCTTATGACCTAATGAAAGAAATGCTGGCGTTAGAGACAGTCCAGAAAAGGTTCACTGATCTCATCCCAAGGTTAGAGGGACTATCTAATGAGGAGAGGTTAAATGGGTTGGGCTTGTACTCACTAGAGCTTTAAAGAAAGAGACACAACCTTGTTGAAACACATAAGATTCTGTGATGGTTTGACACGATAGATTATTTCCTCTTATGAATAGTCTAGGATCAGAGGGCATAATCTCAGAGTAAGGGGTTGTCCATTTAAGACAGGGATGAAGTTTTTTTTTCTTTCATAGGATTGTGAATCTGTAAAATTCTTTACTGCAGAGAACTGTCGAGGCTCAGTAAGTATATTCAATGCTGAGATAGACAGATTTCTGATCATTAATGGAATCGAGGACTATGGGGATAAGGTAGGAAAGTGAATGGAAGATTATTGATCAGCCATCATTTAATTGAATGGCAGAGCAGAGTCACTGAACCAAACAGCCTAATTCTGCTGCCACCATCTTATGGTGTAATACGTTTTGGAGTGGTCTGATCCTATTAGTAGGTTAGGTTAACATTGTCCCCAGAATTTGTAGAAAATATGAAGCACTGCAAATGTGTGTGTGTGTAATGTTCTGTAACCTGTGTGCATGGAGGAGAAAGTTACTGGGGTGATGCAACATGCTGGGCCGCAGTGAATTGGGTACTGGTAAAAGTTTTTATCAGTAATGATTTTGTGTCATCATCTGCCCTACTGTAGAGTCTTTGGATTGAACGTACTACCCTGACCCTTACACACAATTTGCCTGGAATTTCCCGCTGGTTTGAAGTGGAGAAGAGAGAGGTGGTAAGTTCCTATTTCCTCTTTCTATGTTGTTACCCCAGGGAAACAGAAATGATTTTACAATTCCCTGTGTCAAGAGCGGTCTCTCTTCATGAGGCTATTGAATGGCAGAACCCTCTCTGCTTGAAGTAGTTATTTCTATTTTTGGGTCTTTCAAACCCAGCACTGGCAGAAAATGTTTAAAAGGCCCATTGCGCCAGATCCTAATTATTCTAAGAAGAACAGAAGGCAAGATAAAGTAATTTCACAAGGAACCGTGAGATGATGCCAAAGTGGGATTAAAAAGCATAAAATTACAGGGAATACTGAAGGGTTCTGTTACTCTATCAACAATGAGAAGTTGAGGAATTTGTAATTTGAAGTCTAGGAAAGATTGAGGGAATAAGTTAAACCTCACTGAATTGTTGGGATCTTATGGTTTCATAGAACATAGAACAATACAGTGCAGAACCGGCCCTTTGGCCCTCAATGTTGCGCTGACCTGTGAACTAATCTAAGCCCCTCCCCCTACACTATCCCGTCATCAGCCATATGCTTATCCAAGGACTGTTTAAATGCCCCTAATGTGGCTGAGTTAACTACATTGGCAGGCAGGCCGTTCCACGCCCTTACCACTCTCTGAGTAAAGAACCTGCCTCTGACATCTGTCTTAAATCTATCACCCCTCAATTTGTAGCTATGCCCCCTTGTACAAGCTGAAGTCATCATCCTTGGAAAAAGACTCTCACTGTCCACCCTATCTAATCCTCTGATCATCTTGTATGTCTGTATTAAATTCCCTCTTAGCCTCCTTCTCTCCAATGAGAACAGACCCAAGTCCCTCAGCCTTTCTTCATAGGGCCTGCGCTCCAGACCAGGCAACATCCTGGTAAATCTCCTCTGCACCTTTTCCAATGCTTCCACATCCTTCCTGTAATAGGGCGACCAGAACTCCACGCAGCACTCCAAATGAGGCCGCACTAGCGTTTTGTACAGTTGCAGCATGACACCATGGCTCCGGCACTCAATCCCTCTACCAATACAACCTAACACGCCGTAAGCCTTCTTAACAGCACTATCAACCTGGGTGGCAACTTTCAGGGATCTATGTACATGGACACCAAGATCCTTCTACACATCCACACTACCAAGAATCTTTCCATTGACCCAGTATTCTGCCTTCCTATTATTCCTCCCAAAGTGAATCACCTCACATTTATCCATATTAAACTCCATTTGCCACCTTTCAGTCCAATTCTGCAGTTTATCCAAGTCTCCTTGCAACTGCAACATTCTTCCACACTGTCCACCACTCCACCGACTTTAGTGTCAGCTGCAAATTTACTAACCCATCCACCTCTGCCTGCGTCCAAGTCATTTATGAAAGTGACAAACAGCAGTGGTCCCAAAACAGATCTTTGAGGCACACCACTAGTGACCTGACTCCAGGCTGAATATTTTCCATCAATCACCACTCGTTGCCTTCTTACAGAAAGTCAGTTTCTAATCCAAACTGCTAAATCTCCCTCAATCCCGTGCTTCTGTATTTTCTCCAATAGCCTACCATGTGGAACCTTATCAAAGGCTTTACTGAAGTCCATGTACACCACGTCAACTGCCCTTCCCTCATCCACATGCTTGGTCACCTTCTCAAAAAACTCAATGAGGGTTGTGAGACAAAACCTGCCCTTGACGAATCCATGCTGACTATCTCCAATCAAATTGTTGCTTGCTAGATGATTATAAATCCTATCTCTTATAATCCTTTCCAAAACTTTTCCTACAACAGATGTAAGGCTCACAGGTCTATAATTACCTGAGTCATCCCTACTGCCCTTCTTGGACAAGGGCACAACATTTGCAATCCTCCAGTCCTCTGGTTCTAAACCTGTAGACAATGAGGACTCAAAAATCAAGGCCAAAGGCTCCACCACCCCTCCCTAGCTTCCCAGACAATCCTCGGAAAAACCCCATCCAGTCCAGGGGATTTATCTACCTTCACACCTTCTAGAATTGATAACACCTCCTCCTTACTAACCTTAAATCTTTCAATTCTAGTAGCCTGTAACTCAGTCATCTCCTCTACAATATTCTCCTGTTCCTCAGTGAAAACAGATGAGAAATAATCATTTAGCACCTCTCCACTCTCCACTCTCCACAGGGTCCATACACAGCTTCCCACTTCTGTCTTTGACTGGCCCTATTCCTACCCTAGTCATCCTCTTATTCCTCACATACCTATAGAAAGCTTTAGAGTTCGCCTTTATTCTACCTGCTAATGTCTGCTCATGTCCCCTCCTTGCTCTTCTGAACTCTCTCTTTAAATCCTTCTTAGCTAATCTGTAACTCTCCGTCGCCTCAATGAACCATCTCGTCTCATTGTCACATAAGCCTCCCTCTTCCGCTTATCAAGAGATACAATTTCTTTAGTAAACCACAGTTCCCTTACCTTATCGCTTCTTCCCTGCCTGATAGGGACATACCTATCAAGGACACGCAATATCTGTTTCTTAAACCAGCTCCACATTTCGATTGTCCCCATCCCCTGCATTTTGCTAATCTATTCTATGCCTCCTAAGTCTTGCCTAATCGTGTTATAATTGCCCTTCCCCCATCTATAACTCTTGCCCTGTGGCATGTTCCTATCCCTTTCTATCGCTAAAGTAAACATAACCGAATTATGGTCACTCTCTCCAAAGTGCTCACCTACCACTAAATCAAACACCTGGCCTGGTTCATTACCAAGTACCAGATCCAGTGTAGCCTCCCCTCTTGTCAGCCCTTCGACATACTGAGTCAGGAAACCCTCCTGCACCCATTGGACAAAAACTGATCCATCCGACGTACTAGAGTTAGAACATTTCCAGTCAATGTTAGGGAAGTTAAAGTCTCCCATAATGACCACCCTGTTCCTTTCACTCTTTCCCAGAATAGTTTTGCCAATCCTCTCCTCCACATCCCTGGAACTTTGCGGAGGCCTATAAAAAACTCCCAGCAGTGTTACCTCTCCTCTCCTGTTTCTGACCTCAGCCCATACCGCCTCAGTAGACTAGTCCTCATCAAAAGATCTTTCAGCCATCGTTATACTGTCCTTGACTAACAAAGCTACACCTCACCCTCTTTTACCACCTTCCCTGACCATACTGAAAGAGCTAAACCCTGGAACCTGCAACATCCATTCCTAACCCTGCTCTGTCCATGTCTCCAAAATTGCCACAGCATCGAAGTCCCAGGTACCTATCCATGCTGCAAGCTCACCTACCTTATTCCGGATACTCCTGGCGTTAAAGTAGACACACTTCAATCCAGCTTGCTGTCTGCCAGCACACTCCTGTGACAGTGGGGTCCTGTCCATGTCCTCCCTACGCTCATCCTCCTGTGTACTAGAACTACACCTCAGTTTCCCATCCCCCTTCTGAGCTAGTTTAAATCCACCTGAATAGCACCAGCAAATTTCCCACCCAGGATATTAGTGGCCCTTTGGTTCAAGTGGAGACCGTCCTGTTTATAGAGGTCCCACCTTCCCCAGAATGAGCCCAGACTTTGATAAGCTAACTTTACACAGATTGCTCACAAGTTTTTGTAAATGATGATCCATGCAATTTCAATTGATTTTGACCAACAAGACTCTATTAGTTTGCCACATAGTGGATTTGGTTAAAATGAATCACTCTCAAATTAGAAGAGATAACATTGGGTAGAATTTAATGCTTCCCAAGGAGACAAACTAAGAGACAGGGTGTCTGTAAAAATGGGTGAAAGACCAAGTGTGAAAATACTGTCATTTTCCCAAACTCCCATTTCCTTTGGGATGGGAAAATTTGACGACATCTTTCCTGACTAGAAGCCAATAGAGGTCATCAAGTGGCCATTTAAATCAGATAACCCAGAGAAGTGCATGATCTGTACTTTTCCTTCCCTGAGACTTGTTTATGTGGAGGAATGTCCTCCTGAACCTGCATCCCAGATCTACTGTGGCTCGTTGGAAACATGCTGCCTGGAGTGTATTGATACCAAAAGCCTATGTAAAGTTAGCTTATCAAAGTCTGGGTAATGGTGATGCACCTCAGCTGGCCATGACATCTCTAGGGTATATGCAGGAGAACTTTTAACATTGTTTACATAAATGATTCTGCTAGAAATATGCACCTTACAAACACCAAATAAGGTCATGAGCAAGTCACCTAAAATATTCCGCCCCCATCAAATGTCTTTAAAGAAGGGTTACAAAGTTTCAGTCTGTATTGACTTGGTTGATCACAATCACTACAGTGGGGTGAGTTTGGCCAAGGACATCAGAATGGATTCACTTGGTCATTCAGTTTTGTATGCCACAGAACATGGACAGAATTTTATGATTTCACTGGAGGTGAGCCTGGGAGAAGGAACAGCATTCAGTTAGGTGGAGTGCTACCACGTCTGAATCCTGATGCCTTGTAGCCTGCACCAGAATTCATTTTTGTGCAGGAAGGCCCCTGGCCAATCTTCTCGCTCCACCACCAATTGAAGTCTCTATGTGGTGAATCACAGACTATTTAAAGATCTTATCTAACTACTATTGAGACTAATGCATTTCCAGGTTGGCCAGTTGCCATGTAACCTGCGCATGATGCCAAATTGTATAGGACCCTCATCACCTTGGTGGTGGAGGGGTGGGCAATGGCAGGTCTCTTCATCAAAAACAATCATTGTCTGATTGGGATAGCTGACACGGGTGGGGGGGTTGATGGTTGATAGTTGCCAACCCTCTGACCCCTCTCCCATGACCCCCACTGCACAACATTTAATTCAGTTGTGGTGTGGTCCCTTCATGATTCCAGAACCTGGGGATTGGCCTTCCAGCAGTAGCCACCTCAGTGATGCTGTTGAGTAGAATGGCAGCCACACAAAGATTGACCAGCAGCTCTCTCTAGACAGGACATCTGCCCAGAGTCTTGAGAAGCGTAGGAAGGCCCGTCTCTGCCTGACTGGCATATGGTTTGGCAGATCTTCCTCAAATGAGACAGCATGAGTCTCTTGCCTGCTCTCCAAACAGAAGAAACTCCCAGTGCTACAATTTGGCATCCCTTGTAGTGACAGTATTTCTGCTCAATGTTGTCAAGTGATAAGGTGCAAATAAGGGAGGGCATTTGATCCATCTTTATCTTATAGAGCATTTACTATTTGTACTAGCTCATCTCTGTTCACTCAATTCCTAAATAGTTTCATGATTTTGGCTTCAGCCACCCCAACAAAAGCCCATGTGTTTATCATACCTAGAATCATGGAATCCCTATGGCGCTGAAAGAGGCCATTCGGCCCACTGAGTCTGCGAAGACTATCCCACCCAGGCCTAGCACCCTACCCGATCCCTATACCCCCGCATTTTCCATGGCTAATCCATCTAGTTTACACATCCCTGGAGACATAGGGCTATTTAGCACAGCCATTTCACCTAAACTGCACATCTCTGAACTGTGGGAGGAAATTGGAGCACCCAGTGGAAACCCACAAAGAGACCGGTGAACATGCAAGATCCACACAGACAGTTACCCAAGGCTGGAATCAAACCTAGCTCCTTGCCACTTTGAGCTAGCAGTGCTAATCACTCTGCTCTCCTAATATGAAATAACTCCTCAAATGAAGAGCAACTATTCTTGAATTTGAATTTCACAGTTTGAACCTCTTGTATTCCAGTGTCGTTGTATGATCCAATGTAGTGCTAATATAGTTTCTACATAACGTCATTGTCTTGCAGATCTAAATCTGGCCACTTCTTAGTCACGTTTCTTCCTGAATTTCACCACAGCATTCTACTGGCTTAATGAATGAAGCCACCTTCCACTATAGTATTAAAACAAGACATTCCCAAGTTGGACTCCCAATCTATGTTGATCTTTACTGACTGCTGCTTTGGAGCCCTGTAACTGAAAGCTCTGTACTTTTCAGGGCGTACCTGGATTTTAGTAAAGCCTTTGACAAGGGTCGGCATGGTAGACTTATTAGTAAAGTTACATCACGTGGGACTTGGAGAGCTTGCCAAGTGGATACAAAATTAGCTTGATGGTAGGAGACAGAGGATGGTAATGGAGGGTTGTTTCTCAGACTGGAGGCCTGTGACCAACGGTGTTCCACAGGAATCGGTGCTTAGTCCACTTTTGTTTATCATTAATGTGACTAATTTGGATGAGGATATAATTGACAGTATAGTATTCAGTGAAAAAGGTTATCTAAGGTTACAAAGGGTCTTGATCAATTTGGCCAATAGGACAAGGAGTGGCAAATGGAGTTCAATTTGGGTAAATGCAAGATGTTGCATTTACATTTGCATTTACATAAGACAAACAAGGGCAGGACTTATACAATTAATTCTCTGGTCGTGATAAGACAAACAAGGGCAGGACTTACACAATTAATTCTCTGGTCCTGGGAAGTGTGGTTGAACAGAGATCTAAGTGTTCAGGTACATATTTCTTTGAAAGTCGTGTCACAGATAGAGACAATAGTAAAGAAAGCATCTAGCACACTTGCCTTCAATGCTCAGACCATTGAACATAGGAGCTGGGACGTCATTTTGCAGTTGCACAGGATTTTGGTGAGGCCACATTTGGAGTACTGTGTACAGTTCTGGTCACTCTGCTATGGGAGGGATATTATTAAATTGGAGTGGGTGTAGAATAGATTGACAAGGAAGTTACTGAGACTGGAGGTTTTGAGTTATCAGGAGAGGCTGAATGAGTTGGGATTTTTTCACTGCAGTAGAGGAGGTGAGAGATGAAGTTATAATGGTTTATAAAATCGTGAGGAGCATTAATGAGGTGAATAGCAAAGATCTAGGATAGGGAAATACAAAACTAGACTGCACAGACTGAACACCCAGTTTTACTCAGCTTTACTGGACACCAAAAATCGTAAGTACAACAAACTCACTGGCCCCTGCCACCCACAAGAGGATTCCTGCACCTCCCAAATCCCGAGCCTGTCCCTGTCCCTGCCCCTCTCCCACTATGCACCCGCCACCATTGACCATGAGGACACGGCTGGAGACCCCACCGATGACGTCACATCCGCCTCCGCCGGCCACACCACTTCCGGGACCGCTGCTGCAGTCACCGCCTCCAATTCCAGTTACAACACCTCACACACCACCCTCACCGCAGCTGTTGCTGCCCACCCCGCTCCTCCAACCGCCGACGGAACCCCGCCCACGGCCGACGCCGACAGAACCCCACCCACGGCCGACAACCTCATCGCTCCGCCCACAACCTCCACAGCCAGCAACCCCGGAGAAGACAGCCATACTGAACCCTGCCGCATCTTCACCATCCCCCCAGACCTTCCACTGACTGAGGACGAACGGTCAGTCCTTAGCAAGGGGCTCACCTTTGTCCCCCTACAACCACACATCAACAAATACCAGTCACGGTTGGACAAAGAACAGTTTTTCCGCCACCTTCGCCTCCACGCCTGCTTCTTCAACCGGGTAACTAACCATCCCTCCACTGACCCCTTCACCCGCTTCCAACACAAGTCCTCCTCCTGAACACCACCCCCAGGCCTCCTACCTTCCCTTGACCTCTTCATCTCTAACTGCAGTCAAGACATTAACCGCCTCAACCTCTCCACCCCTCTCACCCACTCCAACCTCTCCCCTGCAGAACGGGCAGCCGTCCGCTCCAACCCCAACCTTACCATCAAACCCGCAGACAAGGGCGGCGCAGTGGTAGTATGGCGCACTGACCTCTACATCGCCGAGGCCAAACGCCAACTCTCCAACACCACCTCCTACCGCCCCCTCGATCATGACCCCACACCCGAGCATCAAACCACCATCTCCAACACCATTCATGACCTCATCACCTCAGGGGACCTGCCACCCACAGCCTCCAACCTCATTGTTCCCTAACCCCGCACAGCCCGTTTCTATCTCCTTCCCAAAATCCACAAACCTGCCTGCCCTGGTCGACCCATTGTCTCAGCCTGTTCCTGCCCCGCCGAACTCATCTCCATCTATCTGGACTCTATTTTCTCCACTTTGGTCCAGGAACTCCCTACCTACGTCCGTGACACCACCCACGCCCTCCACCTCCTCCAGGACTTCAAATTCCCTGGCCCCCAACACCTCATTTTGACCATGGACGTCCAGTCCCTATACACCTGTATTCCGCATGCAGATGGCCTCAAGGCCCTCCGCTTCTTCCTGTCCCACAGGCCCGACCAGTCCCCCTCCACCGACACCCTCATCTGTCAGCCGAACTCGTCCTCACCCTCAACAACTTCTCTTTCGATTCCTCCCACTTCCTACAGACTAAGGGGGTGGCCATGGGCACCCGCATAGGCCCCAGCTATGCCTGCCTCTTTGTAGGTTACGTGGAACAGTCCCTCTTCCACACCTACACAGGCCCCAAACCCCACCTCTTCCTCTGTTACATTGATGACTGTAACGGCGCCGCCTCTTGCTCCCCAGAGGAGCTCGAACAGTTCATCCACTTCACTAACACCTTCCACCCCAACCTTCAGTTCACCTGGGCCATCTCCAGCACATCCCTCACCTTCCTGGACCTCTCAGTCTCCATCTCAGGCAACCAGCTTGTAACTGATGTCCATTTCAAGCCCACCGACTCCCACAGCTACCTAGAATACACCTCCTCCCACCGACCCTCCTGCAAAAATTCCATCCCCTATTCCCAATTCCTCCGCCTCCACCGCATCTGCTCCCAGGATGAGGCATTCCACTCCCGCACGTCCCAGATGTCCAAGTTCTTCAAGGACCGCAACTTCTCCCCGCAGTGGTCGAGAACGCCCTTGACCGCGTCTCCCGCAACACATCCCTCACACCTCACCCCCGCCACAACCGCCCAAAGAGGATCCCCCTCATTATCACACACCACCCCACCAAACTCTGGATATAACGCATCATCCTCCGACACTTCCGCCATCTACAATCCAACCCCACCACCCAAGACATTTTTCCATCCCCACCCATGTCTGCTTTCTGGAGAGACCACTCTCTCCATGACTCCCTTGTTCGCTCCACACTGCCCTCCAACCCCACCACACCCGGCACCTTCCCCTGCAACTGCAGGAAATGCTACACTTGCCCCCACACCTCCTCCCTCACCCCTATCCCAGGCCCCAAGATGACTTTCCATATTAAGCAGAGGTTCACCTGCACATCTGCCAATGTGGTATACTGCATCCACTGTACCCAGTGTGGCTACCTCTACACTGGGGAAACCAAGCGGAGGCTTGGGGACCAGTGATAATGGGAACTGCAGATGCTGGAGAAACCAACATAATGAAATGTGAGGCTGGATGAACACAGCAGGCCCAGCAGCATCTCAGGAGCACAAAAGCTGACGTTTCGGGCCTAGACCCTTCTTCAGAGAGGTGAATGGGGTGAGCGTTCTGAAATAAATAGGGAGAGAGGGGGAGGCGGACCGAAGATGGAGAGGAGAGTATAGGTGAGGAGGTAGGGAGGGGATAGGTCAGTCCAGGGAAGACGGACAGGTCAAGGAGGTGGGATGAGGTTAGTAGGTTAGTAGGTTCCCCTGCAACCGCAGGAAATGCTACACTTGCCCCCACACCTCCTCCCTCACCTCTATCCCAGGCCCCAAGATGACTTTCCACATTAGGCAGAGGTTCACCTGCACATCTGCCAATATGGTATACTGCATCCACTGTACCCGGTGTGGCTTCCTCTACATTGGGGAAACCAAGCGGAGGCTTGGGGACCGCTTTGCAGAACACCTCCGCTCGGTTCACAATAAACAACTGCACCTCCTAGTCGCAAACCATTTCCACTCCCCCTCCCATTCCTCAGATGACATGTCCATCATGGGCCTCCTGCAGTGCCGCAATGATGCCACCCAAAGGTTGCAGGAACAGCAACTCATATTCCGCTTGGGAACCCTGCAGCCCAATGGTATCAATGTGGACTTCACCAACTTCAAAATCTCCCCTTCCCCCACCGCATCCCAAAACCAGCCCAGCTCGTACCCGCCTCCCTAACCTGTCCTTCCTCCCACCTATCGCCTCGTCCCATCTCAAGCCCCACCCCCATCTACCCACCAGCCCCATCCCACCTCCTTGACCTGTCCGTCTTCCCTGGACTGACCTCTCCCCACCTATCCTCTCCTCTCCACCTATCTTCTTTTCTCTCCATCTTTGGTCCGCCTCCCCCTCTCTCCCTATTTATTCCAAAACCCTCACCCCATCCCCCTCTCTGATGAAGGGTCTAGGCCCGAAACGTCAGCTTTTGTGCTCCTGAGATGCTGCTGGGCCTGCTGCGTTCATCCAGCCTCACATTTTATTATCTTGCATAATTTTAAGATGAGAGGAGGAAAAAATGTCAAAGGGACCTGAGACACAACCTTTTTACATGCACTATAGTTTGTACATGGAATGAGCTGCCAGAGGAAGTGGTAAATGCAGATCCAGTTAGTGCATTTAAAAGACATTTTGACGGGTACATGAATAGGAAAAGCTTAGATGGGTATGGGCCAAATTCGAGCCAACAGGATTAGTTTAGTTGTAGAAACTTGGTCAGCTAGGACAAGTTGGACCAACAGTTCTGATCTCATGCTGTAAGACTCTGACTCTATATCCAATCCTAGAGGCCATCCAGTGATTGGAGCCATCGAGCTTTGAATTTTTCAATATAGGAATAATAGGACTAAGAAGCAGGAGTAGCTCATTTGACCCTCAAACCTACTGTGGCATTCGATAGGGTCATAACTAATCTGATCGTGATCTCAACACCAACTTCCTATCTATCTTTGACTCCCTTGTCTGTTTAAATCTAACTAAAGACCCTGCCTTCACTGCTTACTGAGAAAGAGAATTCCACGCACTGAAAGAACTCAGAGAAAAAAAGGTTCTTTTATTCTTTATCTGAGAAAGGGAGATATTATTCTCTGAACTCAGTCATCTAGTTCTGGCCTGTCCCACAAGAGACAACATATTATGTGTTTTCACCCTAATCAAGTCCCCTCAGGACTTTATATATTTCAGTAAGATACCTCATATTCTTATGAACTGCAATGCATAAGAGGCCCAACCAACTCAACCTTTTTTCAATAAGTCCCTCATCCAGGAATGAACTGGGTGAATCATCTCTAAACCAATTCTAATGCATTTGTATCTTCTTACAAATAAGATCAAAATCGTACATAGCACTCCAGGTATGGGCCCACCGAGACCCCGTACAACATGATAGGATATGACTCAGGATTGTTCAATCCTGCAAGGTCACCCTTCTCCCTCTTTCTATAACCTTTTCCAGGCTAACAATTCTGAGATATCTGCACATGCCTAATTCCCAGCTTTTGTGCATTCCTGCGCCTTTAGCTTGCTAGACTACAAGCTCTGGAAAACAGTCCCTAAACTTTTCACTTGCTTCAGTTTCTTTCACAGTGCTTCATAAAGCATCTTGGGACATTCTACCTTGTTAAAATGCCTATATTAATGCAAGTTGTTGCTATATTTTATGATTGATTTTTAACAGTTGGAAGTGAGCCCCTTAGAAAATGCTATCTATGTTGTGGAAAACAAAAACCAGGAGCTGCGGACTCTCATCGGTCAATACCAGCACAAGCAGCTGCATGCCAACATTAATCTTCTCAGCATGTGTCTTAATGGAGTGATAGATGCTGCTGTCAATGGAGGAATAGCCAGATACCAAGAGGTAAGGGTCATTTGGAGCAGGCCTGAAATTGCAGTTAGATACAGTGAAGCAGAACCAAAGTAGAAATGGAAAGTACTAGATGTTCAGACATGAGAATTATGAGAAACAGTGAGATAGCATTTACAGCCCAAATTAAGCATTAATATCTTTACTAGGTTTGGTAGGAATATCAGTTAACAACATATCCATTAGCAATACACCTGCTAATAAATATACCCATTGGTAACAAACATATTATCAGGAGTTATACAAACAATCACAGAGAATAGACAACCACTTGCCAAATGTAGCCTTCAGCAACTGATTGAATTGCTCATAAAAAGACGAGATCACCTTTTGAAACAACTTTTATGGCTTTCTTTTCAAGGTGAGTAGCATTTTTCATTGGCAACTTCATATTATCAAAATCCACCTCCAGTCCATCGTATGCCAGTTGTCCAATGAGGCAAATATTTCTTTGTTTCTATGATATTAGAGACTGCCTCAATGTTGTACATCTGTTTTAAATTTTTTCTATGGCACAGATGACTTTCAGATTATTATCAAGATACACAACAAGTGCAATCTCCTGTCTTGATCACAAATACTTCAGAATTACAAGATTAACAATTTCAGCTCTGCAAATTACAGAAAAGTCCCACCTGTCCTGGAAACTTTTCATCATGTGTTTGATTAGATTGACTAGAATAACTGTAAATGTTGCTTGGGGAATTAAAGATCATGTTTATCTGATTTAACATATGAAAAACATGTATTCTTGTCAATTTAGTGTCTTGGCATTTCAAACAAAGAGTAACTGTGACACCATCATTCAACATCAGTTTGCACCACTGTCTGCAGCCTTCAAACATTTAAATTAACTAACAGGCATTTTGTTTCATGATGTAGATGAAGTTTCAAAGTTCTAATTTGACACCAAAACGAAACAAAACTTTGAAGAATGCCTGTGTGATTTCAATCCAATTTTACAACATTTATTTGACTTGAATGTGTCATTTCCTATTATAGGAAAGAGTCTTTATCAGCAATGAAAATAGACTATAGCTTTCAACACATTAGTTTAGTGAAAAATTCGTAATTTATGAAGGTGGGGTTGGCCAGTTTCTGTACACGTGTCTGTAGCAAACAGCATTGTGTATTTAATTTGAACTTTAGACACTCCTCTGGGTTATTCTCTCAAATCTCAAAGGGCTGAATCTTATAGGAATCTAAGTGCTATGGGCTATGCTGCAGTTTGTGACAGAATCAGATGAGAAGTCTAACATGATGCCAGAAGCACCTTATTCCGTCATGCATGCTCTTTGATGAGGTAAGTATCTCATTAGACAGTGGCAAGTTGCCAATTAAGGGGGATTATAGCTTGTTAAAAACCTTTTGATTAGGGAAAATATCATGGCAGTACTTAGACAGCATATGCCTGAGGGATCGGCCAGTGAGGCTCAATGGGTGGAATTGAAAAATAAGAGGAAGGTGATCACTTGAAGAGATTGTACTATAAGCCCCCCAATAGGCAATGGGAAATTGAGGAACAGATATGTAGGAAGATCACAGATAGCTATAAGAATAATAGGGTTGTAATAGTAGAGGGATTTTAACTTACCAAACATTGACTGGGACTGCCATTGTGTTATGGCTTGGATGGGGAAGAATTTGTCAGGTGTGCTCAGGAAAAATTTCTAAATCAATTTGTAGATGGCAAGACTAGACAAGGAGCAAAATGTGATCTCCTCTTGGGAAATAAGGCAGGGCAAGTAACTGATGTGTTTGTCAGGGAGCACTTTGGAGCAATGGCCTTAATTCTATTAGTTTTAAAATAGTTAGGGAAAGGGATATGTCTGGGCAACAAGCTAAAGTTCTAAATTGGGGTAAGGCCAATTTTGATGGTATTAGACAGGAACTTTCAAAAGTTGGTTGAGGATGCTGTTCACAACTAAAGAGACATCTGACAAGTGAGAAACTTTCAAACACAAGATTAAAAAGAGTTCAGGGCCAGGAGTTGTTAATGTGAAGGGCGAGATTGGGCAGGAATAGGAACATTGGATGACTGGTGATATCAAGGCTCTGGTCAAGAGAAAGGAAGCATATGTCAGGTAGAGGCAGCTGAGATCAAGTGAATCCCTTGAGGAGTAGAGTGGACTGTACGAAAGGCTGTGAGATAGCTTTGGCAGATAAGGTAAAGGAGAATCCAAAAAGATTCTACAAATATATTAAGGCAAAACAGAATGTAGGGAGAGAATAGGGACCCTTAATGATCAAGGAGATTGTCTATGTGTGAAGCCACAGGAGATGGGTGAGATCCTAAGCGAATATTTCTCATCAGTATTTACCATAGAGAAAGATATAGAAACTAGGGAACTCAGGGAAGTAATTAGTGATGTCTGAAAAGAGTTCACAGTACAGAAGAGGAGGTGCTGGACGTCTTAAAATGCATAAAAGTAGAATAAATCCCCAGGACCTAATCAGGTTTATCCCAAAACCTTGTGGGAAGCTAGGGAAGAAATTGCAGGGGCCCCAGCAGAGGTATTTGTCTCATCAACAGCTGGAAGACTGGAGGGTGGCTGATGATGTGCCATTATTTAAGAAAGGTGATCCTAATGTCAGTGATAGGTAAATTGTTGGAGGGGATTCTGAGACACAGGTCCTACAGACATTTGGATAGGCAAAGACTGCTTAGAAATAGAGATAGTAGGAACTGCCGATGCTGGAGAATATGAGATAACAAGGTGTGGAGCTGAATGAACACAGCAGGCCAAGCAGCATCAGAAGAGCAGGAAAGCTGACATTTCAGGTCTAGACCCCTCTTCAGAAATGGGGGAGGGGAAGGGGATTCTGAAATAAATAGGGAGAGGGGGGAGGCGGTTAGAAGATGGATAAAGGAGTAGATGGGTGGAGAGTAGACCGATAGGTCAAAAGAGGCATGGGTGCAGCCAGTAAAGCGAGTGTAGGTGGACACTTAGGGAGGGGATAGGTCAGTCCAGGGAGGATGGACAGGTCAAGGAGGCGGGATGGGGCTGGTGGGTAGATGGGGGTGGGGCTTGAAATGGGACGAGGCGATAGGTGGGAGGAAGGACAGGTTAGGGAGGCGGGTATGAGCTGGGCTGGTTTTGGGATGCGGTTGGGGGAGGGGAAATTTTGAAGCTTGTGAAGTCCACTTTGATACCACTGGCCTGCAGGGCAACTTTCGGGTGGCGTTGTTGTGGCACTGCAGGAGGCCCAGGGTGGACATGTCATCCAAAGAGTGGGAGGGGGAGTTGAAATGGTTTGCGACTGGGAGGTCCTTTGTCGCAAACTCTGAGTGTAGGAGTTCCACAAAGCGGTCCCTAAACCTCCGCTTGGTTACCCTGATGTAGAAGAGGCCACATCGGGAATTGTGGATGCAGTCTACCACATTGGCAGATGTGCAGATGAACATCTGTTTGATGTGAAAGATCTTCTTGGCGCCTGGGATGGTGGTGAGGGGGCAGGTGTAGCACTTCCTGCGGTTGCAGGGAAAAGTGCCAGGGGTGATGGGGCTGGTGGGGAGTGTGGAGCGGACAAGGGAATCATGGAGAGAGTGATCTCTCCCGAAAGCAGGTAAGGATTGGGAGGGAAAAACGTCTTTGGTAATGTGGTCAGTTTGCAGATGGTGGAAGTGCCGGAGGATAATGCATTGGATCCATAGGTTGGTGGGGTGATGCATGAGGATGAGGGGGATTCTGTTTTGGTTGTTTTTGCGGGGAGGGGTTGTGAAGGATGAGTTGCAGGAAATGTGAGACACACAGTTAAGGGCGTTTTCGAAAACTATGAGGGGGATGTTGCAGTCCTTGAAAAACAAGAACTTTTGGGATGTCCAGGAGTGCAATGCCTTATCTCGGGAGCAGATGTGGAGAAGGCAAAGGAAACCATCGGGGAAACCAAGCGGAGGCTTCAGGACCGCTTTGTGGAACACCTACACTCAGTTCACAACAAACGACTGCACCTCCCAGTCGCAAACCATTTCAACTCCTTCCCACTCCTCGGACAGCATGTCCACCCTGGGCCTCCCGCAATGCCACAATGATGCCACCTGAAGGTTGCAGGAACAGCACCTTTTATTTCATTTGGGAACCCTGCAGCCCAATGGTATCACTGTGGACTTCACAAGCTTCAAAATCTTCCCTCCCCCAACTGCATCCCAAAACCAGCCCAGATCATACCCGCCTCCCTCAACTGTCCTTCTTCCTACCTATCACCTCGTCTCACCTCAAGCCTCACCCCCATCCACCTACAACCTTCCCTGGCTGAAGCTGAGCAGGTGCCTGGTCTTCACCAGTCCTCCAATTCTCAGCAACCTAGGGCATTAATTCCTCAGCCAGCTTTGGAGCTTTTGCTGTGAGGTGCTCTCTAGATTGCACTCCCACACTTTCCAAGGCTGTCAAAAATCATTCAGTTTTGAATCACCTAGTCTCAAGCTGAAAATGAACTTTTTTTTAAAACAGCTCACTAAGTACATTAAAGAGTAACTGTTGCCCATTCACTGTTTAAGCGCCCCAAAAAGGATAATAGATAGCCTATGGTCATTCTTACTGCTTTTTGAACACCGTAGTACCTGCAAGAGATGAAAGGGAGCAGGGAGCTCTATGTTGTAATGGGAACTGCAGATGCTGGAGAATCCAAGATAATAAAATGTGAGGCTGGATGAACACAGCAGGCCCAGCAGCATCTCAGGAGCACAAAAGCTGACGTTTCGGGCCGAGATCCTTCATCAGAGAGGGGGATGGGATGAGGGTTCTGGGATAACCCTCTGGGATTATTCCAGAACCCTCACCCCATCCCCCTCTCTGATGAAGGGTCTAGGCCCAAAACATCAGCTTTTGTGCTCCTGAGATGCTGCTGGGCGTGCTGTGTTCATCCAGCCTCACATTTTATTATCTTGGATTCTCCAGCATCTGCAGTTCCCATTATCACTGATACAATTTTAACCTCACTGCGAAGCCTCTTCCAGGGATGCCTAACCTGAAGAAGTTACCCTCCAGACCAACCACCCTCCTGCAAAAATTCCATCCCCTATTCCCAATTCCTCCACCTCCGCCGCATCTGCTCCCACGATGAGGCATTCCACTCCCACACATCCCAGATGTCCAAGTTCTTCAAGGACTGCAACTTTGTCCCGACAGTGGTCGAGAACGCCCTTGACCACGTCTCCCGCATTTCCCGCAACACATCCCTCACACTCCGCCCCCACCACAACCGCCCAAAGAGGATCCCCCTCATTCTCACACACCACCCCACCAACCACCGGATACAACGCATCATCCTCCGACACTTCCGCCATCTACAATCCGACCCCACCACCCAAGACATTTTTCCATCCCCACCCTTGTCTGCCTTCCGGAGAGACCACTCTCTCCGTGACTCCCTTGTTTGCTCCACACTGCCCTCCAACCCCACCACACCCGGCACCTTCCCCTGCAACCGCAGGAAACTTGCCCCCACACCTCCTCCCTCACCCCTATCCCAGGCCCCAAGATGACTTTCCATATTAAGCAGAGGTTCACCTGCACATCTGCCAATGTGGTATACTGTATCCATTGTACCCGGTGTGGCTTTCTCTACATTGGGGAAACCAAGCGGAGGCTTGGGGACCGCTTTGCAGAACACCTCCACTCAGTTTGCAATAAACAACTGCACCTCCCAGTCGCAAACCATTTCCACTCCCTCTCCCATTCTTTAGATGACATGTCCATCATGGGCCTCCTGCAGTGCCACAATGATGCCACCCGAAGGTTGCAGGAACAGCAACTCATATTCTGCTTGGGAACCCTGCAGCCCAATGGTATCAATGTGGACTTCACCAGCTTCAAAATCTCCCCTTCCCCCACCGCATCCCAAAACCAGCCCAGTTCGTCCCCTCCCCCCACTGCACCACACAACCAGCCCAGCTCTTCCCCTCCACCCACTGCATCCCAAAACCAATCCAGCCTGTCTCTGCCTCCCTAACCTGTTCTTCCTCTCACCCATCCCTTCCTCCCACCCCAAGCCGCACCTCCATCTCCTACCTACTAACCTCATCCCACCTCCTTGACCTGTCCATCTTCCCTGGACTGACCTATCCCCTCCCTACCTCCCCACCTATACTCTCCACCTATCTTCTTTACTCTCCATCTTCGGTCTGCCTCCCCCTCTCTCCCTATTTATTCCAGAACCCTCACCCCCATCCCCCTCTCTGATGAAGGGTCTAGGCCCGAAACGTCAGCTTTTGTGCTCCTGAGATGCTGCTGGGCCTGCTGTGTTCATCCAGCCTCACATTTTATTATCTAGGGAGCTCTATGTGATCCTCTCACAGCTGCCAAACGCTGCTTGTACACGCACATGCTGTTACCACCTCCCCAATGCCACACAAACTGAACTGCCAGTAAACAGTGAAACACACCAAGAAAATATCTGAAGTTGGTATTCTTAGAAGCCAAGCAAGCATAACGCAATGAAAAGAACGTAACTGGATTAGATCCTGTTGCTAAGTGCCCTTGCAATATACTGGTCTGGAGCTTACACTGATTGTCCCCTGTCTGTTTGCACAATTTGCCCTCAATAAATCAGAGTGAATGACTGCAGAATTTTAAGCATAAATTACATTCAGTTAGCTTAGGAAAGATCCAACCAGAAGCTGGTCCCAAAACTAGCAATAGCCCCACACCAATCAATCAATCTACCAACTGTGCCCATTTGATGGCCTTCATTCAGGTTCTAAAAGTTAAGCTAGTCCTTTTGGGAAAAGGTCAACTTTATATACGTTTTCTAAGCTTTAGGTTAAGTAAACACATTGACATTATCATTATAAGTAGTAAATGGCTGAGTAAAGTTGTACCCAGTCATTTAAAACCACCTTACTCGCAGGTGATGGCTTCACATTCTGATTAAAATGCTTATTTGTTTTGTGGTATACCCAGCTGTATTAAACAAACTGCACCAAATACCTTACTGGTTGGCAGGTATTTTGTTCAGCAACATGTAGGTGTGTTTGTGTGAAAACTGCGTGGGATATGATGGAGAAAAGTACCTCTCTCAAAATCTGCAAAATTTGCACCATGGATTACTGATTTTGTCCAAAACAGAGACATATCCCACTTTGCCCTGGTCTGAAATGTCAATCAATTTTTGTTCCCTTTGACAGGCATTCTTCCAAAAGGAGTATATAGTGAGTCACCCAGAGGACAGTGAGAAGATAAACCAGTTGAAGGAGCTGATGCAGGAGCAGGTACTGTGATCCTTCCTGTTCTCTATTCCTCACTGAACCTGAATCTGACAGATTATCCTGAGACTACAGTGAAAGTTAGCTGTGGCTGTGTTGGGGAAGGAAGATCCTGGAGAAAATAATTTTGGAGAATACTTTGGAATTTAGAGGTAGTGAATGTCAAAAATTACAGATAATATTCTGTATTTCTTCCTGAAGAACCTGGTGTCAAACAGAAAAGGACGAAAGTGAAAGTGACCTTTAACTGTATGAATGAACAACTGTTACTCTGCTGATATCAGATTATAAACTCATTTATAGAGCAAAAGGAAAATGAACAGCACTTAACAGGAAGTGACGTTTTACATTTGTTTAATTCATTAACAGGATGAGGATATCACTGCTTGACCAGCATTTATTGCCCATCCCTAATTGCCCAGAGGGCAGTTCAGAGTCAACCACATTGCTGTGGGTCTGGAGTCACACGTAGGCCAGACAATTGATTCATGGTAAAACCTGAAAGAACTGCAGATAGTGTAAATCAGAACCAAAAACAGAAGTTGCTGGAAAAGCATCTGTGAAGAGTAATCACAGTTAACATTTTGGGTCTGGTGACCCTTCCTCAGAATTGATTCATGGCCATCATTAGACACCTAATTATAGATTTCTAAAATCGAAAATAGTCCTGCCATGGCAGAATTTGAACCAAAATCCACAGAACATTATCTGGGCCTCTGGATTAACATGTCCGTCATAATACCACAAGGCCATTACCTCGCCAACCACAAAAACAGCACGTCAATATTTTGGGAAATAGTGGGAACTGCCGATGCTGGAGTCTGAGATAACAAAGCGTGGCGCTGGAGGAACATGGCAGGCCAGGCAGCATCAGAGGAGTAGGAAAGCTGACGTTTCAGGTCCGGACCCTTCTTCAGAGATGGAGGAGGGGAAGGGGGCTCAAATAAATAGAAAGGTGGGGACGGTGATAGAAGGTGGATAGTGGAGTATATAGGTGGGAGCGAAGATGTACAAGTCAAGGAGGCGGGGATGAAGCTCATAAAGGGGTTAGTCAATGAGGAGGGAGGGGCGGGTAGGTGGTCTTCCCTCCCACCTACTTGCCCCTCCCTCCTCACTGAGCAGCCCCCATCCCAACTTCCTACCCACGCTTACCTTTATGAGCTTCATCCCCGCCTCCTTGATTTGTCCGTCTTCTCTCCCACCTATCTGCTCCACTATCCACCTTCTTTCACCATTCCTCGCCCCCCCCCGCCCTATTTATTTCAGAGCCCCCCTTCCCCTCCCCCATTTCTGAGCAGGGACTAGACCCAAAACATCAGCTTTCCTGCTCCTCTGATGCTGCCTGGCCTGCTGTGTTCCTCCAGCTCCACACGTCATTATATTGGTTAGGTCAGGTCACTGAATGGATTTTAAGTGTAAGCTTGTTTCTTTGTGAAAAACAAATTGTTCACCAAGGGAGAGGTGACTCAGACACTCCCTTCAAAGAAACTACTAAAACAGGGAGGTAGCTGTGTGAAAAATCAAGGGTATGAACAAGTACTAATCAATTCACAGAATGACAAGAGATTGGATTCAGCTGTAATTCCATACATAAACGTATAACGTTTCTACGTGATGAATTGCCATTCAGGTGAGCATGCATCTTTCAGAAAGGAAGGATGATACAAAGGGAATATATTTTCTTTATATTTCACACGTTAATAGTCCACTCCATCTTTTAACTCTAACCCAGAACCGCAAGCACTAAAGCAATGAAAGAAGCCTTCAGTAATCCAGAAAGACTGCTCACATTACAGAATGATAGGCAGACGAAGAGAATGAAACAGAGTGAGGGGCGGGTGATCAGGTTCACTGTGCAGTTTTAAGTGCATATATTTTTCCAACATTGGCTCCACAATGATCCACAATAAATAACCTGAATCATTCTTGTCTCCAGGTTCACATACTTGGAGTGGGTTTGGCAATCCATGAGAAATTAGTGCACCCTGAAATGCGACCTCTGCACAAGAAACTAATAGATCAGTTCCAGATGATGAGGTCCAGCCTTTGCCATGTGAGTAACAGCCCACAGATTCAATGGTTTGTACATGTCTTTACACACACAGTAAATTTATATTTATGAAGTTTGTTTGCTATTTAATCATGAAGGTTGTTCACTACTGCCCATCGTGAAGGTATTAGTGAACAGCCTTCTTGAACCAAGGCATTATGTTGGCATTTCCATGCACCTGCTGCAATGTAATTAGTAGATGGTACACACTGCTGCTACTCTGCAACAATGATGGAGGGAATGAATGTTAAAGGTGTAAGTTGGGCTGCCACTCAAGTGCACAGCTGATAATTTTGAGCTTCTAGAGTGTTGTTAGTCCTGTGTTCGCCCAGGCAGGTGAAGGGCATTTCATTACATTCCTGATTCATGCTTTGGGTTTTAGGAAGTTAGGAGTGAATTACTCAATACAGTAGTCCTGCCCCATTGACCTGTTCTTATAACCACCCTATTTATATAGCTGCTGCATTTCAAGTTTTGGTCAATGGTAACCAAATGATGATAATAGCTTGATACAATGTGGTAATGCCTTTGGAAATGCTGTATAGTGTAACTCACTCCTAACTTCCTAAAATGTCAAGGGGTAAAGTGATTGGATTCTTCTTTGTTAGAAAAGGTAATTGTCTTGGATAGTACACATGTTCCTAGAATTTCTCAGCCCAGGCTTGAATGTCGTCGAGGTCTTGCTGCACGTGGAATCAACTGCATCAGTATCTGAAAAACTGCTAATGATACTGCATTCCCATTTCTAATTGTATGATTGAAGTTCTGTCATTGATGAAGCAGCCCAAAATGGTTAGGCCACGAAAACTGCCCTGAGGAACTTCTGTAGTTATAGCCTGGGGCTTGGATGGTCAACTTCCATCAAGAAGAACCGTCTTCCTTTGTGCTAAAACTAACAGAACATTTTCCATGGTTCCCATTAACAGCAATTTTGCAACAGGATCCTTGAAGCCTTGGTCAAATGCTGCCTTGATGCCACCTAACCTTTACATGTCAGCAGTTTCGACAATGTTCAGACTAAGGTTGCCAAACTGAGTGACAGTCAGTAGATCATTGCTGAATAAGTGCTGCTTAAGTACCAATGGCTTTGCTAATGATTGAGAATAGATTGTGAGATTGTAATTGCCTGGATTGGATTTGTCCTCCTTCTTGTGGTTACACTATACCTGGTCAGTTTTCCAAATTGTCAAGTATCAGCGTGGCTAGGGGCATGGCTTGTTCTGGCGTTTGAGTCTTCAGGACCTTACCAGACTGTTATGAGATCCACAACTTATTTGTTATATCTAGTCCACTCAACCATTTCTTGATACCATCTAAAGTGAATTAAATTGACTGAAGACTGACATTTATGGTGCTGGCACCTCAAGAGGAGACCAAGATGTATCATCTTCTCAGCATTCCTGGCTGAAACTAGATGTGACTGCTTCGGCTTTGACTTCTGTCTTGATCTGCTAGAATATGTGTGTGCCCCCAACTCCAATCAGCTGTTTAACTGTTCACCAACTTTCATGTCTTGATATGGTAGGACTGTAGAGCTCAAATCTGATCGGTTGGTTGTGGGATTGCTTAGCTTTGTTTTGCATGCTGCCTCCACTGCTTGGCACACAAGTACTCCTGCGCTGTAGCTTCACCAGATTGACGCTTCATTTTTTGGTACATCTGATGCTGCTGCTTACATGCCGTCCTGCACTCATCATTGAACCAAAGTTGGTCCTTTGACCTGATGGTAACGTTGCAGGATAGGCCAGACAATGAGATTACAAATTGTGATTGAATATAATTCTGCCTCTGCTGATGGCTGACAGTGCCTTGTGGATAATAAAGTGTGTAGCTGAATGAACACAGCAGGCCAAGCAGCATCTCAGGAGCACAAAAGCGCCTCATGGATGACCAGTTTTGAGCTTCTAAATCCGTATCCATCCCATTTTGCATGTAGTTGTACCACACAACATAATGGAGAATATCTTCAGTGTGAAGGTAGAACTGTGACAGTCAATCTTCCCAAAACACATATGGACTGATGATTCTGTGACAGATATATTGGTGACAGATAAAGTGAGTCTACCCTCCTGTGATTCTCTCACCAACTACTCCAAGCTCAGACTGGTAAATTTGTCTTTCAGGATACAGGCAGTTCAGTCAGTAATGGAGTAATAGTGCTACTGAGCCATTCTGAGTGATGGACTTTGAAATACACCACCCAGAATGCATCCTGTGCCCTGAGTGCCTTTCCCTAGGGATGCTCAACATGCAGGAGTACAAACCCGATAGCTGACAGAAAGATGGTAATCAACAGAAGGTTTCTTTGCCCATGTTTGATCTAATGCCACAAGGTCAAAGGTGAAGACCCCTAGTGCTGCTCTCGTCAGACCTTATGCCACACTGCTATTGCATCTAGTGGTCTCATGTGACAAAACGTACCTGAGATAGTTATGGAGAAATCTGGATCCTTTGACTTAAGGTACCACTCTTCCAATTTTGGAAATAGATATTACTGAGGATTACAATGCATGTAGCTTTGCCACTACTGGTGCTTAGATTGATGCCAGTCCTGTTTTATTCTTATTTGACCTCTCTGTCACAACTTGGTACAACTGAACAGTCATTTCAGAGGGAACTGAGAGTCAACTGGGTCTGGAGTCGTATGCGGACCAGCCTGGGTAAGGGTAACAGATTTCCTTCCCAGTGAGCAATAATCCACCAGTTTTTTTAAAGACAGAGATTTGATTGTTCCATGATCTAAATGACTGAATATCATATTTTTTTATTCCCAGATTTATTAAGTTGAAGCTACTGTGGTAGGATTTCAACTTATGTCTTCAAGATATTAATCCTGTTTTCAGAATGTTAGTCCAGTAATGTTACCACAGTGCTGCAATTCCCTTGTGGTGTGCAGCATAGTTAGATGAATGGTAAAGTTTCTTCTCATGCAAGGTGTAACATCTACAGGACGCATAATAGATACGCCACCAAGGCAACAGCACCTCCCAAACCCGTAAACTCTCAAGACCTCAAAGGACAGGGCAGCAGGATTCATGGAAACATTAATCATCACATACCATCCTGATCTTCATACATAATCTCATTCCTTTGTTATCACTGAGTCAGTGTCTTGGAACCCTCAACATGAGTACATAACGAACAGATTCACTACAGCAAGTGTCCAATAATGGGACCCACTGCCACTACCACCATCTCAAAGGGAAACACAGAATGAGCACTCAAATGTGCTCATTTTTGCTGGTGACCCACACATCATATGAATTAATCTTTAGAGACTCTATCTGAACCAAATAGCTTATCCCTAACTTCCATTTTCTTTACTAAACACACTGTGATTTTCTGAGTAGCTTTCCACATTTGGTGCCAAATGTTTTTGTTCTTTGGATCTATACCTACACAAGCTGATTTCATGTGGGCCCTCACAATTACCTTGGAAAAGAGACTTCAATCTCTTTGGTCTGGGCTAGACCAGAATCCTGATTTCAAAGGTGAACACATATTGCTCTGAGCTCCTGCAGATTTATTAATATTCACATCAAGGTTAGCTTCAGTGACTCTTTGCACCTATTAGGGGGTAATCTCAATAGGAATGTGCTTTGGACTTGGATCCACAAAACCACTAGCAATTCTTTGGTTATCTAAGCAAGGTCATCCAGTGATAGCACAAGAACTTAGAATCCCTACAGTGTGGAAGCAGGCCATTTGGCCCAATGAGTGTACACTGACCCTCTGAAGAGTATCCCACCCAGACCCACTTCCCTACCCTATCCCTATGCTCTGCATATGCCATGGCTAATCCAGTTAACCTACACATTCCCTGGACACAATGGACAATTTAGCATGGCCAAGCCACCCATTTTTGCACATCTTTGGACCATGGGAGAATGCCAGACCACCTGAATGAAACCCACACATACATGGGGATAACATGCAAACTCCACACATACAGTTGCCCAAATGTGGGAGCAAACCAAGGTTACTGGTGCTATGAGGCAGCAGTGCTAATCACTGAGCTACTGTGCCGCACACAGTGATCATTGATGGGTGATCATTGGTAAAAAATGCTGCACGAAAGAAATTCAACTGAAACTAGCAGTTAATATATCATCCCAAATTAATGCATTGTATTTTAAAAAGACTGTACTACATCATAAACAGTTTACAAATCCTGGCTAATCAAAAGTATGGCTTTAGAAGTCTGAAAGTATTCCTACTAATAAGAGAACCATACAGACTCAGCAAAGGGGTGTTTCAATGACAATTATTTGTGTGCAGTTTACTTAATGAATGATTTTCAGGTATAACTAAAGGTGACAGATTATTTCCATTATGTTTATGGTTCATACAGATAATTGTATTCATTTGTGGCAGTCTGGAAAAACAAGTGAACTGTGATGCTCTTGTGTCAGTACCTCATGGAGATGATTTTCTATCATCACCCTCATGTTTATGGATTACTGCAGTGTGTGGGGGGTCTTTAAGTTTCACTGAAAGCTCTAGTGTCTTACTGAGTCCAGGAAGTGCCCAGGTTTATTCCCTAGCCTGTGCCTGGATTTATGCCCTAGTCTGTGTCATTCTCAACCAGACCTACAATGGGGTTAATAAAGTTGTTCACAGCACCAAATAGGAAGCATAAAAAGTTTTAGCATTCCATTATTGTTCATTCATTGCTGGCTGGTAAAGTCTACAGAATTAATTTTAGCTTCTGTTACATTTTGAAAGACATGCACAGATCAGTGTAATATAGAAAGAACTTTAGTCAGGAGAGTCCATTTGAAATCCCAGTCCTTTCCCTGACAACTGTCTGAAGCTGAACCAGACATTTTGCATTCTTGCTTTCAGATTCAACAGTAAGGTAAAATACCGACTGTATCCCTATGCCATTACTAAGACCATCTGTTTCTGCCTCTGTATTTTCACACAATTCTGCCATGCTTCAACTTATCTGTTACTGAACCCTCATTCTTATTGATTTGATCTGATCTGATTTATTGTTGTCACGCGAACCTAGATACAGTGAACAGTGTTGTTTTGCATGCTCTACAGGCAGATCGTAACATACAAAATGCTTCAAGTAGCAAAACAGTGCAGAACAGTGTAACAGCTGCAGAGAAGGTACTGAGAGATACAGAGATCAACATTAGCAGTGATAAAGACATGAAATGTCAGTGTTTTCTGCGTCACAATAGTGACAACACTCCAAAAGTACTTCATTGTATGTAAGATAGTTTGAGACATACAATGGTTGGGAAACCACTACATAAATGCAAGTCTTTTTTGCACTGTCCTTCTATTCCCATGCATACCTGGCCAGCATCCCATGTTCTACCCTGCATGTGGTTAAAATTATCAAAACCTCTGTTGCCTTTTCCTCTTACCAGTTCCATTGACTCATCAGACTACTATATTAGCTTCTCAATTAGCAAACCTGGATTTTAAAATTCTCTGTTTTCAATCTGTCTATGGCCTGCATCCTTACTATCTATGCAATCTCCATTAGACCCACTGAATGGTTTCCTTCTGGTCCTTTGACTTACAGTCTAATATCACTCACTTATATGAATACATTTCAGTAACAGGAACTTTATGATACCAGTAACACAGAAATTTAGAGCTCACTGAAGATTCTATCATTTTATATAGGATCTTCCTGGAATGGACAAGATCAGCCCTGCTTGCTCTGGTTCCAGCACTCCACGTGGCAGTCTCATGTCCAGTCATAATCCCATGAGTCCGGAGGCTATAAAGCTTGTGCATAGACACAGGTAAGTGAGACAGAGCCAGGTTTGCTGTTCTGATGAGCTCAGCTGATGACCTAAATTGTATAATTGATGCGATATTGAACACGATATTGTTGCATTGGATCCCTGGATGTTTCTAATCTGTGTCATTGGTTTCTCATACTTTTTGAACAAAGAATTGCTACAAACGGGCTGATATTCAAAATTGTTTTGATTTATGCTTAGGCCACTGTAGAACACTTTATTTTCTCATCAACCTGTTCAGAGATGTTATTACACACCTGCATGTTTACAGAATTTTGTTTTTAATTTCAGATTTTTAGTATACACATAATTTTTGTAAAGCCTTAAATAGTCAAAGCACCTAATTTATGAATGACTTTGAGGAGCAGTGGCTGTAGTGTGGTGAATGTAAAACCTGGTTTATGCAAATAATAATATGGAAGGGTCGGGTTTCAGAAGAATGCCGAACAGAATATGTAAACAACATCTCCAACAATGGAATACTTCCTCATTGCACCTATACCGTTCTTGAACACACCAGAGGCATGATAATGACCAGTATTGCCAGGTTGATACCCTTTTGAGTGTCATGTAGGATATATAGAGATTTCTTTGAAAAGATTAAAATGATAGGATAGTATCCATGTTAGGTCTGTGGTTAGATCAGGTATGAGATTCTTGCTTAGGATGAGGGGCACTCACATTGTGAATGTTGAGACTGGACTAGCTGAATATAAAAATTATTCTATCTTATTCATTTCCTCAGCCCATTGAACTTGCTTGGCTCCAGTAGACATTCTTCATCTTCACTATCCTCACAGACATCCAGCGAGGTTGGAAACCTTGTCATCCTCACAGATGGTCTTGTTGGAGAAACCCCTGATGACCCATTCCGCATGCAGGTATGGCTGTTCCTGTTTTTGTTTTCCTTTGTTATATACTGTCCCTGGGCATTTAGAGTGGACATGGCAAGTGCTGAGCCTTTAACAGGGTTGTGAATCTTTAAATGAAGCTAAAGAGAGTGGGTGAGATTGGTTGTGCTCCTTTTGTATTAGGAAACATCTGTCCATGGTAACCCAGCTCTATACAATGAGCTGCTGTGTAAAGGGTTATCGCAATCATAGATCTAGGTGTGAGAACTGGAAATTAAGCAGCTCCTCCTGAGTACCTGCTACATTTGGTACAATCGAAATAGCATGAGGATTTAAATCTCAATGGAGACATTAACAGGAGTGAAATTCCAATGAGAGATAATAATAGAAATTAAATCCTAATGCAACAGTAAAAGCAAAATCCAAATGACAGAAGTAATGAAGGAAACCTCAACAAGAGCAGCAGCAAAGCTAAGCCTTAATGAGAGCTATAACATAGCCACAAGATCAGTACTAAGGAGAAGCATTAACTGAGCAAATCCCAGCATGGCTCACAATAATAAAGTCTGCAGCAAGATATTATTTAAAGGAACTGTGACTTAAACTGTTGTTTGCAGAGGCCCCACAGTTAAAGTGTTATATTATTGACAGTAAAGCAGTTATCTTCTGAGTATGTGGAAATTTTATGCCTGTTTAAAAGGAGCTAGGAATACTTTATTAGTCAGGCTATCATGACTAAAGTGAAATACAAATATGTTTGAATAAAACACTGTTTAGCAATTGTTGTAAAAATTGCCAATCTTGGAAATACACTGCATCTATAAACCAAAACAAATCTCATTGTTGTGTTGATAATTCTTTAAGTGGTTCAAACATGCCTATTTTAAGCACATAGAGGAAAATATGGATCATTTCCATCATGATGTTATACAAGCTACAGGAAAACACTTTACCACAATTTATTCTGTGGTGTGTTTTTGATAAACAGATGAAAGATAAGTTAAAAAAATTACTTTTTCCCTCACTTGCCTGTTTACAGTCTTTGTAAAGTCAGCTAATCTCAGATAGTATGAACATTGCAGTGAACCTCAGTGCTCCTAGGTTAGGGCTGGAAAAATTTAACCAAAATTCACAATGCTAATCTCCATCCAGTGGCACCTGCTGGGAAGCATATGGATATTAATATTGGATGAGGAATTGTGATGATTTCAATGGTTGAATAGCCTGTCAGCCCTCATCATCTTAGGTCACGCACACCTACTTGGATGATTTACAAGGAATGACACATATGTGTCAAAAGGTGTACCCCCTCAAAGATCAGGATCTTCAGAGTGATGGGGTCAAAAGTAGGGACTGGGCAAAGTTAATGCTATTTTTCATTTTGTAGGTAGATAGTGTTCGACCATTGATATGAATTCTCTGATTTTAAGAGATGTATCTGACATTCATGACAATTTCCAGAGCTCCATCACCAATGTCTTTGTTTTGTCGTCATGCCAGGCAAGTCCATCCACCTCCAGCCTGAGTTCCACACACTCTGCACCCTCACAGATGATCAACTCAGCCCCATCCAGTGCTCGAGGTAAGAACCTCTTTTACTTGGGATTAATTTTCAGAGTCAGCTTGTGGCTGAGCAGCACATTTCTCACAAATATCAGCTCTGCTTTCAAACACCTACAAAACAATGCACAATGAGGTCATTGCCTTTGACAGAGGTCAGTTTTTCATACTGTATTTTGAAATTAAAGGAATAGACCAAGATAAGAAGATGCATTGACATTAAGGTACAATCTTGAGATTTAAGGTTGAGGAGTTTGAGTTTAAAGAAAAACCCAATCTTCACTCTGCCTATGTCTTGAAATTGCTGGCAGGTAGTCTGCAGAACAGTTTTGATGCTTTATTGCTACCCATATTTAACCTGATTATCTCTGTCCACTGCTGTAAGCTGCTTGTGCGGAGGGCATCTAAATGAAAAACTCCGAGTACCTGAAGCTTGCCATAAACTTTGAGGACATTTGAGGGCAGTTGTCATTCCTTCATAATTCAATTTCCAGATCAGAAAACTCAGCAAAAAGTAATTGGCTTTCCACGATTTCAAGATTATTTTCATCTGTAATGAAGTATGATCTCGAGGCCATGAAAGATGTGTGTTAAATGGAACACGTATGGAAGTCCGTTCTGAATTACATTTCAAAGATATTAATGTGGAAATATTTTGGAACCAGCAGTGGGCTGGCATCAGTAATTTTGGTTAATAGATGCTGATTGGAAGAAGTCTTGTTTTTGACCAGTGTATTAACATTATTAGAGATAACAAGGTGTAGAGCTGGATGAACATAGCATGCCAAGCAGCATCAGAGAAGCAGGAAGGCTGACTTTTCGGCCTAGACCCTTCTTCAGAAAACATTAACGTTATTGTTATGCTGAAACATGAGTGAGCTCTTCAGACATTGGTTACGTTGAGGTGAAGGATTGTGTCTGCAACTGCCCATCCATATGCTAACACATTGGTTTTAGTGTAAAATGTTAATGTTCACCAATGATTTTGAATTAGCTGACACTTCTTTTCCTCTCTTCCTGTGGACTATTTTCCAGCTTCATTCCAGTTCCAATCCTTTATTCTATTCTGAGATCAGGAATACTTTTAAAAATATAAAAAGTGACTAATTAATGTTCAATATTAAACCATCCTACCAATGGGAGTGCATTTTGGGTGTTAAAAATTAAATGTTGGAAAATGTGACCTTAATACTTAATATGTAACTTCCCATTGCCACCTTTATGGAATTGAGATGTTCAGATCTGTCCTTTGATTCTGAATGAATGCACTCTTATTTATCGCTATCTTTTCATGTTATTTTTCCCGACTCTAGTTTTTTGTTAACTAATTCAATGCTATCCTTTTCTACTTCTCTCTACTTTCTTTTCACTAATGCTCTACCTCTCTCCCTTTCTCTATCAATTTTGCACTTTTGCTTTTTTTCTCTGTTATCTTCACTTTTACCGGCCCTGTATTATTTGTCTTGCCCTTTCTCTCTCTCTCCTTTTCCCTCTTCTTTTCATTCCTTTGTTTCCATATTCATTCTTCAATATTCTGTCTTCTTTATCGATTTCCTTCTTCTATTTTCTTGTCTTTTTCCACCAGTCCCTCACTTTTTTCTACCTATCCTCAGGTTCCCCATCATTGTCCGATAAATACCGTCATTCACGGGAGGTTATGATGTTGCTGCCTCCTCACAGGGACAGGCCAAGTAGTGCCCTGTATCCAACCATGATGGAAAATGGACCGGTGAGTTACTGGAAGATTCAATCCATAGACATGTGTAACAATTAAGCATCAAAGTTGCTAGCTATCTGACATTGCAATAATTGATTCAGATAGAACCTAGATAGAGCTTACATGTCATTTTGTCACTTGACATTTATAAAGTTGTTCTAATAAAGCCCAGAACATAGGAAAACAGAGCTGAAGTCTTATCTAATATTATAGAGTAAGGCTTCACCTCATTCCAAAAGAAATTTCACTTTTACATATCAAAAAAGAGACCATTACAATGAAAATAACCATAGGAACAGGTGCTAAATGTTGCAAGAGATGTGAGGAGTTTTGGCTAAAACCATGTTCAAGGCAGCCACATTTTAAAATTGTCTAGACAAAAGATTAGAATTTATGGCTATGGTCTTCTCAATGTTCAGTGAAAACATTGCACCAGACAGATCTCTGGTGGTTGTGAAATCAAAGGAGGTAGAGAGGTCCCATTGGCATTCGTATGGAAACTGAGCCCTGTGCTTGTAGGTGATGTTACAAAAGAATCAAGAATAGATACCTGAGCAACTATGGATGCAACGATGGAGTGTGGATAGGGATAATTTACCATGCAGCTATCTGAGGGTAACCCATAGAGAGAATCAGTAGAGGAAAATCAAGAGAATAGACGGTGTGATAAACCAGGCTATATAATGTGGAGAGGAAAAGAGATGGGAAAATACAGAACAATTACTGAATCAAAGGATTCAGATTAGAGGGATCTGAGCAGAAAGTATTGAACTCTGTAACAAATTTGAGGAACCATGAGACAAAACGCATGGATGGGTTGTGTAGATTTTCAGAAGTGAAAGGGGTTGTGTCATATCTTTAAAATGGATATGATTGGTCTCTGGTCTTACAAAGCTATAAATATTTTCTGTGTGTACACTGTCTTGGAAGAACAGGAATAGGTCTTGCAGATGGAAGCATGATGCAGATTGGTGTAAGTTGATTGATAGGAGTCAATGGACAGCAAACTGGCATAAGATCAGGGAGACAAAGAGGAGAAAATGTCTTGCAGTAATAATTCTCAATACTAAAATAAAGAAATCAATGAACATTTCTCACTTCATATTACAGGTGAAGGACGATTGAGCAAAAGAAGTGGGTTTGAAGGCAAGGGTTGTCCTCGCCTTTGATGGTTATCCTAGTATCATAGAGGTTTTTAGTTACAAAGATGTGCAGATTAGATGGATTGGCCATTCGCAATTGCCAGTAGTATCCAGGGATGTGCAGGCTAGGTGGATTAGCCAATGGGAAAATGCAGGGTTAGAAGGATGGGGTGGATCTGTGTGGGATGATCTTTGGAGGGTCGACGTGAACTTGATGGACTGAATGGCCTGCTTCCGCACCATGGGGATTCTATGATGATGATGAAAATGAGGTATGCCACTCATGGTTAAATTAGATCTAATGAGCTCAGTAGTTGTAACCATTGATGCAAGGGTATGACCACGCAGGAGAATCAGTACAAGTTCAAAATAGCCAAAATTTAGTGAAAATGGGACAGTCAAAACTAGAGGAGAGACAGGAACTTGACAGGCCCTGGTGAAAGAGGTATTTTAAGGGCCAAAGGGCAGAGAGTTATGCTAAATGAGGAGGTCAAGGACAATATAAAGTCAAAAACTAAGGTACACCATATTGCAAAGGCCAGTGGCAGGCAGAAGGATTGGGAAACTTACAAACATAAACAAAAGGATACTAAAAAGTTAATTAAAAGAGCTAAGGTAAATTACAAAAGAAAATGAGCACAAAATATCAAAAAGGATAGTAAAATCTTCTATAGGTATACAAAAGGGAAGAGGGTCGCTAAGGTGAATGTTGGTCCCTTGGAAGATGAAACTGGAGCGTTAATAGTGATGATCACTGAAATGTCAGAGATGCTAAATCAACATGTTGCCTCAGTTTTCACGGTCGAGGACAATAGCACCAGTCCTATTGGAAATTAGGCAATAGAAATGATAGAACTTAGAATAATCAATATCGATAGGGAAAAGGTACTCAGCAAACTATTAGGATTGAGGGCAGACAAGTCCCTCAGGCCTAATGGCCTACATGCTGGGGTATTAAAGGATGTGGTGGCAGAGATAGTGGATCCATTGGTTACAATATTCCAAAATTCCCCGATTGGAAAATACGAATATAACACCCTTATTCAAAAAGGGAGAGAGGCAGTATGTGGGAAATTACAGACCAGTTATTACCATTTGTTGTTGGCAAAGTGTTAGAATCAATTATCAAGGAAGCAATATCATGATATTTGGAAAGTCAAAACACTATCCATCAGAGTCAGCATGGTTTTATGTAGGGCAAATCATGTTTGACTAATTTTCCTGAGTTCTTCAAAATGTTAACAAGCAAAGTGGATAATGAGTGTGGATCCTGTAGGCATTTGATAAGGTGCAGCAAAAAAAATTAAATCACAAGGTTGGATCATATGGGATTAGGGATAATTTATTCGCTTGGATAGGTGACTAGTGGATGGAAAGAAGACGGAGAGTTGGGAGTAATGGGGTTTTTTCTGGATGGCAGGAACTAACTAGTGAGGTGTACAGGGTTCGGTCCTTGGATCCCAGCTATTTACAATCTACATTAAGGACTCAGATACAGGGATAGAAAATTTTATAGCCAGATTTGCAGACGACACAAAAATAAGCAGGATGGTCAACTGCAATGAGGAAATAAGAACCTTACAAATGGATATAGATAGGTTAGGAGAGTGGACCAAACTGTGGAGGATGAGGTTTAACGTGGAGAAGAGGTCAAACATTTTGGTCGGAAAAATGGGAAGGTGATCTATTATTTAAATGGGGAGAGACTTCAGAGTGCTCCGGTGCAGAGGCATCTAGGTGGTCTCGTTCATGGGTCACAGAAAACTAGCATGCAGGTACAGCAATAATGAAGGAAGTGAATGGAATGTTGGCTTTTATAGCTAGAGAAATAGAATAGAAAGCTAAGGAAGTATTGTTGCAACTATACAGGGCATTGGTGAAACTGCACCTGGAGTATTGTGCACAGTTTTAGTCGCTGTATTTGAGGAAAGAATGTATTGGCATTGGAGACAGTTCATAGGAGGTTCACTGGATTGATACCAGGGATTGTCATATGAAGAAAAATTGAACAGTTTAGGCCTAACTCTCTGGAATTTAGAAGAATGGAGGGAGATCAAACTGAAGTAATCAAGATGATAAAAGGTAAAAATAAAATAGATATGGAGTGGATGCTTCCTCTTGTGGGGCAGTCATAGTCTTAGGATAAGGGATAGCAAGTTTTAAACAGAGTTGAGGAGAAACTACGTCTCCTAGTGTTGTGAATCTATGGAATTCGCTATCCCAAAGTTCAGTGAATGCTGGGACAGTGAGCAAATTTGAGGATTTATACAGATTTTTAATTGGTAATGGGTTGAAGGGGGAAGGCAGGAAAATGATGGTGACATATCAGTCATGATCAAATGGCAGAGCAAACTTCAATAAGCTGAATGGCCTAATTCTGCCCCTACATCTTAAGAATTTTTGAGATTGTTAATGAATTAATGAAAGTCTTTGAGGGGAATTTTGTTGATGCACAAAGGTTTCTTAAAATTTTATTTGTTCATAGATGTGGGGATTGCTGACTAGCCAGTATTTATTGCTCAGAGGGCAGTTAAGAGTCGACCACATTACTGTGGGTCTGGAATCATTTGGGTCATGCTATGTGGTCAGGAAACAGTAAATTAATATTAGTGGAAGATAATGGAGTACCGTTATTTAAACTGTATCAGGACAAGGTTATCTCAATGCATTGTGTGAAGGCCAGACCAAATAAGGACATTGTCATAAAAATTCATCTGATTGACTAATCGACAATGGTTATATGGTCACCAATCAGCTAGCTCTTTATTCCAGTTTTCTTTAATTCAAATTTCACACTATGGTGGAATTTGATCCCCTGTCCTGAGAACATTAGCCTCACGTTCTGGATTACTAGTGCAGTGATGTTATCATGACACCACCATTTCCCCTTGTCACAGGAGATATTGAAAACACAGGTAGATAGACTAATGAAGTGATGAGATTTGACCTTAAAGATAACATAAATCTCAGAAGTGGAGAGGCCACCAGAATGACCAGACAACAGCCATAGATATGGAATAAAACAGGAAGTCCCAGAAAAACTAAGCAGGCCTGGTAGCTTCTGTGGAGAGAGATAAAAGAGCTAATGCTTTGAGTTCAATGTAACTTGTTCGGAATAAAGGCATATTGATTTCTGAATGTTAACTCACAAATGCTACTAAACCTTCTGAGTGTTCCAGTTTTATTTCAGATTGCCACCCTTTGCAGTACTTTGTTTTTATTATAGCCATGGATATGGGAAGGATGCTTATGTGGTGTTGATTGAGTGAAGACCAGAAGGTGAAGGAATTTTAGGGTTTTTAAATGCAGGCTGAAGTCACCCAAATAATGATAAACTGTATAAAACATAAAGCCTTCACACAATGCGTCAAGATAACCTTGTCCTGATACAGTTTAAATACCAGTACACCATTACCTTCCACTAATATTAATTTACTGTCACCTGACCGCATAGCATGAAAATCATTTGTGCCTGGTCTTTAGCAAAAGACAATTGGGATGCTCCTTGAGAATGCTTAATGTTCAACATTCCCAATACCAGAAGATCAGGAAGTATATTACTTACTGTACTGGTAGGGCAGGCTCATTGTTCAGTTGCCAACTGCCAGGTCAACTGGCTGAACCTTAATCATTACTTACAGTGCTGGGGCTTGTTTTGTCTCTGAAGAAACCTGGGTATTGTTGGCTGGCCAGCACTTATAGCTTGTACCTAAGTGCCCTTGAGAAGGTGATGGTGAGCTGCTTCTTGAACTGCTGCGGTCCATGTGCTGTACGTTGATATGCAACGGCCTTAAGGGATGGTTCTTGTATAGATGCACTGAATGCTGCTCAGAATACGGAACAGTATTGCTGAAGTTTAACCTGGTTTTAATGACAGCAATATTAGGTAAAATTGCTAAAAGTGAGCTCACTGATGGAAGTGAAGAGGACTGGACATTTCAAGTTCCATGCCTTAAACAGCTACGGGGTACACAGTGTTCTGTCTCTTGTTATAAACTCTATAATATGTTGACGTGTGCTCATGTTACATTCTCATTACAGCCTTCTAGTTTCCAGCGGGCCCTGATTCAACAGGTGGTTGGACCTTGCAAACCATGCAGTGACCCTAATCTCTCTGTCGCTGAAAAGGGTAAGCATTGATTTAATCACTAACAATCAGTGGAGCAAAGGATTATTCATTTCTCCCTTTGGACCATAAAGGTCCACATGTCATATCAAATAACAATGACAACTTTAGTAGTTTTTTAAGCATGTGAATGAGCTGTGAAACTGAATTGTGTACTGTGTTGAACTCTCAGCATTTCATGCACTTTCACACAGGAGCATTCTCCTTAAATGTCTTTGGCAATCTAACTCAGTTCCAAGTTGGCATATTAATATCACACAAACCCAGCCTTGATTCGGCACTGAATAGCTTCGAGGCCACAGGATGGCTGGATTAGGAAATGGAAATATGTTCAGTGAAATATAAAACACTATCTGAAGTCTGGCAGATTAAAAGAAGCTGGAAAAGAATGCACACTAAATCTGTGAAGTATTAAACCTGGTACTGTATAAGTCTTTGATGGGACAGTGAAGATGAAAGTTTACATTGTATGGAATTAAGTGTGCTTGTGCTGATGCTGGGAACCAAAGGTGAGACCATGTGAGTTGGCAGTGTGAACTGACACACTTGGGGAATGTGAGGTGGACATATGCTGAACTACTAACGGGAGGATTTTAACTCAATTTGCCTATCCTGGCAGATTTGACCAGTTTAGGGAGATAGGTCAGAGAAGCCTTTCTCTTTACAGGAAAGGGTATCACAATATCAAAAGAATTGTTATATCACAGAAAGAGACCATTTTGCCAATCATGCTTGTGTAACCTCTCCAAATAAGCAATTCATTTAATTTCATTTTCCTGCCTTCTTCCTGTAACTGTGTATATTCTTCTTTTTCATATAATAGTCTAATTCCCTTTGAATGCTTTAATTTAACTTCAGCAAGTTAATGAACTATGATTTTCCCTTAAGAAATTTTTGTTGGCTTTTTTTTAGTTAATCCACATTTGCCCACTATTAATTTTGTCAGGGAGGCGATGGCCTCGTGGTATTATTGTTGGACTGTTAATCTAGAGAACCCCAGGTAACACTCTGGGGACCTGGGTTTGAATCCCGCCACGGCAGATGGTGAAATTTGAATTCAATAAATATCTGAAATTAAGAATCTTATGATGATGACCATGAATCCATTGCCAATTGTCTGAAAAACCCATCTGGTTCACTAATATCCTTTAGGGAAGGAAACTGCCATCCTTTCCTGATCGGACCTACATGTGATTTCAGATCCACAGCAATATGGTGGACTCCTAACTGCCCCCTGGGCAATTAGGTATGGGCAATAAATGCTGTCCAGCCAGTGACACCCTGATCCCATGAATGAATAAAGGATTGTTTAAACCAACTGTCCTACAGTTGTTAATCTTACCTTTACAGCTTTTTTTGAACATGGGCGAAATATTTGCAATTCTTCAGCCCTCTTGCATCACCCCAAAGTCTAAACAAAGTTTAAAAATTATGTCCAGTGGCCTGGCAATTTCCACTTTCACTTGCCACAGTACCGTCAGATGCTAGTCATTTGGTCTTGATCAGATTCAAGTACAGTCTATTATCTCTTTCTTATCAATTTTAAGCCCTTCTAGTAAATTACTGTGGATGCTGGAAATCTGAAACATAGAAAATGCTGAAAAAACACAGCATCTGTGGAGAAAATAAAAGCATTTTGACTCTGATATGACTCTTCTCCATTCTTCTGGTGTCTGAATTACCTGCTCTTTCTCACTGGCTGGGGTAGCATTTTCTTCCTTGGTAAAGACAGATACAAAATATTCATTTAGAATCTCAGATATGTCCTCTACCCTCTTAATCCCCTTACTGCGCCCTAATTGTCCCTACTCCTCCTTTTACCACTGTTTTACTGTTTTGAAGCCTATAGAAGACATTGTTATTCCGTTTTAGATTGGTCGCCAACCTCTTTTCAAATTTTCTCTTATTGATTCTCTTATTTGCGTTTTCCTCACCTCCCCTCTGAAATTTCTATATTTAGCTTGATCTTCAATTACATTTTCTACTTGATATCAGTCATAATAACACTTTTTCTTCTTTTCCTTAGTTTCTATCTATCATCCCTAAGGTTCTGATTTTGTTTTTTTAACTGCCTTTCTGTTTTAAGACAATATGCTTGAAATACCTTTTTTTTAAGGCAACTCATTGCTCAACTATTATTTTTCCAACCAAACTTTGACTCCTATTTATTCGATCTAGATGTGATCTCAGCCAATACAAGTAGGTTTTCCCTCAGTTAATCATTTTCTAAAGTAAGGTAATTATGTAATGTCCTGAGCATAGTTGTGTAGGCCTGCTAGTATAGTTCGGTCTGTGACTAAGCAAGTCCCAACTTTTTTTAAAAAATGCACAAATGATATTTACATTTTCTTAAATCACCCCATGCTACCATGTGCTCTCATAAAAGTTTAAGTTTTCTTTTCCTAGCACTACGTCTTGGTGTGACCCCCAACAACAGCAGCTCAGGTGAAGGCAGGATGCTGTGTGTCCTCTGAGATCTGGAGCCTTGAGGTTTCCGACCTCCTGGGGATGTCCTGCACAAATGCAGAGCAACCTCCTCAGCCATGCCTACCAGAGGCAATAGTGTTGATGCCAGGTGGAAATAAGAAAAGACCATTCATCCTGTGAGCACCATGAGAAGCCTTTCGGGCTGTTAGCTTTTATTTCTCCTCCATCTGGTTATGCAATGATATCTTCCTCAGGAGAAGATATAATTGGAGGGAGATCTAGGTGCCTCAACCCCATCTCACCGAGGCAATGCCAGTTGGTCCCCATGGCTAGAATGATGAAATGCAGTTTATTGCAAATAAGGATTAATTGCTTGACTTGCTGTTCATCATGGTCATCAATCTCTCAATGGAAGGAACTGTGTACTAAACTGCATAAGATTTCTTATTCATTCATGGGTCATGGGTGTTGCTGGCTAGCCAGTATTTGCTGCCCGTTCCTGGTTGACTTTGAGAAGGTGGTGGTGAGCTGTTTTCTTGAACCACTGTGATCATGCTGTAGGTAGACCCAAAATGCTCTTTGGGAGGCAACTCAAAGATTTTGACCTCGTGACTGTGAAAGAGGAACTCGTGGATAAATAGGCTACTTCACGGACGACAAAGCAATGCATTGCCTTTGGCATCCCTGCCATATGTTCCCCAAAGTTCTGCTTCATTTTCTACAGACTTATTATGGCCATGACATCAGCATGGGCTCTGGAAAAAGCTGTTCTCTAAAAGTCCTCTAAATATCCAAGATCTGGCTTTCACAGACTCCCTTAGTTAGTAGGGCATATCTAAATATGCTCATAAGAATGTGGCCCTGATTATAAATATTGTCCATTTAGGGTCTAGGGTGTCTGAGCAAATTTCTTCACACAGACAATGCCAGTGAACAGATTCTCCAGGTAGGATGGCGAGGCAGGTGACAGTGCATCCTCGAGGTCACTGATTTCATCATCCCCAAAGGTCACCTGGGATGGCTGAGGATTTATGTGGAGTTTGCAGAAACCTGTAAAAGAGAACGAAAAGAAGCACATGAAGATAAGATTCCAGAGTCCAGAGGCACAATTCTTTACATGGTTTTGAACGCCCACTATGGCAGCATCAGGTTGAATTAATACTTAACATATCCTGATGTCTTGCCACTTCAGCACCACAATTGGTCATGGCTCAGGCCCTGTGTTCTCCTACAGTCTTGATCAGAAAAGGTGAAGAATTTGAGTCTCGACACTATTTTAGCCACCTTCACCCTTTCCTTCAGGTCAAACATCTGCTTGTCCTGTAGTAACTAGAGATTTAGTGACTTGATAAATGCCAACTTAACCCTCTTGTCTACATATATCCACATCACACATATAGCCTGTCATGTGTTAGTGTGCATCCAGTTGCTGACTCAACCTAAACTATCACACTCTTTTACTTCAAGTGCCATGCAGTCCTGAAGCTGATCACACGCTCACCCATCTAGCCTATGTGCAGATTTGCACAGATGTTTAGCAGATAAGTCACTTAATCGACAACACACATCATTGTGCCACTTGCACAGGCAAATTGAAGATCATTGAGCCTTTTCGTGTACTTGTTCCTCAGCGGATCCCACAGTTGCTAAGGTCCTTTGAGATCTCCATCCAGGTTGACATAGTCAGGTGAGAGGACCTCCTATTGCCATCACTTGGGAAAAACATGCCTGATTTTCCTTGATGATGTGGAGTGGAATCTGTAGGGAGACATTGCTGAATTGTGCAGACAGTACATCTGTTTTGGCTCCAGTGTGGAAAGGGGCTTAAAGTCATAGAGTTGGACAGCATGGAAACAGACCCTTCGGTCCAGAGATAGTAGGAACTGCCGATGTTGGAGTCTGAGATAACAAGGTGTAGAGCTGGATGAACACAGCAGGCTAGGAGCATCAGAGGAGCAGGAAAGGTGACATTTCAGGTCTGGACCCTTCTTCAGAAATGGGGGAGGGGAAGGGGGCTCTGAAATAAATAGAGACGGGGGAGGCGATGTTAGAAGGTGGATAGAGGAGCTGATGGTTGGAGCAAAGACAGACAGGTCAAGGAGGCGGGGATGAAGCCAATACAGGTTGAGTGTAGGTAAGGACTTGGGATGGGGGTTGGGCAGAGAGGAGGGAGGGCCCGGTAGGTGGGAGGGATGACAGACAGGTCATGGAGGCGGGGATGAGGCTAGTAGATAGGAAGAGGGGGTGGAAGGAGTGGATAGGTGGGAGAAGAGATGGACAGGTCAACGAGCTTGGTTGGTCTTGGGATGAGGTTGGGGGTGGGGAGAGTTGAAACTTGTGAAGTCCACATTGAGACCATTGGACTACAGGTTCCCAGGCGCAATATGAGTTGCTGTTCCTCAGCCTTCAGGTGGCATCATTGTGTATTGCAGGTGGTGGAGAATGATGTGTTGAATCTGGAGGTTGATGGGCCTCTGGATTCAATGCATCAGTCTCTGCCACTTCCGCCACCTGCAATCTGACCCCACTAACAAGAATATATTTCCCTCCCCTCCCTTATCTGCCTTCCAGAGAAACCATTCTCTCCGTGACTTCCTCGTCCACTCCACATTCCCCATTAGCCCCACACCCTAGCACTTTTCCCTGCACTGCAGGAGGTGCTACACTTGCCCCAAACCTCCCCACTCACCTCCATCCCAGGTCCTAAGAAAACCTTCCACATTAAACAGATGTTCACCTGCGCATCCACTCATGTGGCCTATTGTATCCGCTGTTCCCGATGTGGCCTCCTGGGCATTGGGGAAATCAAGCAGAGGCTTGGAGATCGTTTTGTGGAGCACCTATACATGGTTCGTGACAAACAACAACACCTCCCAGTCACAAACCACTTCAGCTTCCCCTCCTACTCCTAGGACAACATTTCCATCCTGGGCCTCCTCCAGTGCCACAATGATGCCACCCTCTCCAGTGCTATCACATCCCTCCTATAATGAAGATTCTGTAACTCCATCAGTTCCAACATACCTTCTCTGCTCTAAAACTCTATGCCATGTGCTTTCTTAACTATGTTAGTCACTAGGCCTTATACCATAGGGAACCAGCGCACATGCACACAAGGTCCCTCTAATCCTTGATGCTTCGCAGGCTCCTACTGTTCATCCTATATTCCCTTGCCTTGTCTATCCTGCCCAAATGCATCATCTCATATTAATCCATATTGAATTCCATTTGCCACAGACTAGCCATCTGACCAGTCACGTCATCTTGTAATTGTAGGCTCTCCTCCTCACTATTTATCATCCCACCAACTTTTCCGCCATCTGTGAAATTAGCGATCAATCTCCTACATTCTGGGTTTAATCCTCTATGTAAACCACAAGCAGCAAATCCGAACACTGAACCCTATGGGACCCCCAATGGACACAGACTTCAAGTTGAAAAAAACACCCCTAAACCATCACCCTTTGCTTCCTGCTATGCAGTCAACTGTGGATCAATTTTCCAAAATTTCCAGGATCCCATGTGAGACCTTAACAAAAGCCTTACTGAAGTCCGAGGAGATTATGTTTAAAAAAAAGCATTGTCCTCATTTACACACATGGTTGCCTCTTTGAAAAGGTCAGGTTGGTCAGATATACCTTCTCACAAAACCATACTTACTGTTCATGATTAATTCCTGTCTTTCCAAATTCAGATTAATTCTGTCCCTCAGAATTGCTTCCAATGGTTTCCCCACCACCACGGTTAGATTATCTATTCCCTCCCCTATCTGTGCAGTTTGACAATCTTCTCTTTTGCGGAGTCGGTTAACTCAGTTGGCTGGACAGTTGGTTTGTGAGTGTGATGCCAACAGTGTGAGTTTTAGATTCCCTTTCTCAACATCTCCCCTCACCTGAGGTGTGCTGGCCATTTTGGTTAAATCATCACCACTCATCTCTGAGAAAGCAGCCCTATGGTCTGGTAAAACTATGGCAACATATTCTATCCTTGCAATTTGTGATCACCCATTAACTTTTCACTTCATGATCCTACATTCATCGTGATGAGCCCTTTGTCTTTTCTCCCTATAGAATTTGCAGAGCATTTTTTTTCTCTTTATTTCCCTTTTAATTTGCTTTTTGATCCACTTATCACTACTTTGTTTGACCTTGGTTAAATCATATATGTACCTCTTTTCCATGTTGAACATTATATTTTTAAAGAAATTTCATGTGAATTTTTTTCATGTTATTGGACATTTTCCTCCAAACCACTTGTTTTAAATCATTTGTCAGTTTTTTGAGTTTAGCTCCTTTTTAAGTTATAGATCTAGTTCCTGGTCTTTGCAGTAATTGGGTCCAGGGTCATGTTAAACTTTGTACCATATCTCATTGATACTTTGATTTCCATTGGCTGGATCATTTATGAGTGAATAACAAATCATTTATAAATTTATGAATCGCCAATGACACTGTCTGTGGCTTCATTTACATTCTTGGCCACAAAGCAAAGGTGCGTACCAACTCTGTCTATTTATATTGGGTTAATTGAAATCTCCCATTATAATAACTTCTCTGTTCTTACAGTCTTTTCATTAACACATAATTGCCATCCTTGTTATGGTGGCCTATACTTATTTACCAAATACCTAGCATTCGCCTAGATATTTTCATGTTGTAGATTTTTTTTTAAATTAGTTATGACTAGTCTGATCTAGCTAGTTATTTTTGTAACTCACTACATAGGGTTATCCTGTTTTATTATTTTCCTGTTTTCCCGTATAAATGGTTGCAACATCATCTTATCTGATCTTTCCAAACACACTATTCCCTTATATTTTAAAATGATTTACAACTTTTCACTATATCCACATTTCCAATTTTTCCATCGCATCCTAGTTTTTTTAATCATTCATGTGGGTGTCTTTGGCTAGGCCAGCATTTATTACCCATCCCTAATTGCCCAGAGGGCATTTAAGAAGGAGCCAAGTTGATATGGGTCTGGACGCATATGTAGGACATCAGATTTCCTTTCCTGAACGATATTAGTGAACTAGATGTTTTTTGCCACAATTGACAACAATTACATGGTCATTATTAGTCTAGCTTGTCAATTTTAGATTTTTTTGTTTATTGAATTCAAATTTCACTGTTTGGCATGGTGGGATTCAAAGCTATGACTGCAGCATGTTCTCCTGGGTTTCTAGATTACTAGTCTAGTGATTTTATTACTATTATCTCACTGATCTTTCTGTCTCTCTGCCTCCCTCCCTCTCTCAGTCTGTCTCTCTCTCTCTCCCTCCCTCTGCCCATCTCTCTGCTTCCATATATCCAAACAACAATATGACCTTCTCAGAGTGAAATCTTTCCCCTTTCACACATAGTGGATGATACCTCACCTCAAAGGTTTATTGATCTCAGCCATCTGTAGTTGAAAAAACACATCAGGACGCCTGATTATTTCAATTTTACCTCCCCATCATCATAATACTCCAGACCTGTGCTCAGCACTATCTCAAACAACACAGCTGAGTCTCAGGCATTATTGTTTGAGACAATAAGTAAAATTAATTTCAATTCTAATGCCAATTTATCCACTTACTATAGAATATAACCATCTAGGCTCATATTGTAGAGTGTAGTAAAAGAGATTGTGGTTTTTATCTAAAATTTTGAAAAGGGAAGGAAATCTTGAGCATTTTTCAGTTACTTAAAAATTACCATTTAATGAAAACTCTATGCCTAATTGCACTGCCTAGTGTGATACTGAGCATTTATGGCGGATCTCAGAAAGGTTACTGATTTGACCTGGGCGTTCTGGGTTAAAGGGAACATGAACAGAAGTTTCTGTTCCTGAACACTATTCAAAAACCAGGACCATTGAAAAATGCCTGTGCTTAGATGTTATGTGAATGTGAACAAAATCAGGCTCAACCTACTTCCTTCTACAACAATCTGCCCAGTCCCCAGGTTACGAATAGATTCCATTGTCAAGTCCACTTGCAAGTTGGAACACAATGCCAGACAATATAAAATAGGTGTTCCTAAGTATAGGAAGCATTTGTATGTTGGATCTTTGAAATTACATCCCTGTATAGGATTGCACAACGTATGAGGTGTTCGTAAGTCAACCATTCATAAATCGGGACCTTTGTAATCAAGAATTACAGGAAATTGGGAACTTAATCATTCTGCTGCTGAAGACTGCCAGAGGACCTTTTTATTGCAGTGGACACAGATACTGCTGTCTTTACTGTTTTGCTCTGATGTTGCTTTATTACTTTGATTTTAATTATTCTTGTCATTCATCGAGATTTTCATCAACTTCCTATGTAAATACATCTGGTGCATATGATATATATACTCAAAGAAGATCTGATGTTCTGATGAAGGGTCTAGGCCCGAAATGTCAGCTTTTGTGCTTCTAAGATGTCGCTCGGCCTGCTGTGTTCATCCAGCTCCACACTTTGTTATCTCATTTACTCAAAGAACATATTCACTTTTCCATTGGAGAATATATTTTCAGAGTTGTGCTTCATGTTTATTTCCTGCCTCTGATTCATTATCATATCTATCTGCATTGAAGAACTCAAGTTGCTTCTCCTCATTCATTGTGGCTAATTGTGAAATGATGCTTGTTGTACCAAGTAGGTGCAACTCGATCAAACCAGGATGTTCCCAGGGAATGGGAAGGTCATTATCACAGTGAATTGGGTTGTGTATCTCAGGGTCCTGTCAGCTTTGTTTGTTGTGCATCACAGTTAAACATAGTTAAAAGACGTGCCAGCTGACTCCTAGCTCTCTTTCAGTGTCTACCTCAGCAAGTATTTTCCCATCCATCAGGAATATGTGGTTCCTAGTTTTTTTTATTTCCACTGCGCATTATCTTTCATTTTTCTGCACCAAACTTTACTTTAGGTACATGTTGACTGATGTTGGTTTCACTGTGTTTCAGCGGTGCCAGCAGCTCCCAGTAGTTGGAGTTTAGACAGTGGAACCAGGGACACAATACCATTCCTCACAGCACATGTGGGCACGATTATGGCACCCCCAGTACCACCTCGATCATTGCCACCTGGTAAGTAGAAATCCACACCCCTCTGTTGGAATGGCCTGGTAGTGGAAAGTTAGCTCAATATTAGCTGTAATATAAGTGATGGTTAGGGAAACAATATTACTACAACTTGCTCGTTACTTAGGTAGAAACACAGAAAATTCAGGCCCAGTGGGATGTCAAGCCATCACATCTGTGCAGGTGATCCAGCCTAATTCCACTTTTCAGCTCTTGGTCAATAGTCATGTAGGTAACAGCACTTCAAGTGCATATCCAAGTTTTTTTCTGACTTTTACCATACGCATTACCCGAAGGAGAGAAAGAAATTCTCCTCGACTGTCCTCTAATTTTTCTATCAAATATGCTGAACCTGACCATAGGCAGTACTGGCTATTACTATTTTGAACGACTGGTTGACATTTATGATTGGGTGGAATATGCAATGTTGTCCTTGGCATGCAGATGTTGCTGGCATGGCCAATATTTATTTCCCATCCTTAATTGTCCAAAGGGCAGTTAAGAGTCAACCACATTTCTACAGTGAGTAACATGGGGGTTATCACACGGATTTGTTTGATCCTAGTCCAGATAATGCAAAGACACTCCTTCTAAGCTACCCTTAGCTTCTAGATGTCACTGCTGCACGTGGACCGCAAAGACCCATGCAGCTCAAAAGAAAATTAAGAAGGATACTACCATGCACCTCTTCCACTATCTTCACTTTCTTCGGGCCCTATCTGGCAATTTATCTAGCGTCTTTAAAAAAAAGTAACCATGATGCGGTTGAGGTGTTAGCCTGTTATGTTACCTTCCTTTCCCCTTCGTGGCCTTCTTTTATAGCTATTCGCCTATCTCTCACTCTTTTAATTTTTTCCTGAACCTTTCTGAAGTTTCTGGCCTGACTTCATCTCATTAAATATAATGACCATTCCTGGGTTATCTTAAAACTTACAAGTATGGTTCTGAATTGCTCTCAGTTCCCAGCGTCTTTGTCACATACTGCAAGTTTAAGACAATTGACCCCTCTTTGGTCACTCAAACCGTTATGGGTTTTGCTGTCCCTGGTATAGCTTCTGAACTTGTTTTGGTTCCTGTCTTCCCTGCCAGTTGCTGCTAGCTTTCTTTAGTCTTCTCAGTTTCTCTGGGCTGTCCTTTTCTGGCTGTGGTGTACATTATGCTAACCGCTAAATCAACCCCCAATCAGATATCCATCATTGGCATTAGTAACCTTACGATATCCCTGCTGACACTAATCTTATAACAAGTTCACTGGTTTTTGGAAGACACTATTGAAGGATCCTTGGTGAATTTCTGCAGTGCATCCATAAATGGTACACATTGCTGCTACTGAGTGTTAGTGGTGGATGGACTAGATGCTTGTGGATCTGATGCCAATCGAGTATACTGCTCTGTCCTGAATGGTGTCAAGCTTCTTGAGTGTTGTTGGAGCTGCAGTCAACTAGGATGTACAGTCATACAGCATGGAAACAGACCCTCCCCACATATTTGATTACATACCCACACCTACACCCACACACCACACCCCACAAAACTATAGCAGAAATGCTGTCTCATCTATACTTAATCTGATGAAAAGTCATCTAGACTAAAATGTTAGCTAGCTGTCTCTCCATGGATGCTTTCTGACCCGCTGTGATCTCTAGCATTGGTTGTTTTCAATATATTCCATCACACTGCCAGATCCCACTGTGCTGCACTTTTTCGGAGTCTTTCTCCACATAAGTAATAGTTTGCCTTTTGATTCTTCTTACCAAAGTGCATGACCTCACACTTTACATTAAACTCGATCTGCTAGGTTTATGCCCTCTAATTCACTCTATCTATATTTCCTTGCAGATTCCTTATATCCTCATAATGTACCCTCACCTCAAATTTGAATACATTATACTCTGCTCCATTCAAGTCATTCATATAGACAGTTTAAAAAATGAGGCCCTTGGCACACTATCCATTATGTCTTTCCAACCTGAATAAGACTGATTAATCCTATCTCTCTGCTATTGACTATTAACCAACCCTCAATTCATGCTATTACCCCAATAATATTAGCACCTATCTTATCCAGTAACATTTGTGTGTCACATTGTTGAAAGCCTTCTGAAAATCCTGTTATACTACATTTACCGACTTCTTTTATCAACTCTGCTTGTTATATCCTCAAAATGCCCTAGCAAATTTGTCAAACATGAAAGCATGATCTTAATGAATAGATTAAAATGATCTCCTATTAATCTCATTAATATGGACTCTAGTATTTTCCCAACAACTGTTGAGTAAACTGGTCTATTGGTCCTGCTTTCTGACTAAATCAAAGTGGATTTGGAGGGGAAATAAAGCGCTGTATATAAAAGCCTTTTATTTCTTTTATACCCAGAAATAAGCGACCTGTCCCATTACTAAAATTATCAATGATTTTCTTATTGTTTTTATTAACTTTTTTTTCTTTATTAACCTATTTTTCTCATCAACCTGTTCAGTGATGTTATTACATACCTCTGGAGTAGATGGGGCTTGAACTTGGGTGTCCTGACTCAGGGACTCTACCACTGCAACATTTTTTATTATTAACCTATTTTCTAATCAATCCTTAATACACACCTCTGGAGCAGGCGGGACTTTAATCCAGGTCTCCCTGGTCCAGGGCAGGGACACTACCAATACACCTCTTGATTAAACTGTTCAGAGATGTTCACATCTCTGGAGCAGGTGGGATTTGAACCTGGGTCTACTGGTCTGAGGGTTGGGACTGTGCCACTGAAGGGTCAGGTGATGGGTTCCAGCTAGGCAGGCCATTGCCTGTACCATGGAAACTCATACTCAATCTCCATGAGGAAATTACTTCGTGATTCCCCATGGGGCTTGCAGGGTTTTCACATAAGGTAACCACATCCTCATAATATCCATCAAATCATATCCATATGTATGTTGTCAGATCATTTATTGTTACAAATGTGTGCATTCAGATAAAGAACCTTAAGCTTTGAATTCTTATCATTATTACTCTCCTATTTTCTGCTGCACTCTTCTGTACTTACTTTCTACCGTTGTCAAATTTTGATTGTTATATGCCTTTTCAGTATTGTCCACTTATGTTTTCTTGTTTCTTTTTGATTTAACAATGAACCTAAGTAATAATAGGTTTGAATCCCAGCACTGCAGATGGTAGAATCTGAATTCAGTAAAAATCGGAAATTGAGTTCTAACGATCACAGTGAAACCACTGTCAATTGCTGGGAAAAGCCACCTGGTTCACTAATGTTCTCTAGAGAAAGTAACTGGCATTTTTACCTATTCTGACCTACTTGTGACTTCAGGTCCACAGTAATGTGTTTGACTCTTAACTGCCCTCTGGGTAATTAGGGAGGAGCAATAAATACCAGCCTAGTCACTGAGACTCACATTCCATGAAGGAATTTTAAAAAGAAACCTTCTCTGTAATCTTAGTCATGATTCGCCAGGACACTTATCAAGAATGGTTCAAATGAAGCCCATGCCAAAGGAACAGCTGTTCCTTTCCCCAGTACAGCTGCTAGTGCCCCATGAATCAGAATCCATTGCTCCTACATATTTACCCCTCTAAACTTATCTAACCTATGCCAATTTGCATGTGATTTGGGTATTAGTCTGGAGATTATTACCTTGTATTTTACATTTTAATTTAGTCCCAAACTGCTGATAATCCCTTTGCAGAACCTCTTTCTGAGTGCTGCCTAGGTCATTAGTACCATGACATCAGCATTCCTCCGCTACTATCTTGTTCCTTTCCAGCCCAAAAGAGATGTCTTGAACCTTGGTACCAGTGTGGCAACAAAGCCTTCAGATCTTTCTACCTTTGCTACAGACAACAGCATCTATTTCCTCTAACTATGCTATTTCCTGTAACTACTCCATTTTTCTTTCCTTTCCCCCCTCTTGAATAATGCTCTGGTCAGTTTGCTCATCCTCCCTATATTTTGTAACCTCGTCAATATTGGAATAAAGAACTTTGCACCTATTAGGCAAGAGATTGGCTGAGACTTCTCCAGAGCTAATTCCTTTATGTCCCTGACCACAGACCGAGTTTGGTGCAATTCATCTAAAGGGCATGACTGACTCCTGGAAACAATGTACAATATATTATATCTGGAGAGTACAGACAAGAAACATAAAATATTTAACAATGAAATTAATTAATTGGATAGAATAGAGGTGGCTGGCAGGAAATGTGTCACACTGATGCGTCACACAGTTCACAGTGCAGATTCCAGCTCATCAGCTATGAGCTGAAGTTCCTTAAGCAACCAGCACTAGCTACAATTGCGGTCACTGTGAATCACACTGGCATTCACCAGCTCCAGATTCACTAGAGCTGTAACACATTTCCTGCCAGCCACCTCTATTCTATCCAATTAATTAATTTCATTGTTAAATATTTTATGTTTCTTGCCTGTACACTCCAGATATAATAACATCTTCTTACTGAAACAAAGTGACCAATGGAAAGGCACGGTAGAAGAAATCACCAATCACTTACCTGTTTACCTGTAATATCACACTTTAGCACTTACAGGAACAAACAAGGTGAAAGGGCTCTCTGACACCAATTTTTTACTTCTGCCATTGCTGCATTTCTCATGTAGGTCCACTCTCCTCTCATCACCTTTTTAGTCTTTTAGTTTAAAATTTCCCTGACTCGGTATGGGTGTGAGATTCCAGAACTCATCTTTAGACTACCACTTAATTTAAATATGCAGTCCTGTTGGCTATGTCAGTCCTCTTTTAAAAATCATGTCAGAATTAAACTTTGATATATCCATAGATGATTCAGGGTTATGATTTGTGGTCATGACAATGGAAGAGGATTGTCAGTTATCCAATGAGATTTTACTATTTGGGGTTTGTATGTGAGATGCTGTAAGGTAACCTGTACAGTTATGATTAGATTCCCTACAGTGTGGAAACAGGCCCTTCGGCCCAACAAGTCCACACCACCCCTTGAAGCATCCCACCCAGACCCATCCCCCTATAATCCACAAACCCCTGAACACTACGGGCAATTTAGCATGGCCAATCCGCCTAGCCTGCACATCTTTGGACTGTGGGAGGAAACTGGAGCACCTGGAGGAAACCCACGCAGACACGGGGAGAATGTGCATGTGCAAACTCCACACACACAGTCACCCGAGGCGGGAATTGAGCCCGGGTCCCTGGCGCTGTGAGGCTAACCACTGAGCCACCATGCCGCCCCTAAATGTAATTTTGTCAGTGATGATGATGATCCAATATTGATGATTTTTGAGAAAGTTGCCTTCGCTACATGTGACTGTTCTAAAATAAACAGAAACAGAAAATGCAAGAAACACTAAGCAGATCACCAAACACAAAATATCCAACTTTTGTTTTCTTCTTCCATAAATGCTCCCTAGTCTGCTGCTTTCTACCATTTTCTACTGGCATTTCCTGCATTTGCAGAAGAGGTGTAAAATTAATACTTTCGGTCAATATCAAAGTAGGCATCATGGTTAACCCTGAGCAGAACAGCTTCTGAAAGCAGCAGTTCTGAGGAAGAGTCAGCGGACCCGATAAATTAACTCTGATATTTTCTTCACAGATGCCGCCAGACCTGCTGAGTTCTTCCAGCAACTTTTGTTTTTGTTTCTTTAAGCAGGCAAATTGGGTAAATAGATGTCAGATATAAGAAACCACTTAGAGGAAACATTCTGGAAGGAAAAGAAAGAAGATTATACTGAATTGTTAAAATTTTAAAAACAGAAAAGAGCAAAGAAATCTTTTAAAAGGGGAAAAGAATCGATAATTTAATTTTTTACAAGTTTTTAGAAGGCAGAAACATAAAAGTAACACTAAGTAGGATATGGCGTTGTGTCTTCAGTACTCTGATATAGGAAAGCAGCCAAAACATGGAACGTACAAATACAAAACAGAATTATTAATGACGGCACCAGGAATTTGAGGTTTTTATGAGAGGAGATTGGAACAAGGGAGGGGGAAGTTTGGGAAAAAATTTTATTGTTAGGTCACCAAATTGCAAACAATGGGGGCTGGGGAAGCAGAAGAGACTGTTAATTTTGAGGGAAAATGAATAAATATTTGAAAAGGGAAGAAAACACAGGAATAGATTAACAGGGTAGCTGTTTGGGAGTTGCTGTCAAGTCAATGGACAGAACTTCCTCTCATGATGTAAAATTTGAAGATTCCAGGTTATGATGTTGGTAAATTTTTTCTGGTGATGGTGAAGATGGTAATGATGGAAATAATTAACGTTAATTGTAATGATATAGCTGATAGTTTGATATGCATTAAATCTTCTCTTTGTTTACATAGGTCATTTTACTATGAATTTTGATCCCTTCCTTCATCAGATCAGTGATATACCACCTGCCTTGCCTGCACGAACCCTACGCAAAGTAAGTATTGTACAATTGGTCAATGTTAACTTGGGCACCTCCAAAAAAAGAGAAACATTTGTTCAACAATGAATTGATCTTTTCATGGAAGCATTTGTGAGCTTTAGCTGTGGTACTGAAATCTAATTAAGGTAATGGAGTGATTATCCATAATACCAAAACGGCCACAGCACATGTACAGACACAGCCCTTGACGTAGCCTAACATCTATTGTTGGAAAAATATTGGAATCAATTATTAAAGAAGCCGCAGCAGAATATTTGTAAAATCATAATCTAATCAAGCAGAGCTAGCGTGGATTCATGAAAGGGAAATCATGCCTGACTAATTTATTACAGTTTTTCAGGAAAGTCTCAACCAGAGAGGATAGAGGGGAATCAGTAGATATGTGTATTTGGACTTCCAGAAGGGGGGGTAAGAGGTTCTTTTACAAATTGGCGTTCCATTAGCAGTGCGGTTCTAATGGGATCACTGCTTAGACCACAATTACAATATATATTAATGACTTGAGGAAGGAAATGAATGAACTGCAGCCAAATCTGCTGACAACACAGAAATAGGTAGCAAGGCAGGTTGTGAGACGAGTACAAACAGTCTACAGGGAGATATTGATAGGTTAAGTAAGTGGGCAAAAAGTTGACAAATGGAGTATAATGTGGGAAAATGCAAAGATTTTCATTTGAAAGAGACAACAAGCCTTACTGCGATTGTACAAAGTGCTGCTGGTGAGACCACATCTGCAGTGCTGTGAACAGTTTTGGTCGGCTTATTTATGGGAAAATATAATTTCATTCAAGGTGGTTCAGAGAAGGTTCACTAGGATATGATCCCTGGTATGGAGGAATTGTGTTCTGGGAATACACTAAACAGATTAGGACTCTACTCACTGGAGTTTAGAAAAATGAGGTGATCTCATTGAAACACATAGGATTCTTAAGGGGCTTGGCAGGTTAAATGCTGAGGGAATGTTTCCCTCGTGGGAGAGTCAAGGACCACAGGACATTGTTCAAAATAAAGGGGCACCAATTTAAGGTTGAGATAAAGAGGAATTTAACATATTAGAAGGTTGCAATTCTTTGGAACACCTTGCCACAGAGAGTTGTAGGAGCAGAGTTTGTATATTTAAGGCAGAGATAGATACACTCTTGATCAGTAGGAGGAATCAAAGGTTACAGGGCAAGTGCAGGAATGTGGACATGATCGTACTGAATAGTAGAACAAGCTTAAGGGCCAAATGGCCTAGTCTGTTCCTATTTCTTATGGTTTTATCAGCTGGCTGCAACAGGACAGGCTGTCAGAAATATCTGCGCTTGCACTGATGACTTCATCACATACAGAGACAGTGATGCCATAATGAGGATGGACATCAGGGAGACAAAGGCCCAGCCACAGCCATGAGACCATAAGATATGGGTGCAAAATTAGGCGATTCAACCCATCAAGTCTGGTCTGTCATTCAATCATGGCCGATATGTTTCTCAACTCCATTCTCCTGTCATCTCCATAACCCTTGATCAGTTTACCAATCAAGAACCTATTAATCTCAAATGCACTCAATAATTTGGCGTCCACAGCCCTCTACAGCAATGTGTTCTACAGATTCACCATCCTCTGGCTGAAGAAATTCCTCATCTCAGTTCTAAACGGTTATTCCTGAGGCTCTGCCCTCACGTCCTAGTCTCTCCTAGTGGAAACATCTTCTCGGCATCCACTCCATCCAGACCTCTGATTATTCTGAGAGTTTCAATCAGATCCACCCCCCGCCCTCATCCTTCTAAACTCTATTAATACAGACCCAGAATCGTCAACCACTCATCTGATAAGGCCTTCATGCCTGGGATCATTCTTGTAAATCACTTCCCACTCAAATGCCACCATATCTTTCTTTAGATTTAGGGCCCAAAACCACTCTCAATATTCTAAATTCAGTCTGACCAGAATTTTAAGCAGTCTAAGCAGTACATTTCTGCTCACACCTCTAGCCTATCCAAGTCCTTCTGCAGCCTCCCTGCTACCGCTCCAAATCGATGCTGGAAGGCTAGTGATGGGAGATAAGGAAATAGCTGAAGAACTTAATAAATACTTTGTATCAGTCTTCACAGTGGAAGACATGAGTAGTATCCCAGCAATTAAGGAGAGTCAGGGGGCAGAGTTGAGTATGGTAGGCATTACAAAAGATAAAGTGCTAGAAAAGCTAAAGGGTCTAAAAATTGACAAATCTCCTCGCCCCAATGGGCTACATCCTAGAGTTCTAAGGGAGGTGGCTGAGGAAATAGCGGAGGCTTTGGTTGTGATCTTTCAAAAGTCACTGGAGTCAGGGAAAGTCTCAGATAATTGGAAAATCGCTGTTGTAACTCCCTTGTTTAAGAAAGGATCAAGACAAATGATGGAAAATTATAGGCCAATTAGCCTAACTTCAGTTATTGGTAAAATTCTAGAATCCATCGTTAAGGATGAGATTTCTTAATTCTTGGAAGTACAGGGTCGGATTAGAACAAGTCAGCATGAATTTAGTAAGGGGAGGTCATGCCTAACAAACTTGTTAGAATTCTTTGAAGAGGTAACAAGTAGGTTAGACTAGGGAACCCCAGTGGATGTTATCTATCTAGACTTCCAAAAGGCCTTGGATGAGGTGCCTCACGGGAGGCTGCTGAGTAAGGTGAGGGCCCATGGTATTCGAGGTAAGCTACTGGCTTGGATTAAGGATTGGCTGTCTGATAAAAGGCTCTTTTTCAGAATGGCAACCGGTGACAAGTGGTGTTCCACAGGGTTCAGTGTTGGGGCCACAGCTGTTCACTATATATTAATGATCTGGATGAAGGGACTGGGGAATTCTGGTGAAGTTTGACGATGATATGGAGATAGATGGAGAGGCAAGTAGTACTGAGGTGGTGGGGAGGCTGCAGAAAGGTTTAGACAGTTTAGGAGTGGTCCAGGAAATGGCTGATGAAATTCAATGTGAACAAATGCGAGGTCCTGCACTTTGGATAAAAGAATACAGGCATGGACTATTTTCTAAATGGTGAGAAAATTCATAAAGCCAAAGTACAAAGGGATCTAGGAGTGTTAGTCCAGGATTCTCTAAAGGTTAACTTGCAGGTAGAGTCCGTGATTAAGAAGGCGAATGTAATGTTGTCATTTATCTCAAGTGGGTTGGAATATAAAAGCAGTGATGTGCTTCTGAGACTTTATAACGCTCCAGTTAGGCCCCATTTAAAATACTGTGTCCAATTTTGGGCCCTACTCCTCAGGAAGGACATATTGACACTGGAGCGAGTCCAGCGGAGATTCACGCAGATGATCCCTGGAATGATAGGTTTAACGTACAATGAATGGCTGAGGATCCTGGGATTGTATTCATTACAGTTTAGAAGGTTGAGGGGACATCTAATAGAAACTTATAAGATAATGCATGGCTTAGAAAGGGTGGACGCTGGGAAGTTGTTTCCGTTAGGCAGGGAGACTAGGACCCGTGGGCTCAGCCTCAGAATTAGAGAGGGTAAATTTAGAATGGAAATGAGGAGACATTTCTTCAGCCAGAGAGTGGTGGGCCTGTGGAATTCATTGCCATGGAGTGCAGTGGAGGCCGGGATGCTAAATGTTTTCAAGGCAGAGATTGATAAATTCTTGATCTCGCAAGGAATTAAGGGCTATGGGGAGAGAGCAGGGAAGTGGAGGTGAAATGCCCATCAGCCATGATTTAAATGGCGGAGTGGACTTGATGGGCCGAATGGCCTTACTTCCACTCCTATATCTTATGGTCTTACACCTTAACTCTCCCCTCCACCTTTCTTTCTATCATCTGCAGAACATAGCAACAATGCCCTCAGTTCATTCAGCAAGCAGAGTCAAAGGCCAGTGACGAGAATTGTTGCGAGAGAGGGCCCACATGAGTTGGAGAGGGGTGGGTTTGAGGAGGAACGGGGCCACTAGCCTCTATTTCTCATTTTGCGCTTCAATTTTTATGTTTAAAGATCTGAAGAACTTCTCTCCTTGCACTGCTTGCAGATGGTGTTAATATGAGACACTGTTTTCTTATAAATTGATAAATAAAAGAATTAAACTAAAGAATTAACAGACAAGATAGAGCTTTATTTCCCGGATTCAGTCTTGTATTTATATTGTGGCTTTAGAAAGCCAAGACACCCCAAAGTATTTTGAACTGCAACCACTATCATAATGTAGGTAAACATTACACAGCCATAGTAACTTCACAAAGAACATGATAATGACCTGTATCTATGTAGTCATATTTGTTGAGGGATATGAAGTGGCCAGGGCATTAAGATAACTTCCTGCTTCTCTGGCAGTTGTTCTAAGTCATTTGACTGGTCAGTGGTAAACATTAAAATCCTTTGTGTCTTTTAATTATCTAGTCGAGACGGTTTCATTTTTGGTGGTGTTGAAGTAGCTGATCTCAGTTAGAGGAACGATAGCACCAGTACAGTTACCCTTAACACAAGACATGAAGGAAAGGGAAAATCAGCCTTGACATAGTCTTCCCGATTGCTACCCAGTGATCCCACAGCAAATTGTTACAGCAGATTTGACTATAAATATTTTCTAGTCAGTTAAACAGTACTGACATTCAATGTCATTGCTCTGATTTCATTTTGTCACTGACAACTAGCAATGGGACAATCACCTGGCTAGAATGTTCCACCTAAACAAAAGATAAGAGCCTTAACTGTAACAGAAAGAACTGTGAATACTAACTTTTTTCCTCCTTTTCTCCCTTCCTTCTCCCACACGCACACATAATCACAGTCTTCGCTACACCCAATTCCTGCATCACCTACAAGCCCCCACTCAGGTCTTGATGGCAGTAACTCTACTCTGTCTGGCAGCGCAAGCAGCGGGGTGTCCTCTCTGAGTGAAAGCAACTTTGGTCAGTCAACGGAGCCACCACGTACAGACACAACAGATTCCAGTCAGACCTGGAACCCAGAGGAGGATGGAGAAGCCCCTTACATACCAGTAAGGTACAGCCTATCTGAACCAGATGTCATTGAATCAGTGAAAGCTCACCCATGCCGTAGCCACTCTGCTCCCACTGGAGTCATTCTAAAGGAGTCCACAGAGATACCAGCTTTGCCCCCCAAACCATATTATCCCAGACCAACATACAAAGACAATGAAGAAACACCTGAAGAAGAGAGCAGGCCAAAGGCTTTCATGCGCAAACTCTCTCAGTCTGGTCACAGTGGCAAGGAAGAGCAAGCCAAGGTGCCATGGGAACATGGCATCAATCAAGACTAGGCCACAAAAAGGGCTCAAAATTAAGGTGTTCACTGGTTCATCCTACGGGTGTCAGCCACCTCTGTTTATTGTAAACGGATTACATTTCTTTCAGAAACTATTTGCTTTGGACTAATACTTTGTTTCAGTGAGAAGGAAGGCCTGTTTATTTACGGCCTAGCTGCTCTCTGATTGCATTTGCAGTTGGAGGTCCCCGTATGGTGCACTGTTCTGAAAAGGCCTCAACCCTTCAGGTGCAAAACTTCCTGTTGCAATCACACACTTCACTTTGATTATTCGCAAAGTATAGAATGAATGAGGCATCTGATGATTGAGATAGTTGTGAACCCTTATCAAATAAGAATATTAGTCATTTCATTAAAATCATGTCTCTCCTCTTTTTTTCCTTTCTCGATATTCTGGTCAAAGCATTTGATATACCTCCTTACCAGGTCTTCCACTGACTTTTCACATTTACTAAGAATCATAGGTTAAAATGTCACTGAAGTATCATACATCCTGAGTATCATACATCAGAGAGAAGTTAAACTAAATGTCAGGAATGTACATCCGATACTGAAGTAGCATGCAATAGCCCCTCCTCTGTTCAGGTAGGATACATCTAAAGTCAGCATTGAATTTTCTTTAGGCTTAAGATTTTTGTGCTGAAAAACTTCAGGTTAAATCTTTATTAATAATATGGGTCCAGTTAATTCACAAAATGAAAACGTTGACCATTGTTTAATTTTTGGGTTCTTCTTTGGACTGGTCTCAGCTAAATTCTGGTGGAACGGATTAGGGTGATTTTAAAATGTCAATAGCGGCATTTAACCTACCAACCTTGTATTCATTTTTGAAGTGACAACTGTAAGAAATGACTTGCTCACTGAAAGTCAGTCTGGATTTTGCCAGGTCCATTCACTTCCTGACTTCATTACAGTCTTGGTCCAAACATGAACAAAACAGGTGAACTAAAAAGAAAAGAGACTGCCCTTAACATAAAGGCAGCACTTAATTATGTGTGGCATTAAGAAGCTTTTAACAAAACTGGAGTCAGTGGGAAAACTCTCCATTGATTGGAATCATACCTAACACAAAGGAAATGACTGTGGTTATTATGGGCCAACCTCTAAATCCCAAAACATCACTACAGGAGTTTGTTTCTCAGTGTAGTCTCAGCCTAACCATCGATATACAGCAGCTTTATCAGTGACTAATGTCAGAACCTGGGACATTTACTATTCCATAGGAACTAGAATACTATGCGCAGAAAGATCTGACAGCATCCACTCCTAGGCCAACAAAGTAGCAATTAACATTTACATTAGACAAGTGCCATCTCCGACAAGAGAAAATCTAACCATCATTCCTTTACAATTCAATTGCATTACCATCATTGAATCTCTCTATCTGGGGGTTACCACTGACCATAAACTAAACTGAACTAGCCAAAAATTGTGGCTGCAAAAGCAGTTCAGAGGCCAGGTATCCTACAGCGGGTAACTCACCTTTAGACTCCCGAGAGGTTTCCATCATCTACAAAGCACAAATAAGGAGTGTGATGGAACATTCTTCACTTACCTGGATGAGTGCAGCTCCAGCAATACTCAAGAAGCTTGACATCAGTCAGAACAAAGCAGCCTGTCTGACTGACATCACATCCACCACCTCCAATTTCTATTCGCTCCACTACCAACACAATGTCAGCAGTGTGTTCCATCGACAAGATGCACTGAAGCCACTCAACAAGGCTATTTTAACAGCACCTTCTCAAACCTGTGTGACATCTGGCACCTGGAGGGACAAGGGCAACAGATGCATGGGAGTACTACCACCCTCAAGATCTCATCCTAACCATAACATCCTGATTTGGAACTACACTGCTATTCTTCCATACTCTCAGGATCAATGACCTTGAACTCCTTGCCAATTGCATTCTGAACCTTTCTCACAAGGACTGCAGTTTATCACCACTTTCTCAATGGCAAGTAGGATGGGCAATAAATGCCAAACTAGCCAGCACCACCCACACCCTATGAAAGAATTTTTTTAAAAATTATATGGCTGGTACAGCTTCAGGAGTGAATGTAAAAAGTTTGCCATTAATCACTCCAGTTTCCACTAGCTCAATGTTTATTTGCTCTTTACCTGTAGAGAACCATCTGCAGTTTTCACTGGGGTAATTTGTGCTTACTGCCATTTTAAACACAAATGATACTTTCCATATCAATTGTGTAACATGGTCTATACCATCTGGCTTATGTAGGAGCTCAGGGTGTGTCTGGCCTCATGGATTTCATATACCTGAAGATGCAGTGCAATGTAAAAGAATCCTTACAACAGTTATGGAGCTATACATAACTCGTATTTTAAATGATCACTGTGCTAATGCAAGTTTTTGACAGTTTATCTATGAGTAAAAGAATTAGAGGAAGGTTCTGAAGGTGTTTTACAGTGTTTATTAACAATTGAGCTGATGGTTTAATGTTGTAGCAGAAGTGTAAGATAATGTAGATCAAAGTGTGCTATTGAGAGAAAACTGTAAATAAAGCAAGAGACGTGCTAAACGTTGTTCAGAAAGGGATTATATAGGTATTGATTTAAAAAAAGCTAAAAATTTGTTACAAAAGGTGAAAAGAATTGAAAAGTTACTGTATCTGTACATACATCATTCAGTATTCTCATGTCCAACTTACTCTCAATTGATAGTTGTTGGGGGTGGGGAAGAGAACTTGCTGAACACCTACTCCTGAGTGGCCTGAAGTATAAAATTCTAGTTCAAAAACACTATTCTGTATTCTGATGATGGGCCAGTCTTTATGCTGCTACTGTGCTATTCTTCCCATGGTGTAAGGGAGTTAAAAAAAAGTGGGCAGTGAAATTTTCAAACATATGCCAACCATTACCCAATACTGGGATTTCAATTGGAGACATGTGATGGTCAGGGAAAATTTGAAAGGGCTACTAAAGTAGTGAACTATCAGACACATTCATCTTGATCTTCAATGCTACAGGAGAGATGGGCTCACCTGCTAGCATTTATATACGGTATGTGGTCGGCACCTTCAAACATTTGCTCAATGTTTCCACTGGGATGTTTTGCAAGATGAGAAATCTAATCTCAAAAATACAAAATCAATTCATTTTTTGTTCAACCTTAATTTCTGTTCATAAATCGAGTTCCACTGGGGATTGTGTGAAAAAGAAAATGAAGTGTGAAAAGAATTTGTAAAGTAAAAATTACATTTGATGTATAACAGTAACATGTCTCTTAAAAGGCAATGTTCTTATTTAATATTTACCAAGCTATTGCAGTGCTTTCTTCGCAGTACACAAACCCTGGAGTGTGTCCTGTAACTAAAGCATGCCAGATGTATTTTTGTGAGCCTTGTAATTTAACGTCCCGTTTTTCTGTACAGCAGCAATGTTTGAAATGATGGAGTTTAAACTGCCTGTTGTAACCATGGGTTGCTCTGATTTAAGACTTGTCAGCATTATCGCACAGTGATGTGAAGCTGTTTCTCCCCTTTCCAAATTGTGTCTGTCTCTATTGGACCATGTCAATGCCCAAATAATCTTGCTCCTTGTACAGACCTTCCCTTTTGAATGCTGTGTACTTATGAATTTTAAGGAAAGGGCAGAAGGAGAAGGACGAAGGGGTTGAACTGTTGTGTAAAAAGGTTTTTCTGTAGCACTAACATTGTCATTTTTGGCTCTTTACTGCACACCCAGGGCTGTGATTGGCTTGGGCCAAAAAGTTAGCAACTGCAAACATTTACCACATGAATCTGGTTTGGGAAAACATGGTAGGAACTGGAGAGATATATTCAGAGCCAGCCTCTGCCTAGCTTGTTGCTTTGTCAAAAGATGGCTGGCCAGCATGATAGAATGATTTTCAGCCAATCTTCATGAGCGCCAAGGGAAAATTCTTAAAAGCAAATTGGTTTTATGGGCTGGGGTAGGGATGGGTAGAGGGTTAAACAAAAGCACTTGATTATAATGGTAAACAACCTTTTGCCAGACCCATGGTTAGGTTCAATTGTACTCTTAAGAGATTAATTCAACTCCATTCTTTTATTACAGAATTGCCCCTTATTGATATTATAAGGGGACCAGCAAGGGCACATTGGTAAAAATAGGGTTTTATTGTATATATCATGTTAGCATGTCAGAATATGTGACGTGAATTTTAGATGTAAATATTTGCAATTCGTTTTCCTATTCACCAAATTACTGTGATGTGTAATTCCTTAATGCCTATAATTAAAGTCTTGATTTAACAAGTAATTCCTTGCCTGTCTTTGAATTGCAAGCAAAAATGCATGGATTAATAAGCAAAGGCGACATCCCACACTCAAACCTATTGTCATATTATGTAGCACATATACAGTAAGCAGGACCAGTGAACAATAAGATAAACACATTTCAGAATTATTTTGGTTGTTTCTTTGGGGAGCATGTGACTATATCCTTCTGGTCAATTATTTTGACAAATTTTGCTGTCTGACTGACAACTCAGTCGGTCAGATAACAACATGTAAAAGCTGATGATACACATAGAAAAAGTCAGTAAAGTACAAAAGATACCTTTAAAGATGAATATAAGATCGGTTTCTAAGATCCTAGCAACTTATTGCTTCTTGAAGTTTCTCCTTCCAAAGCAGCTGCAATGGCTTCTATCGTGAAAATAGTCCACTTCTACAGGCTAATGTTAACTTGGAAGGTTTTGGGAGAGAGGTTTTCTTGTTCTTCTTTAGTTTTGCAATTACAGCACCTGCAGATTGGCTGGATTCTTTTGGCACATCTGCAGTTAATTTCTGAGTTCCTTCCTCTTTGTGCTCACTAGGCAAAGAACCCTCTCTGGTAACTGTGTTCTTCCTAGATGTCCTGCACCAAAGTGACCCTTACAAACTGTGTTTCACAACCAATGCAAAGTAACTACTATGTTGATATCAAATGAGCCATTGTTCTGCCAGACAAAAATGCTACTCATGTTGAAGTGACTTTGAAATACATTCATGTCCCTGTTCTCTCAGAAGCCTTTACCCCTTTGAGAAGAGACACTGGACATCCCTAATCAAATACTGTACGTTTTAATAATTCCTCATAGGCAGCTCTAAAGATAATGGACTCTGACAATATTTTAAGTCAATCTCTATGAAAACAGCTGTCTGTTTATTAAAGCCTCTCCTATTCCAAGGATCTTTCAACTTAATAAAATGTAGGAGCACAAATAGTTCATTCAACCCACTGAGTCTGCTCCACCATTCAATGAGATTATTACTTTCTTGTCTTTTCACCATACCCTTGACTCCCTTATGGATGGAAAATCTATCACAGCCTTAACGACACATCATCTACGGCCCTCTCCAGTAGGGAATTCCAGATTCACTATCTCAGAAAAGCTTCTGCTCATGTCTATCTTAAATAGGTGACTCTTTACTCTGAGATCATACCCTCTGATCCCAGACACTCTCACAATGGAAAATAATCTTTCTGCATTTACCCTGTAAGTCCCCTAAAAATCTTGTATATTTCAATAAGATTGCCTCTCCTCCTCTTAATTTCCAATGGGTACAAGTCCAACCTACTCAACCTCTCCTCGTATGACAGTCCCTTCATACTTGGGATTAACCTAGTAAACCTCGTCTGAACTGTCTTTAATGGCAGTATATCTTTCCCAAGATAAAGGGAACAAAATTGTTTACAATATTCCAGCTGTGGTGTGACAAGTGCCTTGTGTAGTTTTAGCAAGGCTTCCTTATTTTACACTCCATTCCCTTTGAAATAAAAAACCAACATTCCATTTGTCTTCCAATTATCTGCTGAACTAGGATGCCAGCTTTTTGTGACTGATGCACGAGGACACCCAAATCTTTAGTTTTCTGTGGTCTTTATCCATTTAAGTAAAATTCGATAACTCGTCTTCCTGCCAAAGTGCATAACCTCACATTTTCCCAAATTGTAGTATATTTAGGGTTGGCAATGGCCTGGTGGTATTATCACTGGACTGTTAATCCAGAGACCAAGATAACGTTCTGTATTCGAATCCTGTCACAGCAGATGGTGGAATTTGAATTCAGTTTAAAAAAAACCTGGAATTAAGAATCTAGTGATAACCATGAATCCGTTGCTGATTGTCAGAAAAAGCCATCTGGTTCATTAATGTCCTTTAGGGAAGGAAACTACCATCCTTACCTGGTCTGGCCTACAGCAACTGGATGATGCTGCCTAAAAGCAATGCCCTCATCCCAAGAATGACTAAAGGCAAAAACATCCATCTTCCACTCACTTAACTTATATCCCTCTGCAGACTCTGTGTCATCCTCACCACTTGCCTTCCTGCTAGTTTTCATATCATCCACAATCTTGCCTACAGTACATTCACTTTCCTCATCCAAATCTTTAATAAAAATTGCAAATAAATGTGGCTCCAGCACTGATCCCATAGTACTCCTCAAGTTATAGGCTGCCATCCTGAAAATATCTCTCTTATCAAAAATCTCTGCATTCTATTTGTTAGCCAATCCTCTATCCATGCTAATGTATTATCTCCAACATCATGAGCTCTTACCTTATTAAGCAGCCCATCATGTGGTACCTTTATATCCACTATTTCCACTGTATATCTATCCTGCTTATTATCTCCTTAAATAATTCTAATACACTTGTCAGGCATGATTTTCCCTTCAAGAAATTTTGGTGATAATATGTGTTCTAAATGCTGTACTACTACATCCATTATAATAGTCCCAATAACTGATGTTAACTGGATTATAGTTATGTTTTTTGTCTCCTTCCCTTTTTAACTAAATATGAATATGATCATAATGAGGTACTTCCAGTTCTTGATTAACACTATATGTATTAGTGTAGTGCAGATTGCTGGTTTATCTCAACCTCTCTGACTGCCTGACACTTTTGACAGTTCAGAATCCTTACTCTGAATGACAGCTCAAAGCCACTAATCATCATCTCTTTACTCTTGCTGACTGACTCACATGGCCCTGTCTGGTCTGTGTGACAGCTTACAGCATTTGCTGTCCATGTGACTGACAGTTGATTGCTTTGTTGTTGTTTTGACAGTTTGCAGCTTTTCCTGCCTGGCAGTTCACAGTCATTAGATTCTAACTAACCAACAGGTTATAACTATTGGTGTGTGTGTCCAAGTGTAATTGACAATTTCCTGTCTGCCTGACTGTTCACAGTCCTTTCAGTCAGTAAGAGCTGTGGACTGACTGTTACCAGTGGACTTTTTTTGTCTGATCAAGAGCCTCCATTTCTCGATATGTGACTGCCTGGCAGCTTGCACCCATACTCTTTGTCTGACTTTATTAAGTTATCTGACGACATCACTGATACTGCAACACAGCTGCTCCAAGAGGGAGAGAAGCTCCAAACAGCTTTACATGTTTAAATCTTAGTCTGTTTTTGTTCTGAAAATTTCCATTTTTCATTTTACAAATAATTGATGTACATGCAAAATTACTGTAATCATCTTCAAACTTCTTTCTCTCATTCCCTGATAGTCATTTCAGACCAAAGTCGGCAGCATATTGATATAACAGTTCTGAGTTAATCTAAAGAGAACTGCAGGGCAAGGATGTTTATCCCTTTCTATATTGTGGAATCTCCTGCAAACTTCAAACACTTCCAGTGAATCCCTTTACATATTGACAAAACTCCAGGGGTTGAAAGTTTAGGTTCTGAGGGCAGGGCAAGCACAAAGTCGAGCAGGCATGTAAACGGACCACCAGCTAGCATGCCCATTCCCTGACATCACCTTGCACACAGCACCGAAATTCACATTTGAGTGACTGTTCATCACAAAATATGGGCTTCCGAAACCCGTTTAACCCTCACAACATAATCCTAAAGACTACATGAAAAATTCTGATACAGCTTCTTCTGCAAATTCATAGACCTGGGTCTGAGTAATAACAGAATTTGGTTAAGTGTCAATTTGATGAGTTCATGGAGGGTTTCTGTCCATAAAGCCAAGCCAGACTTTTAATTTTTTTTTTGCAACTTGCCTCATTACCTGTGCACCATGTCCTGTGGTGGCCTGTTCATCATATCCTCCTCCTTGCCATAGGCAAACATACTCCCAGGATAGCCCAGGTCAGCACAACATCTAAAACACAGTTGTTTACCAGATCAAGCACCGTTAGTCCAGAGAACCTCTGCACAGTTGATGTGAATTCCCCTAGAGATGATGGGCAGATGAAAATTAGCATCTTGCATTGCTGACAGGGGCCTGGAGGCCCTGGGGATTGGGTGATGCAGAGGAGCGCTGTCCTCTTTCCTCAGGACCATCAGTGGTGACCACACTTCTAGACATTATCAGCCTGGTCTGAGGTTGCCATCCAGGCCTAATCTATTTCCAAAGTCCAGAGGAATGTTCAGTAATTCAGGAATAATGCCCAGACAAGTGACCACGCTTAAGCTGCTCGGCAGATATTGGGTGCTGCCGTGAGTTATTTTGCTTGGAACTCCATAACATGAAGGATGTTTCCCTTCACTTGACTAAGGTCTCCTCCCCCCAGACTTTGATGCCCATCTAGTGTATTTGCTGCATGCTCTGCTGGCACATGGTGCTGATGTGAGATTAGCACAGCACAGCACAGCAACAAGTCCATTCCTTGACTACTGACCAACAACATTCCTCATAAGTTGCACGGCTGCACAGCCAGTGGGAAGTTTCACGCATATCGACTGATTAGAGCTTCTCACAGGGAAAGGTTGCTGACGACCCGCGAACAACTATGGCAAGCTGCCTGGCTTTGTGACTGCATTGAACAGTCAGTCAAGGCTAAAGTACTGTGACCCTTTAAACTCGGCTGACAAGGCAAAGGGAAAAACAGAGATACTATGAGCAGCCAAGTAGGTGCAAAGTGAATGTGTGGTAAAAGACCAAACAAGGAGCTCTGAGATACCTGGTTATAGCCTGACAGGTCTATCCATTCATGGACAGATTTCCTGTTTGTGTTGTAAGCATACACGGTCAGATCCACCAACGTCAAATTAGTTTTCTTTTCTGACCACTGCCTCCTGCTGGCCAACTGTTACCTAAAGGACGACAGCCAGTGAGCAAGGGAATGTAGAAGGTGAATATAAAACTGCTGATCCCAGAACAGATCGAGGACCTGAAAAGGGAAGAGCATCATTGGGCTGGAATATGGATTGGACTATGGGAGAAGATGGGAGCATCATTGCCCCTCCATTGCTGGTAAATATCTCATCATCAGGTGCGAGGTACTCTCAGTATTGTTGTATGTGGCACAGATCTGGTCTATTCCCTGAGCCACACCACTACAGTCATCTGTACCATCTTCCATTTCATCTTAAGGTCAAAGATGAACCGGGTCCAAAGTGACACCATGTATAAAGGTTCAAACAAGGGGGAAAAGAATGTACCCAACGCCACCCTCATCCTTCATGTGTGGCTAAATCTAGCTGTAGGTAGACCCTCAATATGCAAACACCAAGTGTCACTACATACTAAGGTTCTACCTGTCCCTTGTGGTACAAAGGATGAACGTGGCCTCATTGCCGTGGAACACTCCAAGTAGCTGCATTGTTCCGTATCACTTGTCCCTTATGGAAAGATATGTTACGTGCTGATCTTTGCATAATGCATTTGTGAACAAAGGTGAAGCGTCCTCAAGATCCTGCAGGAAAACAAGCAGGCTGATTCTGTCAGGTGGTGCCCTGAGCAAACTGTCAAAATCATTTGGCAGAATGCCACATTGCCTCAACTTTCCAACAAGCACCAAGACATAGCTTGGCTGGCATTGAGAAGGGCAGTACCTGTGAGATCCTTCATGTCCATCCAGAGGCTCTTTTCTGCCACCGGAAGCTGCCCTTGAAGCAGCTCCAGAGGGTAAGAGACTGTCACAAATCTCCTTCTAAAATGTGCCTATGCAAAGGAAGTCTAGAGAGGTTTACAGTGATTTATGACAAGGCTCATCCCAATCAGCTCTATGATGCAGGACTCTGTGCTCTACGGTCCGTTACCTGGGTTGCACACTGGACAAATATTGAATGTGCCTGGAAGACAACCAACTCAGTGAAACAATCTCTTTGGTCTGCCTGAAATCTGTTGACCTTCCAGTGCAAAGAGTTGACCTCAACCAAGTGGTGCACACTGGCACATTCCGAGGTCCAGGACTACATGCTGAGGGATGCACTAAAGCTTGAGGCAGCTGCCACCAGGACACAGTGGGAAAAGACCATGTCTAAGGTCTTTCTGCAAAGTACAACAGGGGTCTACCAGTGCCTCAAATACAGGTAAATAGTAATAAGCGAGAAATGCCTTTGGGTTTGTTGAAATTTTAGAGAAAGACAAATGTTTGTTTGTTCTCCATATGCAAAGACCGTGTAGAATCAAACTGCTTTATTAACTGTGTATGTACATAATTTTGTTTTATGAATAAAGTACATTTTTGCAAGAAAAAGATTAAGCAATGTGCTCCAAGACAGGCTCTGTTCCAATCCATTAGCTGGGTTTCCTGCCCTTAAGTGGAAAGTATCCTGAAGTAGTATCCTGCTTCACTGATTCAAGTTGTACGGAGAGGCACCCAGCCCCCCTCCCCGACACCTTCACCGTACATTTGCAAATACAATCTAACCTCATTCAATTATCATCCTATCAACAAATCACAATGCAAAAGAATTAGGATATCAATATAAAATGCCTAAATTCATTCCCATTCCGAATAAGTCATACTGGACTTGAAACATTGGGCTGAATTGAGCCAGAAATCACCAAAATGTTAATTTTGGTGAGGGTTTCTTTCTGTGAACCCCAGCACAATTTTTTATGCTACTGTCCTAGTCTCCCCTCATTTCGTACACAACATATTCCCATGGTGACCAGCTGGTCATCTTGCCCCACTTGCCACAGACAAAGATATTGGCCACTGCCAGGACCTTTGTGGATCGTAGCACCGATGCCATCTTTAAAGCACATCCATATATCTGGTAAAGGACTGACAGCCTGTAGCTTCCCTGTATGGTGCCTGTCAATTGTCCCACATGTCAGACATAGGCAATCCACACCTGCTTAACTGTTAGAGACTGTTGTTGTAGAGGGGAGTTTGACGCAGTTGCTGCCCATGGATCGTAACTTCAGATGTTAATGACTGCTGTCCAGAATGGAGGGCCAGCGGAGCTAGTGGTGAGCTGGGATCACCAGCACCACACCAAATTTTGTGTCGGGAATTATCACCATCCAGTGTCTATCCAACAAGAGGGAGAAGGGGAGGTTACATATTAATGAGGTGAGCTCATGTCATAATGAAATCTTAATATATGTTATTGCATGCAAATAGCCTACTTGTTGCTCACTACTGAGATTCTCATCTCTTGTTCAGCACTTGGTTTGGAAATGGGATAATTTGCTCTGAATGTCAGGAATCCCCTTACTACCAATCACATGTGATTTTCCAGACTTTCTCACCATTACCTATATTGTTCAGGGTTGGAACGGTTCTGCCTTGTTAACTCTGTTCCAGTGTCTAAAGATGCTGACAAACCTGCTGAGTTTCTCCAGTATTGAAGAAGGGTCTAGGCCTGAAACGTCAGCTTTTGTGCTCCCAAGATGCTGCTTGGCCTGCTGTGTTCATCCAGCTCCACACTTTGTTATCTTGGTTTCTCCAGTACTGTCTGTTTTCATTTCATGTCTTCAGCATCTTGATTATTTTGTATTAGTTTTCATGTTTATTCATTGCCTGTCATTCTTGTCTCAGAAACCTTCCTTGATACAGTTCTGCCCCTTTCAACTTGGTCACCTTAGTTGCTGTCCATTTCTCTCCCGGTATTTGTTAAGGTCTTTACCAAAACTCACTCATTCTCTCACACTCTCTCTCTCACACACACACGCTCTCCACATATGGACAGACTCCTCTTACTCACATATATACACATGCTGTCCCACACACATAGATCCATCTCCATCTCTCACGCACATGCTGTCCCAAACACATACATCCTCTCCCTCTCACAGGTAGTCACAGAGAAATGGTAGTTGGAATTCTTCAACACAATCCCCTATAGTTTATCACTAATTTCTAAATTCACTGCAAATTTTAAAAATAGTTTTTAAACATGTCTACAGACTTGCCAGCATACCTTGAACATTGATTATAGACTGACATATGTCTAACATAAACAAAATTCTTACTAAGGGTTGTTTCAAATGTTTTACAACAAGCTTCTCTCAATCGTTCCACTTCACACACTACCCTTCTTCCTCAACAGAATGACCTCTCCACTGTTCCTTCCACAGTGCACTCTGCATTGTCTCTGTCAGGGCGACCTATACGCCACCTCTGTCAGGATGACCATTATTCCGTTTCTGTCAGGTGACCTCTGTGCCAATTCTGCTGGGATGACTTCTCTGAGATTTCTAGGAAAGACCAGAGAAATAGGAGAGTCTCACTCGACTGGCCCTTCTGTGTACAAGACCAATGTAGAACTGAACCAGAAGTTGCATCAGGATCATTTCAAGTTCCAGCCGACAGGGAATGGAACCCGTTTTTTTTGCGGGGGGGAGCGGAGGTGTGCTGGTGCTGCTGCTGTTGCTGAGAATCCTACAGTTCAGCACATATAGGCAAGGATGGTGGGGGAGTGAGACTCTCAGGGTCGAAATACCAGAAGGGGTTACAAGTGAATGTTACCTGCCACCAGTAAAACACAACTATTGACTATGGATGTTTCTTCTCAAGCTTTGAGCCTTACCGTTCCACTAGTACGGATTACAGTTGCAGATGAAAACTGGTCCGAGCCCTATAAAGGCAGACTAATACCACTGCCAACTGACTTTTCCTTTTGGGATGCGCTCTCAATAATTTGGTTAACTCTTTGTTGTCTTCTAAAATGTCCTAGCAAGGCACTCATTTCAAGGGCAACAGATGCCCACCTTGCCAGTGATTCCAACAACTCATATGTGAATGAATAAACAAATAAATCTCTCCATCATCACCGACTCATCTTACCTAAAAGCTTTCCCAGTCCCAATTCCACTTCATTCTTTACGTCATCTCTTAAGAAGAAACATTTCCCCTTCCTTCAAGTGTTAATAGAACATAGAACATAGAACAGTACAGCACAGAACAGGCCCTTCAGCCCACAATGTTGTGCCGACCATTGATCCTCATGTATGCACCCTCAAATTTCTGTGACCATATACATGTCCAGCAGTCTCTTAAATGACCCCAATGACCTTGCTTCCACAACTGCTGCTGGCAACGCATTCCATGCTCTCACAACTCTCTGCGTAAAGAACCTGCCTCTGACATCCCCTCTATACTTTCCACCAACCAGCCTAAAACTATGACCCCTCGTGCTAGCCATTTCCGCCCTGGGAAATAGTCTCTGGCTATCAACTCTATCTATGCCTGTCATTATCTTGTATACCTCAATTAGGTCCCCTCTCCTCCTCCTTTTCTCCAATGAAAAGAGACCGAGCTCAGTCAACCTCTCTTCATAAGATAAGCCCTCCAGTCCAGGCAGCATCCTGGTAAACCTCCTCTGAACCCTCTCCAAAGCATCCACATCTTTCCTATAATAGGGCGCCCAGAACTGGACGCAGTATTCCAAGTGCGGTCTAACCAAAGTTTTATAGAGCTGCAACAAGATCTCACGACTCTTAAACTCAAGCCCCCTGTTAATGAAAGCCAAAACACCATATGCTTTCTTAACAACCCTGTCCACTTGGGTGGCCATTTTAAGGGATCTATGTATCTGCACACCAAGATCCCTCTGTTCCTCTACGCTGCCAAGAATCCTATCCTTAATCCTGTACTCAGCTTTCAAATTCGACCTTCCAAAATGCATCACCTCGCATTTATCCAGGTTGAACTCCATCTGCCACCTCTCAGCCCATCTCTGCATCCTGTCAATGTCCCGCTGCAGCCTACAACAGCCCTCTACACTGTCAACGACACCTCCGACCTTTGTGTCGTCTGCAAACTTGCTGACCCATCCTTCAATTCCCTCGTCCAAGTCATTAATAAAAATTACAAACAGTAGAGGCCCAAGGACAGAGCCCTATGGAACTCCACTCACCACTGACTTCCAGGCAGAATATTTTCCTTCTACTACTTCTCGCTGTCTTCTGTTGGCCAGCCAATTCTGTATCCAAGCAGCTAAGTTCCCTTGTATCCCATTCCTCCTGACCTTCTGAATGAGCCTACCATGGGGAACCTTATCAAATGCCTTGCTGAAGTCCATATACACCACATCCACAGCTCGACCCTCATCAACCTTTCTAGTCACATCCTCAAAAAACTCGATAAGGTTTGTAAGGCATGACCTACCCCTCACAAAGCCGTGTTGACTGTATTTGATCAAGCCATGCTCTTCCAGATGGTCATAAATCTTATCCCTCAGAATCCTTTCTAACACCTTGCAGACGACAGACGTGAGACTTACCGGTCTATAATTGCCGGGGATTTCCCTATTTCCTTTCTTGAAGAGAGGAATTACATTTGCCTCTCTCCAGTCCTCAGGTACGACTCCAGTGGAGAGCGAGGATGCAAAGATCTTCGCAAGTGGCGAAGCAATTGCATTTCTCGCTTCCCAAAGCAGCCGAGGACAAATCTGATCCGGGCCTGGCGACTTGTCAATCTTAATGTTTGACAAAATTTTCAGCACGTCAGCTTTGTCTATCTCTATCCATTCCAGCATGCACACCTGCTCTTCAAAGGTTTCATTCACTACAAAGTTGGTTTCTTTCGTAAAGACAGAAGCAAAAAACTCATTTAGGGCTTCCCCTACCTCCTCAGGCTCCACACACAAGTTCCCTATGCTATCCCTGATCGGCCCTACTCTTTCTTTGACCATTCTCTTATTCCTCACGTAAGTGTAAAATGCCTTTGTGTTTTCCCGGATTCCTTCTGCCAAGCCTTTCTCGTGCCCCCTCCTGGCTCTCCTCAGACCATTTTTGAGCTCCTTCCTTGCCTGCATGTAATCCTCTCTAGCTGAACTTGACCCTAGCTTCCTCCACCTTATGTAAGCTACCTTCTTCCTTTTCACTAGAAGCTCCACCGCTCTCGTCATCCAAGGTTCCTTAATCTTACCCCTTCTTGCCTGTCTCAGAGGGACATATTTACTCATCACTCCCAACAACTGTTCCTTAAACCGTCTCCACATGTCTATAGTTCCCTTACCATGGAACAACTGCTCCCAGTCCATGCTTCCTAACTCATGTCTAATCGCATCATAGTTTCCTCTTCCCCAATTAAATATCCTCCCATTCTGCCTAATCCTCTCCTTCTCCATAGCTATGTAGAATGTGAGGCAGTTATGGTCACTATCACCAAAATGCTCTCCCACCACAAGAAGGAAGGCAAACTCCAAGAGGCATTCAATAAGATTCCCGTGATAGATTTGTTAGCAAGGTTAGATCATCTGGAATACAGGGAGAACCAGCCATTTGGATACAGAACTGGCTTGAAGGTAGAAGACAGAGAGTGGTGGTTGAGAGTTGCTTTTCAGATTGAAGGCCTGTGAGCAGCAGTGTGCTTCAAGGATCAGTGCTTGGTCCACTGCTTTTTGTCATTTAATAAATGATTTGTACGTGAACACAGAATGTACGGTTACTAAGATTTTGTAGATGCCACCAAAATTGGAGGTTTAATGGTCAGCGAAGAAGGTTATCTCAAAGTACAATGGGATCTTGATCAGATGGGCCAATGGGTCAAGAAGCGACAGATAGAGTTTAATCTAGATAAATGCGAGGTGCTGCATTTTGCAAAGGCAAAACTAATACACTTAATGAAAAAGACTGCCCCTTAATTTTAAAACAGGTCGCATACCTCTGGACTCACCCACACTGGTTAACATCCTTTCCACATCCACCTTGCCGAGACCATTCAGGATGCTATATACTTCATTCAAACCACCACTCGCTTTTCTAAACCACAATGCAAATAAACCCAATGTGTCCAATCTTTCATCATAAGTTAAACAAAACCTGGTAAATTGCTTATGATCTACCTCCACTGTATTTACATCCTTTCTTAAATAAGGCGGCCAAAATGGCACACTATTTGGAATGTGGTCTCACCAATTGCTTGTATAACTAAAACTAAAATCCTTCTTTTTAATGTTTAATTTCTTTCACAATAAAGGGTGGCATTCCATTAGCCTTCTTAATTATTTTCAGCACCTGTATGTACTTTCTGTGCTTCGTTACTAGAACACCTATATCCTGCTGCACCTTGGAATTCTTCAGTTAAGTAACAGTCTGCTTAATCATTCTGCCAAAGCAAACAACTTCACATTTTACCACATTACACTCCATCTCCAGGATTTTTGCCCACTGGGCTGACTTTCCTACCTTTATTTGGGTCATCAGTAAATTTAGCCATTAAACCCCACTCATCACATCCTGACAATGTCAGAAGACTCATTTATGCATTCTCCTTATTTACTGCCAGCCAGACAAACTTCTATCTCTGGTAGTACGTTGCCCCAATTTCCTTTTGACATGAAGCTGCACAACATCTGTCTTGGTTTACAGATTACATTCAACCAAGAAGGTGACTCTCATTTGAAGATTATTGCTTCCTTTCTAAAATAGTTTTCTTATGTCTCAGTTCTATTGAATGCAAGTCAAAAAGCTTTAACTTCGTGTCCTATGTTTCTATGTCTCTTTTTGGAAAAGTTTCAGAATTTCTTTGCCCCATAAGTGTTGCTGTAGAGTCCATTGCACCTATTGGTATAAATAACAAAGCTATGGAGTGAGATTAGGGCATAAAAATTAATTCTGGAATACTCTACCATAGAGACATCGCAGATTTATTTCATTAAATGGTCTCTAAATGTGATGTAAAGCTACATCATTTTGTCCACTCCATTCATAGACTTTTACCCCTCTAGAAAAAAACAACTAATCTTGTGCTTTCAAGACTTAGCGCACTGAAGATAAAAGGTGAATCTTTCTCCACATTAACGTACATTGGATATGCCGATTAAAGTGTGTCCTGGATTCAAAATCTTAGCAATTTTGTGCAATCAGCCCTCTGGCTGAAATTCTAATGATATCAAATCGCATGACTTCAGTGCTAGACCAACGTTTCAGTGTAGTATGACACTATTTTTCAATTCAGCATTGAACTAATGCATAGCTTGGTATAGAAGTAAAGAGATATTGTTTGAAAAACAAGGAGTTTGTCCAATATTCTTGCTGTGTGGATAAGGTCACCAGCTCTTAATGGATGTATTCCTGAAGGCTTTAGCACTTAAATCCCACCTCAAACTCAGTGTCTGACCCCACAAACCTGCCACTGGCTTATTCTCCAACCACACTTACCTTTCCACACCTAATGAAAATGAAAAGTATCTTTGGCCGCTGACGCAGAATTTTGACTGTTAAAGAAGCAACCATTTTTCCCCATCTCCAATATTTCTGGACTTAACACACATGTCCTAGTCAATGTTTTCTGAAAGTGAATTAATCTGAAACATGGCAGAATCTAGCCAAGCAAGGTCTATCTCTATATTGGAACAACTCACATTTTTTAACTACATTCTAAGCACTGAGAAGAGATTTACGCTAGGGAGTGGCAAGTTGCCTATTATGGGGTATTATTACTTGTTAACAAACTTTTAACCACATATGTCACTTCATTTATGTACAGCTGCCCATCCTACCACCTGCTGCAAGCAAATTAGGTGTCAAAAATTGTCAATCAGGGCAAATTGTTTACTGCTTGTTCAAAAGACTTCCACGTTGGATACTGACCACTAACATCTCAGGGCATGTTACATGGCCACCAGCCAAACATACATTCCACATCCACAGACATTTGCATCTAACATGCCAAAATCTAAGAACCCTCATCTGTTCATGGACTGGACTAGGCTCCATCTTCAGGTTGTTTGCATGCTCTCTTCGTGTTCACTCATTGAGAGCCTTAATGAATGTTCACAACATCTGTCTTGCTTTGCCTTGCCTTTCCTGCACTTTACCCCTCAGATAGAGATACCAAGCTCTCAACTGCTGTCATGCCATGCCATTTAGAGCAACTAAAAAGCAAGGAAGCTTATCACGGTTGTCAGCAGTCCTCTGTCATTAAGGGAAATGGCCTATGGTTCCGGGATCCTAGGCACAGTTGAGATGTTACTGGGATAACATCCCATTGATTTCTATACTTCTATAAATTGATGTCTTTTATCTGCCTACACATAGGTATGCAGGCACTGCCCTGAAGCTTCCTGCCCAGCTAGGAATTCAGTGTAAGACTTTGTAACTCCTTATCTTCCCACACATCGGTATGCAGTCACTGTCTTAAGCTTCCAGACTGAATAAAATTAGAATAAACTGTCTCAAATAAGGTTAAGTGAGGAACATTTGTAAAGGTGTGAGACTTCTGAAGCATGTAACTTCTGTTGCTGACAAAGGGGCCAGGGCACTGACTTTGTTCTAGCCAGACACCGGTAACTTGAAATTACAATCTGTCCCGATAACAACTTGAAATCGCCTCCTGCCATTAGCAGCCACTTCACTAGCAATCGATACTATATCCTGGTCTTTTATGTTCTTGATGTAATATTGTTTGGTATCCTGTCTTTGTCTGTTGTAATAATTGTTTCATGTATCATGTCATTGTGAAATGTGAAATTGTTTTATGTATCATGTACTTAGTAAAGTATAAAAAGTGGGGACTGTCCACTGCTCGGGGAGAATTACTTGCGAGACTCTGCACTCTGTGCTGGGTTAAGTACAGTGATTCTCCACAGCTTGTACTTGCTTGGTAATAAAAGGATTTGTGTTTTTCTAAACAGGTCAGTGTCTTGTTATTGCATCAAGTCCATGAGGATCTCCGAAAACGAACATGACACAGTGAGTCATAGGCAGTCTCCGATATTTGTCCAGGTTCTTGTAAACAGTCAGTCAGCTGCTAAAGATGGTCACAGACATGATCCTCTTTTTACTATGGATAAGGAACCGATTCCCCATCAGTCCACCACCTTTCTTGACTCTTTCTGCTCTATTGTGAACTATGTACCTCCAAGTCAGGCAGGGATGAAAGTGGATGGCATAGCTGTTACTTTTGGTGCAGTGGATAGGTATCCAGAATGAGTGAATAGGTGGCTCAGAGGGCCTGCAGGGTTCAGGGTGTCAGGGCTGGTGTGGGTAACAGCAAGCAAGGGAAGATATTTCAGGCAATAATGAGAGAAGTAGAGATGATACTTAGTGGGAAGTGGAGACAGTATTAGAGATAGGGCGAATGTGAAATATTGGAGAGAAGTTGACAGCACTTACACTAGTGAAGTCATTAATCTACATTATTATGCATTCCTCCAGATGGCTGAAACTACACTGACCTGGGTAGCAACCTTGGACCAGGCTGGCTTGGTCCAGTGTCATGGCCTTCATCTGGAAGCTGGGGCGCTTGTCACCTGATCAGAAGCCCCGTCCTCACAAGCAGTCAGTGCCAACTGGAAGTGAAATAGCAAAAAGACACCTCTGTACTTTACACTCATGACATTGAGGGGTGGCCAGTCTCCTCTTCTCCATCTCTATGCTGCCATTAAACACTTAAAAATTCAACTTGAGGAAGGTCAACTTGACTCTGGGTAGGTAGCACCTCCCCACAGATGCCGGCATACCTGCTGAGTTTCTGTAATATTTTCTGTGATTGTTTCAGATTTCTAGCGTCCGCATTTTTTGTTCTTATTTGACTGTCAGTCCAGGGCTGCACTGCAGAATTGCTGACATTTGCTCCAGATATTGCAGACAAGGGGAAAATCAGCATCCTCTCCTGGCAAGCAGCCTTCTGGAGGTCCGCGCTGTAGTGGTGCTGAATCAGGATTTCCCACTGCCCCCAGGGTCAGCACTGGAGGTCACAATACCAGATTATGCCAGCCTAGTATGAGATTGCAACCTGGGTTAGAACACTCTTAGTCGTCTGGAAGAATGCATAGCACAAGGTCATTGTCCTTCATCACTCTGCCAGGATTTTTGTTTAAATTATTCATCCATGGGCTGTGAATGTCGCTAGCTGGCTAGCATTTATTGCCCATCCCCACCTGCCCTTGAAAAGATGGTGGTTAGTTGTCTTCTCAAACTGATGCAGTCTATGTGCTGTAGGTTGACCCACAATGCCCTTAGGAAAAGAATTCCAGGATTTTGACCCAGCAACAGTGAAGGAACAGCGATATATTTCCAACTTAGGATGGCGAACTGCTTGAAAGGAAACTTGATTATATATGCTGCCCCCTTCTCCTGAATGGAAGCGGTCGTGGATCATTCATGAAACAGCTCAAGATGGTTGGGCCTAGGACATTACCATGAGGTGCTCTTATGGAGATGGTCCTGGAGCCAAGATGGCTGACTTACAACAACCACAAACATGTGCCTCTGTGCCAGACATGCTCCAACCAGTACCCCCCAATACCAACTGATTCCAGTATTGCTAGGGCTCCTTGATGCCACACTCGGTCAAATTCAGCTTTGATATACAAGGCCTGTCACTCTCACTTCGCCTCTGGAATTCAACTCTTTTGTCCATGTTTGACCAAAAGCTGTAATGAGGTCAGGAGCTAAGCAGGCTTGGCCAAACCCAAACTGGGCATCACTAAGTAGGTGCTGCTTAACAGATCTGTAGATGACACCATCCATCACTTTACTAATTATTGAGAGTAAACTGATAGGTTGGTAACTGGCCAGTTTGGATTTGCTCTACTTTTTGTCTTCATTACATGCCTGGGCTCCGTTCCGCATTGTCAGGTAGATTAGTGTTGCAACTACTGGAACAGCTCGGCCAGGGGAGAGGCAAGTTCTGGAGCAGAGGTCTTCTGTAATATTGCCAAAATGTTATCAGGGCCATTGCTTCTGTATTAATTACCCGGAGCTTCCACATGTTTTTTGATATGACATGCAGTGAATGTAACTGGCTGAAGACCAGTATATGGGATGCTGGGGAGCACAGGAGGAGGTGGAGATCGATCATCTACTTGGCACTTCTGGCTGAAGATTGCTGCAAATGCTTTGGCCTCATATTTTGCATCCACGTGCTAGTTTCTTCAAACATTTAGGATGGGGATATTTGAGAAGCATCCTCCTTCAGCAAGTTGTTTAACTGTCCACCACCACTCGCGAGTGAATGTGGTATGACTGCAGAGCTTAGATCCGATCCAGTGGTTGTAGGATCGCTTAGCTTGGTCTGTCACTAGCTGCTTAGGTTGTTCCCTTATTCATTCACGGGATAAGGGTGTCGCTGGCTAGGCAGCATTTATTGCCCATCCCTAATTGCCCAGAGGGCAGTTAAGCATCAACCACATTACTCTGACTCTGGGGTCACATGTAGGCCAGACAAGGTAGCGATGGCAGTTTCCTTCCCTAAAAAGACATTAATGAACCAAGTGGATTTTCGAACAATCAACAACGGATTCATTGTCATCATTAGATTCTTAATTCCAGTTACATTTATTGAATTCAAATTCCACTATCTACTGTGGTGGGATTTTAACCAGAGGCCCCATGATGTTGTCTGGGTCTCTTGATTAACAGTCCAGCGATAACACCACTCAGCCATCAACTCCCCTTTGACATCCAAGTATCCTTTCAGTCTCTTCACCAGGTTGACATCTCATTTTTAGGTATGCCTGGTGCTGCTCCTGGCATCCCCTCCTACATGCTCTACTGAATCAGGGTTGATCTCCGTGGTTGATGGTAATGGCTAAGCAAGTGATGTGTCAGGAATACAATTTTGCTGCTGTTGATGACCCCCTCATCAATGCCCACTGCTACATCTGTTCGAAGCATCTGCAGCTGGCAGATTGGTAAGGATGCAGTCAGAAGTCTGTTTTTCCCCTCTAGTTGGCTCCCTCACCACCTGCCACAGACCCAGTCTAGCACCTATGCCCTTTAGGACCTAACCAGCTCAATCTGTAGTGCCACTACAAAATTGCTCTTGGTGACAGGCAATGAATCCCTAAAAGTGTCCAGTAGCGGATCGGAGATGTGCCATGGGGATCCTCAGAAGCTACACTGAATGCGAATGTCCATGGTTTTGGGGCACACGCAGCTGGAGCCCTGAGATATTGTCGCCCAGTCTGCAACATCAATGTAGGTCACAGCAAATTACTAACTGAATCCAACAGGTGCTTGCTCTGGTATTCTTGCTGAGTTTTTAAATTCAGTGACTTCACTAAGACAGGAGAGTGAACATTAATGAGGTGAACTGAGATGTTAACAAGGTACTTAACAAGCTATCATGACCATCAACAGGCAAGTCACCACTGCCTAATTAGAAGGTTACCACAGCACTTGAGAGAAGTATAAAACAGGACATTCCCAATGTTGAAAAGGGCCTCACCAGAATTCCTGACAACAAAGTGTGAAGCTGGATGAACACAGCAGGCCAAGCAGCAACTCAGGAGCACAAAAGCTGACGTTTCGGGCCTAGACCCTTCATCAGGGTCTTGGCCCGAAATGTCAGCTTTTGTGCTCCCGGGATGCTGCTTGGCCTGCTGTGTTCATCCAGCTTCACACTTTGTTATCTTGGATTCTCGAGCATCTGCAGTTCCCATTATCACCAGAATTCATAGAACGTAGAACAGTGCAGCACAGAACAGGCCCTTCAGCCCACGATGTTGTGCCGACCATTGATCCTCATGTATGCACCCTCAAATTTCTGTGACCATATGCATGTCCAGCAGTCTGTTAAATGACCCCAATGACCTTGCTTCCACAACTGCTGCTGGCAACGCATTCCATGCTCTCATAACTCTCTGTGTAAAGAACCCGCCTCTGACATCCCCACTATACTTTCCTCCAACCAGCTTTAAACTATGACCCCTCATGTTAGCCATTTCTGCCCTGGGAAATAGTCTCTGGCTAGCAACTCTATCTATGCCTCTCATTATCTTGTATACCTCAATTAGGTCCCCTCTCCTCCTCCTTTTCTCCAATGAAAAAAGTCCGAGCTCAGTCAACCTCTCTTCATACGATAAGCCCTCCAGTCCAGGCAGCATCCTGGTAAACCTCCTCTGAACCCTCTCCAAAGCATCCACATCTTGCCTATAATAGGGCGACCAGAACTGGACGCAGTATTCCAAGTGCGGTCTAGCCAAAGTTTTATAGAGCTGCAACAAGATCTCACGACTCTTAAACTCAATCCCTCTGTTAATGAAAGCCAAAACACCATATGCTTTCTTAACAACCCTGTCCAATTGGGTGGCCATTTTAAGGGATTTATGTATCTGCACACCAAGATCCCTCTGTTCCTCCACACTGCCAAGAATCCTATCCTTAATCCTGTACTCAGCTTTCAAATTCGACCTTCCAAAATGCATCACCTCGCATTTATCCAGGTTGAACTCCATCTGCCACCTCTCAGCCCATCTCTGCATCCTGTCAATGTCCCGTTGCAGCCTACAACAGCCCTCTATACTGTCAATGACACCTCCAACCTTCGTGTCGTCTGCAAACTTGCTGACCCATCCTTCAATCGCCTCATCCAAGTCATTAATAAAAATTACAAACAGTAGAGGCCCAAGGACACAGCCCTGTGGAACACCACTCACCACTGACTTCCAGGCAGAATATTTTCCTTCTACTACCACTCGCTGTCTTCTGTTGGCCAGCCAATTCTGTATCTAGACAGCTCAGTTCCCCTGTATCCCATTCCTCCTGACCTTCTGAATGAGCCTACCATGGGGAACCTTATCAAATGCCTTGCTGAAGTCCATATACACCACATCCACAGCTCGACCCTCATCAACCTTTCTAGTCACATCCTCAAAGAACTCGATAAGGTTTGTGTGGCATGACCTGCCCCTCTCAAAGCCGTGTTGACTGCATTTAATCAAGCTATGCTCTTCCAGATGGTCATAAATCCTAGCCCTCAGAATCCTTTCTAACACCTTGCAGATGACAGACGTGAGACTTACTGGTCTGTAATTGCCGGGGATTTCCCTATTTCCTTTCTTGAAGAGAGGAATTACATTTGCCTCTCTCCAGTCCTCAGGTACGACTCCAGTGGAGAGCGAGGATGCAAAGATCTCAAGCGGCGAACAATTGCATTTCTCGTTTCCCAAAGCAGCCGAGGACAAATCTGGTCCGGGCCTGGCGACTTGTCAATCTTAATGATTGACAAAATTTTCAGCACATCAGCTTCCTCTATCTCTATCCATTCCAGCATGCACACCTGCTCTTCAAAGGTTTCATTCACTACAAAGTTCGTTTCTTTCGTAAAGACAGAAGCAAAAGACTCATTTAGGCCTTCCCCTACCTCCTCAGACTCCACACACAAGTTCCCTATGCTATCACTGATCGGTCCTACTCTTTCTTTGACCATTCTCTTATTCCTCACATAAGTGTAAAATGCCTTTGTGTTCTCCCTAATCCGTTCTGCCAAGCCTTTCTCGTGCCCCCTCCTGGCTCTCGTCAGGCCATTTTTGAGCTCCTTCCTCGCCTGCCTGTAATCCTCTAGAGCTGAGCTTGACCCTAGCTTCCTCCACCTTACGTAAGCTACCTTCTACCTTTTGACAAGAAGCTCCACCGCTCTCGTCATCCAAGGTTCCTTTCTCTTACCCCTTCTTGCCTGTCTCAGAGGGACATATTTATTCATCACTCGCAACAACTGTTCCTTAAACAGTCTCCACGTGTCTATAATGCCTTTACCATGGAACAATTGCTCCCAGTCCATGCTTCCTAACTCATATCTAATCGCATCATAGTTTCCTCTTCCCCAATTAAATATCCTCCCATTTTGCCTAATCCTCTCCTTCTCCATAGCTATGTAGAATGTGAGGCAGTTATGGTCACTATCATCAAAATGCTCTCCCACCACAAGATCCGATACCTGCCCCGGCTCGTTTCTGAGCACCAAGTCTAGAATGGCCTCTCCCCTCGTCGGCCTGTCAACGTACTGAGTTGACCCTCCTGAACACACCTTACAAAAACAGTTCCATTCAAATCTTCTGCTCGAAGGAGGTTCCAATCAATATTGGGAAAGTTAAAGTCACCCATTACATCAACCCTACTACGTCCACACTTTTCCAAAATCTGCCGACCTATGCTTTCTTCAATCTCCCTGCTGCTATTGGGGGGCCTGTAGTAAACCGCTAACGAGGTGACTACTCCCTTGCTGTTCCTAATTTCCACCCATACTGACTCGGTACGCAGATCTTCCTCGACAATGGAAGCTTCTGTAGCTGTGATACCCTCTCTGGTTAGTAGTGCTACACCCCCTCCTCTTTCTCCCCCCCCCCCCAATTCTTTTTAAATGCTCTAAACCCTGGAACATCCAGCAACCATTCCTGCCCCTGAGAAACCCATGTCTCTGTTAGGGCCACAACATCGTAGCACCAGGTACTGATCCATGCTCTAAGTTCATCACTTTTATTCCTGATACTCCTTGCGTTAAAGCAAACACACTTTAACCGATCCCTTGGTTCCTTCCCAGGAAAATCCTTCCCACTAGCTGGTCTACCTCTTGCTATTGCCTCACCTGCATCAACTCTCACCTCCGGGAGACAGCTCAGGTTCCCACCCCCCTGCCATACTAGTTTAAACCCTCACAAACTACTCGAGCAAACCTTCCACCCAGGATATTGGTCCCCTTCCAGTTCAGATGCAACCCGTCCTTCTTGTACAGGTCCCACCTTCCCCAGAAGGCATCCCAATTATCTACATATCTGAAGCCCTCCCTCCTACACCAGCTGCGCAGCCACGTGTTAAGCTGCGCCCGCTCCCTGTTCCTCGCCTCGCTATCTCGTGGCACTGGTAGTAAACTAAAGAACACTACTCTGTTTGTCCTGCTTTGCAGCTTCCATCCTAACTCCCTGAAATCACTTTTTATATCCTCAATCCTTTTTCTGGCTATATCATTAGTGCCAATATGTAACACGATTTCTGGCTGTTCGCCCTCCCCTTTTAGAACCTTATACACCCGATCGGAGACGTCCCGGACCCTGGCACCAGGGAGTCAACATACCTTCCGGCAATCCCGATCCTGACCACAAAATCTCCTGTCGATTCCCCTAACTATCGAGTCCCCTACCACGAGTACTTTTCTATTCTGCCCCTTCCCTTCTTTGCCACAGTGTCAGGCTCAGTGCCAGAGAACTGACTACTATGGCTTTCCTCTGGTAGGTCATCCCCCCCCCAGCAGTATCCAATTCCTGTCCAATTATACCACAACCCACATTCAGATTCCTACAATACTGACAGCCTAAAAAAATGTACAATTCAACCCACCAACTCCATTTCTCTCTCCAAAGCTATCTAACCTGCTGTTTATTGCTGGTATTTTCAGTGTTTGACTCAGATTTCCAGAATCCAATCTGTTTCTGCACTAATTATCTTCAACTTCTGGTGGCTCCAGCACAATTCTGTGCGGTTGGCAGTGTTCCTTAAGGAAAATTAAAACCAAAAAAACCCCAAAGAATTGCAGATGATGGAAATCAAGAACATCAACAGAAATTGCTTGAAAAACTCAGCAGACCTGGGAGCATCTGTGGAAAGAAAGCAGAGTTAGTGCTTCTAATCCAGGGACCCATCTTCAAAACCTGATTAAAATTGTTGAGTCATATCTGTTTACGAGTGGTAATGCTTTGCTGAACACATAGAATTATAATTGAAATGTACTTTGGAAGTTTTTTTATTTTTGATTGAAGGTCGGTGTAACATTGTACCAGCATGCAAGGCTGGACATGTAAATGAAACCAAATAAAGGAACCTTATAACAAGGAGATGAGTGTGAATGGAATTACTTTTGCTCTACAGATTAAATATTCTTACGATCTGGGGTGCTCCAATGTCTTGTTTCCATTTCTACTAGAGCTCTTCTCGAAAACCCTCACGCTCTACGTCAACCGCCGAAAGAGAGCTCACGCTCGCCCCACTCCAACATCTGCGCACGCGCTGGCCTCGCCCATTCCCGTCCCGCTCCAACTCCAAAGTTGGCCCCGCCCTCCACACGCTGGTATGTCCTCGCCGGTCATGGGAATAAACTCCGCCCCATTTTCTTTTCCACCCATCCCACCAAGAAATGGTATCAGAGATAATGGGAACTGCAGACGCTGGAGATTCCAAGATAATAAAATGTGAGGCTGGATGAACACAGCAGGCCAAGCAGCATCTCAGGAGCACAAAAGCTGACGTTTCGGGCCTAGACCCTTCATCAGAGAGCCACCAAGAAATGGATCACGTCTCATGATTGACCTTATTCCCCATACCGAACGCACTCTGGGTCCGCCCCCTCTTGTGCTCCTAAGATGCTGCTTGGCCTGCTGTGTTCATCCAGCTTCACAATTTGCTCTCTTTCGGTGTGTTGTGGAATAATTTCCCCATCCGAAATCGCCTACAGGAAGTGACGCCAGGCACAGGGGCCTGGTGGATTATTCCGACTGGCTGATACTCCTGAGCCAATCGCGAGGCGCCAACTGGCCGCTGGGCGACCTCGCCGGGCGTAACCAAACGTGATGTACCCGTTTGTTGACGTTTTCAGAGCGACGTTCATCCTAACTAATAGGCGTGGAGAATGTGCGGGGCGGGGATTGCTGTGGTAAGACGTGGTCCAATTGAAGTGTGGAAGACCGGTTTGGTTGCACGGTGCAGTTGTGTTGCCGGCAGAACTCGAGGGGTGGCCCTTTTCGGTGCGGTGGAGTGTTGGAGCTGAAGATGGGCAGGATACTCTTGGCTAGTGGTCTGGCTGCGGTGTTAGTCTTCTTCGTGACGCCTTCTGAGACACTGAAAGAAGGAGAGTGTGAAGGTAACGATGGAGTCAGGAGATGAGGAAGGGGGATTTGGAGAAGGGTGGGTGATTGGGAATGAGGTGGTTATTGTGATGAGGGTCCGGGTGCGGTTTTTGGTACTTGCTGAAGGGGGTAGGCTTACCGTCGTGAAACTAGTTATTTGGTTGGGTTGGGTATAGTTGAAGAAGAGTTTACAAGGCAATGGAATTGAACAGTTCGGAAACAAACCCTTTGGTCCAACCAGTCCGTGCCGATCATAATCTCCAAACTAAACTCGTCTAACCTGCCTGCACTTGGTCCGTATTCCTCCAAACACTTCTTTTTTGTATATCCAAATGTCTGTTAAACGTTGTAACAGTATCCGAATCCACCACTTCCTTTAGAAATTCATTCCCCACATGAACTACTCTTTGTTTTTAAAAAAGCACTTGTGAGAGGGGGAAAAATTCAAAAGGGACCTAAGGGGCAAAATTTTCAAAGGGTGGCAAGTGTGTGGAATGAGCTGCCAGGGAAAGTGGTAAAGGTTGGTACAATTACAACATTTAAAACATCTGGATGGGTATACGAATAGGAAGGGGTATGGACCAAGTGCTGGCAAATAGGACTACGTGAACTTAGGTTAGCTGGTTGGCATGGACACGTTGGGCCAAAGGGTCGGTTCCTAAGGTGTATAGCTCTAATCGTGAGCCTCTAGGTTTCTGTACTGCAATACTACCCAAAGCCTTTCTTATAACTGAGTTCTGCCTTTATCAAAATGCAATATCTTGCATTTATCCAAATTCCACTCTGTTATGCCTCTGGCAATTAACCCAATTTAAGATTATTCAGTAAGGGTTATGTTTATTTAGCAAGGGGTATTATTGGGCTTATTGTTCATTAGACAGGGTTTGGGGTGGTATTGGATGGTTATGATGCTGTCATCTGGGTAAAGTGAGAGTGTAGCTGAAGATCAATTTAGTAGTATTGAGAGTGGTGGCATTGGTTTATAACACTGTCATGTGGCTGTCTACAGCAATAAAGTCAGCTTCATTCTTTCACTTTGTGTAGTCTATTTTGCTAGAGTGTATCCAATTTCCTTTTGAAATCATTGATCATCTCCACACCTCTGCCCTGCTCTCATACACTCACACTCAAGCATCAAGTTTTGAGTCATCACCACTTGCTGTGTAAGACTGGTTCTTTCTTGCATTCCCTGGTACCTTTTGCCCAAAACCTTTAAATGTACCTGCAAATAATGGGAGTGACTTTGGCCTCTACGAAATCTTCCCTCAGTCTCTTCTCTCATGAGGAGAACATCCCAGCCTCTCAATGAGGCCATGCCATTATTAGTAACCTTTAGAACAGTCAATCATGATTTTTCTTCTGCAATTCTGTGTTAACCTTAACTAAATCAAATCTGTCTTGACTTCTTTCTCCTTCCAAAATATTACCCACTACAGATGTTAAACTCACTAGCCTGTTCTTGATAGGAATGTCATTGCACCCTCTCTTGATTAAAGCATCATATTTGCCACTCTCCAAATGTTCTGGCACTTCCAGTGTATTTGGGGAGAGAATATGGCCAGTTCTTATGCTCCTTTCTCCCTATCTTCAGTGTTCTTCATGCAATCCATCTGGACCAAGCAACTTGTTTAACCCAAGCATAGCCATCCTTCCCAGTATATCCTGCCAATCAATTTCAATTGATAGTGGTATTTTGCCAGCATTACTTGCCACAGTAAATGTCAGTGCAATGTACTGATTAAGTCTTTTAGCTTCACCTTGCACCTAGGATCACAGAATGTATGTTGCATGGAGGTGGCCACTTAGCTGTTGTTTCTGCTGGCTCTCCAATGCCTAAATGCACTTCTGACTTTTCCCTGCAGCTCACATGTTCTTCCCTTTTATGGGCAATAATCCAACTCCCACTTGAAGTCTTCAATTTAAAACTGCCTCCACTGCACTCTGGCTGTGTGTTCCCAATCCTGACCACTTGCTGCACCTTCATGTATTTGTTCCTTAATTTAACAGTTACCTTTAAATCTGTGTCCTCTTGTTCTTGATCTCATCAATAAGTTTCTCATTTCTATCTTAACCAGGTGACATGACTGCCTTTATAAAATCATTTTTCGACCTTTTCTAAAAGGAATTTCATTCCATCTTCTCCAATCAATGTAATGGAGGCTCCTCGTCCTAGAACCGTTCTTCTCTGTTTCCTCAAAGCATCTGCCATCCAGTTTGCCCTTAATAGGCCCAGTAAACTGGCTTCTACCTGCTTACTATATACATGCCACTAAAATACTTCGAGGGAAGGTCCTGGGAAATGGGTGGGTGCTAGGGAGGGATGGGTGTGGTTGGCAGGCGTTTCTTTCAGAAGGTGTAATGTGGAGTGTGTGGATCTATTAAAGAAGTTTAGGGTAAATGTATAGAAGTGATTCAAAGGTTGGGGGGTGGAGGGGGGAATCTCCCAAAATGAAGCAAGGTTGACAGGAGGTACAGCAAAGACATTCCAGATCTCTGGTAAGAGAATGCAGGTGAATCATCCAATAATGCAGAAAGTTTGCCCAAGTTTCTTATTTTAAAATGTAATATCTCAGTAGTGCTTTTGAGCAGTGATTTTTTCGAAAGCTGCTGTTTTGTTTCTGGATTACTAATAATGGAAAGGAACAGTTATTCTTCTTTCTCACTAAGCAGATTAAATGCTACTTCTGACTGTATTTGTCTGCTTTTTCCCCTTGAACCATTTCCTTTCTCTTGCTTTAGTTTGGACCATACAAAGCTTCAGTCTGCACATACAGAGCCACCAGGTTAGGGATTCTGAAATGTTTACCGAAGTGAATGGAGCTGCAATCTGGAATGTACTCAAATACATGGAGTGGGGCTTGAACTGATTATCAACTGCATGAGAATGCAACCTCTGAGTCAATCTTACCCTGCAAGCAGTGCTGCAACTGGAGACCCATTGCCTTCAAAATTATCCACCACCAGGGATCTTCAGTCTGGGTCTCACAAGGCAGTACCTTTGATCTTTGTATTTGTACTGCAATGTATGAAATCAGTGGTTTTTGCCAGCTGTGAGTGCCCCTTCATATTGCTACAGCTCCCTGAGAAATGACTGTAGCTCCAACCAATCTGTGGACAACATAAAACTATATTGTCAAATGTCAAAAGTACTTATTTCTTCTCAGAGTGAATTATGGATTGTATAGTCGGTGGATGACATGCAGATTCCACAACTGGCTTCAAAAGGAACTGGAGGTGATATGGAGAAAGAGGAACCCGCTGAACTGTTTTTATAAAAAGTGCTGATACAGACTTGATTAGCTGAATGGCTTCACTGTGTGCTATGCTGTTCTATGGCTTGAATTAGTTGGCATCTTCCCAAAGAATAGGAAAGGTTGTAATAGTATTTGAATCAAAGATGGGTGCGTGTGTTCTCATTAGGCACACTTCCAACCTCTTGTGCACCATTATGACACCTACTAACTTTAAAATTTGCATTCAGTAGCATTGGCTGACATCTGCATGGCCCAAAACTGGAGTGAAAACACAATTTTAAAACTAAGGAATTTCCCCATCTGCATCATGACTGTTCAAAATGGCAAATCATAGTCAGCAGGGAAGGTCCCTCTTTTCATCTCTGCGTTTACTGACCCAAGTTCAAGAATGAACCAGACTGATCTTTAGCCTTGGCAATTTACAGTCTACTAAAGTTCTGGTTATGCATTGTAACCCCTCTGTAAAATAGACTGCATAGGGAACAAATAGCATCAAACTTTTCTGCATTCCATAGCAGAAATTTGCCTTGAATATTGTGATTGACAGTGACTAGATATTAATCTGGTCAGTGATTGTTTTTTTTTCTCACGCCTCTGGCGCAGGTGGGACTTGAACTCAAGTCTAGGGACACTAGCACTGCACCACGAATGCCTTGGTTGATAATCAGCGAATCCCTACGGTGCAGAAGTAGGCCATTCAGCCCATTGAACCACATCAATTCTGAACATCATCCCACCCAGACCCACCCCCTACCCTGTTCCTGTAACCCTGCATTTCCTGTTGCCAATCTACCTACCCTGCACCTTCCTGGAAGCAGGCAATTTAGTTTGGCCAATCCACCTAACCTGAAAATCTTTGGACTGTGGGAGGAAACTGCAGCACCCGGATACAAGGAAAATGTGCAAACTCCACACAGTCACTCAATGGTGGAACTGAACTTGGGTCCCTGCCGCAGAGAGAGAGCTGTACCAGCGATTTCAGCCACCATGCTGCCCCTAATCAATCATGTAAGATTGTGATGAGTCATTACAAGATGAGCAAATTGAGAGACAGTCAACTGTTTCTAATTGAATCTCAATGTGCCATTCCAGAAACTTGGAACAAAATCTAGGCTGATACTAGCATAGTACTAAATAAATGCTGTGATAATTAGAGGTGCTGGACAAGCTACTAAACCAAAGCCTTGACTGAATGTAACAGATCTGGATGCATTATTTAAAGAACAAGGATGTTCTTGCGCCCTGGTCAATATCAACCCCTCAATCAATTCCACTAGTACAGTTAGAAACGTAATTATCTCTGTGCCATAAGTATTTCTTTTGGTCCATTATATACATGCAAGTTAACAACTATCCTGTCCAGTTCTACTTTCTAGCTCTCCATTGGTGATATGGAGAAGGCTATTTTGCTTGTCAAGCCTGTATGAACATTTGAGATTGTGGCTAATCTGCATTTAATTCCATACTCCCACTGTTAGCCATTTCACTTGTTACCTATGGTTGACAAAAATAGCTGTTTAAAATCTAACAATTGATCCAGTATCCTCCGTGGATTACAATACAAGTGCATTGCCAAGGCTTTTCTAAAAGGGAGTATATCTGCCCCCTTTTTCAGGGGGTGTGTTCCAAAGCCGCACTGCTTTCTGGGTCACCCATTCCCTCTTTCTGCCCAATCATAACCTGTGGAGTGACTACCTTCTGAAATGCACTGACCAAGTCACAATGATACCAGCTGCACTCTTGCAATTGTCCAAGGGACAAGAAGCAGGGACTGGAATTCCTAAGTGACATATAATAAGCTGATCTGATAATTTATTTTGTCTTGTTTTCTGTGCACAAACTGGCTGCTAGTTTTTCAAATTTGCAACTTTGATTCAAAAACACTTGACTGTAAAGTGCTTTGGGACATCCCATGGTGTTAAGGATGCTATAGGAATACAAAGCTTTCCAATAGTTTGTGCAGGGTGACCACAAAACCTGTTGAGCACCAGCTGGAGATTTAGATTGAACATAAACTTTGTACCTCAGTGCCTGGGGCTGAAGGGGTTTAATCCCTATTTTGAGTGAGGAGCAATACATAAGGCACCCTGAGCAGACACTCCACTTCGTACATGTGCCTCAGGATTTAGTATTGTTTTTGTCTGGCTTCCATTGTTTGGGAACGGACTCTCATCTGGAGACCTCCTATAGTTGTTATTTCCAGACTGCTTGAATTGAATGAGTTGTGTAGTATGTCTATACTAGACTGTGGCTAGGATAGGGAGTTGGACGGCTGTCCATCTACACAGTTTTTTTAATCTAAAACGGGAGACAGATCAGGAACAGGCAAAGGGGTGTAACAGCTAAATACAGGTTCAGAGGTTTTTGACATTAAGTTTGGAGCGGTGCAATTGGAGAATTCTATACTGCGTGTTAAACACAGCACAGAAAGAAAGTGGATATGTACTGAATTCAAGTTAGAAAAACAGGCTTTAAAGAGCATTTTGGCCTCTTGTGCTCAATTATGTGTTTTGGTGCTTGGGGTCCGGAGAAAACTTTTCGGGGAGTAAATTTAAAGATGTGGTTTAAATTTGGTGATTTTGGGAAGATCCATTTGGATATGTAAACTTTTAAGGTTTCATTTTGAAGAAACTACAATTTTAAAACATTGCTGGGGTTGTCATCTCTGCAAAAGATTTGAAGTGTTTAGAGCAGGACTGACTATGAAGCGCAGGTTGCGGTGATTGGGCACTTGCAAGTTTAGTCTGGGCAGAATCATTGTTGTAAACAGAATTTATACCCAGATTGTAAAGAAAAGGATGTGCTGCTTTCATTGTCTAGAGCCTTGCTGAGATGCCAAGTGAGATACCGCATATAGTTTTGGGAATTTCAGCTCCTGAAAGAGAGATTGATCTTGTAGGTGATGAGTTGGAGATTCAGCAGAATGATACTGTGACTTAAAGGGTAAAATCGTGGGGACAATTTGCATGAATTCTGTATTCATTCGTGTTTAGGAGTTTGGACGTTATCTTATTTGAAGTGTTGATATTTTCTCCATAGAATCCAGCACAAGATTGTAAACCTAGAAATTAGGGCCAGACTCTGCAGGAATGAAATATTGAGTAACTCTTTTCACACTAAGAGTAGTAAACATGTAGAAATCTTCACAGTAATGCTGGGGTGAATTGCAGCATAATGACCTCCCCCAATTTCTACACCAGCTAAAATGTTTTGTTTTGTTAGTCAGATGTTAATGAAAGTTTTTTTTCTTTGTTTATTCTTCTAGTATGTTTGTCGTTCCTGGAGCGGTTTTATAACTCACTGAACGAACAAGGTGTAAACTTTACTCCTGATGTTATAGAAGAACATCTAATCCAGCAATGCAAGGATGTCAAGGGCAAGGAGAACAGATTTGTAAGTGGGTAGTCATTGCACATGCAATAACGATGCGATGTAGTTTTGATATGCTGGTAGGTTAATACATACCCGTGAAGGATGATGCAGTATTGCCTTTAAATCCACAGCAGTTTGCACTGTTCTGCAAAAACTGCTTCAGCTTTAAAGTCTTTTTCTGCAAAGCCACCACTGTCCTCCCAAGCCACCACCGCATACTTGTAGGGAGCAGGGTGACTCAGGAGAATGTGGACCTATTCTCTGGCCCTTGAGCATTGAAGTGTAAGTTAGATACTGCAGGTGTAAACTTTAATCCACACGTTATCAGATTTTATGCGAGCAGTACTTTTGTCTCCCATAAACCTTGACAGATGGGCAATGTTTATTTCCAATTCTAGATGACTCATTTGTGTTAGCTGTGCTTATATTTTAAGATATTTTGGATTCATTAATCATGGCTTGAAGAAATCCAGCATACTATCCAGAACAGTTTAGGGGCAATTTACTGATGGCCAGTAGCCAAATAGTTTAAGCCAAGTAAATAAATATGACAGTCAATGACCAAAGAAGCAGGCCAATCTGAAAATGAGAGGGGATTGGGGAAAGTACAAATGCCACTAATGTATCTTACTTTATTTCCAGTGCTATTACATTGGAGCAACACGTGATGCAGCCACCAAGATAGTTAAAGAAGTCTCCAAACCCATGAGCAATCATGTGCCGGTTACTAAAATCTGCGAAAAACTGAAAAAGAGTGATAGTCAAATCTGTGATCTAAAATACGGTAAGAGTTAGGGTAGTTGCAAAGATGGTGCTTGAAATGGTTTGGTTTTGAGGACCAGTTACATAAACTTGGCTTAAATTTCTTCGATTAGATGATTCAGGGGTTATTTTAATCCAATGATTCAAGAATTAGTGCAAGCCAGTTCAATCACTGTAATCAATCAACTCCTCCGCATTGAATGCTGTTTGCAGCTATTGGTAATAATCACTGGTAAACAGCACGGAAACAGACCCTTTGGTCCAACTCATCCACGCCAATCAGATATTCTAAAATCTGGTCCATTTGCCAGCATTTGGCTCATACTCCTCTAAATCCTTTCTATTCACATACCCATCCACATGCCTTTTAAATATTGGAATTGTACCAGCCTCCTCCACTTCCTTGGGCAGCACATTCCATAGACACACACCACCCTCTGCATGTAAAGGTTGTCCCTTGGGTCCCTTTTTAAATCTTTCCCCTCTCTCCTTAAATTTATGCCCTCTAGTTTTGGACTCCCCTACTATCGGGTAAGAGACCTGGGCTCTTCACCCTATCTATGCCTCTCATGATTTTCTAAAATTATATAAAATCATCCCTCAGCCTTTCTCTCCAGGGAAAATGGCCCCAGCCTATTCAGCCTCTCCCTAATGTTCATTCAAATCCTAGCAACATCTTTCTAAATCTTTTCTGATCCGTTTCAAGTTTCATAACCTCCTTCCTTTAGCAGGGAGATCAGAATTGAGTGCAGTATTTCAGTAGTGGTCTAACCAATGTCCTTTACAGCTGCAACATGACCTCCCAGCTCCAGTACTCAATGCACTGATCAATAAAGGCAAGCATACCAAATGTCACTTTCACTATCCTGTCTACCTGCGATTCTGTTTCCAACGAACTATGAACCTGGACTCCCAAGGTCTCTTCTGTCATTTAAGATATTTATATTAAGGTGTTACTGATATTTATTATTTTTAGGTAGTATTTTCCTTAGTTTGTATTTTTAGCCCTTATTATCTGCCTTCCTTGTTGCATGCCAAATGATCATTGTATGGTTCCTATTTTTCTTCAGACCAGTTTTATTTTACATTAACCACTTCCAGAAATAGTTCTGCTTTATTTATTGGCATACTTTGACTCAGCCCACCTGTAATGGCTCTTCATGATGAATCCGCAATCTCCGCCTGCAGTGTAGAAATTCCAGGTTTAATTCACTGGAGTCCGTTACTAATTTATGTCTGTCAAGCAAACGAAGAATTCTAGCTGACTGAGCTCCAAACCTGTCTTTGCTTGCTTGATGCTAGTGGTGCAGTTTTAGTTTGTTTCGCTGTTAATGCTGTTCTGCTTGGAAGTCAGTGGTGAGTGGTCTGTCCTTGGGCCTCTACTGCTTGTAATTTTTATTAATGACTTGGATGAGGGGGATTGAAGGATGGGTCAGCAAGTTTGCAGACGACACAAAGGTTGGAGGTGTCGTTGACAGTGTAGAGGGCTGTTGTAGGCTGCAGCGGGACATTGACAGGATGCAGAGATGGACTGAGAGGTGGCAGATGGAGTTCAACCTGGATAAATGCAAGGTGATGCATTTTTGAAGGTCGAATTTGAAGGCTGAGTACAGGATTAAGGATAAGATTCTTGGCAGTGTGGAGGAACAGAGGGATCTTGGCGTGCAGATACATAGATCCCTTTAAAATGGCCACCCAAGTGGACAGGGTTGTTAAGAAAGCATATGGTGTTTTGGCTTTCATTAACAGGGGGATTGAGTTTGAGTCATGAGATCTTGCTGCAGCTCTATAAAACTTTGGTTAGACTGCACTTGGAATACTGCGTCCAGTTCTGGTCGCCCTATTATAGGAAAGATGTGGATGCTTTGGAGAGGGTTCAGAGGAGTTTTACCAGGATGCTGCCTGGACTGGAGGGCCTATCTTATGAAAAGAGGTTGACTGAGCTTGAACTTTTTTCATTGGAGAAGAGGAGGAGGAGAGGCGACCTAATTGAGGTATACAAGATAATGACAGGCATAGATAGAGTTGATAGCCAGAGACTATTTCCCAGGGCAGAAACGGCTAACACGAGGGGTCATAGTTTTAAGCTGGTTGGAGGAAAGTATAAAGGGGATGTTAGAGGCGGGTTCTTTACACAGAGAGTTGTGAGAGCATGGAATGCGTTGCCAGCAGCAGTTGTGGAAGCAAGGTCATTGGGGGCATTTAAGAGACTGCTGGACATGCATATGGTCACAGAAATTCGAGGGTGCATACATGAGGATCAATGGTCGGCACAACATCGTGGGCTGAAGGGCCTGTTCTGTGCTGTACTGTCCTATGTTCTATGATGATACTTGTGTGCAGTCTCCTCAGATTTAAGGGTACATTTTGGAATGGTTTTCATTCTTCTACACAAAAGAACTGAACCCACCAAAACAATAGTATGCTGGTAAGAATGTCCAGGGCATGGTCTGTTTGAGCCATTTCCTTTAGATTTCCACAGTGTGATGAACACTCATTCTTTTTCCTTGAAGACATGAATTCTGTCAAAGAATTGTCAACGTCTAAATATGTAGTCTAATGGGGAGGTAATGGCATAGTCGCTTTTTAACTGGACTGTTTAATCCAGAGAACCAGGGAGTCTTCTGTGGAAAACAAACAGGAGCCTGGAAGAATACAGCAAGCCAGACAGCATCTGCAGGGAAGGGGAAGACAATGTTTTATTACCCTTCTTCAGGACTCAGTCCAATTATGAAACAGAAAGGTCATTTTGAGTGTGTGAAATCTTTGTCGAATGTGTGGTAGAGGTCATTTGAAAGTTTGTGAAAGGGAAGCCTTGAGCTGGGGGAGGGATGAGGAGAGGGAGTGGAGATGCTGGCACATTGCAGAGAGGATTGAGTGGAGAATCCAGAGAGAGAACTGTTTCTGGAAGCATTGAAGGCGTTACGGGTATAGAGCATTGAAGGAGGGTCCAAATGTTGATGGTTTAAAACGTACCTGGAGGCATTGAGGGATGAGATGGCAAAGACAGGAGCTGAGGAAGGTCACATGGCTGTAGTAGCAAGTTTATTTCATGGTGTGGTTGAAGGGCTGAAGAGGTCACAGCAGTGTGACAGTAAGAAAGGGACTCTGAGTTCACGTCTGAGGGAGGCAGAGAACTTCTTCAAAGTGAGCATCCAATGAAGAGACTTTGCAGTGATGTAGACTTGATTCGAGACCAAAAAAAAGTCAGTGTTTCCTCCAGATGCTGCTTGGTTTGCTGTGTTCTTCAAGACTCCTGTTTATCGACCTTGGATTCCAACATGTGCAATTTTTTTTTTGTCTTTAATGTGCTGTGGAGCCAGACTTGAACCTTGCCTTAGTAGAGTGTGGAATTTGAGTTCAATAAAACTTAAAGTTTGAGTTTAATGATGACCACGAATCCATTGTTTGTCGGGGGGAAAATGCATCTGTTTCACTAATGCCGTTTTAGGGAAGGAAATGGTCATCCTTACCTGGTCTGGTTTACAGGTGACTCCAGACCCATAGCAATGTGGGTGACTCCTAACTGCCCTCTAGGTGATTAGGAACAGGCAATAAATACTGGCCTAGCATAAAAATTCACTACTCCAAACACTGCTGGAATCATGCTCCCTGTGAAGATATTTCCAGAGAAGAGAATGCTGAGTTCTTAAAAATATTGCTGGACAGTGTGTTAACTTTTGCATATTTCAGCTTGTGTTTTTGCCTAAAACCAATTTAGTCAAGGCTTGGTGATCCATCCAATACTTGCTTAATCTTACCCCAGGAACTTCAGTTCAGATGAGTTGTATCCCAGACTACTATGAAAGATGAGGGAGAAAATCACAGGCCCTGACCCAAATTTTCAGTTGATCTTTCGTCACCGGGGACTGCAGGACAGCTAGTGTGGTTCAGTTTCTCAAGAACAATGGGAGAGATATGAGGGATCTACAGACCAGTGAGTCTTGGGTCAGCAGTCAGAAAGCTACTGGAGAGAATTTGTCTCCACTTGGAGAAACAAGGTTCAATTGGGGTTAATCAGCATGGCTTTCTCAAAGAGAGGTCATACTTCATGAATCTGATTTGAATTTTGAGGTGACTAGGCATCAGATTATGGTAGTACATTTGATGTAATTTACATGGATTTCAGTAAGGCTTTTGACAAGGACCCATACAGGAAACTGCTAAAAGAGGTAAAATGCATCAGATTCAGGGTGACTTGGCAAGTTGAACCCAAAATTAGCTTAGTGGCAAGAGGTGCAGTATGGTAGTAGAAGGCTGTTTGCTTGGAGGCTAGTGTCTAGTGACACACTAGTGATCGCAGGTGATGACTATTTATATATCAATAAATGTAGATGAAAACATGGGAAGGGATAAGTTTGTAGATGACAAAGATTGACCAGCTAATTGACAGTGAGGGAGTAGGTCTTGGGTCATAGGAAGGCATAGACATTGATTAGATGGGCAGATCAGAAGCAAATAGAATTTAACCCTTCAAGTGTGAGATGTAGCCCTTTTGAATGAAGTAACAAACCAAGGGAGTACCTAATGAATGGAAGCACCCTGGGAAGCTCAGGAACAGATATCATGGGGTACTTGATCACAGATCCCCGAAGGCAGCAGAAAGATTAATAGGGTAGTGATAATGGCAAGTATCCATTATGCCTTTATCAGTTAAGTCATAAACTGAGAGTAGGGAGGTTATGTTGGAGGTGTACAAAACTTTGAGTATGTGCCAGCTGAAGTACTGTGCTGTTGTGGTCACCTCACTTAATGAAGGATGTGATTGAACGGGAAGGGGTAATTCCCCAGAATGTTACACTTTGGCTACAAAAAGAAGCTGAATAAGTTCTTGCTTTCTTTAGAGAAAGTGGGCAGTCAAGTGACCTGAGAGACATCTACAATATTGAGGGGCATGAACACGGTGGACAGAAACTAGCCTTTTCCCTTGGGTCAGTAACAAGGTGGTAAGCTTTTAAGGGGAAAGGCATTAGGTCTGATGAAACATTTTCATCTGGAGGGTGATTGAAGTGTACTCGGGTGATCACGAGGTAATATAACATTCAAGGCTGTGGAACTAGTGTAGGTTTAGTGTATTTTTGATAGTATGTCCTGGGTGGGCTTAAGAACCGCTTCTGTAGAGTATGATTCGATGATCTTAATTTAATAAATGTCAACTCTTTGTTTAATCAATGGACTATTGCAGCTTCCTGAAAGCAGGGGTGGTTTTATTCAACTGCTGAAACAGCTTTGTTTGATGTACAACAGCATAATACAAAGGAGAAATGTACACTTGTGTATTAACATTGCAAAATTTTTAGCACAGTCAGGCACAGTGTGTCCAAGGAAAAACAGGCTACTCCAAGGGCTAGCGTACACAAGACTGTCCTCTCAAACAGAGAACTGCTTGGCCTGTGGTTGATAAGGAACTGTTTATTCAGGGAGAAAGGGTGAAGAATGGTGGTACTGACTGCATCTTGTCTTTTTTTTTCACTATGCTCAATCACAGACAAACAGGTGGACCTAAGCACAGTTGATCTGAAGAAGCTGAGAGTCAAGGAGTTGAGGAAGATCTTGGACGAGTGGGGCGAATCATGTAAAGGCTGTGCAGAGAAATCTGACTTCATCCGCAAAATCACAGACCTGATGCCCAAGTATGCGCCCCTTGCTGCCAAATCACGGAGCGAGCTCTAGTGAAGTTCAAGGATACCCTGCTTCCACCTCATTATTGTACATTTCCATTGGTTTTTCACTTGCCTTTTTGTATTTATTAATAAAAAGGGGACTTTAATGTCTTGAGATTTGCTATAAAATAAACTGATTTGTGGGAAGTGTTGCTTGTGGTGTTTTGGGGCGGGTCCATGAGTTAGGACATGGAAGTGCTTGTAAAAGTTGATTTTTAAAATGTGTGCTGGCTGGATTCACTGAGCAATGAAATGGAGTATGGTCATGCAGCAGTTCCCTGAGAAATAGCAGCATTTCTTTTTGATGGTTAATACAGTTCTACATTCTGATTTGCCTAGGCCTTTGGTTCAAATCTATTACTAATTGTTTGGGTTAGTTGGCATGCCTGTTGTAAGGGCCACATGAATTAATTGGAATAATCTGAACCTGTTCCTTGTTTGGCATGAGCTGTAAATATAATTTCATCAGTTGGTTATTTAGCACTCCAGGGACTCCTCTAGTAATGTCCCTTATGTCCAGCAACTTCCAGTCCATGTTCTAAATCAGCAGATCTATATGCTGAAAGAGGAATCTGCACTGGCAAATGTATATTTGTAAACACTTGAAGTGCTGGCATGGGATTAAATTGTGATGATTCCTCATGTTCTTCCCTTCCTCTAGCCTTTTTGCTTAAGCCATGGTTCTTATTGAAGAACCCTGGGAAGGGAAGGCAGTAGAGAATACATTCCACCATGAGCAGAGGTGGAGGGTACATCTCAAAGATGTGCTGAAATGGACATTCTTCGTAATGTCATATTAAAGCAATGATAGGGGCTTGGCAGCTCATCGGGTAGGTGGAGGGGCTTGGAGCTGACATTAGGTAGCAATGTCTTACTTTGGTAGAATTGCCCTGACCTTCAATGCAAAGACCTACTCTTGTTCTGTCTCACCCAATCCCAAGTATGAAAGCCAGTTGTCCAGTCTGTCACTCAACGATCCTAGTATGCTGCAGATATCTATTAACCCACTATTTTTGTTGTGTTTACAAAAAAACTTTGCTCATTAAACAATTTTTTTTCTAAAATTGTACTATGGTTTTTGTTTTCTAAGCAACATGATATAAGTGTGATGGACATCCCCAACCCACCCTTGCAGAATAATGCCGTCCCCCTTTTTAAAAAAAAAACTCAGTCTTCAGAGATAATGACTTTTTTGTGAGTAACAGAAACAGATGCAGGGTTTGTGCCTGGTAGATTAGTCATACTTTATTCTTTTTGCATCATAACAATTGCTTTACCCGTGTCAGGCTCTACCCTGGCTGATCTACAACTGAAGCCTTCAATTGTGCTGCTCTGTTACTTCCAGACACTCAGTCCTGCTGACCTTCTATTGTTAAACCCCACCTCGCCCCCTTATATCTTGGAACAGCTACTGGTCTTGCTGAGTTACAGACATTCCTAGATGTTTCACATTTCTTTCATTGTATGTAGCTCCCTAAGCTCAGGTCAGCTTGTGTCTGAGCCTTCCTGCGATCTCAGCTCTATCTTCCCACTCCTGAAAACTCCACACCTGCCAGGCTTTTGATCACCTTTCCTATTTTCAGTTTATCAGGACATAAGGTGGTATACAAATGGAAGTTGTTTACCTAGGTGTTGCTGTTTGTGAGCTCTTAGAGGCTTTCCCCTCGAAGGGGAAAGGGGGACGTACGGATGTGAAACTTGCAGAAACCTTTATTTTTTTTCAATGTGCCTGCCTTGTTTATAAGCTGTAGATTTGCACCCTCATTATTCATAGAGAGAAGCTTGAGTGGAGGTTGGGTAATTCTATTGCTCTGGGGAATACAACACTAACGCGTCTACCTGCTACTTAAAATGAGGAGTGCCATGATCTGGCGACTAAAGAAGCAGAAGTGGTGGTCTTAGAGTTTCATAGATAATGGGAACTGCAGATGCTGGAGAATTCCAAGATAAAATGTGAGGCTGGATGAACACAGCAGGCCAAGCAGCATCTCAGGAGCACAAAAGCTGGCGTTTCGGGCCTAGACCCTTCATCAGAGAGGGGGATGGGGAGAGGGAACTGGAATAAATAAGGAGAGAGGGGGACGCGGACCGATGATGGAGAGTAAAGAAGATAGGTGGAGAGAGTATAGGTAGGGAGGGGATAGGTCAGTCCAGGGAAGACGGACAGGTCAAGGAGGTGGGATGAGGTTAGTAGGTAGATGGGGGTGCGGCTTGGGGTTGGAGGAAGGGATGGGTGAGAGGAAGAACCGGTTAGGGAGGCAGAGACAGGTTGGACTGGTTTTGGGATGCAGTGGGTGGGGGGGAAAGAGCTGGGCTGGTTGTGTGGTGCAGTGGGGGGAGGGGACGAACTGGGCTGGTTTAGGGATGCAGTTGGGGAAGGGGAGATTTTGAAACTGGTGAAGTCAACATTGATACCATTAGGCTGCAGGGTTCCCAGGCGGAATATGAGTTGCTGTTCCTGCAACCTTCAGGTGGCATCATTGTGGCACTGCAGGAGGCCCATGATGGACGTGTCATCTAAAGAATGGGAGGGGGAGTGGAAATGGTTTGCGACTGGGAGGTGCAGTTGTTTGTTGCGAACTGAGCGGAGGTGTTCTGCAAAGCGGTCTCCAAGCCTCCGCTTGGTTTCCCCAATGTAGAGGAAGCCACACCGGGTACACTGGATGCAGTATACCACATTGGCAGATGTGCAGGTGAACCTCTGCTTAATGTGGAATGTCATCTTGGGGCCTGGGATAGGGGTGAGGGAGGAGGTGTGGGGGCAAGTGTAGCATTTCCTGCGGTTGCAGGGGAAGGTGCCGGGTGTGGTGGGGTTGGAGGGCAGTGTGGAGCGAACAAGGGGGTCACGGAGAGAGTGGTCTCTCCGGAAAGCAGACAGGGGTGGGGATGGAAAAATGTCTTGGGTGGTGGGGTCGGATTGTAGATGGCGGAAGTGTCGGAGGATGATGCGTTGTATCCGGAGGTTGGTGGGGTGGTGTGTGAGAACGAGGGGGATCCTCTTGGGGCAGATGTGGTGGGGGCGGGGTGTGAGGGATGTGTTGCGCCCCCGCCACAACCGCCCCAAGAGGATCCCCCTCGTTCTCACACACCACCCCACCAACCTCCGGATACAACGCATCATCCTCCGACACTTCCGCCATCTACAATCCGACCCCACCACCCAAGACATTTTTCCATCCCCACCCCTGTCTGCTTTCCGGAGAGACCACTCTCTCCGTGACCCCCTTGTTCGCTCCACACTGCCCTCCAACCCCACCACACCCGGCACCTTCCCCTGCAACCGCAGGAAATGCTACACTTGCCCCCACACCTCCTCCCTCACCCCTATCCCAGGCCCCAAGATGACATTCCACATTAAGCAGAGGTTCACCTGCACATCTGCCAATGTGGTATACTGCATCCAGTGTACCCGGTGTGGCTTCCTCTACATTGGGGAAACCAAGCGGAGGCTTGGAGACCGCTTTGCAGAACACCTCCGCTCAGTTCGCAACAAACAACTGCACCTCCCAGTCGCAAACCATTTCCACTCCCCCTCCCATTCTTTAGATGACACGTCCATCATGGGCCTCCTGCAGTGCCACAATGATGCCACCTGAAGGTTGCAGGAACAGCAACTCATATTCCGCCTGGGAACCCTGCAGCCTAATGGTATCAATGTTGACTTCACCAGTTTCAAAATCTCCCCTTCCCCAACTGCATCCCTAAACCAGCCCAGTTCGTCCCCTCCCCCCACTGCACCACACAACCAGCCCAGCTCTTTCCCCCCCACCCACTGCATCCCAAAACCAGTCCAACCTGTCTCTGCCTCCCTAACCGGTTCTTCCTCTCACCCATCCCTTCCTCCAACCCCAAGCCGCACCCCCATCTACCTACTAACCTCATCCCACCTCCTTGACCTGTCCGTCTTCCCTGGACTGACCTATCCCCTCCCTACCTCCCTACCTATACTCTCTCCACCTATCTTCTTTACTCTCCATCTTCGGTCTGCCTCCCCCTCTCTCCCTATTTATTCCAGTTCCCTCTCCCCATCCCCCTCTCTGATGAAGGGTCTAGGCCCGAAACGTCAGCTTTTGTGCTCCTGAGATGCTGCTTGGCCTGCTGTGTTCATCCAGCCTCACATTTTATTGTCTTAGAGTTTCAGTTTAGATTGTAACCCATTAATGTATGTCATCAACATTAGACACTGTCCCTGTATTAATATTCTACTTGTTATTATGTCACTACTCAGTGAAACAGGAAAGGGTAAAGACGGCAGTGCACTGGGTGATGCTATGTTCTATTTTGCAACAGTCTGGGGCATGAACAGAATCTGCTTTTTGTTTGGAGCCTTTGGATGATCCTATATGTGGGAGGGTGGCCCTGTCTTAATAGGTAAGCAGGAGCTTGTATCAAAGTTTCTGGAAAATTCAGTACAGTTTACACAATGAAGATCTGAAAAGTTAGCGGAACTTGAGTGAGTTTGTGGCTTTCTCATTTTGCAGGTTGGGTTTTACTGCCAATAAAGTTGCGCAACTCCACTACAATGCGGAAACACCATTTTTGCAATACCTTAAAAGTATTGTGCAGCCAATGAAGCAGTTCTTTTTTTAAAAGTGGCCATTCTTGAAATCTGGGAAACACAACGGGCAAACTGTGTAGGACAAAGTGATGTTCAGATCATCTGTTTTGATGATTTTGGTCCTCTGCATTTCATCCCAACAACATCAGAGAAAGGTAATAAAATGTGAGGCTGGATGAACACAGCAGGCCAAGCAGCATCTCAGGAGCACAAAAGCTGACGTTTCGGGCCTAGACCCTTCATCGGAGAGGGGGATGGGGAGAGGGAACTGGAATAAATAGGGAGAGAGGGGGAGGCGGACCGAAGATGGAGAGTAAAGAAGATAGGTGGAGAGAGTATAGGTGGGGAGGTAGGGAGGGGATAGGTCAGTCCAGGGAAGACGGACAGGTCAAAGAGGTGGGATGAGGTTAGTAGGTAGCTGGGGGTGCGGCTTGGGGTGGGAGGATGGGATGGGTGAGAGGAAGAACCAGTTAGGGAGGCAGAGACAGGTTGGACTGGTTTTGGGATGCAGTGGGTGGGGGGGAAGAGCTGGGCTGGTTGTGTGGTGCAGTGGGGGGAGGGGACGAACTGGGCTGGTTTAGGGATGCAGTAGGGGAAGGGGAGATTTTGAAACTGGTGAAGTCCACATTGATACCATATGGCTGCACGGTTCCCAGGCGGAATATGAGTTGCTGTTCCTGCAACCTTCGGGTGGCATCATTGTGGCACTGCAGGAGGCCCATGATGGACATGTCATCTAGAGAATGGGAGGGGGAGTGGAAATGGTTTGCGACTGGGAGGTGCAGTTGTTTGTTGCGAACTGAGCAGAGGTGTTCTGCAAAGCGGTCCCCAAGCCTCCGCTTGGTTTCCCCAATGTAGAGGGAGCCGCACCGGGTACACTGGATGCAGTATACCACATTGGCAGATGTGCAGGTGAACCTCTGCTTAATGTGGAATGTCATCTTGGGGCCTGGGATGGGGTGAGGGAGGAGGTGTGGGGACAAGTGTAGCATTTCCTGCGGTTGCAGGGGAAGGTGCCGGGTGTGGTGGGGTTGGAGGGCAGTGTGGAGCGAACAAGGGAGTCACGGAGAGAGTGGTCTCTCCGGAAAGCAGACAGGGGAGGGGATGGAAAAATGTCTTGGGTGGTGGGGTCGGATTGTAAATGGCGTAAATCTCCCCTTCCCCTCTGCATCCCTAAACCAGCCCAGTTCGTCCCCTCCCCCCACTGCACCACACAACCAGCCCAGCTCTTCCCCCCCACCCACTGCATCCCAAAACCAGTCCAACCTGTCTCTGCCTCCCTAACCGGTTCTTCCTCTCACCCATCCCTTCCTCCCACCCCAAGCCGCACCCCCAGCTACCTACTAACCTCATCCCACCTCCTTGACCTGTCCGTCTTCCCTGGACTGACCTATCCCCTCCCTACCTCCCCACCTATACTCTCTCCACCTATCTTCTTTACTCTCCATCTTCGGTCCGCCTCCCCCTCTCTCCCTATTTATTCCAGTTCCCTCTCCCCATCCCCCTCTCTGATGAAGGGTCTAGGCCCGAAACGTCAGCTTTTGTGCTCCTGAGATGCTGCAAGGCCTGCTGTGTTCATCCAGCCTCACATTTTATTATCTTGGAATTCTCTAGCATCTGCAGTTCCCATTATCTCTGATACTATTTTAACATCAGAGCAAGGGTCTTCTTTGTATCTGCAATTCACATAACAAATGGAAATTGCAGTCTGAATATGTGTATTGGGATATGCCAGACTTAGATTACACACTCAAATCTCCGGGGTATAATTCAAACCACAACATCTGATCAGAAACAAGAGTGCCACCAACTGTGCCACAGCTACCAGGAAAAATACATAAACACTTCTATCCTGACTTACTCATAGAAATATCAGATGCTGTAATTCTTTGGTAATTAAAGGTGCCTTTTCTGTCGGTGCATGTGTGACAAGGTACGTCAATTTCAATCATGTCCTTAACTTCAGCAACCGAAGATCACATAAACGGTTATGATATAATGGGAATTGCAGAGACATGGCTGCAGGGTACGCAGGGATGGGAACTGAATGTCCTAGAGTATTCAGTGCTTTGGAAGGACAGGCAAAAAGGAAAATGTGGCAGAGCGGCATTGCTAGTTAAAGAGGAAATTCTCACAATAGTGAGAAAGGATATTAGCTTTGTCAAGGTTGAGTCTGTTTGGGTAGAGTTAAGAAATACCCAGGGGCAAAAAACATTCGTAGGTGTCATATATAGACCCCCAAACCAAAGTGGTGATGTTGAGAATGGCATTAAACAGTAAATTAGAGATGCAAGTGATAAGGGAATATTGGTGATCATGGGTGATTTTAATCTGCACATGAGCAAATCAAATTCACCACAATGCCGTAGAAGAGGAATTCTTGGAGTGTATACAAGATGGTTTTCTTGACCGATAATGTAGAGGAACCACCTAAAGAGCAGACCATCTTAGACTCGGTACTGTGTAATGAGAAGGGAATCATTGCCAATCTAGTTGTGCGAGACCCCTTGGGGAAGAGTGATTGCAACATGACAGAATTTTTTATTAAGATGGAGAATGAGTTGTTGATTCAGAGACGAGGGTGCTGAACCTTAATAAAGGAAACTATGAGGAAATGAGGCATGAGTTGGTCTTGATAGATTGGGAAGAGTTACGTAAAGGGATGGCAATGGATAAGCAAAGACAAACATTCAAGGAACGCAAGTGGGAACTGTTCAAATGTTTATTCCTGTCTGTCGCAAAACCAAAATAGATATGGGGGCCAATCCATGACTTAAAAAGGAAATAAGAGATAGTAACCGATCCAAGGGAGAAGCATACAGACTGGCCGAGAAAAATAATAAATCTGGGGATTGGGAGCAGTTTAGAATTCAGCAATGGGCCATGGGATTGATTAAGAATGGGAAAATAGAGCACGAAGTAAGCTTGCAGGGAACATAAAGACTGATGCTAAGAGTTTCTGTAGGTACGTGAAGAAAAAGAGATTGATAAAGACAAACATAGGTCCCCTACAGACAGAAAAGGGGGATTGTATAATAGGAGGCAAAGAAATGGCTGAGGAACTGAATACATACTTTGGCTCTGCCTTCACAAAAGAGGTCACAAATCAGGTACCAGAACTGTTGGAGGATGAAAAATTTAGAGACAGAAAAGAACTGAGGTAAGATCAATATTAGTACAGAAGTGGTGCTGGGAAACCAGCTGGGCTTGAAGGCTGATAAATCCCCAAGGCCTGATAATCAACATCCCAGAGTATTTTAAGAAGTAGAAATAGTGGATGCATTGGTGGTCATCTTCCAGGATTCTATAGACTTTGGAACAGTCACTGCAGATTGGAGGGCAGCTAATGTCACTCCAATATTCAAAAAAGGAGGTAGAGAGAAAACAGGGAATTTTAGACTAGTAAACCTAACATCAGTAGTGGAGAAAATTCTCGAATCCATTGCCAAGGATTTTATAGCAGAGCACTCAGAAAGCAGTGGCAGAATCAGACAGAGTGAGCATGAATTTATGGAGGGGAAATCACACTTGACAAATCTGTTAGAATTCTATGAAGATGAGGCAACCATGCTAACCACTGAGCCACCGTACTGCCCACCAAAGAAATTGTGACTTGCACATCAGCCAGCTAGGAATCGAATGTTCAGTCTCCTGATCCATAGTCAGGCACGTTATCCATTGCGCCACTGGCCCCACGTATGATATAGAAAGGAGGTTCCGCGGACCCCAGAAGGTAACAGTAGGAAGTCATTTGGGATTAATGAAAAAGCAAACCAAAATAGGAAATCATTTTTATTGGCCTAGACTGCATAAAGGTGTTTTTGAATTTTGCCAGACACGTCATACGTGTCAGGTAATAAGAAAACCTCAGGCAGTGATAAAACCAGAACCATTAATACTTATTCCAACATTTGAGGAACTTTTTACAAGAGCCTTAATTGGTTGTGTAAGACCCCTCCCAAAAACAAAAGGTGGGCATCAGTATTTGTGGACTATAATGGACGTGTCGATTAAATTTCCAGAGGCCATTCCATTAAGTAGTGTCACTGTTGAAAAGATTGTAGAAGTGTTCTTCAATTTTTTTTTACTAAATAGGACTACTTAATTGAAACATATAAAATAATCAGAGGGTTAGATAGGGTGGATAGGGAGAGCCTTTTTCCTAGGATGGTGATGGTGAGCACGAGGGGGCATAGCTTTAAATTGAGAGGTGAAAGATAGCGGACAGATGTCAGAGGTACTTTACTCAGAGAGTAGTAAGGGAATGGAACACTTTGCCTGCAACTGTTATAGATTCGCCAACTTTAGGTACATTTAAGTCGTCACTGGATGAGCATATGGACGTACATGGAATAGTGTAGGTTAGATGGGCTTGAGATCGGTATGACAGGTCGGCACAACATCGAGGGCCGAAGGGCCTGTACTATGCTGTAATGTTCTATGTTCTATATTCTCTATGTTCTATGTAACTAGTAGAGTTGACAAGGGGGAGCCAGTCAATTTAGTATATTTGGACGTTCAGAAACCATTTGATAATGTCCTACATAAGGGGATTAATGTGCAAGATTAAAGCACATGGGATTGGGGCAAGTGTATTGAGATGGATATGAAACTGGTTGGCAGAGAGAGAACAAAGATTAGGAATTAATGGGTCCATTTTAAATTGGCAGGCAGTAACTAGTGGGGTACCACAGGGATCTGTGCTGGGACCCCAGGTGTTCACAATATATATTGATGTGGATGAAGGAACAAAATGTAACATCACAAGTTTGCAGATGGTACCAAGTTGGGTTGGGAGAGTGAACTGTGATGGGGTGCAGAGATCCCTCGGTGTGATGTCGACAGGTTGGATGAGCGGGCAAATCAATGACGGATGCAGCATAATTTGGATAAATATGAGGTTATTCACTTTGGAAGCAAAAACAAGAAGGCAAGTTAAGACCTGAATGACTGTAAATTGGAAGAGGGGAGTGTGCACCAGTCGCTGAAGGTAACCATGCAGTAGCAGCAGGTGGTAAAGAAGGCAAATGGTATGTTGGCCTTCATTGCGAGAGGTTTTGAGTACAGGAGCAGGGATGCATTGTTGCAGTTGTACAGGGCCTTGGTGAGACCCCACCTGGAATATTGTGTGCAATTTTGGTCCCCTTTTCTGAGGAAGGATGTTCTTGCTCACGAGGGAGTGCAGCGAAGGTTTACCAAGGTTTACCATTCCGGGGATGGCGGGTCTAATGTATGTGGACAGATGGAATAGGTTGTGATTGCTTACGCTAGAGTTTAGACAAATAAGGGGGGATCTCATATAGATTTATAAAATGCTAATAGGTCTGGACTGGGTAGAGGATGTTACAGATGGTGGAATGAGCGTGTCCAGAGCAAGGGTTCACAGTATGAGGATTCAGGGTAGACGATTTAGGACGGAGATGAGGAGACATTTATTCACCCAAGGAGTGGTGAGCCTGGGGAATTCATTACCACAGGAAGTAGTTGACGCCAAAACATCGAATGTATTCAAGAGGCGACTAGATATAGCACTTGGGGTGAATGGGATCAAAGGTTATGGGGAGAAAGCAGGATTAGGTTATTCAGTTGATGATCAGCCATGATTGTGAAGAATGGCAGAGCAGGCTTAAATGGCTTCCTCCTGCTCCTATCGTCTATGTTTCTATGTGAATTGTGCACTGAAGTTGTGAGTCTACAACTGGGAGCCTGCTCTCCCTGGAGTATATTTATCTAATTTAGATCAATATGGTAGCTCATCCTTCTGACAGGGCTGTTCAATGCATTATCCACTGTGTAACTGAGATGAAGGATGATGCTGGCTCAAGGTCCCTTGTGTGCATGTGCGTGTGTGTGTGTGTGTGTGTGTGTGTGTGTGTGTTTTACGAGCGAGTGGTCCACTTTAAATATGCCACTAGCATGATAACCCAAGATCAATAGCTCATCCCCCCACCACCAGTGAAACCATATCCTAGAACCTACTACCATATCCAGCTACCCTAACCATGTACTGTGAAACGATAGCTTACAATTTCTCCAATTCCTCAAAAGAACAATTTCTCCTGTACCCAGTTCCACCTGAACCTGCCCCTTGGTCAATTAGGTTGAGGTTGTTTCGTGAACTTGGGTGAGGCTATGCTGCAATTTTCCAAAACCACCTCCTACATTCCCACCTCTGAACATGACCCCACCACTCAACATCAAACAGTAGCTTCCAAAAGTATTGATGACCATACTCCTTGCGAGATTGTCCTAGCTTTTTCATCTCTGTCCCAGCTGTTCTGGCAATGCAAACTTCCATTTGATACTTCTGACAGAGCTTCCCTTTTCCTCAATAAAGGATTTCCTACTTAAGGCATGACTATATCTATTCTTTTTCTCACATTTCTGCCCTCACTTCCATTTGATTGGCCTCCACATTCACCTGGATCATCACTGGCAATTTTCCCCACTTTTGCACTGTATCAGTTCCAAATGCCCCCTCCAGCTCCCATCTTAATTTTGTGTCCTTTCAACAATCCAAAGAGATTATTCCTTCTGTAATATCTTGGTCCATCCTCTGTCACTTTACTACCCTACTCCACTCCTTTATCCACACAACTGTCCATTATAAAGTGCAGCAAACTCAACTCCTACACTTTCATCTCCCAACCCACCATCCAGGGCTACAAACACTTCCTCCAGTAATTCTCTTCCCCTTCTGTAAATTTAGTAAATGAACTCGCTGCTCTTTATATACTCTTCTACACTGGGGAATTTGAACAGGAATTGGGTGACTGCTTCACTGAATATCACCATTCAGTTCATAAATACGACTCTGAGCTTCTGATCACTGGTTATTTTAAATTTCTGTTGCAATTCCACTCTGAACTCTATATTCTTGTCTTCCCACATTTACTTTTCCAATGGAGATCAAAGGAAGCTCGAGGTATGGACTTCAGTAAGGCATTTGATAAGGTTCCCCATGGTAGGCTCATTCAGAAGGTCAGGAGGAATGGGATACAGGGGAACTTAGCTGCTTGGATACAGAATTGGCTGGCCAACAGAAGACAGCGAGTGGTAGTAGATGGAAAATATTCTGCCTGGAAGTCAGTGGTGAGTGGGGTTCCACAGGGCTCTGTCCTTGGGCCTCTACTGTTTGTAATTTTTATTAATGACTTGGATAAGGGGATTGAAGGATGGGTCAGCAAGTTTGCAGACGACACAAAGGTCGGAGGTGTCGTTGACAGTGTAGAGGGCTGTTGTAGGCTGCAGCGGGACATTGACAGGATGCAGAGATGGGCTGAGAGGTGGCAGATGGAGTTCAACCTGGATAAATGCGAGGTGATGCATTTTGGAAGGTTGAATTTGAAAGCTGAGTACAGGATTAATAGAACATAGAACATAGAACAGTACAGCACAGAACAGGCCCTTCAGCCCACAATGTTGTGCCGACCATTGATCCTCATGTATGCACCCTCAAATTTCTGTGACCATATGCATGTCCAGCAGTCTCTTAAATGACCCCAATGACCTTGCTTCCACAACTGCTGCTGGCAACGCATTCCATGCTCTCACAACTCTCTGCGTAAAGAACCTGCCTCTGACATCCCCTCTATACTTTCCACCAACCAGCTTAAAACTATGACCCCTCGTGCTAGCCATTTCTGCCCTGGGAAATAGTCTCTGGCTATCAACTCTGTCTATGCCTCTCATTATCTTGTATACCTCAATTAGGTCACCTCTCCTCCTCCTTTTCTCCAATGAAAAGAGACCGAGCTCAGTCAACCTCTCTTCATAAGATAAGCCCTCCAGTCCAGGCAGCATCCTGGTAAACCTCCTCTGAACCCTCTCCAAAGCATCCACATCTTTCCTATAATAGGGCGCCCAGAACTGGACGCAGTATTCCAAGTGCGGTCTAACCAAAGTTTTATAGAGCTGCAACAAGATCTCACGACTCTTAAACTCAATCCCCCTGTTAATGAAAGCCAAAACACCATATGCTTTCTTAACAACCCTGTCCACTTGGGTGGCCATTTTAAGGGATCTATGTATCTGCACGCCAAGATCCCTCTGTTCCTCCACGCTGCCAAGAATCCTATCCTTAATCCTGTACTCAGCTTTCAAATTCGACCTTCCAAAATGCATCACCTCGCATTTATCCAGGTTGAACTCCATCTGCCACCTCTCAGCCCATCTCTGCATCCTGTCAATGTCCCGCTGCAGCCTACAACAGCCCTCTACACTGTCAACGACACCTCCGACCTTTGTGTCGTCTGCAAACTTGCTGACCCATCCTTCAATTCCCTCGTCCAAGTCATTAATAAAAATTACAAACAGTAGAGGCCCAAGGACAGAGCCCTGTGGAACCCCACTCACCACTGACTTCCAGGCAGAATATTTTCCTTCTACTACCACTCGCTGTCTTCTGTTGGCCAGCCAATTCTGTATCCAAGCAGCTAAGTTCCCCTGTATCCCATTCCTCCTGACCTTCTGAATGAGCCTTCCATGGGGAACCTTATCAAATGCCTTACTGAAGTCCATATACACCACATCCACAGCTCGACCCTCATCAACCTTTCTAGTCACATCCTCAAAAAACTCGATAAGGTTTGTAAGGCATGACCTACCCCTCACAAAGCCGTGTTGACTGTATTTGATCAAGCCATGCTCTTCCAGATGGTCATAAATCTTATCCCTCAGAATCCTTTCTAACACCTTGCAGACGACAGACGTGAGACTTACCGGTCTATAATTGCCGGGGATTTCCCTATTTCCTTTCTTGAAGAGAGGAATTACATTTGCCTCTCTCCAGTCCTCAGGTACGACTCCAGTGGAGAGCGAGGATGCAAAGATCTTCGCAAGTGGCGAAGCAATTGCATTTCTCGCTTCCCAAAGCAGCCGAGGACAAATCTGATCCGGGCCTGGCGACTTGTCAATCTTAATGTTTGACAAAATTTTCAGCACATCAGCTTCGTCTATCTCTATCCATTCCAGCATGCACACCTGCTCTTCAAAGGTTTCATTCACTACAAAGTTGGTTTCTTTCGTAAAGACAGAAGCAAAAAACTCATTTAGGGCTTCCCCTACCTCCTCAGGCTCCACGCACAAGTTCCCTATGCTATCCCTGATCGGCCCTACTCTTTCTTTGACCATTCTCTTATTCCTCACATAAGTGTAAAATGCCTTTGTGTTTTCCCGGATTCCTTCTGCCAAGCCTTTCTCGTGCCCCCTCCTGGCTCTCCTCAGACCATTTTTGAGCTCCTTCCTTGCCTGCATGTAATCCTCTCTAGCTGAACTTTACCCTAGCTTCCTCCACCTTATGTAAGCTACCTTCTTCCTTTTCACTAGAAGCTCCACCGCTCTCGTCATCCAAGGTTCCTTAATCTTACCCCTTCTTGCCTGTCTCAGAGGGACATATTTACTCATCACTCCCAACAACTGTTCCTTAAACCATCTCCACATGTCTATAGTTCCCTTACCATGGAACAACTGCTCCCAGTCCATGCTTCCTAACTCATGTCTAATCGCATCATAGTTTCCTCTTCCCCAATTAAATATCCTCCCATTCTGCCTAATCCTCTCCTTCTCCATAGCTATGTAAAATGTGAGGCAGTTATGGTCACTATCACCAAAATGCTCTCCCACCACAAGATCTGATACCTGCCCCGGCTCGTTTCCGAGCACCAAGTCTAGAATGGCCTCTCCCCTCGTCGGCCTGTCAACGTACTGCGTTAGGAAACCCTCCTGAACACACCTTACAAAAACAGCTCCATTCAAATCTTCTGCTCGAAGGAGGTTCCAATCAATATTAGGAAAGTTAAAGTCACCCATTACAACAACCCTACTGCGTCCACACTTTTCCAAAATCTGTCGACCTATGCTTTCTTCAATCTCCCTGCTGCTATTGGGGGGCCTGTAGTAAACCCCTAACGAGGTGACTACTCCCTTGCTGTTCCTAATTTCCACCCATACTGACTCAGTAGGCAGATCTTCCTCGACAAAGGAAGCTTCTGTAGCTGTGATACCCTCTCTGATTAGTAGTGCTACACCCCCTCCTCTTTTTCCCCCCTCCCTATTCTTTTTAAATGTTCTAAACCCTGGAACATCCAGCAACCATTCCTGCCCATGAGAAACCCATGTCTCTGTTATGGCCACAACATCGTAGCACCAGGTACTGATCCATGCTCTAAGTTCATCACTTTTATTCCTGATACTCCTTGCATTAAAGCAAACACACTTTAACCGATCCCTTGGTTCCTTCCCAGGAAAATCCTTCCCACTAGCTGGTCTACCTCTTGCTACTGCCTCACCTGCATCAACGCTCACCTCTGGTATACAGCTCAGGTTCCCACCCCCCTGCCATACTAGTTTAAACCCTCTCGAACTACTCGAGCAAACCTTCCACCCAGGACATTGGTCCCCTTCCAGTTCAGATGCAACCCGTCCTTCTTGTACAGGTCCCAACTTCCCCAGAAGGCATCCCAATTATCAACATATCTGAAGCCCTCCCTCCTACACCAGCTGCGTAGCCACGTGTTCAGCTGCGCCCGCTCCCTGTTCCTCACCTCGCTATCTCGTGGCACCGGTAGTAAACCAGAGAACACTACTCTGTTCGTCCTGCTCTGCAGCTTCCATCCTAACTCCCTGAAATCACTTTTTATATCCTCAAACCTATTTCTGGCTATATCATTTGTGCCAATATGTAACACGATTTCTGGCTGTTCGCCCTCCCCTTTCAGAACTTTATACACCCGATCGGAGACGTCCCGGACCCTGGCACCAGGGAGGCAACATACCTTCCGGGAATCCCGATCTTGCCCACAAAATCTCCTGTCGATTCCCCTAACTATCGAGTCCCCTACCACGAGTACTTTTCTATTCTGCCCCCTTCCCTTCTTTGCCACAGTGTCAGGCTCAGTGCCAGAGAACTGTCTACTATGGCTTTCCTCTGGTAGGTCATCCCCCCCAGCAGTATCCAAAACGGTATACTTATTGCTGAGGGGAATGCCCACAGGGGATCTCTGCACTGTCTGTCTGTCCCCTTTCCTCCCCCTAACTGTAACCCATCTATCCTCATCCTGAGCCTTAGGAGTGACCAACTCCCGATAACTCCTCTCAATTACCCCCTCTGCCTCCCGAATGATCCGTAGTTCATCCAGCTCCAGCTCCATTTCCCTAACACGGTTTTCAAGGAGCTGTAGCTGGGTGCACTTCCCGCAGATGTAGCCAGCGGAGACGTGTGCCACATCTCCCAACTGCCACATTCTGCAGGAGCAGCAAGCAACTGCCCTAGCATCCATACCCCACTTATCTGAACACCCACTCAATACTAAAGCAGAAAGCTTACTTCAAGTAATAATAACAAATTAATAACAAACTTATATTCAATAGAGAAAGTTTAGAATGAACCTTACCTTATTAACTAGGTTAGAGGAGGAGGGCGGGTGGGAGACACTACAGTTGTAGAGTCCTAAGGATAAGGATAAGGATATCATTAAGGATAGGATTCTTGGCAGTGTGGAGGAACAGAGGGATCTTGGTGTGCAGATACATAGATCCCTTAAAATGGCCACCCAAGTGGACAGGGTTGTTAAGAAAGCATATGGTGTTTTGGCTTTCATTAACAGGGGGATTGAGTTTAAGAGTCGTGAGATCTTGTTGCAGCTCTATAAAACTTTGGTTAGACCGCACTTGGAATACTGCATCCAGTTCTGGGCGCCCTATTATAGGAAAGATGTGGATGCTTTGGAGAGGGTTCAGAGGAGGTTTACCAGGATGCTGCCTGGACTGGAGGGCTTATCTTATGAAGAGAGGTTGACTGAGCTCGGTCTCTTTTCATTGGAGAAAAGGAGGAGGAGAGGGGACCTAATTGAGGTATACAAGATAATGAGAGGCATAGATAGAGTTGATAGCCAGAGACTATTTCCCAGGGCAGAAATGGCTAGCACGAGGGGTCATAGTTTTAAGCTGGTTGGTGTGAAGTATAGAGGGGATGTCAGAGGCAGGTTCTTTACGCAGAGAGTTGTGAGAGCATGGAATGCGTTGCCAGCAGCAGTTGTGGAAGCAAGGTCATTGGGGTCATTTAAGAGACTGCTGGACATGTATATGGTCACAGAAATTTGAGGGTGCATACATGAGGATCAATGGTCGGCACACCATTGTGGGCTGAAGGACCTGTTCTGTGCTGTACTGTTCTATGTTCTATGTTCTATGTACCACATCTATCTTTAAATCAGGCCCCTTAACATATAATCATTGAAATTTCTAGGAGGCTCAGGCTGCATTCTCTAAACTGCTGCCTTCAGTGGCCACTCAGATTGCTGCTGTCGCAGTCCCTCACACGTCTACAAGATTTAACGTAACTTGTTATGAAAAAATCTTGAAGAAAAACTAGTGAATAAAAGATTTGAGGGCCTTTTTGAAAAGGTCCTGGCACTTGTATAAAGTGATGGCAATTGTAGTTAACCTTCAAAACGTTAAATGATGATAAAGATAAAATATACTTGCCTGAGTAACCAAAAGAAATACTTGACAATGGGCTAAGATAGATGCCATTCCCGTACACTGCACCATGAAGCTACATAAAGTGGAGGAGTAAAAGAAAGGCAAGTGAGTAATTACATGAACACATAGTTACATAACCCAGAATGTTCCTGTCCTGAAGGGAATGGTTGTGAAGGTGGGCACTTCAGACTTCTGAGAAGGTCTTGGTGCTTCCTAAACCGCATGAGTGGTAGAAAATAGGATGGGCCGTGCGCTGGAAAGTCAGGCTGGCTGTCATGTCATATCTTCAACAAGCATGTGAGACAGTAAAAGAAAATGGAAGTTTTTACCCACAGAACCTACAAGCTATTTAGGCAATATACTTTACGGATTATACTGATTAATCTATCTGGAAACAACAAGGGTCTTCATAAAAAAGACAGAAGTTTGTTTAGAAAGGTGCGACTCTCAATGGAACGTCCTGTTGCAGGAACAGTGTGTGTTGCAAGGAGAATAGAACATGGCTCATCTAGCTCTCTTGCATCCTAAATAGAGAAAATATTCTGCAAAATACATTGATAGGTTTCCTTCAAAGGTGCGGAATGATATTTTGTCTTCCTGACTGACTACTGCTGGCCACAGTGAATTTGGTTTTTTGGAGTGTTTTGGCTGGGGTGGGGAAGGAAGAGGTGTTGCATCATACCATTGATTCCAAACCAAACGGACCCAAACCTTTAAGACAGTTACATGACATATAAAAGTACCTGCTTTGCCTGCAGACACCATCTAGATATAATACAGTCAATGTAGTGTTTTCAGTCAGTTATGTGTATGCATTATTCGGTAATATCAGAAAGGACAGAATCCAGACCGTGTGTGTTAGTTCATGTTGTTAAAATCTTCAAAGTAACTGTCGCACCAAAACAGTGCGGTACATGTTATGTGGACAAACATACAGAAAAGCACAAAGTGTGTCATGGTGGCAACCAGTACGCAGTACTGGGAGTCATGACAGCTAATCAGTGACAACATATGGACACTACAAGTGACATGGTGCCAGAAGCACGGCTGTTGTGGACAGTCTTTTCTCCAATAGTCATCCATTACTCTGCCTGAAGTCTGAACTGAAGTTACAACTGCAAGCTGTTTTCATGAGGTTATCAATGGAGCAATGCAACTTGCGATTCACAAATCATAAGCTCTCTCTTTCTGTTGGTTGATACATGATTCACATATTTGAGACAGTGAGCATCATTAAACTGGCTGTTATTTTGACATCAAAATCTAGGTCAATTATGTTAATGTTGTTAACACTTAAATTGGGTTCATCATATTTCGTGAGATCAAAGTTTTGCAAAGAAGTATTGCATTATGCTGGGGAGAAACACTTAAAGCAAACACTCCAGCACAGATTCTGTGATATTTCCAATAATTAAAATAGGATCAAGAGCATGGAACATAGTAAATTGGAGCATTTATCCCACTTAACTAGCTCTACCTTTCAATATGATTACATTACTATACTCCCAGTCTCTCCCCATACATCCGATAACCTCTAGTGTCTACAAACCTATGTTTCTGTTCCTTTCTGAAATATATTCAATGATTTAGCCTTCATAGCCTTATTTGGTAGGGACTTCCTCTGAGTGCAGGAATTTCTCTTCACCTGAGTTCTAAGTAGTCTAACCAATATCTTAAGACAGTGACCCTTTGTTCTAAACACCCAGAGAGAGGAGGCATCATTCCTGCATGAATTCTGTCCAGGTCTGTCAGAATTCTGTAGACGTCAATGAGATTCCCTCTCATTTCTTCTCAACTTGAGGTCCTAAGATGCTGCTTGGCCTGCTGTGTTCATCCAGCTCTACACTTTGTTATCCAGTGAACACAGGCCCAGTTGACCCAATTTTTCCTTACACAACTTTGTTGGACTCAACAATTATTTCAAAAATTTAGCTTAAAACCACAGCTTTTTTTAAATACAGTGTGCCTTCTATGCACATATGTCTCCTACAGACCTATCTTTTGTCCCACCATAGCCCAGAGCTCTCATTGCAATATTTATCACAGCCAAAGGCAAACATTTAATGCTACTAATTTACACAATCATCCCAAGAATTGATCAACATACCCACCATATGCTTGGTGCATCTTTCAACAACCTCCAAGCCTTGAAAAGTGCACAGGATAAAAATTAAATACATAGCTAGAAGGTATATGAAAGAGAATTATATAATAAAATTGGAAATAGCATAATTTACCTGCTCACCTCCAACTCCCACCACCCTCATCTTCAGCTTAAATACCACTTCCTCCTAGCTGCTATTAGCTCTGAGGAAGAGTCACCACTCATGGAATACCTACAGTATGGAAGCAGGCCATTCAACCCATTTAGTCCACACCAACCCCTCTGAACAGTATCCCACCCCTCCCCTTACCCTATTCCTGTAAACATGCGTTTCCATGGTTAATCCACCTTTCCTGCACATCCCTGGACACTATGGGTAATTTAGCATAGCCAACCCATCTAACGTGCATATCTTTGTCGGAAGAACCCTAGCACCCAGGGGTAGCCCTTGCAGACACAGGGAGAATGTGCAAATTCCACAAAGACAGTCGCCCAAGGTTTGTGGCACTTTGAGGGGCACTGTCAGACAGTGCCACCCAAAATGTTAACTCTGTCTTCTCCCCACAGATGCTGCCAGACCTGTTGAGTTTTGCCAGCATTTTGTATTTTTGTTTAAGATGTCCAGCATCTGCAATTCTTTGTTTTAATTGGAAGGAAGCTATACATACGAATGAAAAAAATCACTAATTAAGCATTACAGAATACCACGTACAGAAAAAAATTATTTCTAATCATTACTGTGAATCAACAGAATAATGCTCTGTTTGAACATCATGACATTGAAAGCAGGTATGACACCAAGCTCAACAGACCGATGTTATAGACATCTGCATGTGTGTGTGCATTCATGCATATGAAGTCTTGTCTCTTGTGTGCAACCACCACACTCTTAATATCACACTTACTTGTGTCACAGTTTTGTAAAGATGGAAAACAATCTTCAGGCTGTAGTCTTGTGATATGGAAGCAGAAATTCACAATGTTCCTCAACTACCAATTAAACTGAAACCAGGAGCTAATAAACAAGTTACCTCGGCCTCTTATACTATTTTCCCAAAACGTTGGATGAAGGAGGTTGAATAGATCAGGCATAGATTTACCTCAATGGCTAAACATCCTTCACATGCTTCAAGATATCTATGGCCACCGTCAACAAAATTTCTGTGAGTCCTTTAAAAGTTAACTGGATCAGTTACTACTTTCACAGTATGGGTGTCAATGACTGAGGATCACAGAATGGGTGTTAATGTTTGAGGGTCACAACAGTTAAGACTGTCAATGACTGAGGATTGTTGTTAATGATTGAGGGTCATCGTACGGGTGTCAATGATCCAAGGTCACAGAATGAGTGTCAATGATTGAGGGGCACAATATGGGTGCCAGCGAATGAACCTGGAGAATTAATGACTGAATCACTAAATGGATGTGAATGATCTCAAAGGTATATAGAAAAGGTAAAGTAGCACTATTACGAGACTTTAATATAGACTAGGAACACATGACACTACGGGAAGCAAGGATATTTGTACAAGAGAATCTTTTCAATGAATATTTCTTCAGTGAAGAATGGAACCTGTAATAATTGTCATCATCGACCTAAAATATTTAGTGTTGCTCTCCTCACAGATGCTGAGTATTCCCTGCATTTCCTGTTTTTATTTCAAATACAAATTTCTCCTTTTCAAATATTAATTCAATTCCCTTTCAAAACAACACTACCTCTTGATTTTCCACCAAACCTTTGCACGGTGCATTCCAGAAGACAGGTCTCTGTAACTCAATCTTAGACCTGGGCTTTGACATTTTCTCCCTATTTATCCATCAAAACCACTTGTGACTTCAAACGCACACTCTCCATAACCTTCACTCGTGGGACATGGACTTCACTGGCTAGGCCAGTATTTATTGCCCATTCATAGATGCCCTTGAGAAGACGGTAGTGAGCTGCCTTCTTGAACCACTGTATTCCATGTGCTGTAGGTAGACCCAAAATGCCATTAGAGTGGGAATTCTAAGATTCTGACCCAGCAACAGTGAAGGAATGGAAAAGTATTTACAAGTCAGGAATGGTGAATGGTCAAAGGAAAATTGGACTCTCCCTATGAGGGGCAAGTTGATAGGTACAGCTTATGAGATTTATGTGCCACTATCAGAGGACATTGCTATGGATTATAACACTATTTAAAAAGTCTATCCTGAGTGGGTACAAATTCGTTCCTGAAGTATAACAGTGAAAGATTCAAAACTTAAGAAAAAAATCTGAATCTACATTGAATTTGAAAGTGTAAAGCAAAATAATTTTGACCGGGGGAGTAAATATCATGTCTGAAGTCCTCAGAGAAATTACTCTCGTAGAAGAATTCTAAAAATGTTAGCAATTAGAAGCAATGTCTTAAGTTGCAGGGTTTTGCTATACAAAGGCTTTGTAAATGAAAATTGGCATGTTGCTGCATTGATTTCCAATGCTGTTGGAATGGGTTCAGCTTGTCAGGTGGCTGGGAACCTGAGGTGTTCAAATGGAAAGGAAGTGGTAACAGAATATAGAAAAACTGCAAGTGAGTCAAGAAGACAGGAGAAGCAAAGCCAAGCATCAAGTATGTTTCGAATGCTGAATGGTGTCAAAAAAGACAATATTAAGGGGACTCTACTTGGATACAAGCAGCATTCAGAACAAGATAGATGATCTAAAGGCACAGTTAGAGGTAAATGGGTATCATCTAATTGCCATTACAGAAACATACTTGCATGGTGATCAAGACTAGGAAGTGAATATTTAAGGATATTCAACATTTAAGAAGTACAGACAAGAAGGAAAAACAGTGAAATTGTGCTGATAAAAGAAGACGGGATCATTACATAAGGAAGATGTCAAATGAGAAGAACAGTGTATGGAATCTTTTGAGTAGAAGTAAGAAATAGCAATGGAAAGCAAACATTGGTTGGAGTTATTTATAGCACCAAACAGTAATGGTAGTGTGGGACATGACAAAAGTTAGGAGATGACAGAGGTTTGCAGCAGTGGCAATGCAGTAATTGTGGGTGACTTCAATCTGCATCTATATTGGGTAAACCAACTGAGCACTGCAGTTGTGGAGAATGAGTTTCTGGAATATATTAGAGATTACTTTTTACAGCATTGTGTTGAGGAGCCAAATGGAGGACATGCTGTTTCAGATCCAGAATTATGTGATGAAATAAAATTAATTAATAATCTTGTTGGAACCTTTAGGGATATGATAGAATTTGCTATTACATTCACAAGTGAGGGGGTTCATTCTGAAGCAAGGATATTATATCTGAATAAGGGAAGTTATGAAGGTGTGAAGCACAAATTGATTGAGGTGGATTTGGAAAATTCATTACAAGGGTTGATTGTACATAGGCCATGGATAGACTTTAAAGAAATATCATACAAATTACAGAAACTGTATATTTCTTCAACCAGAAAAACTCAAAAAAAGTCAATCAACCATAGCTAACAAAGGAAGTCAACTGCTTGTAAAAGGTTAAAAGATTTACAAATATGCCAGAAATAGTAGTAAACTTAAGAATTGGGAGGCTTTTAGACTACAAGAAAGGGGAATCAAGAAACAGATAAAGGAAGAGAGGTAGAATATGAATGCATGCAATCAGAAAAATAGAAGCAGACTGTGAATGTTTCTACAGTTACATTTAAATAGGAAACATTTACCGACACAAATGTGGTTCCATTACAAGTAGAATCACCCGTCCTCATAACAAGGAATAAAGAAATTACAGAAAAGCTAAATGATTACTTGTGTCTGTTTTTACTGAGGAAGGTACAAAAAAACTCCCAGAATTAGAAATTCAAGAGACTAGATAAAATGAGTTGTTCAAGGAAATTAGTATTAGAAGGAAGAAATTATTAAAGAAATTATTGGGGCTGGGAGGTAATTGGAACCTGATATTCAATATCCCAGAGTACTGAAGAAGGTGACTACAGAGAAAGTGGATGCATTGCTAATCATTTCCCAAAATGCTACAGATTCTGGAATGATTCCTGTGGACCAGAATGTAGCAAATTTCACCCCATTATTTAAGAAGGGGACAAAAGAGAAAACAAGGAACTGTAGACTGTTAGCCTTATAGTAGGTGGGAAAATGCTACATCTATTAAATTTCATCCAGCCCTGGAGATTTAAGTGCTTTTAAGACTATCAGCTCACTCAGAACCTTCTTTCTTCTACACTAAAATGGTAAAGGACCATTTATAAATCTAAGGACTATGGGAGGAATTTTTGTACTTTTGGAAAAATGTTATTGGAACTCATTGTGAGTTGTGTTTGTACTGTTGCTTTGCAAGCAGTGGGAGAGGAGAGATAAGCTGGTACGGTACCAGGAAGTACGCAAAAGTGAGATCCGGCCAGCAACAGGTAGCTGATTGGTTTGTGAAACTGTGACTAGTTATGGACATCGAAGATTATCAGCCTGATGACAGCTTTCAGATTGTCTTCTGGCAGATAAACAGTCAAGGGGTGGGTGTGGTGTTACAGAAAATTTGGAAAGCCTTCTGACTTCTGGGATGGCAGATTCTGTGTCTCTATCTGTCTGCAACAATGTTTTTAAAACATGAAGAAAGACAGTTCTTTTCTCCCATCAGCTGCCATAAGCTATTGCTTTTAACCAATTACTGAAACTTTGTAATTAGTAGAACAATCACCTTGTGCCTTCTACAAAGAAGCTAAAGAACCTGATGAAAGGGCACTGAAGAACTGAAATTTTGAGAAGCAAACGGAACATCATATTGAAGGCTGCAAACTGCTGCTATTGACCTGTTTTGCAGCTTTTTCTCTCTATGTATAACACCAACTTCTTTTTTGTTTATCTGTGTCTATGTGTGCACGTGGCAGTTTGAAAGGAAACTACAGTTTCAACTAGTAGAGTTACACTTTTGACAGTTCACTGTTCTTTTTACCTGTGGCTAGATCTCATTTACTTATAATAAACAGTTCTGTCTGACAATTTCTAATTCTGACAGACTTTTTGTACTTTCTTCAGTTAAAACAGACACAAAGTAATCCATTGGCTTCTCTGCCTTTTCTTTATTCCCCATTATAAAATCACTTGATTCTGACTGTTTGCAACATTCATGTTAGCCAAATGTTAATCTTTTTATGAACCTTGAAAACACTAGCACTGAATACAGTAGTCCAGTCAGTGTCTCCTGTTAACATGATTTTATCAGACAGGTAAATCAGGGTCTTTAAATACTTTCATTAAACAATTAGCTTTTACACCTCCCTGGGAGTACCAGGGCTCATGAATCAGTTCACTTTCCCAAGTGATTGAAGAAGAGATAGGGGGCTTTTGTCAGATTATATTGAAACAAAAGCAATGAGGATTTGAATGTGGTATTAGTAAGTGATACTCATAAAGAAAGCACCAGGTTCTGCACTGTAAATAAAAAGCAGCACTGGAAATTGCAACAAACTTCCTACAGATGGCAGAGTTCTCCCTAACAGACTTAAGTGAAACCAAAATGGCCCAGGTAATAGTGCTCGCAAAGAAGATACCTGTTAACACCACTACGCGGACATAATTTAAGTTCCATCACAGCATTTGGGTTCAGTGGACATATAAGAAAGACCAAGTACTCTGGGACATGAAACATTTGAATCGGGTAGAATTTTGCTACAGTTAAAGAAGCTTATACATGAGGAAAAACTAAATCAAGTTGAAATAAAAAATGCTCAAGGTAGAATTCCAGTGGGAATAAAAAGACAAAGGAAAATGAAAAAAAAATAGAATTAGAATTGCAGGTCAAAAAGGAAAAGAACAAGAAGGAACTTAAATTTAAAATACTACAGATGACAAACGAGACATCAAATGCTGATGGGGAGAATCTGAGAAATAATCTGAAGTCTAGTCAGGAAATATTTAGGTTTGTACAGACCTTACTAAAATTTGAGGAGGGCATGGAGGCATTTTTTATGCCCTTTTTAGAAAATATCAAGTCAAATGAACTAGTCAAAGGAAAACTGGACAGTACTCATGCAGAGTAGGTTGATAGAGAAAGCACAAGAAATTTACGCTACACTGTCAAAAGTGGCTTTTATGATACTAAAATTATGAGATAGTTGCTTCTGAGCTAGCGCCTGAGGCATATAGATAAAGGTTTTGGAACTTAAGGAACCAATCTAAGAAAATACACCATGAATTTGAAAGGGTTAAACATTGAAATTTTGATAGGTAGATACGAGCAATTGAACATGGATGTAGTTCTCAGAGATGATTATCTTAGGGGAGTTTGGGGCAGGCTGATGATACCACCTTAATGGGTTGGATCTCAAATAACAAGACAGAATACAGGAAAGCGACACCTAGTGATATGGTGTAAAGACAACAATCTCTCCCTCAATCAACAAAACAAAGGAGCTGGCCATCAACATCAGGAAGCGGAGTAGAGGACATGTCCCTGTCTATATCAATGATGATGAGGTGGGGGTAGTTGAGACTTCAAGTTGCTAGGAATAAATATCCACCAACAATCCATCCTAGTCCACCCATGTTGAAAAATCACTCCAACGCCTCTAGCTCCTCAGAAGGCAAAGGAAATTCAGCATGTCCACAGTGACTCTCACCAATTTTTGTAGATGTACTATAGAAAGCATCCTATCTGGACGGATCTCAGTTTGGAATGGCAACTGCTCTGCCCAAGACTGCAAGAGGTTACAGAATTGTGAACACAGCAGAGTCCATTATAAAAACCAGCCTTCCTTCCACTGACTCCATCTACGCTTTCTGCTGCCTTGAGAAGCGGCCAACATAATCAACGGCCCCTCGCACTCTGGTTATACTCTCTTCCACCCTCTTCCATCAGTCAGAAGATACAGAAGTTTGAAAACACATACAATCAGATTCAAGATAACGAAATGTGAGGCTGGATGAACACAGCAGGCCCAGCAGCATCTCAGGAGCACAAAAGCTGACGTTTCGGGCCTAGACCCTTCATCAGAGAGGGGGATGGGGTGAGGGTTCTGGAATAAATAGGGAGAGAGGGGGAGGCGGACCGAAGATGGAGAGAAAAGAAGATAGGTGGAGAGAAGAGTATAGGTGATTCAAGAACAGCTTCTTCCTTGCTTTTATAAGATTTATGAACTGACTTCTCATATATTAGATTTGATCTTTCTCTGCAACTTCTCTGTAGCTGTCACACTATATTCTGCATCCTGTTATATTATCCTGATGTAAGGTATGATTTGTCCAGTTAGCGAGCAAAACAATACTTTTCACTGTATCTCAGTACATGTTACAACAATAAATCAAATCAAATCAAAATCAATCAACAATAATGGATGATGGTTAGGAGCAGATCCATAAACCAAAACCTTTATTCAATCACTTTCATAAATTCAAAAGGAATAGAAAGTGAAAGAGTGAAAAGAAGGCAAATAGCTAAGATAAGGGATGGATAACCAGTGTGCCCTAACATCAAAAAGCAAAGTACTGATGGTGTGGGTGAGAATCAATAACCAAAGTGTTTCCATTATAACAAAGAGGGTCACATTCATACAAAATGCTAGAAGTTGCAAGGGAAGCAATGAACAAAGAACAAAGAAAGTTACAGAACAGGAACAGGCCCTTCAGCCTTCTAATCCTGCGCCGATCCAGAGCCTCTATCTAAACCTGTTGCCTATTTTCCAAGGATCAATATCCCTCTGCACCCTGCCCATTCATCTATCTCTCTAGATACACCTTAAATGATGCTATCGTGCCTGCCTCTACCACCTCCACTGGCAACGTGTTCCAGGCACCCACTACCCTCTGCGTAAAGAACTTTCCACACATATCTCCCTTAAACTTTTCCCCTCTCACCCTGAAATCATGATCCCTAGTAACTGAGTCCCCCATTCTGGGAAAATGTTTCTTGCTATCTACCCTGTCTATACCTCTCATGATTTTGTAGACCTCAATCAGGTCCCCCCTCAACATTCGTCTTTCTAATATAAATAATCCTAATCTACTCAACCACTCTTCATAGCTAGAACCCTCCATACCAGGCAACATCCTGGTGAACCTACTCTGCACCTCCTTCAAAGCATCCACATCCTTTTAGTAACATGGCGACCAGAACTGTACACAGTATTCCAAATGTGGTCGAACCAAAGTCCAATGCAACTGTCACAATACCTGCCAACTCTTGTACTCGATACCCCGTCCGATGAATGTAAGCAAGCGTATGCCTTCTTGACCATCGACCTGTGTTACCACCTTCTGGGTACAATGGACCTGTACATCTAGATCTCTCTGCATCAATTTTCCCCAGGGCTTTTCCATGTACTATATAGTTCGCTCTTGAATTGGATCTTCTAAAATGCATCACCGTGCATTTGCCCAGACTGACCTCCATCTGCCATTTTTCCTTCCAACTCTCCAATCTACCTATATTCTGCTGCATTCTCCAACATCCCCTTCACTATCTGCTACTCCAACAATCTTAGTGTCATCTACAAGCTTGCTAATCAGACCACCTATACATTCCTCCAGATCATTAATACCAGAGACAATATGGATTTCATGAGTCCAGAAAGGGAACTCAGAAAGAAAACTGATTAAATTGTAGTTTTTTTATGCAGAGAGAGCATAAATGTTCTGCAAAGTGGTCACTCAGTCTGCACTTTGTTTCCCCAATGTAGAGGAGACCACATTGTGAGCAGCAAATATAGTAGCCAAGATTGTGTGAAGTGCAAATAAAATACTGGTTAACCTGCAAGGTATGTTTGGGTCCTCGGATAGTGAAGAGGGAGAAGTAAGCAGGCATGCGTTATACCTTATGTGACTGCAGGAGAGGTGCCGTGAGGCTGTAGGCTTCTGTCTGAAAAAAAAGACCTTGAGCTTCCAGTTGCTTACCACTTCAATACATTACCGTATTCTTTGGCCAACATCTCTGTTCAAAGTTTTGGCAAAGATCTGTAGCTCAGGTTGTGGGTGGGATTGTTGACTTGCTCGCCAAGCTGGCTTGTTCTCGTTCAGGCATTTCATCACCATGCTAGGTGATGTCATCAGTGGAGTCTCCGATGAAGCAATGTTCTTCTACTCCACTTGGAATTTATACTGCTTGGTCCGTTATGGTGAATTGTGTCATTTCCGTACAGACTTAACTGATGATGTCACCGAGCATGGTGGCGAAACGTCTGAACGAGAACAAGCCAGCTCAGCGAGCAAGTCAACAACTTCAACGCCTCTGTCTCAGGCTTGCTGCAGTGCTCCAATGAAGCTGGAAGAACAGGTCCTCATCTTCCATTTGGGGACCGTGCATCCTTTTGTACTTTATATCAAGTTCAACAATTTAGGTCTTGAACACCTTTTCCCATGCTTACCCCACCCTCACACACCAGGCCTTGACATCAAATGGACTGCTCCCACACGCGATACATTGTCAACTACTAATAGCCCCCATTAGCAGCTATTCATTCCCCCAGACTGACATTTAACCACTTTTTTGTCTGTCCAGCTGTTTTTCTCTCTCTTTGGGTTTTATCTCCACCTAGTATTTTCTCTCCCCTGACCCCGCATTTCTCCATTCCACCTTCATATAAAAGCCATCCTTTTCCTAGCTGCCATCAGTTCTTAAGGAGAGTGACTAGACCCAAAACGTTAACTCTGATTTCTCTTCACAGCCGCTGCCAGACCTACTGAGATTTTCCAGCAATTTCTGTTTTTGTTTGTATTGTTGGCCTTGCAAGGTGAACATCTGAAACTGAAATTCGGTGGGCCATAGAAGGTAAATAGAAAGGTTGGTAACCTGACTTTTCTGATAAAAACTCCTGATTGTAGGAAGAAGAATCAGTTACATCATTTAAGTATGTTGAAATGGTATCATCGCCAGGAAAAGGATAAGGTGGATCAAATGTATCAGGCGGTAACAGTAGTGGAGGTTGACAGTCAATGTTAGTGAGGTCGGAGAATTACGCAGTTCTCAATGCAAATCTCCCATAACGTGACAAGCCACACAGAAATACTGGAGCAGTCGGGCACATATTTAGAGAAAGGTCAGTGAGGGTGCAGGAGGGCATCCTGAAAGATTACTTAGAATATTTTAAGGTAATCTATAGATATACCTGGATGCATTACATTAACTAGCATATGTGGAGATAGGAGAGTCAGGACCAATAAAACAACATCCTTATTGGCTGAGCCCAGAAAAACAAGACCAGATTCAGTACAATCTATAATGTGGGGTGGCACGGTGGGTCAGTGGTTAGCATTGCTGCCTCACATCACCAGGGGCCTGGATTCGATTTCACCCTACATACCGTCTGTATGGAATTTGCACATTTTCCTCATGTCTGTGTGGGTTTCCTCTGGGTTCTCCAGTTTCCTCCCACAGTCCAAAGATGTGCAGGTTAAATGGATTGGCCATGCTAAATTGCCCATAGTGTTCAGATATGTAGATTAGGGGGATAGGTCTGGGTGGGATGCTCTTTGTGTCAGTGTTGGGCCACAGGGCCTGTTTCCACACTGTAGGGATTCTAAGATTCTACAGAATCGCCTAGACAAAGTAGCTGGAGTTCACCAGTGATGTTCAGTCCTAGATGTAAAACAGAAATAATGAGAATTTTAGGAATGCATAGGCTTTATTGCAAATTTGTGTGTAATTTCAAATTAAATGCAAAAGGAACAAGAGGAAGTGGAATGATCACCAGAAAAGGAAAAGGAGGAGGAGAGGGGACCTAATTGAGGTATACAAGATAATGACAGGCATAGATAGAGTTGATAGCCAGAGACTATTTCCCAGGGCTGAAATGGCTAACACGAGGGGTCATAGTTTTAAGCTGGTTAGAGGAAAGTATAGAGGGGATGTCAGAGGCGGGTTCTTTACACAGAGAGTTGTGAGAGCATGGAATGCGTTGCCAGCAGTAGTTGTGGAAGCAAGGTCATTGGGGGCATTTAAGAGACTGCTGGACATGCATATGGTCACAGAAATTTGAGGGTGCATACATGAGGATCAATGGTCGGCACAACATAGTGGGCTGAAGGGCCTGTTCTGTGCTGTGCTGTACTGTTCTATGTTCTATGTTAATACTAGACAGCCTTTGAAAAAGCGAAGGCAATCTTTAGAAACAAACCTAATTTTTTCCAGACTCTTCAAAATGGTGATTGACACGAGTGAACATAGAACATAGAACATAGAACATAGAACAGTACAGCACAGAACAGGCCCTTCAGCCCACAATGTTGTGCCGACCATTGATCCTCATGTATGCACCCTCAAATTTCTGTGACCATATACATGTCCAGCAGTCTCTTAAATGACCCCAATGACCTTGCTTCCACAACTGCTGCTGGCAACGCATTCCATGCTCTCACAACTCTCTGCGTAAAGAACCTGCCTCTGACATCCCCTCGATACTTTCCACCAACCAGCCTAAAACTATGACCCCTCGTGCTAGCCATTTCTGCCCTGGGAAATAGTCTCTATCTCAACTCTATCTATGCCTCTCATTATCTTGTATACCTCAATTAGGTCCCCTCTCCTCCTCCTTTTCTCCAATGAAAAGAGACCGAGCTCAGTCAACCTCTCTTCATAAGATAAGCCCTCCAGTCCAGGCAGCATCCTGGTAAACCTCCTCTGAACCCTCTCCAAAGCATCCACATCTTGCCTATAATAGGGCGACCAGAACTGGACGCAGTATTCCAAGTGCGGTCTAACCAAAGTTTTATAGAGCTGCAACAAGATCTCACGACTCTTAAACTCAATCCCCCTGTTAATGAAAGCCAAAACACCATATGCTTTCTTAACAACCCTGTCCACTTGGGTGGCCATTTTAAGGGATCTATGTATCTGCACACCAAGATCCCTCTGTTCCTCCACGCTGCCAAGAATCCTATCCTTAATCCTGTACTCAGCTTTCAAATTCAACCTTCCAAAATGCATCACCTCGCATTTATCCAGGTTGAACTCCATCTGCCACCTCTCAGCCCATCTCTGCATCCTGTCAATGTCCCGCTGCAGCCTACAACAGCCCTCTACACTGTCAACGACACCTCCAACCTTTGTGTCGTCTGCAAACTTGCTGACCCATCCTTCAATTCCCTCGTCCAAGTCATTAATAAAAATTACAAACAGTAGAGGCCCAAGGACAGAGCCCTGTGGAACTCCACTCACCACTGACTTCCAGGCAGAATATTTTCCTTCTACTACCACTCGCTGTCTTCTGTTGGCCAGCCAATTCTGTATCCAAGCAGCTAAGTTCCCCTGTATCCCATTCCTCCTGACCTTCTGAATGAGCCTACCATGGGGAACCTTATCAAATGCCTTACTGAAGTCCATATACACCACATCCACAGCTCGACCCTCATCAACCTTTCTAGTCACATCCTCAAAAAACTCGATAAGGTTTGTAAGGCATGACCTACCCCTCACAAAGCCGTGTTGACTGTATTTGATCAAGCCATGCTCTTCCAGATGGTCATAAATCTTATCCCTCAGAATCCTTTCTAACACCTTGCAGACGACAGACATGAGACTTACCGGTCTATAATTGCCGGGGATTTCCCTATTTCCTTTCTTGAAGAGAGGAATTACATTTTCCTCTCTCCAGTCCTCAGGTACGACTCCAGTGGAGAGCGAGGATGCAAAGGTCTTCGCAAGTGGCGAAGCAATTGCATTTCTCGCTTCCCAAAGCAGCCGAGGACAAATCTGATCCGGGCCTGGCGACTTGTCAATCTTAATGTTTGACAAAATTTTCAGCACATCAGCTTCGTCTATCTCTATCCATTCCAGCATGCACACCTGCTCTTCAAAGGTTTCATTCACTACAAAGTTGGTTTCTTTCGTAAAGACAGAAGCAAAAAACTCATTTAGGGCTTCCCCTACCTCCTCAGGCTCCACACACAAGTTCCCTATGCTATCCCTGATCGGCCCTACTCTTTCTTTGACCATTAATTTGAGGACAGCAGCAATCTTGTTACAAGGCGATAAGGCATGAATAAAGAAATCAGTGGATATTTTTCGAAGAAAACCAATATCAGATGAAGTACTCTACAGTTTAAAAAAAAGAGAGGCTGGAGTTATTATTGACTCTTCAATACTTTTAAAAGTCTATGTCTGACATGGTAACAAAGAAACATTAATATGCACTGGCCATAATCCCATTTGGTATTCGTTTAAAATTCTAAATGCAAGCCTATTCATATGAAGTCTGTTTTTTAAAACATTTAATATAAAAATTATTACAGCAAAAGAAATTGTGATTGCAGATGCAGTGTTCCCAGTGGAAAATTGTAGATCAAGAATATAAGGAATGCTGAAAGACTATATAACGTTGTATATGTGGAAAAGAATTTGCATGGATTTGAGGCTTATATTTTGCGTTTCATACACTCAAAAGTATTTTTGAAATAGTGTTTCCTCTCTTGTTTAGGTGGAAGCATGTAAAGACAGCGCTTTTTATTTTTCGTCATTTTAAAGATTCTGGACTAAAATAGAAAAGCATTGTTTTTAAAACCAAGTATTGTGGAAGGAATTGCTGCCCTTTGAAAACAAGTTACTGGAACACATTGTGAGTTATTTTTACACTGTTGCTTTGCAAACAGTGAGATAAGATGGCATGGCTGGAGTGCCTGAAGTGGCATTCAACCAACAACAGGTTTGTGCAATTGTGACCAATTGCAGATACAAAATGCTAGACGATTGGCTCCTGGACAGCTGGGCAGCCAGGGATTTAACTGGGAGAGGCCCCCCTAAACGTTGGAACAGCAGGTTCTGTGTCTTTATCACTCTGCAGTAGAAGTATCTGAAATGAAGAAAGCCAGTTATTTTTTGAGTCTGTCTGAATTTGAGTAGGGATTGACAACAGGATTAGAGTTTCAACTCGTAGAGTTATAAATTGACAGTTCATAGTTTTGTTTATCTGTACCTATAGCTTATTTATTTGGAATAAACAGGAATTTCGTTAAGTACCAGAACCTGGTCAATGTTTGTTGTTAACCTGATTCCATGAGACAGGTAAATAGGGTACTGCACATTTTCCCCAGTGGATCATAACATTATAAATGACGTGATAAATGGCTATTTGGATAATAATGATCTGATTGGGGCTGGTCAGAGCAGATTTGCAAATGGGAAATTGGGTTTGATAAGCTTGTTGGAAGTTTTTGATGATTTACTGATAAAATTGATAAAGGGGAATTGACAAATATAGTACATTTGGATTTTCAGACAGCTTTTATAAAGAGCTAATGAAATAGCAGCTTTTGTTACACGAATGTTATTGTTGAGTTATGTTATTTGAGTTTCGAAATGCCCTGGCCACATTCTGAAGATTTATGAATCAACTTTTAATTAATGTGCCTAACTGAAGTAACTGTGATATTTAGACTATGTATTAAACAACACCTGAGAAGGACACATATATCTATTTACTTTTTAAGACTTACAGATAGCAGTTTAACAATAAATGATGCCAAGAATGAGTTCATAAAAGTGAGAGTAACTTACCTGGACACATTGCAGGGCAATGACAAGTGTTTCTACGAACAGCGAAAGTGAACGCTCTCACAGAATTCTGCATTTCTAAAACAAATCAGGCAATTAAGAGATTACTGGGCATGAGCAGGTTTTTTCAGAAATTCATGCCTAACTTCAGCACTGTAACTATACTTCTAACAGATTTATTGTAAAAACAGGCAAATGTAATATGGTCACAATGGGCACCAAACAGCTTTTGAGAAGCTGAAGACAATTCTAATGAAAGACTTGGTGGTAGTCATCCCTGATCTTACTTTTAAAATGGCAATTGATGCTAATTACTTGTAGGCGAATGTGATCTTGGTACAAGGTGATGAATCAAGAATAGAACATAGAACATTACAGCACAGTACAGGCCCTTCGGCCCTCGATGTTGTGTCGACCTATCATACCGATCCCAAGCCCATCTAACCTACACTTATTCCATGTACGTCCATATGCTTATCCAATGACGACTTAAATGTACCTAAAGTTGGCGAATAGTGAGGCCAATGATGTATTTTTCTAATAAACTGAACCAGAAGAACGGGATTCAAATAGTTAGATAGTTGTTTTTGACTGGCATAGACACAGTGGGCCAAAGGGCCTTTTTCTGTGCTGTAGATCTATGGCTACAACTCCACTGTGAAGTACTCCACTGTGGAAAAGAAGACAACATCCATCATAACCATAAGGAAATACGAATATGCACAGACCACAACTCTTTGTAGAGTGATTTAAAAACTGAAATGCAAAATGATTTTGATGAAGCTTTTTGATTCAAGGGCTGCTCCTAACTATTGGAAAAAATAAAGTAATTACAGAACTAGTAGTGAGAACGTAATTATGTTGGAACGTTCCTTCATAAAAATGTGTCCAGACGAATGGATATAATGTGTTTTAATGTATAAATGTCACGTTTACTTTGTATTGAAACACATTTAGAAACGGTGTTCCATCTCTTCAAGGGTGGAGGCAAGAAATGTCAAGAATTTTTTTTGGAATATAAACTGGGAAAAATGAAAGTTTGAATGCTACTGTGTTACAGAGAATGTGTCTGGTGCTTCTTATTAGCAACTCAAAGGTCAAATGTGAAACTGTATGATGTTCACTTGTAGGACACACAATGTTTGGAGAAAGTGGAGTTTTTGAGAGACAAACTAGCACCAGATGCCTTTGGATTGATAAGCTGCTTAGCAAGAGTCGTTGGATTTTTAAGTTGCAGTCTGTCACAGACCTGAGAAGCGACAGATGAACATAGATTTCCAGCAAGCAAATATGTAAAACTTTCTTCTTCATCCTTTGTACATGAAAAAAAACAAACTCAAATACATTGAAAAGAATAACTTTTTACTCAACAAAGACCTAGATCCAACTGATTAGCTCCCTGAGTGCATTCTATTGCTTCACAACTTTTCATCACCAGGCTTTGCGGGACATTGGTCGGCCACATTTGGAATATCGCGTTCAATTCCATGCTCCTTGCTATACAAAAGATGTTATTAAACTTGAAAGGGTTTAAAGGCTTGAGAAAATATTTACAAAGATGTTGCTAGGATTGGAGCATTCAAGTTACCGGGAGAGGGTGAATAAACAGAGGCTATTTTCCCTGGAGCATCAGAGGTTGAGGAGTGACCTTATTGAGGTTTATAAGATCATGAAGGTCGTGGATAGAGTGAATAGTCCAGGTCTTTTCCCCAAGGTACGAAAGTCCAAAACTGGAGGCCACAGGTTTAAGATGAGAGGGAAAAGATTTAAATGGGACCCAAGGGGCAACCTTTCACACAGAGGGTGGTGCATTTTTGGAATGAGCTGCCAGAGGAGGTAGTGGAGCTTTATAAAATTACAACATTTAAAAGACATCTGGATGGTTATATGAATAGAAAGGGTTTAGAGAGATATGGGCCGACTGCCGGCAAATGGGACTAGATCAATTTAGGATATCTGGTCAGCATGGACAAGTTGGATTGAAGGGTCTGATTCCATACTGTACATCTCTGTGACTCTGTAAAAGCCTAAAGAAATGCAAGGAGGTCACCTCATTTTCTACCGATGCAGTTTGGACTGTTGATCCATAGAATATATTGCTTGTTGCCTGGGTCTTCTACTAATTTTGCAATATTGCATGCAATTTCGGTTTCCCTCCTATAGGAAGGATGTTGCGAAACTATAAAGGGTTCAGAAAAGATTTACGGGGATATTGCCAGGGTTTTGAGGGTTTGAGGATGAATAGACTGTGACTGTTTTCCCTGGAGTATTGGAGGCTCAGGGTTACCTTTTAGAGGGTTATAAAATCATGAGGGGCATGGATAGGATAAATATACAAGGTCTTTTTCCCAGCATGGGGGATTCCAAAACTAGAAGGCATTGGTTTAAGGTGAGAGGGAAAAGATATAAAAGGGACCTAAGGAACAACCTTTGCAGGCAGAGGGTGGTGCGTATATGGAATGAGCTCCCAGAGGAAGTTGTGGTGGCTGGGTATGATTACAATATTTAAAAGGAATCTGGATCAGTATATGAATAGGAAGGATTGAGAGTCTTATGGGCCAAATGCTGGCAAATGGGACTAGATTTATATAGGAAAACTGGTCAGCATGGACAAGTAAAACTGAAGGGCCTGTTTCCATGCTGTTATATCTCTGAGCATATATTTCTGCGGAGCTGTCTATCTAGTCTGACCTATTTGTGATTTATTGTGCACATATTTGGGTTTAAAGGGAATATGATTTAAGTTTGCGATGTTACAGTTCATAATCTGTTTTGCCATTTATTAAATGATGTTTGTCAATAAACAAAAATGTAATTATTTATCAAAAACAACAAGTTGTGTTACTTTCATTTGTTTTAGATAGTAGTCATATTAACCATCTTGGTCATTCAAACATTTGTGATGGCTAATGAACAAGTGGGGTTTGATTACCAGTGTAATCCTCTCCTCTGGGCCATGGAACATTGTGCACAAATAAGGACAAAGGCCTGAGTCAGGGACAGCACCATGGTGTGTGATTTCTGTCCCTGTCTGTAACGGCTGTGATATCATACTGCCGTGATGTTATCTGTGTCCTCATCTCATCTGCTTTGTTTTCTATACTGCTTGCATCAATGAAGATACCCTTAAGCGTTGACAACCTTTTCAAAGAATTCCTAATCTGTTTCCTCTGCTCTTCAGATCATTCACTAATTTTACTAGCAAACCTCTGCAAGGATTTTCATCCTGGACCTGTTGAAGTGCAGACTGCATGGTTTATTAAGTTCCCAGAATTGGTCCCAATGCCCCAGGAATCCAAAGCTCTCTCAACTTGCACCATCTCTCCAGTCATGTACTCATCTGCTCTAATCTCCTACTATTATGCTTGATAGGCTGTGATATTGTGCATAATCAAGAGATTAATACCTTTAAGATCTGTTTTTTAATCTCTTGCTTCCTGAAACTCAACTTTTTTTCCCAAACAGTGTCACTGGAACTCATCTAGATCATGAGCTCGGGCTATTCGCCATGCCTCCTCCAGAATGTTCTGCAGCCACTCAGTGGCATCCAGGAGCCTGGCACCAGGAAGGCAAAAACCAGCAGGGTCCAGGCCCGGAGCGTCAGCCTTCCTGCTCCTCTTATGCGGCTTGACCTGCTGTGTTCATCCAGCTCTACATGTCGTTATCCCAGATTCTCCAGCATCTGCAGTTCCTACTATCTCTGAGGCAAGAACCTGCGTTTGTGTACGTGGCTAAAAAAAAATTGCCTGCTGTCTGCAATAAATACAGAACTGCCTAGATCTACTGGTTTAGCAGATTTCCTCGCAATCCACGCGTAGCTCAGCCACCCATGATACCACGGGCAATCCTCTGGCTGCATGTCCCCTGGACGAACCACCAACCTCAACAGTATTCACAACTGAATACTTAGTTGGAGAGTGGGACACACTCAAGGCAATGTGCGTTATCTGCCTGTTTACTCTTCAATGTCCGGTGAGCACCTTCGTCTTCTTGTCTGTGGATGTTAACTGGATGGTTGTGTGTGTGGGTGTGTGTGTGTGTGTGTGTGTGTGGGTGGGGGTGTGTGTGTGTGTGGGTGGGGGTGTGTGGGTGGGGGTGTGTGTGTGTGGGTGGGTGGGTGTGGGTGTGGGTGGCTGGGGGTGTGTGTGTGTGTGTGGGTGGCTGGGGGTGTGTGTGTGTGTGTGTGTGTGTGTGTGTGTGTTTGTCTGTGGGGGGGGGGGAATGCAATGCAATGCAGTAGTGACGGTTGTTGCTTAAATCCTGAAACACAAGGTCCGAGCTCCTGCTGATGCTTCCTGTGCAGACGGTTAGCCAGGGCGCGGGAAGGATCCTGGAGTTCCCACACCCTCAAGGTTGAGCCTCCGTTACCCCGTCATTGCTTATCAATTCCAGGCCCTGCTATCGCTCATCATTCCACTGGTTCACCGATCTCCCCGTTGCCGATGGAGCCTTGGCCTTGGTTCTGAACCGTGCGCCCACGCGGTCTCTGGGCCTTCTCGGCTTGTCTCCGGGTCTTCACAGGCCGGCGTAAGTGCAACCCTTCGGCCATAATGACGGGACATCGGGAAGGCGTGCGTTCCGCAAGCCGAGGAACAGCGTTCGCCTGCGGTACCGGCAAACAGCAAGACCACCGCACCCTCACCACGCACAGGCCGCTCGGTGTGCGTCATGACGCCACACGCCACGTCCAAGCCCGCCGGGCAGGCAGAGCCGCAACGGCGCACGGCGTGATGGTGTCATTGGAAGCGGTGCGCCCGGACGGGGGTACGCAGGAAGCGGTGAGGTCAGAGCGCTGGGTGAGGGCGAGGCACGGGGGGGGGATGAAGCGGAGCGCATTCTTTCGGCGGGGATAGCGGCAGAGTGGTATCGTTTGACAAGATGGCGAGTGGGGAGCTTGGGGCCTGAAGGGGAGTCCGTGGCGGGTCCCCTTTCCCCGGGGGGCTTGGCGATCGGCGTAAGCTGGTGGTGCAGCCTGGGCCTACCTTCCCCGAGAAGGGCTGGCGGCCTAGCGCGGGGTCGGTGTGAGGAGGAGAGGAGGGAGAGCCGGGTGGTGGTGGGGGTGTCGAGGGGAGGCAGGCCTTGGGCCCGCCATGAAGAGACAGAACGAGCGCGACTCGAGCCCCAGCTCGGCTCCAGGCAGCGGGAGAGCGGCCAAGAGGCCCCGGGAACGGGAGAGAGAGCGGGAGGGCCGGTCCGCCAGGGAGGAAGGTGACACGGGCCGAGGAGGAGGCGGCGGCGGCAACTATCACAAGGCCGGCCTGAGCGCCAAACACCCGGGGGGTCGGAGCAGGAGCCGGAGCCGGGACAGAGCCGCGGGAGGAGGGGACAAATCCAATAGCAACAGCCGCAGGGAGGAGAGGGGGGACCACCATCACCACCACCACCACCATGAGACTGTTAGCTCTGCCAGGTTGCCCACTGCCAGGTCCAGCTCTGCCCAGAAAAACAAAGGTGACAGTAGCAGGCCTGCTGGCCTCGAGTACAAGACCCTGGTGATCAGCAACCTGGGCTCGCAGTTGACGGACGAGGCGGTGGAGGATGGTCTCTTCCATGAGTTCAAGAAATTTGGGGAGGTGAGCGTTAATGCAGCACACACCCCTGAAGGGGGCCGGCTGGCATATGTCCATTTCCGGCACCACGAGGACGCTAAGGAAGCAAGGCATGCCAAGGGCCGGCTGGTGCTCTACGATCGACCCCTCAAAATTGAGCCGGTGTACCCCAAGAGGAGGAGTTGTACTCCACCCGAGGTTAACTTTGGATCTATCCACACTGGGTATCAGTATCGGCAACGTTCTTTGTCACCGGGGGCCTGCACCCTCCGAGACCAGCGGACGAGACATACTAATTATCCCATTGAGGCAGTACCACTGGCAAGGGAGAGGGAACGGTCGTTAGACTATTACGGATTATATGACGAGCGTGGGCGAGCTTACAGCTACCCTGTGCAGGAGGATGATTTGATGCCCGAGGATGACAAGCGAGCCACAAGGAACTTGTTCATTGGCAACTTGGATCACAATGTTTCAGAGACTGATCTGAGACGTGCTTTTGAGAAGTACGGCATCATTGAGGAAGTGGTCATCAAGCGCCCGCCCAGGGGGCAAGGGGGTGCCTATGGGTTCTTAAAATTTCAGAATTTGGACATGGCACATCGAGCCAAGGTAGCCATGTCAGGCCGGGTGATTGGCAGGAACCATGTTAAAATTGGATATGGCAAAGCCAACCCAACGACTCGATTGTGGGTGGGTGGGCTGGGACCCCTGACCTCACTGGCTGCACTTGCCCGGGAGTTTGACCGGTTTGGCAGCATTCGCACCATTGACTATGTGAAAGGCGACAGCTTTGCTTACATACAGTACGAGAGTTTGGATGCTGCGCAGGCTGCCTGTGCTCAGATGCGTGGCTTTCCACTTGGTGGGCCTGACCGGCGGCTGAGAGTGGACTTTGCTAAGGTGGAAGACACACGTTACCAGCAGCCGTACCCACAGGCACCGCTTCCAGTCCCCTTCGAGCTGTTGGCAGATGGTTTTGGTCGGCACCGGAGCCTGGAGCGGGAGGCCAGGACACGTGACCGGACCCCACCACTGCCCCTATATCACGAACGGGAGAGGACCTATTTGGACGGTGACTGGAGCAGCCCGGCCAAGAACCTGGAGCGCCGCAACAACACTGACGCTGTTTCCATCCGTAACCGGGACCGCTGGCTGAATGAACGGGAGAATGACCGCAGTACTGTTGCAGCCAAGCCCTGGGAAGAAAGGCGGAAGCGCCGGAGCCTTTCCAATGAGCGTGTCCGACCTGTACTCTCGCCTTTTGAGGACCGGGTGAGGGCTAAGCCTCGAGGCTCGTTGGAGCTGAGCCCAGATAAAAGGAACCGTGATGCTCGTGGGGCTGATGGCACCACTGAAAAGGAGCAGGTCATCTCTGGCCCTTTGGAGGATCGGCGTCTGCTTGTTGAGGATAAGGTGTCTTCAGATGCCCAGGACTCTGTGCAGCTTAAAAAGAAAGACAGTGAGCGCAATCACAGAACTAGTGAGATCGAGCCTGAGCATAAAGCGAGTATTGATGCTCCAAAAACAGAGACCAAGAAGCCAGCCAATTTGCTGGAGTTTGCACAGGCACTCACACTTGCCTGGAATGGTGTCCTTGTGCTCAAGAACAGCTGCTTTCCCACAAAAATGTTCACACTTGAGGGTGACGCTGCCATTACCCATTCCCTCCTCAAGGATTCTGTAACGGGTGCACGGGTGTCACAGCTGAAGATTGCTCAGCGCCTACGTCTTGACCAGCCCAAGCTGGACGAGGTGACCCGTCGCATCAAGCAGGGCAGCCCTAATGGCTATGCTGTGTTGCTCGCTGTGCAGGCTCCCCAGGGTGCTGAGGGAGGTGATGGCGCTGTGGCTGTGGAGCCTGGTCTCCAGCAGCGGCTGTTACGGAATTTGGTGTCGTACCTGAAGCAAAAGCAGGCAGCAGGAGTGATTGGCTTACCTGTTGGTGGGGTGAAGGACAAGGACAATACGGGCATGCTATACGCTTTCCCACCCTGTGTCTTCTCTCAGCAATTCCTGCAGACAGCCATGAGGACATTGGGGAAAGTGGATGAAGAGCATTTAATTGTGGTAATAGTAAGGGACTCTGTCTGAGAGAGATTACTTCATCAGGAATAAAGAGTAACTCTCTTTGGGACTGCCATTTCAGTTCTAGTGTCTTTGGGACATTGATTGCTAAACCAAACAGATGTGTGTCTGCACCAGACCTTTGGTTGTCTAAGTCTTTACTCTGTTTTTACCATTTACTGTAATAGCCCTTTTATTCCTTTTCATTGGAATTTTAGGCCAGTGCTGAACGTTGACCTTTTATTTGTTTGGTTTTTTTTAAAAAAAATTGATTGTATGAAGAAAAGTTCTGAATTGTCAGTAAAGCTACGTCTAATGTTGTATTTTTAATTCTGTTCTGTCTTTGGCTTTTCTTTTTCATTTCTAGTGTTTAGAAGTGTATAGTGAGAATGATCGATATAGTCCGATGTTCTGAAGTCCATTGTATCTTAATAACAGACACTAATGGACACCACACACTACAAAAATATGCATTTCTTTCAATAATGAGCCTCTAGTAAATTGCAGCGTGCTAACAGTGCCCAAAGTAAATAATTCTGTAAGCAAGTTAATTTAGAAAGGAGTTCAGGATCTTGCTTTTTGTTAAATCAGATTGATATTCAATTCTGTTTTTTTTTAATCTATGAGGTATTTTGTATTCCTTGGAAACTCAATTCTCCCTACCTGTTCTGTTTCCCTATGCATTTGCCTTTAGTCTATTGTTGTGAGTTATGAATTACCTCCTGTGCTGTAGGTTCTTTTAACACTAAAGCTTTTCCCATGAGATTGCTGCACCTACTTCTATCATCTCCATTCATTTGCAACTGACATGTATCTTTCTCTTTATCTCTGCCCTTGTTTAAAGCCAGTGCTTACCTGCATGTTTACTGTTCATACTCCACACCAAATAGTTTCTCTATCTGTCTGTGTCCCCCTTCTGTCCTTGCTCTGTTTGTGTTTCTCCGTGATACACTACTTAATCCTCCCTGTTTTGGCTCACATACATGGCTGCACATCTCTTTCTCCTACTTCTAGCTGTTGCTATCTGTCTGCCTCGCATTTGTGTTTTCTCGCTGCTTGTCTTTGTCTGATCGTCTTCGCTTTGCCCCTGGAATTGCAGTCTTTTCACTGGGATCACACTCCACCGCCCATGAGTATTCTCTCCCTCCCCGCCTCTCTCCCTCCCCCTCCCTCACTCGCTCTCTCGCCCCCCCCCCCCCCCCCCCCCCGCCCCAACCAATCTGTCCATATCTGTGTCTTACTCTGCACAGTTGCATCATGTTTGACCCTTCCCAACTAGATGACAATCTGTGTGTCAGTCTTTGGGTTTGCCCCTCTCCCCTCCATACAACTTTTTCACTCTACTTTTTACACTTTCCACATTTTTCTCCCTTCTTCCCTCATATAGCTGTGCCAGTCAGATTCTGTGCATCATAAGCACTTCTCCCTTCTGCATTTGTTTGCCTTTGTCCTGTGATCCTCAGCAGCTCTATTTTCCATTTCTTTTTCCGTTTCTCTTGCAGTGGCATTTTGTCCTAAACTGATAACTCCCCACTTTTCTGTTCTCTTGTGTATATCTTTTTCCCTTTCCCAACCCAGATTTCTCACATGATCTTCCTTGCATGTTTTCCTCCACCCTATCCCCATCCCCATTGCTTGCTTCTTCAGCTATCTTTTCTCTAACAGTCTTTAACTACTCACCAACTCCAGTACTACATGACTCTTGTTTGATTTGTCTCCCTTCAATTTTTACAGTTCGTCTACGGTTCCCCTTCTGTCTTCTGGTCTCTCTTTTCATCTCCTAATGGATCTCCTTCCCTTCTGGTCAGTAGCTTCCTTTGTTGTGTATTTCTAACACCTATTTCTGACTCAAGTGTGTGTGTGACTGTTTGTCTGTCTCCTCTCCACCCCTTTATACCTGTAGCACTTTCCATTCTGACTCTGTCTCTTACTGCTTTGTGTCTAGCATCCCTTATCCCTCAGTGTGTCTGCCCATGTCTTTCTTGATACTATATCTCATCCCTCTATTTTTCTTTCCCTCTAAATCATCCAGTGTCTTTCTCTCTTGTTCTTTTTCTGTTGTCAGGTTTCTGTTTCTTACATCTGTTTGTGTCAGTCTTTTCCACGTCTTTCTATGTGCACACTTCACCCTACCCCTGTCATTCCATTTCTTTCTCTTTCGCTGTCTCCCTCTCTCTTGTTTCTGCATCTTTGTCCCATCTTTCAGCTTCACCCATCCTTCTGCCCCTCTTTTCCCTACTGTTTTCCTTTATGTGTCTATTTTACTACATCTGTGTCAACGTCTTCCTGGAATTTTGCTTCTTTCTTACCTTGTAACTCTTTATTTTTCTGTCATTTTCTTTGTCTGTCTTTCTATGCCTTATAGTCCCATTCTGAATCTCCTGGCTGGCTGCCTGCCTAACCCTAACCTTATCCTTCCCAACTTTGTGTCTTTCCATTTTGCTACTCTCTAGGTTATTCTATATCCTTTCCTTGACCCCTCTCATTCTTTTCTGAAACAGTGTTACTGTCTCCTCCTTCTGACTCTGCATTTCTCTCTCCTTTATGTGGCTCTCTGTTTCTCCTGTCTTCCCATTTTTCTGCATATGTCTTTCCACCTGTCTGTAAAAACTTCTCTCTTTCCTCTTTGACTGTATCTATACATTGTGTCTGTTTCCACTCCCCTTTGTTTCTTTCAGTTTCCCTTCCTCTCTGTTTTGTTTCTTGTTCCTCCTTACCCGTCACTGCATCTCTTGCACTCCTTTCCCTTTCTGTGCGCACATCCTCCCCCCCCCCCTGCAATCTTTTATTTTCTCCCCCATGTCTCTGTGCAGCTGCCTGTTCCTCCATCATACTGTGCATGCTTTACGTGTCTTTCATTCTCTACCTCTGAACTATCTCTCTCACCCTCTTGTGTTGCTGCAAAATAAACTCTCCCAGTTTTGTGCATATTGCTGCTTCCTTCTGGGTAAATCCCACCCAGCCTCTTCCTGTATCTTCCTTTTTGTGTCTTTCTGTATATCTCACCCTTGCACCTTCCCACATACCCCCTCACCCTGTTGTCCCATGTACCTCCCACCCCATTGTCTATTTGCTCTCCCTCTTGGCTATCTCTTCCCAGCTTTTGTGATGCTCCCCATTGTTCTGAACCACTGCCAGCTTTCTTGGTGTTCTCCCTTCATCTTTATGCATCTCTCCCTCTTCCAATCTTTCTGCATCTCTCTGTCCTCCATTTTTCTGTGTCTCTCCTCCTCCCTGCCATCTTTCAACAACTTTATCCCTCCTGTCTTTCTGCACTGATACCTCACTCACTCTCCCCGTTATTCTACGTCCTTTCCGATATCCAGACTTCCTACATCTCTTTCTGCCCCATCTCTCATTCTGCTTCTATCCCATATTTCTGTGTCTCTATTATTCTATATCCTACTCTTCACCCATTTTCCTGTGATTTTGTTTTTTGCTTCCCTATCTCCCTTCCAACTTTCTGCTTTTCCCAATCTTTCTACTTTCCTCTCACCTGTCTTTCTGCTTCACTGTCTCCTCCCATCTTTCTGCCTCTATCTCTGTTTCCCTTCCATGTATCTGTTTCTGCCTCCCTCCTGTCATTCTGCCTCTTCTACCCCTTCCTTCCGTCTTTCTGCTGCTCCCTTCCAATTTTTTAGTCTCTTCTTCCCATCTCTCTGTGCCCAACTTTCTGTGTTGGTCACTTTGCCTGTGTCTTAAGACTTTCCAAGTTGGTATCTATATCATCTCTACCCCACTCACCCACTGGATTTTCTGCATCTCTCTCTCCTCATCCCTCTCAACCACAGCTTTGCAGATCTCTTATCTCTTTTCTCTATCCTATGACATCTCTTGCTTTTCCCTATCATACTTTGACTCCATCTCCCATAATTCTGCATATCCCCCCCCAACCAAACCTTTGTATCTGTGTTCAACTCCTCACCCTTCTGTGCATCTCCTTCTAATGTGTTTCCATTACATAAGCAGAAAGCTTGAATACTTTAGATAGGAAACTACAACCCCTTATTTACTTAATTGATAGTGTTCATTACAATGACATCCCATTGTAGTGGCTATTAAATGTGTAGCTTTAAGCAAGATCCAACACATTCATTTATAAGGAATTTATGGTTAGTGATTTTTTTTCCTAATCCCTCGTTAGTTTGTTGCTTTGTTTACAGCTTAACAACCTCTGTCATTCTCATGTCCTTGGCAAATCTAGCTGCCCTCTAGTTCCTGCAGTATCTTGTCCTTCTGCCTCCCCCTCCACCCCTTTTTAAAGTGAAAGGGGTTTAAGGAAAACTTCCACTGAGAAAGTGGTGGAGAATACACTTTCTGGGAGGCTAGATGAGGCAGGAAATCCCATAACCTTTAAAAGGTACTTGGATGAGCACTTGAAGGGTCATAACAGAAAGGTTTGGGTCTAGTGTGCCAATGGGTCTATGGATCTAGTGTTGTCAGTAGTGTATTTTCTGGCAGTACAGACCTAATGGGCCAAAGGGCTCTTGAATTGTACGATTCTGTCCCTGTCTTCAATCCTGCCTGCCTGTTTCCCTCTTTCTGTCCCTCCTCTTCCCTTCCTTTTGCCTTCTGGCCCCATTCTCCCATTACTTTTGCCTTCCAGCCCGATCCTTATGCCCTTCATCTTTCTTACACTGGTCTTTAGAGTAGTGCAGGCTTCAAAATATTTTGTTTCTTGCAGACTTCTTGAGATTTTTTTGCAATATTATTTGATTTTTATGCGTTGTCTTTTCATTCTCGTTTGTTAGGAGAAGGAATTACATCAATAATATCCTCAATAACTATCAATTCTCCATAAATCTTAAAGCCATTGTGTGCAAGGAAAGCATTAATTTTTTAGATGCAATGGTACTTAATTTGTGTTTGCTGTTGTAACAATTTAACAGAATAATAAAATGTGAGGCTGGATGAACACAGCAGGCCAAGCAGCATCTCAGGAGCACAAAAGCTGACGTTTCGGGCCTAGACCCTTCATCAGAGAGGGGGATGGGGAGAGGGAACTGGAATAAATAGGGAGAGAGGGGGAGGCAGACCGAAGATGGAGAGTAAAGAAGATAGGTGGAGAGAGTATAGGTAGGGAGGGGTTAGGTCAGTCCAGGGAAGACGGACAGGTCAAGGAGGTGGGATGAGGTTAGTAGGTAGATGGGGGTGCAGCTTGGGGTGGGAGGAAGGGATGGGTGAGAGGAAGAACCGGTTAGGGAGGCAGAGACAGGTCGGACTGCTTTTGGGATGCAGTGGGTGGGGGGGAAGAGCTGGGCTGGTTGTGTGGTGCAGTGGGGGGAGGGGACGAACTGGGCTGGTTTAGGGATGCAGTAGGGGAAGGGGAGATTTTGAAACTGGTGAAGTCCACATTGATACCATATGGCTGCAGGGTTCCCAGGCGGAATATGAGTTGCTGTTCCTGCAACCTTCGGGTGGCATCATTGCGGCAGTGCAGGAGGCCCATGATGGACATGTCATCTAGAGAATGGGAGGGGGAGTGGAATTGGTTTGCGACTGGGAGGTGCAGTTGTTTGTTGCGAACTGAGCGGAGGTGTTCTGCAAAGCGGTCCCCAAGCCTCCGCTTGGTTTCCCCAATGTAGAGGAAGCCGCACCGGGTACAGTGGATGCAGTATACCACATTGGCAGATGTGCAGGTGAACCTCTGCTTAATGTAGAATGTCATCTTGGGGCCTGGGATAGGGGTGAGGGAGGAGGTGTGGGGGCAAGTGTAGCATTTCCTGCGGTTGCAGGGGAAGGTGCCCGGTGTGGTGGGGTTGGAGGGCAGTGTGGAGCGAACAAGGGAGTCACGGAGAGAGTGGTCTCTCCGGAAAGCAGACAGGGGTGGGGATGGAAAAATGTCTTGGGTGGTGGGGGTGGATTGTAAATGGTGGAAGTGTCGGAGGATGATGCGTTGTATCCGGAGGTTGGTAGGGTGGTGTGTGAGAACGAGGGAGATCCTCTTAGGGCGGTTGTGGCGGGGGCGGGGTGTGAGGGATGTGTTGCGGGAAATACGGGAGACGCGGTCAAGGGCGTTCTCGATCACTGTGGGGGGGAAGTTGCGGTCCTTAAAGAACTTGGACATCTGGGATGTGCGGGAGTGGAATGTCTTATCGTGGGAGCAGATGCGGCGGAGGGGAGGAATTGGGAATAGGGGATGGAATTTTTGCAGGAGGGTGGGTGGGAGGAGGTGTATTCTAGGTAGCTGTGGGAGTCGGTGGGCTTGAAATGGACATCAGTTACAAGCTGGTTGCCTGAGATGGAGACTGAGAGGTCCAGGAAGGTGAGGGATGTGCTGGAGATGGCCCAGGTGAACTGAAGGTTGGGGTGGAAGGTGTTGGTGAAGTGGATGAACTGTTCGAGCTCCTCTGGGGAGCAAGAGGTGGTGCCGATACAGTCATCAATGTAACGGAGGAAGAGGTGGGGTTTGGGGCCTGTGTAGGTGCGGAAGAGGGACTGTTCCACGTAACCTACAAAGAGGCAGGCATGGGCTGTGGCCCATGCGGGTGCCCATGGCCACCCCCTTAGTCTGTAGGAAGTGGGAGGAGTCAAAAGAGAAGTTGTTGAGTGTGAGGACGAGTTCAGCTAGGCGGATGAGAGTGTCGGTGGAGGGGGACTGGTCAGGCCTGCGGGACAGGAAGAAGCGGAGGGCCTTGAGGCCATCTCCGTGCGGAATGCAGGTGTACAGGGACTGGACGTCCATGGTGAATATGAGGTGTTGGGCGCCAGGGAATTGGAAGTCCTGGAGGAGGTGGAGGGCGTGGGTGGTGTCACGGACGGCTGTCACATCCCACAGCTACCTAGAATACACCTCCTCCCACCCACCCTCCTGCAAAAATTCCATCCCCTCTTCCCAATTCCTCCGCCTCCGCCGCATCTGCTCCCACGATAAGACATTCCACTCCCACACATCCCAGATGTCCAAGTTCTTTAAGGACCGCAACTTTCCCCCCACAGTGATCGAGAACGCCCTTGACCGCGTCTCCCGTATTTCCCGCAACACATCCCTCACACCCCGCCCCCGCCACAACTGCCCTAAGAGGATCCCCCTCGTTCTCGCACACCACCCTACCAACCTCCGGATACAACGCATCATCCTCCGACACTTCCGCCATTTACAATCCAACCCCACCACCCAAGACATTTTTCCATCCCCACCCCTGTCTGCTTTCCGGAGAGACCACTCTCTCCGTGACTCCCTTGTTCGCTCCACACTGCCCTCCAACCCCACCACACCCGGCACCTTCCCCTGCAACTGCAGGAAATGCTACACTTGCCCCCACACCTCCTCCTTCACCCCTATCCCAGGCCCCAAGATGACATTCCACATTAAGCAGAGGTTCACCTGCACATCTGCCAATGTGGTATACTGCATCCACTGTACCCGGTGCGGCTTCCCCTACATTGGGGAAACCAAGCGGAGGCTTGGGGACCGCTTTGCAGAACACCTTCGCTCAGTTCGCAACAAACAACTGCACCTCCCAGTCGCAAACCATTTCCACTCCCCCTCCCATTCTCTAGATGACATGTCCATCATGGGCCTCCTGCACTGCCGCAATGATGCCACCCGAAGGTTGCAGGAACAGCAACTCATATTCCGCCTGGGAACCCTGCAGCCATATGGTATCAATGTGGACTTCACCAGTTTCAAAATCTCCCCTTCCCCAACTGCATCCCTAAACCAGCCCAGTTCATCCCCTCCCCCCACTGCACCACACAACCAGCCCAGCTCTCTCTCTCTCTCTCCCCCCCCCCCCCCCGCCCACTGCATCCCAAAAGGAGTCCAACCTGTCTCTGCCTCCCTAACCGGTTCTTCCTCTCACCCATCCCTTCCTCCCACCCCAAGCCGCACCCCCATCTACCCACTAACCTCATCCCACCTCCTTGACCTGTCCGTCTTCCCTGGACTGACCTATCCCCTCCCTACCTCCCCACCTATATTCTCTCCACCTATCTTCTTTACTCTCCATCTTCGGTCCGCCTCCCCCTCTCTCCCTATTTATTCCAGTTCCCTCTCCCCATCCCCCTCTCTGATGAAGGGTCTAGGCCCGAAACGTCAGCTTTTGTGCTCCTGAGATGCTGCTTGGCCTGCTGTGTTCATCCAGCCTCACATTTTATTATCTTGGAATTCTCCAGCATCTGCAGTTCCCATTATCTCTCACAAATTAACAGAAGTTTGTTTTTAAAACTAGAACACTTACACACATGAAGCCACCATGCTAAATACCTTCAATAGACAGCTGAGGTCACAGCGAAGATGTTCCTATTATATGTATGGAAAGCTTGAATATTTTAGGTAGGAAACTACAACTGCTTATTACTTAATTTAATTGGTAGCATTCATTACAATGACATTCCATTGTAGTAGCTATTGAACATGTGGCTTTAAACAAGATCTTGCACATTTATAAGGAATTTATGATTTTGTTTTCCTTATCCCTAGTTAGTTTGGTATTACTTTGTTGACAGCTTAACAACCTGACTCTTTTCTAGTATCCTTCACTGTCCTCTAGTTTCTGCAGCATCTTTCCCTCTTCCAGGCGACTCCTCACCTGCAGCCTCACTTGCCCTCCACCTCTCCTTTGGCAGATCACTTCCTTCCTGTAGCCATTCTAACAGCCACTGCTCTCCCACCTCTATCTTTGGGGCAATGGGAGCAGTTGGAAGAACAACAGAAGGGAAGTCTATGACTGCTAAGACAATAGGAGAGATTGTGATAAAGGCTTAATGGTGCAGAGACAAAGGGACTGGTGATGGGATAAATAAACATAAATCGTGCCTAGACAAAGTTTGAACTGCAGAATGAAGAATAACATACCATTTAAATACAAGGCACAATTAAAATTGGATTATGCACTGCAGAGACACAGGCTATAAACAAATCTAACAGACTAGCTCAAAGGTAGAAGTGGTGGAGGGTTACTTTTCAGACTGGAGACCTGTGACCAGTGTTGTGCCACAAAGATCAGTTCTTGGTCCACCACTTTTTGTCATTTATATAAATTATTTGGATGTGAACATAGGAGGTATGGTTAATAAGTTTGCAGATGAGAACAAAATTGGAGGTGTAGTGGACAGCAAAGAAGGTTATCTAAGAGTACAATGGAATTTTGATTAGATAGGCCAGTGGGCTGAGGAATGGCAAATGGAATTTAATTTAGATAAATGTGAGGTGTGCATTTTGGAAAGGCAAATCAGGGCAGGACTTGTACAATTAATGGTAAGGTCTTGGGGAGTGTTGCTGAAGTGTAAGTTCATATTTCCTTGAAAGTGGAGTCACAGGTAGATAAGATTGTGAAGAAGGCATTTGGCCAGCTTACCTTTATTGGTCAGTACATTGATAATTGGATTTGGAGGGTCATGTTGCAGCTCTATAGGATATTGGTTAGTTCACTTTTGCAATACTGCATGCAGTTCTGGTCTCCCTATCATAGGAAGAATGTTGTGAAACTTGGAAGGGTTCAGAAAAGATTTACAACGATGTTGTCAGGGTTGGAGGGTTTGAGCTGTTGGCTGGGACTATTTTCCCTGGAGCATTGGAGGCTGAAGAGTGACATTTGAAGTTGATAAAATTATGAGGGACATTGATAAGCTGAATAGCCAAGTCTTTTCCCAAGTTGGAGGATCCACAACTAGAGGGCATAGATTTAAAGTAAAAAGAGAAAGATTTAAAAGGTGCCTAAGGGGCAACTTTTTCATGTCGAGGGTGGTGCATGTAAAAAATGAGCTACCGGAGGAAGTGGTGGAGGCTGGGGTATATGATTAGGAAGGGTTTAGAAGGATATGGGCCAAATGCAGGCAAATGGGATGAGATTAAGTATCTGGTCGGCATGGATGAATTAGACTGAGGGTCTCTTTCCATGATGTACAACTCTGACTCATACAGCTCTCTGGGCTACATCCCACACAAATTTAATTCTGCGCATTCCTCCATTGCACCTGTATGTGATGCAACCTTCCATACCAGCATTTCCGATATGACATTTATCGTCCTCCAAGGATTCCCCTCAAATATTTCAGTTATGAGGATAGATTGAAGAAATTAGGACTGTTCTCCTTAACAAGAATGCCAACGAGATTTGACATGAAAATGAAGTTGCTAGAAAAGCTCAGCAGGTCTGGTAGCATGTGCTGCACTTCCCTCACCCCTTCTACTCGCCTAATGAGCCATGATATGGTTCTCCTACCTGCGTCCACATTCAACTAAAGATCCTTTATAATCTTACTCACCTTCAGTGTGATTCCGCCACTCTTCCCACTCGCCATTCTAAAATGCACAGTTTTGTTCACTCTTCAATCCACCCCCACCCCTGATCTACTTGATGATGATGCAAACTGCTGTACAATGGAGAGGCCAAATGCATATTCATGGATGGCAGACGTGTTATAATCCATAAAAGCCATTTGGTCCAGTGTGTCTAGACTGGCTCATTAAATGAGCATCATTACCAAGTGCTAATCTTTTGCTTTTCCCCCTATAGTCTTGCACATATTTTTATCCGAGTAATCATCCGGTGCCCTTCTGAATGCCACAGTTCCAGGCAGTGCATTCCATACCTCCACTACTCACAGTGGAAAAAGTTGTTTCTCACCCTATCTTTGCTTCCTTTACAGATCTCTAAATCTGTACCCTCTTCCTTTTATGAGCAGGAATGGTTTCTTCCTATCCACTTTATCCATGATTTTGAAAACGTACCAAATCTCCTGAAAGGGTCACCCAGACCCGAAATGTTAACTCTGTTTTTTCTGCACATGCTACCAGACCTGCTGAGCTTTTCTAGCAACTTCATTTTCATGTCAAATCTCGTTGGCATTCTTGTTAAGGAGAACAGTCCTAATTTCTTCAATCTATCCTCATAACTGAAGTTCCTCATCCTTGAAGCCATTCGTGTTAACCTGTTCTGCACACTCTCAATATATTGACATATTTGCTGTAATATGGTGCTCAGAACTGTGCACAATACTCCATTTGGGGTCTAACAAACATCATATAGAAATTCAAGCGTAACTCTTGCCCTTGTACTCTATGCACCTATTAGTGGAGCTGAGGATAACTGTATGCCTTTCTTGCCTTCTGCCTGCTCTGCTGTTTTCAATGACATACATTTATACGCATACGTCCATCTGCTCCCGTAACCCCTATTTTATTGTTTTTCGTGCTGTTCTTGCCAAAATGCATTACTTCCCACTTCTGCATTGAAACTACCAGCAAACTTTGAAATTGCCCCTTGCACACAAAGATCCCGATCATTAAAATATATATCAGGAAAAGCAGGGGTCCCAAAACTGACCCCTGGGGATCTCTGTTACAAACCTTTCTCCAGACCGAAAGATATCAATGACCAATATGCTGTCTCCTATCGTATAGTAAATTTTGTGTCCATGTTGCTATTGACCTTTTCATTCTATGACTTACGACTTTCCTCGTAAATCTGTTGTGTGGCACTGTATCAAACGCTTTCTGAAAGTCCATGTACACCACATCAACAGCATTTATTGAGTGACCCCGTCGCAGGATCCTTGGATTCAGTCTATGAACATGAACTTATGCTTTTAGCCTCCTCCCATTTTAGTTCTCCAGCTTGCTCAAACACTAACCACTCTCCCTTTGGCTGGCTACAGTGTTCCCATTTTTAGAAATCAGTTGAGAGACCAGGCTGTTTAATGATAAACAGGTGGGCCTGTTGCCCTAAATTGAAATCAACTGGTAAACCTACAATTGAAAGCTAGTCTCAGTGATGGTACCACGTGAACTATCATCGATTGTTGTTAAAAACGCATCTGTTTAACTGAAGTCCTTTTAGAAAGGAAATCTGTCATTATGCGGTCTGGCATACGTTTGACTCCAGGCCATAGCAATGTGGATGACTCTTAACTGCTCTCTGAAATGGCCCAGGCCAAATTCTAATTTCTCAGTCTCCGCATCTGTTTTCATTGCTTTTTTCTTAGCACAAGTCAATCTAATTTTAGTCTTTCTCCAGTTTTTGCTTTCAGGTAGCAGCTGTTCTTTATTTTCCCCTCCACCTCTTTTGTTCCTTTACTTGTCCCAGCACCACTCCCTTTGGTTCTATACAAGCAACTCTCATCATTTACTTTCTCCTATCTCCTACCCTCCCCAGCACAGATCTTTCCTTTATCTACCACCTGCGTTAGATCCTATTCTCTGCTTTCTCCAACTTTTCCCACTGAAAGGTCATTAATCTGAACACCAAATCTGTTTCTCTCTCCATAGCGGCTGCCCAAGCTCTTGAATATTTCCAACATTTTCTATTTTTAAGTGTGCTTTTTCCTTGTTATTCATAATATATATTTAATGTGTGCATGATGAGCCTTCACTGTTACCTAGTAACAGCTGATGAGATAATATCTTTATGGTAGGCAAGGGTGGCTTCTGCCCCTTGAGGCTCTGTCTGTCTAATTAATAAACAAAGGCTCATTAAGTTATTTCTGTGATGTTTATCACCGTGGTCCTGTCAACTCCTTACTTACATGGTTCTTTTTCTTTTTACATCTCAGTTATAAGGCAGTGCCTTTACACAGTTTGCAAAGGGCCAGTGAAAAGTGTAGATAACTCGAATTGTGAGATTTGCAACTTGGATGGCATTTGGAGTGTGTTAGGCAGTTGGGTAGTACTTGGAAAGAGATAATTAGAAGTGAGATGATTGTTAGCAAAATGAGATAATTACTAAACCTGAGGTGCTGGTTGGAGCAGAAGGTGATAGCCTGTGGAGTAGGCACATATTATTGAACACCTCTGGAGCAGATGGGATTTAAATATGGACCTTCTGGTCCAGAGATAGAGACATTACCATGAGACCACTTGAGCCTGCCAGTTAGCTAGTATAAATGTAAGCTTTCAGGGATTGACCTTGACTAGACATGCAGGAGTCCTTACTGACATGGCAGGTGGAGTACATCTGATGTCTCATGCACTGTGAAATGACATTATGATCCCAAACCAGCTGGCCAGTTTTATTTTTCTACCGCACTCCCAACACCAGGTCACAGGCACAATGCCAGCTTCAAGCCAATTATACTCCATAATTTCTTCAACGTTTTGTATTTCTGTCTAGTATTTGTAAAGCATTTACTGGCTGTGGGCTTCTTTTACCTTACTCTCCACTACACTGAATTACTAATTGCTCCAAGTCTCCAGCAGTTTGCTGGTATTCTGCATCCTATCCTCAACAATTAGCTGCATCTACTGGCTCATAGGACTTGTCCTGAGTCTGAACTGCATTGAGCTGTCAAACAGCTCCTTGAACCCCAACTGTTCAGCTGCCTTCTCAGCATCACAGCTAACAAGTCCTGCCCTGTATGGAGCTTGCTCCTCGCAAGCTAACTTTTAAAATTGACTGTCCAATAGCACTTGAAATTCACTGACCCTTGAATTGTTTTGAGTTACCCACTGAAAACCTCGTAACAAGCCCTGCCCCTATTGCTAGGCAAAATCAAATGTAATTAATACTGCATGTCAAATTTTCTGAATGTTCACAATTTTCTCCGATTGCTGTGTTATACAAAACAAATGAATAAAAACAAAACAAAAAGGAATTTGTCACAAGATTCTTAGGTATCCAATAATGACACAGCAGCAGCAAATTTTTGGTGAATGGTTTCCAGTCATAGTTTAACTTGAGATTTTGTTATTTATCCAGACCTGGATATCAGACAAATGTCAGAAATGGGTCAGTTTTTGTTTGGCATGTCCTAGTGAGATTTTCTTGGGGGCTATAATTTAATTTTCGGGGTTACCTTTTGATTAGCTGATGCAGTCACATTGTATATTATCGTCTATATTTGTGTCTGCTTTTCTGCAGAGTGGGGGTTCTTCAGAAAGAAAGGATAGCACAATTACTAAACTTTACATGTGTATATATTAATATTTAATCTTGAAATCTGGAAGATTTTTTATTAATTCATTGCAAATAAATTTCCCATACACTAATGAAAATTCTAAATATTTGACACCAGAAAACTTATTGGGAACGGATAAAGTTCAGGCTTAAGATCACAATTTAAGTTATGGCCACACAGGGATAATGACGGTTGCTTTTTCTGCTGACATGAAACAGGTTCTGGAGAAAGAATTCAAGTGAGATTATAACCAAATCATGTCTACTCAATGCACAATCTTCAAGGTTGCTCATGTTTGTGTTGAAAACAGATAACGAATGAAATAATGTTTTCACTTGCATCTCAAGAACTCCATGTCAAAAGATGCTAGGGAGGCCATCAGCTCTCTTGACAATCATTCTATTTACTATACTCTTTATACACACACAACTGTGTCACCAAATTCCACATGAACCCCATTTACAAGTTTGCTGACAACACCACTGTTGTAGGTTGGATCTCAAACAATAACAAAAAAGAGTATGGGGGGAAGATGGAGTGCTTAGCGACATGGTGTAAAGACAATAACCTCTCCATCAACATCAGCAAAATGAAGGAGCTGGTCGTTGATTTCAGCAAGTGGAGTGGAGGACACGCCCCTGTCTGCATCAATGGTGCTGAAGTGGAGATGGTCGAGGGGGGTCAAGTTCCTGGAAGTGACTGTCACCAACAATCTGCCCTGGTCCACCACATTGACAATACAGTCAAGAAAGCACAGCAATGAGTCTACTTCCTCAGGAGGCTAAGGAAATTGGCAAGTCCATAAAGACTCATAAAATGTTTTATAGATGCACCATAGGAAGTACTCTATCTGGATACATCACAGTGTGGTATGGCAGCTTCTTTTCCCAAGACCAGAATAAACTATAGAGTTATGAACACAGCCCAGTCCATCATACAAACCAGCCTGCGATCCGTTGACTTCATATGTACTTCCTGCTGGATAGGGAAAGCAACCAACTTAATCAAAGATCCCTCCCATCCTGATTATGCTGTCTTCCACCCTCTTCCGTTGGGCAGAAGATATAAAAGTTTTTATATATGTATGAACAGATTCAAGAACAACAACTTCTCCATTGTTATCAGAATTTTGAATAGGCATGTTCATCTCTGTCTGCACCTTCTTGGCGGCTGCAACGTTGTATCCTGCACTCTGTTCTGTTACCTTGATGCACTTGTATAGTACGATTTGCCTGTGAAGGACGTAAGGCAATATTTTTCGCTGTACCTCCATATATGTGACACTGATAAATCAAATCAACTGGCCAAAGCTCAGCCTCAAAGGGCTCTTGTCTCACTCAAGTGGATCGAGTGAGATCATTCCTTCACAAATTCTATCTTTCTTTTATTCTTGACATTTCTCTGAATTTTGTACACCTTCGGTGGTGAATTTGCTAACCACCCTTGTGGTTTTTGAGCGCTGGCTGGAAATCTGTTTGGAACATTCAAACATAGGAATATGAGCCTTTTTTAAAATCCCTGACATTTACACTGTTTTGCATATTCGATGGATGAAAGCTATTCAGTGATGAATGGGCAGATTTCAATTGCAGATATTGTCAATCCTGCCTTATGAGGTGGATGCTGCTCGCAATGTCAAATAACTTACTCTGCCACCAGATGGGACTTTGTTATAATACAGCTTTCCACGAAAAGAAACACTTGCATTTATTTACAATAAGTCCTTGCCTAAATTCAAAGTTATTTTCCTCAAAATTGCAACTGTAAGCGAATAATAGGTTCCTATCGATTAAATATTAGAACAGAGTTGGGCTCCTTCGACATTTTCCAATCTGAACACACATCATACGAATTGAAACGCATTACTGTAAATTTATAGCAGACTGCATTTTTAATTGAAATAAGCTGCAAAATAAAATGCCTGAAATGTTTATTTTGTGATGTATTTTGGGCATTGGTCAGCTGAAGAAAACAATTTTGATAAGTTGAAATATTGTATTTCCTGAATGCCTACATTCATAAATTAAATAGCTTTTAAAACAAAGTTAAAACATGCGGAAGAAATTTGGTCTATAGGAAGTGTAAATAACTCTTGAAAGAAATTACACATGTAGGGTATCATGAAAGAGAACGGTTTACATGATCTAGTCCATGTGTGAATGATACAATTGATCAGTAAGTTATATGATCTTATTAACCTGCATAGTCATGATTTGTATATCTGTATCCCTAGTTGCCTTTGCTGCCTTTGCCCATGTAACCCTGTTTTATCCATCCTGTCAAATATCAAAATCCCAGACTTAGTTGTGTTGAAATTCATTTGCTGATTGCATGAGGTGGTGTGAGTTTGCCTCCATGTGTTTTACTCGATGCAGCAATACTTTTATTACTTCCTGTAATATAATAAATAGAGTATGGATATTGTGACATTGAAGAATCCAAAAGGTGTTTAGTCTGGCTATTATATACAAGCATTAGTTTACAACAGAAAACATTGAGCAGCATGTTTTCAATAGCGTGTCATAGTTCAAGTAATCCTGAGATAAGATGGAATCTTACACCTTCAGACCGTCTGGTCATTTCCTTTGATACTATGACAATACCTTAAAGGGTGTCTTTTAAAGTTATACTGACCCAGAGATATAACATGAGAGATTTCTTTGTGGTTATGGTAGACAGACACTATGTGACCTATCTTTATAAACCCCATGTTCCAAAATTTACACCTTTAAACTAATACAACCCAAAGATGCAGGTTGTTCAATCTGTGGCTGACAGCTCAATGCTACAGGTTGAACCAGCTGCTGAAAATGACTTGAAATGCATGATATTTCACCCCCACTTTTGAAATGCTTACAGAGTGTTTCACAGTGTAAAGATGTCATCAGATAGAATTATATCCTGGAGAAAGGGACTTGCATTAAAAAGACAAAGAACATGTTAGGCAAATCCCAAAGATTATATCAAAAACACTACTTTGATCGGCCTCAAGGTGGAGCCAAAATTTAGAGGTCAACACAAACTCCACACAAGGCATTTGTCCTCACTGGACATTAACTTCTCAGGGCTTGAAATTGGTTAAAGCTGACTCAGTCAGTTCAATTGCACACACTTTCTTAGCCTATGCAAATGGCTACAGATACTTCCGCAGTCAGTTCTTGGAACTCTCTCTCTCAGTCTCTGTAACTGGTTATAGCTCTCTTCACAGACACTTAATTAGAACACTCGCTCACTCCATCTAACTGGTTATAGTTCTGTCCACAGTCAGTTCACTTGAACATCCTAACTCAGCCTAACTGGATATAGTTCTCCCTAGTCAATTGACCCGAACACACTGACTCGCATTATGTAACTATTTAAAGCTCTCTCTGAAGTCAGTTCACCAAAGCACACACTTTCACACTCTGTGTCACTGCTTATAGTTCTCACCAGTCAGTTCACTGACAGACAAGAGATAATGGGAACTGCAGATGCTGGAGATTCCAAGATAATAAAATGTGAGGCTGGATGAACACAGCAGGCCAAGCAGCATCTCAGGAGCACAAGAGCCCTCTCTGATGAAGGGTCTAGGCCCGAAACGTCAGCTTTTGTGCTCCTGAGATGCTGCTTGGCCTGCTGTGTTCATCCAGCCTCACATTTTATTATCACTGACAGACAAAATGGTTTTGGTTTATATACACTCAGTTCGTTGGAATACTGTCACTCATTCTCGGCTGTTTATAGCTGTCTTCACACTCCATTCAATGGAGCACTATCACTCATTCTAGGCAACTATGGATAGCACAGTGGCTCAGTAGTTAGAAATGCTGGTTTAGAGACCCGGGTTTGGTTCCCAGCCTTGGGCAACTGTCTGTGTGGAGCTTGCATATTCTCCCTGTGTCTGAGTGGGTTTCCTCTGGGTGCTCCATATTTCTCGCACAGTCCAAAGATATGCCGGTTAGCTAGATTAGCCATGCTAAATTCGCCACAGTGTCTAGGAATGTGCAGACTAGATGGGTTAGGCCTGGGAAATGCAGGGTTATGGAGTAAGGATGTAATGCTATCCAGGGTGACAGTGTGCACTCAATGTTTGAATGATCTGCTTCCACACTGTATGGATTGTATGACAGACAGAGAGACAGAGAGAGCTGGAAACAAATGAAACATTGTGTGAGATGAGAGAGCAAGGACAAGATGAAACAATGTTTGGAGAGAAAGAGGGAGCAGGGACTAGACAGTGCAAGAGAAACAGGCAGGTAATGCAGGAGTCCCCAGAAGTCCTGCTCACTAACGGTTTTCCGTTCTGAATATTGGTGAGCGCGATGGATCCTTGAAGGAGTTTAGCAGCAGCCAAGCCCATGGCACCCACAGGCAACCCAGATGTATAGGAGGGAAGGGCAGTGCTGATGGCGTTCATTAGTTAGGGGAACAGACAGGCATATCTGGTGGCCATTAATGTGACTTCAGAATAGTGTGTTGCCTTATTGGTTCCAGGGTCAAGGATGTCACGAAACACCTAGAGGACATTCTTCTGGTGTAGGGTGAACTGCCAGAGGTTTTCCTCCACTTTAGGACCAATATTGTAGGTAGGTAAGTAGATGTGGTCCTGCAGATGGAATTTAAGGAGCCAGATAGAAAATTAGCAAGCAGGACTTCTAAAATAGTAGTGTCTGGATTACTCTGTCCTACACACAACAGAGTACGGAGATAGGAAAATAAAACAGATGAATATGTGGCTGGAAAAATGGTGCAGGAAGGAGGGCTTTAGATTCTGGGGTTACTGGGACTGACTCTGGGAATGGATCGCACCTGTATGAGTCAAACAGAGCCAGGACTGCATTCCGTGCAGGGTGTTTTGCTAGTTTTGTTGGGAATAATTTAAACTAATTCAGCAGGGGTGTGAGAATCAGAAGACAATATTAGAAAGTTATAACATGATGCTTGATATGCTAGCAGAAAGAGATAGCACTAAAATAGTAAGTAGGTGGCATCAGAGTATGGGAGAAAATAATGAAGTCTAAGGCAGGGTTACACTGCGTGTTCCTGAATGCACAGAATATGATAAATCAGACTGGGGAGTTACAGGCACAGATTGTTGTGCAGAAATATTAAGTTGTAGCTATAATGAGATCTGACTCGAGGAAGGACAGATCTGAGTGTTCAGAAAAGATAGCAAAGGAAATGAAAGGAGGAGGGTGTCTTTTTTGGTTAAAGGGTCCATTGCAGTGCTGGAGAAAGAGAATCTTTCAGAGACTTCAAGGACAGAATCAATTTGGCTAGAAGTAAGGAGTGAGAAGAGTACAATAACATTGTTTTGTGTATTCTACAGAATATCAACCAGTGGGAAGGATGAAGAGGAACAAATCATCAGGAAAATTCAGGGAGGAGTGAACATCCACAGCAGTAATAATAGGGACTTGTATAGACTGAGATAGTAGCAGGTGTTTCTAGATTGTGTTCAGGAGAAATTCCAGCAGAAGAATGTGTCCCATCCAACAACAAAGGAGGCAGCACTAGACCTTACATAGCATGCTGTTTAAAACTTAGCTGGAGTTTTGTGTTCAGTTCTAGGCACCACACTAGGAAAGATGTGAACACATTTGAGAACGATGAAGAAGAGGTTTACAGGATTGGTTCTGGGATTAAAAATTTCAGTTATGAGGAAAGCTTGGAGAAATTGGGACTGCCTTCCTTGGAGAAGAGACTGTTGAGAGGCAAGTTATTTCAAAATTATTAAGCGCCTGGAACAAAGTGAATGGGGAGAAATTGTTCCCACTCGTAATAGGATTGAGTACGAGAGGGCACAGTTTTAAAGTTTTAATAAAACTAATTTGTCTGTCATTCCATAATTGGCTGATCTGAAGAGCCAAAACACATCAGATCAGGGATTATGCATAAATCTGGATAGGGATGTGGGGACCCAAATCTCCAATGCAAGGTATACAGACCGGAATCAAACTCAGAGCTCTGTATGTCAGCTTGAAGCAGGATGAGAAAAGTGTGTCTGGATGCAAATTGAGGTGAGGGATCATATCTTTATAGGGATTGAAACAAAAGGGCATGTACATACAGAGATTTAAGAGGAGTTGTATCAGGGCAGGGAGGGAGACGCCATACCTGGGCATGGATTGAGAAGATGGGTCAAATCCAGGGAGGAAGTTATCTGGACAGAGGAGGGGTCTGTAATCAAATGAATGAAGACTTGGGTTCTTGCTCCCATTAAACTTAATGAGTTTTCTGCTCACTAGTGAGGGTGGTGTGGTCAATTATTCTGTTGCTTTGTTTCTTTTCAACTAATCTACAGCATCTTGAATGAATAAAGTTGAGGAAAGAACCAGGAAAAAGGTGGAAATGAAGCTAAGAGCACAAAGTGAAACACTCTTCACTAACTCTCAGCAGGAGCAAAGAAAGATGTCAGTCTGTTAGGATTTGGTCCATACGGTGAATGATATTAATAATTTGTTAACTGCCCTGTTTTGGGAGAATTCTGTTTGAATTGCAGAGTGGCTTGTATAATCTTAAGTGCAGACCTATGTTTGAATTGAGGGTCTCTTTTTGTAACTAATTAGCAGGCGAAGTTCACCAAGCACATTGATAATGACTACAGTCTGTAAAGAGTTAATAAGATAAGCAAGGAAATGTTATAGCAAGTGAATCAGGGAGCAGGGGTGGGGAGTGGCTAGAGTAAAGAGACCCTCCAACTAGATTGAGACAAAGATGACTGGGGATGTTGAACAGATCAGCTTGAACTAGCATTAATGGAGATCATTGGATGATCAGAGTCAGATCATGGGGAATAATTGACATTTCAGGAGGATTGTGAACAGTCAGATGTAGAGGACAAGTCAGAGTTGTCTAAATAATTTAGGTAGATGTAAATGCTGGCTAAATATAATGCCTGCCTAATCAAAGGAACAAAGATTACAGAATACCACACACTATTCAAGGACATTCCTCTCTCCTGGTTGGTTTAATTACTGGCATCCTGTGTGTACGTCATCTTATTTTATCACCTCAATGATGTTATTTTAGTGAGACTTAGACCAATAGTGGGCATTCTGCCACTGCATTAAAAATAGAAAGCAGATAAACAGGAAAACATCAAAATAGACTAAGAATTCTGTACAAAGTGGGTGGAGGAAATGGGAAGGTGAATTTTAACTAAGAGAATTCTATATACGTCTCTGGTGCAAATTTATCAGCAAACAACTATATTTTTCCTTTTAACAGCCACACGCTAAGCAGTTATGGGACGTAAAGTGCTCATTTTCTGTCTGAGGTGTGAGGCTGCGACCAATCTCATGCCCCCCTTCTCAGTGTCTCTCTTGTTCTACTGTTGTCATCAGCTGGCAAACTCTGTAGAAGCACCCTTGTTTCTAGTATTTGTAACCTTCCAGAATTGGACTGGAATCTCCCTAATTTCCACTATTACTGGGCACAGAGCAGAGGATTTGACAAAAGATTGAAACAGTCATTTAATTTGATCATTGGCGTCAGAAACCAATTTGCAGTTTCATCTGGAAGAGGCTCTTGTGTGAGGTTCACAGGGAGGAACACCCAAGGTTGGAAAGAATAAAATACAGGACAAGTTACATCAGAATGAAAAGGCTGGGTGACACCAAGTTTGACCCCAGAAAGGCTGTAGATTGAAGATGACAGGGATGAAAGGAATTTGTTTGTTACCTTAGGAAAGAATAAATGAAGAATAGGAGATGGTGCAATGAGACAAAACATTGAACATGCAGGAAGAGTGAGTAGGCCAAAGTATTTACAGGTAATGCTGGGCCTGGCTCCAGCCACCAACACTTCATTAGTTACCACTGTTTATATGGAAACCTGGAGAAAGAATTTACCTGATTAGATAAAGGACCTCTGTAATGGGTGTGGAATGGACTCTCAGTAAAAGAAGTGAGAGGTGGGGTTAACACTTTTCACAAAGTGTTGGATAACTAGGGAGAGAATGGCATGGTCAAAGACACCATGGCAGCAGTCTTTGTCCAACTCATCTAGAAAGAAGAAATGATCAAAATCACATTACAGAAGAGAAAGAAACACCTGGACTCCTTTCTGTTGAAATGAATGAAGACTTTTTAAAAAATTCACTGCAGTATGATAAATGATTACACACAATTCAGACTTCAATTTCATGAACCAAACTGTTTTTGTAATCTGCTGTCAGTTCATAGAACACAGAACAGCACAGCACATGAATGGGCTCTTCAGCCCACGACGTTGCGCCAAACATGATGCCAAATTAAACTAATCCCTTCTGCCTGCCTTTGAGGGTCCATATCCCTCCATTCCTTGCATATTCATCTGCTTATCTAAAAGTGCCTTAAACGGTCCTATTGTATCTGCCTTCACCACCACCCCTGGCAGCGTGTACTAGACTCCTACCACTCTCTGTGTATAAAACTTACCCCTCACATCTCGTTTGAACTTTACCCCGCTCACCTTAAATGCATGGCCCCTAGTTTTAGACATTTCAACTCTGGTAAAAAAGATTTTGACAATCAACAATATCTATGCATCTCATAATTTTGTAGACTTCTATCAAGTCTCCCTCAGCCTCAACGCTCTAGAGAAAACAACCTGAGTTTTTCTAGCCTCTCTTTAAAGCTCATACCCTCGAATCCAGGCAGCATCACAGTAAACTTCTTCTACCCTCTCCAAAGCCTCCACATCCTTCCTGTAATGTGGCAACAGAAATGGATGCAATACTCTAATTGTGGCCTAGCCAAAGTCTTATAAAGCTGCAACGTGACATCCTGACTCTTGTATTCAATTCCCCATCAATAAAGGCAAGCATGCCTTACACCTTCTTTACCACCATATCTACATGTATGGCCACTTTTAGGGAGCTACAAACTTGAACACAAAATCCCACCATACAAAAATGCTGTTCAGGGCCCTGCCAATAACTGTATACTTTTCTTTAACATTTGGTCTCCCGAAATGCAGTACCTCACACTTACCTGGATTAAACTCCATCTCCCATTTCCCTTACCATATCTGCAAATGATCTGTATCCTGCTGTATCCTTTGACAACCTTCTACACTATTCACAACTCTACTGATCTTTGTGTCTTCTGCAAACTTACTGACCCACCCACACACATTTCCATCCAAGTCATTTATATATTATCAGAAACAGCAGTGGTTTCTGTGTGGATTCCATCAGGACACCACTCATCACAGAACTCCAGCTAGAAAAACATCCTCCACTACTACCCTCAGCCTTCGATGGGTAAGCTAATTCTGAATCCAAGTGACCATTCATCTTATACAAAAACTGATTCCTGGTATTGACACAATTATAAATAAACTACAAGCCCACATAAAAGCACATAGCGTTGAAATTTACTGAGCAAACTCATCTTTATACGGCACAGTTTAAAGTAATCTTGTAGAAACTGAGTGACTACTAAATTATAATCAAAAATGCTTTTTTGAAACTGTATATTTCAGGTTACAACTGTTAATACATAATTCAAATTACTGCCAATTAATTTGTAAATACTGTAAAACTTCAACTTGTGCTTTAAAAAATGTATTCAAGGGGGAAAAAAATTCTGTAAGGTAGATTGGTTCTTATATCATTTCTTCTGGGAAGAGTGTGGCTTGTGGAAAAGTGAAAAGATGGGGATCAATGGATTTTAAAAGACGGCATCTAGAGACCATTGAATGATCGTACAGACATGTGTCTCTGAAGACCTGGGGTTAATTAGTAGATCTTACCATACAGAAGGAGATACCAAAATAGTAAACAGAGACGTTTTCAATTTGACTTTGTTAACTTGAGTTCTGCTGAAATACACATTTTGTTGAAGTTTTTTTCCTCGTACCCATCAGAACATTTTGCAAGAATGCCTCAGTAAAGGGAAAGCAACATTTAGAAGGTATGAAAGGAGAGTACAGACTGGTTAGAAAATGAACCCTGACTGGCAGAACGTTGATACCTTTATTCTGTGCCTTGCTTTGTGCAATGCCTCCACATTTGGTAAAAGTGTTGATTAAGTGAAACTCTGCTCCTTTGGGCTAACATTTGGTTAATGAGCTCTTCTGTCAACATATTAATGTTACTTTTTTTTACCAGATCTGTACCTCCTGTAACATTTTTTTATCCATCCAACAACAAAAAGGAGTAAAGGAGAACATTTTCAAACAGCTTCTGGATATTACTTATCTCCAAACTTGGACAACAGGTCATCATGTGTCACCTGGCCAGTTCCACTGTCATCCCTGCACAGGGGTTCTGTCATTTAACCTTGACTCTGGACCCCTTCCTACTACCTCCTATCTATTTCGTATTTCCTATCAGATTTTTTGTCTTGATGTTTTATGTGAACAGGCTTATGTAAACTGTGCCGTTCCTATATCCATTTGGCTGCGTGCATGATTTGACTGCTGCCCTGAATGTAACCTCATCACTGTCTTCTTACTTTTGCGCTCTCTTTTTAACTTCTTTTTTCTTAACCCTCCATAGACTCGTCTCCTTCACCATGCTATCTCGTTTCAGTTCTATTTTCACCATTCCCAATCCTTCAGCACTCCTTCATGTCCCTATCCTGTTGCTGTTCTCTCAGCTGTCATTCCCACAGATTGTCATCCTGTGCCAGGTTCACTGAGGCACGATCACCATTAGCTCATTACAAGCAGAGGCCATGAGTCGCAACCTTTCAACACATTTTGAGTACTGGGTTTTTAATGATCCATCTTACTTACAGCTAATATCAGACAGCTCATATTGGGACCAAGTTCAGAAAGCAAGGAGAAAAATCCCCTGTTGTCTAACATGTCAGGAAATTGGCTGATCGTAGGGCTGGTTGGAAAGTGGAAAATTATCTCTTTTATACATAGTGATAAACAAGAACTCAAATGGTCATCCTGTTTTTGGAAATGTAAGCTGAATCTGCTGAATGACGTTTTTTATTTCAGGGTGCTGGATAATAGCACACCCCATTCAGCCCTGTATGGGAAAAGGAAAATAGAAAATTTGACGGCCACTGCTGCATAAGTCCTTCTTTTCCCTTCTGAAAACCAACCAACCATCTCACCTTCCATCTGTTTGGACGGCTTGCCTCCCAACAGAACAAGAATTAGGGAAAGATAGACACCAACACCAATCACAATGAAGAGGGAAGGGGCCAGTTCACTACCCACAAGACACAAGTCAAGAGCGTGATGCAGTTTTCCCCACTTGCATGGATGGGTGCAGTTCCACCAACACTCAAGAACCTCCATAACATCCAACTTGATTGGCATGACCTCCACCACCTTCAGCATTCACTCCCTTCATCACTGATGCACAATGCTTGCAATCTACAAGTTGCAGCATCTCACTCAAACTCCTTTAACAGCACCTTCCAAACCTGCAACCATCCAGACCAGCATTGCAGTTGGACATGGACAGCAGTGATCCAAAGGGAAGGCACGCCATCATTGATCCAGGATGGCTAAGAAACACTGGCCTTGCCAGCAATAAACTTGTAGCATCCCACTTGAAGAAAAAGAAACGCAGTTAGAAATCAGAATTCCTTTAGAATAGAATTTGTTTTTTTATTCATTCACAGGATTTGGGCACCACTGGTCGAGTCAGTATTTATTGCCCCATCAGCCATTTAGGAGTTAACCATGTTGCTGTAGGTCTAGAGTCACATGTAGGCCATACCAGGAACTACCTTCCCCACAGACACCGGTGAATCTGACAGGCTTTCCCTGATAATCATGATCATCATTAGATACTTAATTCAGATGTTTTATTGAATTCAAATATCACCATCTGCCATGGCAGGGTTCCAAGCTTGGTCCCCAAAACATTGCCTGGGTTTCTTGGAATAATAGTCTAGCGATAATACCACTAGGCTGTAGCAGTTACTTCCCTTCCCTGAACATTAGCAATTCCTTAAACAAGGACAAAAGGCAAGCTGATGTTGATGATGATGAAGATCACGAGATCGTTGATGCCTGGTCCCCAAATTATTTAGGAACAACAATTTGTTTATAGGAATCACTGACTTTATGATGGAAGTTGACAAAGCGGGCACAAGTTAATCTGACTGTATGAGTAGATATCCTGTGCTGATTGGCTAAAAGAATTCAGACAAGTAAGTGACACAGCGAGATTGACAGCATTAAAATAGAGTAAATCAACAAATGCCCAAAGTCAGAGGGCAGATTTTAGTACAGGACAATCTGTGATAGGGAAAAGCCCTCAACAGGGTACCTTGAAACAAGGCAACTTAGAATCATGGAATCCCTACAGTGTGGGAACAGACCATTCATCCCATCAAGTCCACACTAACCCTCCAAAGAGCATCCCACCTAGACCCCCACTCTATTCCTTCAATGCTGCACTTCCCTTGGTTAATCCACCTAGACACTACAGGCAATTTAGCATAGCCAATCCAGCCAATCCACCCAACCTTCATATCTTTGGACTATGGGAGGAAACCAGAGCACCAGGAGGAAACCCCCGCAGACATGGGGTGAATGTGTAAGCTCCACACAGACAGTGGCCCAAGGGTGGAACTGAACCTGGCTCCCTGGCACTGTGAGGCAGCAGTGCTAACCACTGTGCCACCCCAATTGTCAACACAGGACAACTCTCAACAGAGGACAAACCTTGTCAGGTGATCCTTATATGAAGCAGTCCTTGACAGGGTGCTGTCTGCATGCGGAGAAAGGCGGATCAAAAGAGATTGAGGGAAAACTCATGGAAATGTTCCCTTAGACTTCAGCTAGAGAGCAGTATGCTACTTCACAACTAATGGCAATTGGTTCCTGTGGTTCTTGTCGGGGTTTATGCATGATCGCCATCTTGTGGTGATCACCAAGGGTAGCCCTCGCATAGGGATTATAGATGACGACCCTATCGTAGTGAACACTGAGTTCAGCCCTCTTGTAGGGATTACTGAAGGTGGCTCTTGTAGCGATTACTGAGGGTGACTCTCTCTAGTGATTACCAAGGGTGGCCCTCTCATAGGGTTACTGAGGGCAACCTTCTCGTAGGGACTTCTAAGGGTGACCCTCTCATAATGATTACTGAGAGCAACCCTTTCATAGTTGATGACTGAGTGTGACCCTCTTGTAGGGACTACTGAGGGTGGCCCTCTCATAGCATTACAAATGATGGCTGTCTCATAGGGATTTCAGATGGTGACCCTATCATAGGGACTACACAGGATAACTGAGGCATAATCCCTATCAGAGGTTCACTGTGGTATGTTATAAATCTTATTTCCTTAGTATGGATTTAGCTGGAGAGGTTTTGACTGAAAGAAGACTTAATTCACATGGTCAGGATTATTAAGGTCCTGACTAGTGATTAAGATAATTTGGCAAAAGAACCATAGGTGACATAGAGTCATACAGCATGGAAACAAACCCTTCAGTCCAGGCCGAACATAATCCCAAACTAAACTAGTCCCAAATGCTTGCTCCTGGCCCATTTCCCTCCAAACCTTTCCTATTCATGTACTTATCTAAATGTCTCTTAAACTTTGTAATTGTGCCTACGTCCACCACTTCCTCAGGAAGTTCATTCCACACGCGAACAGTGAATTGTTGTGATCTGAATCACGTGGCCTGGAGCGATGCCAGAAGCATGTTCATTAGTGATTTACGATGATAGAAAGCTAAATTACCTGCAAATGAAAATAAAAGTATACATGGCTATGAGGAAATAGAAAAGGGCAGTCCTAATTGGATAACTCTTGCAAAGAGATAACACGGGCACCGTGTCTGAATGGCATACTTTTGTGCAGTCTGATTCTACATTGCTGAACTGTCTAACGTGGTGATAGAACAATGGGCCACCCCAGGGAATTGTTGGAGTAGGGAGAGAGGTGGTAGACTTGGGGAAATGTTGTTATTTTTGTATGTTTTATTACATATGCAGCTGCACTCAGAAAAGCCCAGAGACCGTTGTGGCAGCAGGAAGATGTAAGAATTCCAGAGAATACATGTATACATGTTTTCTACCCCTTACCCAATTGCTTTCCATTCCCAAATCAGCGCAGCCTTAAGTTTAAATAGAAGTCTTTTATTTGAACCCTATCATATGTTTTTCACAAGACAAGGTTCAAAATCACAAAGTTATTATGGTGCACCAGGAAGCCATTCAGCCTATGAGACCGTAAGACATACGTGAAGAATTAGGCCATTTGGGCCATCTGTCTGTTCTGCCACTTGATCGTGGCTGATATATTTCTCAACCTATTCCCCTGCCTTTTCACCACAACCCTTGATCCCCTTACCAATCAAGAACCTATCTATCTCTGTCTTAAATACACTCAATGACTTCCATAGATTAACCACTCTGGCTGAGGAAATTCCTCCTCATCTCAGTCCTTCATTGCACCTGCACTCGTTCAGTTACATAGTGCCAATTTCTTGCCTTTTCTCCATATCCTTGCATTTTATTTCCATTCAAATAATCATTCAATGCCTCCTTTATACCTGCCTCCACCATATTTCAGATAGTGCATTCCAGCCTCTAACCACACGCTGTGTGAAAGTATTTTTCCTCAGATCAAGCTTGCTTTGTTTGCGCATCACTTTAAATCTGTGTCCTCTGATTATTGTTCCTTTTACAAGCAGAAATGGCTTCTCCTTAGCTACCCTATCCACTCCACTCATGTTTCTGAAAACCTCTATCATATCTCCTCTCAGTTTTCTTCTTCCAAGGAGAACAATCTCCCAATTTCTTCAATGTATCCTCATAGCTGAAATTTCTCATCCCTAGAACCATCCTATTAAATTGCTTCTTCACTCTCTCCAATGCATTCACATCTTCCCCATTATGTGAGACCCACAACTGTACACAATACTCCAGGTGAGGTCCTACAAGTGTCTTTTGTACATGTTCAATATCACTTCCTTGGTCTTGAACTCTCTGCCACTATTAATGAAGCTGAGGATATTGTTTTGTTAGCTGGTGTCTCCATCTGCCCTGCTGCTTTCAATGATCTGTGCACATATACACAGGTCCCTCTAGTGTTGCACTCCCTTTAAAAATGTGCCCCCCCCATTTTATAGTGTCTTTCAATGTTCTTCCAACCAAACAGCATTCTCACACTTCTCTACATTGAACCTTAGCTGCCACTTATGAGCCCATTGTACCCACTTGTCAATATCCCTCTGGGCTGTCCTCCCTTCAGTTTAAAATTCTTCCAAGTTTAGTGTCATTTGCAAACTTGGAAGTTACCCCTTGCGTACCAGTATCCAGATTACTAATATATATCAGATAAAGCAAGGGTCCCAATACCGACCTCTGGGAAACTCCACCACAAACCTCCATCCAACTGAAAAAATATCCATTGATCATTACTCACTGTTTCCTATCACTCAGCCAATTCTACAGCAGGGCAGGGCTTCCCACAGCCCCTGTTTGTTGCCACTGCCTCAGAGAAATCAGGGAGGTTTTTCAGGCAGGATCTTATCAGTCTGAAATCATGCTGAGTTCTGTTTACTATATTATTATGGAATTGTTTGTCCTCAATCAGCATGAGCACAAGAAAATTAGCCAGCCTGCTGGCCCTAGGTCCAGTATTCCTTTCAGAAATATATGCACATTAAATATCATCAATTCCTCAGCATTTCTTCTTCTCCAGCCTTTTTAGCCCTGGCTATGAATTCCATCAGTGACATTTAAGTGACTGAATTTGTTTTGATTATGTCTATTTTGATGTATTCATAAGTGCTCACAAATACAAGGTCAGTTTAACAATCACCTACTTTCTGCCATCATTCCAGATATATTATCTTTAAAAAATATTGTAAAGAGGATTCAAAATTTTTCATCCTCTCTCTATTTTTATCATTCTTTTGTGGACTTGTTAGCATTCACTTGGGTATATCCAGCTGACAAAACACAGGGTCAACAAACTCTTAACTGTTAGACAATGAATGTGGAGCTGGAAAAGCACAGCAGGTCAGACAGCATCCGAGGAGCAGGTAAGTCAGCGTTTCAGGTTGAAACCCTTCTTCAGGACTGGGGAGGGAGAGAGAAGCCCAGGAATAAATAGAGTGATGGGAGAGGTGGGGCTGGGGGAGGGGAGGTGAAATGGAGATAGGTGGATGCAGGTGGGGGCTAATTGAGGTCGGTCAGTCAGAAGGGTGGAGTGTATAGGTGAGTAGAAAGATGGACAGGTTGAGGGAAAAGAAATTATGAAGCTGGTGATGCAGGTACAGGGTTATTATGGTCAGTTAGTGAGAAGGGTGGAGGGAACAGATGAGTCAGAAGAAGGACATGTTGGGGCAGGACAGATGTTGAAGCTGGTGAGGTCAATATTCAGGCCATTGGGTTATAAGCTCTGAAAGTTATAAATGAGGTGTTGTTTCTCTAATTTATGTTTAGCCCCACTCCAAGGATGGACATGGAGTGCGAGAGGGAGTTAAAGTGGATGGCAACTGGAAGCACAGGTTGGTTGTTATGTGCAGAGCGCAGATGCTCCACAAAGCGGTCTCCAAGTCTGCGTTTGGCCTCCCCGATATAGAGGAGACCACATCAGGAGCAGTGGATACAGTAAATGAGTAAATGAAGTAGAGTTGAATCACACCCAGTACCTTTTCTTGCTCCCGCAGGAGATATAACACCTACACCTACATCTCCCCTCTCACCTCCGTCCAAGGCCCTGAACAATCCTTCCAAATCTGGCAGAAATTCACCTGCGCTTCATCTAAGCTCATCTACTGTATCCATTCCTGCCGATGTGGTCTCCTGTATATCGGGGAGACTAAACACAGACTCAGAGACTGCACTCTGCTTGCACCAACCAACCCGACCATCCGATTGCCATCCACTTTAACTCCCCCTTGCACTCCCCTGGTGACATGTCCATCCTTGGCCTCCTCCACTGTCAGAGTGAGGGCAAATGTAAAATGGAAGAACAACACCTCATATTTTGCCGTGGGAGCTTACAACCCAATGGCCTGAATATTGACTTCACCAGATTCAAAATCTCTCCTCCCTCTACCTATGTTCCAACTCATCTATCGCTCCACACTTTCCACTGACCAACCACAATAACTCTCTAACTGCATCCACCTACCTCCATCTCACTTCCCTTCCCACAAGCAGCCCCCCATCCACTCCCCAACCCCAGTCCTGATGAAGGGTTTTGGCCCAATACGTTGACTTGCCTGCTCCTCAGATGCTGTCTGCCCTGCTGTGTCTTTCCACCTCCACATTTATTGACTGTAGCTTCCAACATCTGCAGTCCTTACTGTCTCCAACTGTTAGACACTTCTGTTGATCTTTTCAAGTACAGTTAAAGATCTGTTTAATCCTGCTTTTAACAAACAGTTTGGATTCTCAGCCTTTATCAGAGAACCATCAGGCTTTTTACCCTATCACATTTTCTCATCTCTCCACAAGAATGAGATTTAGTTTCTATTTCACTTTCTTATCTGGAATCATCTTGTGATTTGGATCCCTGAGCATCCACAAGTGTGAAGATGGCAGTACAAGTTGATGCAGTTTGTAATTTACTAAATAATAGGAACTGCAGATACTGGAAAATCTGAGATAACAAGGTGTAGGGCTGGATGAACAGGCCAACTGTGTTCATCCAGCTCTACGCATTGTTGTCTGTGATTTACTAGATGTTAGCCTATGTAACATGTATCACAAAAGTGAGGTATGCCACAGATATCTTAAAGTTTATTTATAATACTATTTGTAAGGCTATAATATCACAGACTTACACATACATACAGAGCCTGAATTTTGTGTTTGCTGATATGACTGTACATCACACATTCAACCGACTGCACTAACCATCACACTCAGAGAGTTCCTGATAACATGGCAGATACCTTTATACTGGAGTATCACTTACCATGTAACTGTCTTAAAAGTACAGGCCTGTCTGCTCTGAAATCTATGCCATGATGCAATAAACATTTTGCTGTCTTTGGAGTAGGCCAGAAACCTATTGGGCCTGCTCTTCCTCAGAAACAGCAGCACCCATTCTTCAATCACAAAGCCTCCTAAAAATACCCTAACTTCCAAACAAATTACTTATCTCCAATATCAGCAGTAATCCAGACTCAGACTTCTGTAATACCATCCTTAACTCTCTCCTCTGTACAGGCTGCTTAAAGTTTACCTCATTGATCTCCTTCTTTGGCCTTGGAGCTTGTGTTTCAATGCTTTCCAATGAAGTGACTGCAGGTGGAAAACTCCTTCACTCAAAGAATATTAAGAAGGTGTTACTTACGCCCATAGGCAATAGATGGGAGGAAAGACCTTGTTGCTTTTCAGGATAAACTAAAAAGGCACAGGGGTGTGGGGGGCGGGGGAGGTGCGAAATATGCTGATGGAGCTCAGAAGAGATTAGTGGGAAGAGGCTTAGGGTGGAGCATAAATACTGGTGTGGATTAGTTGTGTCGAATGGCCTGTTTCCGTGTTGTACAATGTGGCATATGTAATTAAATGTTAAATGCATTAGATAAGTACAAGCTGTTGTATAAATATCAATCTCCAATTAGGCACCCCAGTGAATTCTGTGGTTGCAATGTTGCCATGGGTTTTAGGATAGGACTATGATTTTCAGGTAAAGTCAAGATTCTGAGCACCAACTTGCTGGCAGTGGGACCAGCTCAGCAACGTTACTGAATATCGGGACAAATTCCTGGTGTGGCCAGCAGAATCCAAAGGCCAAGGGAGAGGTGCGCATTGCTGAGGTAGGTAGTGATCGGGAGGGCACCACTAGGTGAAGAGGGGTATCGGAGGGGTGGGTGGACGGGCATAGGTATAAAATTAATGATGGGCAAACAATGCAGACAGGCCCTTCAAGGTGGTCTTCCCTGTCCACCATCTCCTCTGAGAGTTATGGAGCCTCAATGGCCCAGGGCTCCTTTCAGCCATAGGCTGCATTAAACTGGTGACCCCCTCTCACACGTACATGGCGTCAGCACTGCCACTGGCTAAACACCAAGAGGCTGGGATGCTCTTCCCTAATAAGTGTCTTAACTATCGAAACGAGCTGTCTGTCTTCATTCTGCAGGTAGCTGTTTCTCATTTGGTCAGTTGGGAATTTTCCTGGGATGGTGCCAAGAGCCACCATGACACAACTCCCTGTTATTTTTCAGACCCCTCTGACTCCCAACCTGGGAATTAGGAAATGGTATACCTGGCCTCTGGGCAACAATTCTATCTTCTTCTCATTCCTTCATTGTAATTACACATTCAATCACACAAATTAGGAGCAAGTGTGGGCCATTCGGCCCCTTCAAGTCTACACTGTCATAAGATCGTGGCTGATCTCATTCTGGCCCGAACCTACATTTGTGTCTACTTGACTTGTATCCCTTGACTGCCTTATCTGTCAATAATCTGTCTATTCAAACGTCCAACCCTAACCCATCCTGAACCATCTATTGAGCTCAACCATCCATCCAATCCATCTGTCCGTCTATGTCAGCGAAATGGGGACAAGTTGAATGTCATGACAGGGAACAGTACTGGCAGATGTTTGTCCAAAAGGAAACAACACACGTGACCAACATACTTATTAGACAACAGAGGCAGGATTAAAATATAGATCTGGCATCAAAAAGTGTATATTTTGGGTCTTGTGGTACAGTGGTAGTGTATCTACCCCTAAGCCAGGAGATGCCAGTTCAAGACCCACTTGCTCCAGAGGTGAGTCTGAACAAGTTGATCTAAAATATAAGCCCGCACATCTGTACCTTGTTTTCTGTGGATGCTTCTGTCAGGTGATTGCTGTCAAACAAATTGTCCAAACTTTATTCGGTTCCCATTCAAGCTTTGTTGGCTATGCTGATAAGCCAGTATTTATTGCCCTTCTCCATTTGCCTTGGAGATACTAATAATTATCCAACCCCAGGCTGAAATAACGGTAAATATAAAGCTTGCATTTCAATAGCACCTCTCACAATGTCAGGAAATCCCAACACTCCTTACACCCAATGTCTGTCTTTTAAAACATTGTGATTCTTGTGATGTAGGAAACGTGATGGCAAATTTACCAAAATAACAATGACCAGATAATGTCTTGTAATCTTACAGGGTCAATTAAACTGGGAGTAGGTGAATACTGTGTGTTTTGGACACTATTTCTACGAAGCAGAACAGGAAGTAAACAGAAGTCAAAGACTTAAAATAAATGGATAAGACACCACAGGCAAGATTAGAGTTGGTCCCTATGCAGCGGATTGTCAAGATGGGGAATGTGGTTCCTTTAAAAAGGTGAGCTGGCTGTTAACACAACACTGAAAGCTTGCTGGCCTGTATGGAAGGAGAAGGGAAGAAAGAATAATTGGACAGACATTTCAAAGAGTCAGTCCCCAGGCACAATGCTCTGTTCCATCATTCCCCCATCTGTGTTGGTTCACAGATAAATATTGGCCAGAGATTCCCTGCTCCTCTTTGAAATAATGACATTGAATCATTTCCATCCAGCTAAGAGGTCAGGCAGGGCTTTGGTTTAATACTTTATTTTAAAGGCAGCACTTCCAACAGTGCAGGACTCCCTCGGTAATGCTCTAGATTTTGCATTCAAAGTCCGGAAAGTCTGGATTGGATTTTCTAGCCCAGAGACAGAAGCAGGTGCTACTGAAGGCAGAACCAGGCAACATTTACAGGCTATTTATTCCAGAACCCTCACCCCATCCCCCTCTCTGATGAAGGGTCTAGGCCCGAAACGTCAGCTTTTGTGCTCCTGAGATGCTGCTTGGCCTGCTATGTTCATCCAGCCTCACATTTTGTTGTCTTGGATTCTCCAGCATCTGCAGTTCCCATTATCTCCAACATTTACAGGCTCATTGCTCTGAACCTGTTGGGGCTTTCACAATGTCTTATTCTTGTTGTAATGCAGTTTACTCTGGCTACTGGCAGAAGTAAATCTGCTGATTAACTGAACGCTTTGAGTTATTTAAGAATTAAGGACTTCTCAGCAGCAACTCAGGCAGGAGACCGGGTTGAATGCAAAGAGGTGCCTCTATAAATGGCAATAACAGCAACTTTTAAAAGCTCAAAAAGAGAATGAATAATATATATTTGAGTAAAAGACAATTACAACCCCAACACATAGCTTAATGCATGATAAACAAATTGCTCCTAAAATCAGAAATAATGGGAACTGCAGATGCTGGAGAATCTGAGATAACAAAGTGTGGAGCTGGATGAACACTGCAGGCCAAGCAGCATCTTAGGAGCGCAAAAGCTGATGTTTCAGGCCTAGACCCTTCATCAGAAAAGGGGGAGGGGGAGAGGGTTCTGAAATAAATAGGGAGAGAGGGGGAGGCAGATTGAAGATGGAACGAGGAGAAGATAGGTGGAGAGAAGACAGACAAGTTAAAGAGGCGGGGATGGAGCCAGTAGAGGTGAGTGTAGGTGGGGAGACAGGGAAGGGCTAGGTCAGTCCGGGGAGGACGGACAGATCAAGGGAGCGGGATGAGGTTAGTAGGTAGGAAATCCCAAAACCAGCCCAGCTCATTTCCACCTCCCTAACCTGTTCTTCCTCTCACCTATCCCTTACTCCCACCTCAAGCCGCACCCCCATTTCCTACCTACTAACCTCATCCCGCTCCCTTGACCTGTCTGTCCTCCTCGGACTGACCTATCCCCTCCCTGCCTCCCCACCTACACTCACCTCTACTGGCTCCATCCCCGCCTCTTTAACTTGTCTGTCTCCTCTCCAACTATCTTCTCCTCGTTCCATCTTCGATCTGCCTCCCCCTCTCTCCCTATTTATTTCAGAACCCTCTCCCCCTCCCCCTTTTCTGATGAAGGGTCTAGGCCTGAAACGTCAGCTTTTGCGCTCCTAAGATGCTGTTTGGCCTGCTGTGTTCATCCAGCTCCACACTTTGTTTGCTTCTAAAATCAATCAGCTTGGGCTTTCAAATCCAACACAGCACTGGGACCTTGAGACCAATGTTGTGACCTTTTAAAGAAATTGTCATCCTTCAGCCAATGTGATGTTATGCCATGTAGTGAGTGTCTTTAAGAAACATCCTCATTATAACATATGACCTGATAGTATGAAGATCTCATACCATATCTTACTTCAGATCATTTGAAGCATGACACTGTACTGGAACCATACACTTCTGTTGTAATCTACTGGCTTAACATTAGCCAAAGGAATGTAATATTTGTACATAACAGCTTGTTATAGTAAATGTCTGTTGGATTCTTTAATATCATGATATCCACCAGTTTCTTAAGTTACTGGAGATAATATGAGTATTGGCATATCAAGTGTATTCATTGTTGAGGGAAAACACTCATCAGTTCACTACCCCACACTCAAAGGATCTTGCAGACTACTTGGCCCATCATGCCTGTGCTCACCCACTGAAACAGCTATGTTCTCACTCCTGTTACATTTTTCTCTTTCAAATACAGTATTGATTGATTTCCCTTTTATAAGCTCTGTTAAATTCTGCTTCCACTTCTGTTTCTAGTCACATGTTCCATATTAAAAAAGAAATACAAGAATACATGAATAGTTTCTCCTGACCTTTCATCTCGCTGGTCTTAAACTTACAGACACCCTCCCCCATAACCCCTGCGCCTATCTAAATTTTCCACAGTAGGGATGTTGTCATCTTTGCTGATTGATCGTTATGAAGAACTAATACAATCATTGAGACTTTTAATCTATTTATAATGTCTTACTTCTGTTGAATTTACATATTTTCTGTTACTAACTCCTGCTTTATTGGTTAATTTTGGATTAAATGTCTCTGCTGTAACCTACTGCCACTTGGGAGAGAGAATTGGCAGGCAGCCCTAGACCCTCAACAACAAATGCTTGATGTTTTGTTTCTGTTCAAAACTGTGGCTATTTCTGAGAATAGCAGGGAGAATCTGTGTCCCTCTGCCCAGCCCCATGTGCTGTTGCTGGGCAGGGTCAACTGGCTTAGATTAGATTAGATTCCCTACAGTGTGGAAACAGGCCCTTCGGCCCAACAAGTCCACACCGCCTCTTGGACCATCCCACCCAGACCCATCCCCCTATAACCCACATATCCCTGAGCACTACGGGCAATTTAGCATGGCCAATCCACCTAGACTGCACATCTTTGGACTGTGGGAGGAAACCAGAGCACCCAGAGGAAACCCACGCAGACACAGGGAGAATGTGCACACTCTGCACAGACAGTTACCCGAGGCTGGAATCGAACCCGGGTCCCTGGTGCTGTGAGGCTGCAGTGCTAACCACTAGATCTGGCTCCACGTTGATTCTTCCCTCCCAGTCATCCCTCTTCAGAGGTAGCAGCACAAGGTACAGGGGACAGGAGAGTGTGATACAGTGAGGGGGGAGGGTTCAGTTCCTGGAAGGCTGCCAAGTTTTCTTTCCCTCTCATGATTTGGATTTCAATCTTTCTTTCATTGAAATGTTTCTTCATGAAGATTTTTATTGCTTTTGTTGCATCTTAGGCAATTGGCCTGGGCTATAACTACTTGTGACATCAGGCATCCCCCATAAGTGATAGAATCATAGAGCTTAACAGTATAGAAAAAGGCCCTTCAGCCCATCAATTCTGCATGGGTCAAAAACAAGCACCTAATTATTCTAATCATTCTGCCTCATCAAATGGTGTCAACATAGACTAAATGTTGGCAGGATATTCAACTAAGAGGGGCATTGGAGCTGAACCATTGCCATTCGACAGGTTTTCATTTTATGAAAGGGATTGGTGGTTGACAATTGAGAACCCTAGTTACTGAACACTTCCCACTCTTGCCCTACAATTTGTGGCCTGTCATCACCTGCTGCTGACCATCACAATGTGACCAAAATCTTGAAAGAAAAGACACATATTAAAGTCTTCCAACAAAACTTTATATGACAAGACTTCAAATAACATGTACAAACACAAACTATTCACACTCATGTACCGTCTTCATGCCGGTCTCCAGTTCAGCCTTGCCCATCCCCTGACACAGCACAGTTCCAGAGACTGCAGATGGCCTAAGAGGATACCACTGATCAGCTCTGGGGTCTTGAGGGCTTATCTCTGTGGACAGGAGCACTGCCTCTTGACCAGGGGCAGCACCTCAGCTATCCCGGTGATCTGCTGCAGGTCTGAACACTGGATGTCTACACAGCCATTGTCATAGAATCATAGACTAATAAATCATGGAAACCTCTAGCCCAAACTGGTCCATACTGACCGTGGTGCCCATTCAGCTAGTTTCAACTGCCTGCATTTGGTTCATATCCCTCCAAACCCTTCTCATCCATTTACCTATCCAAATGTTTTCTTAAATATTGCTATTGTACCTGCCTCAACCACTTTCTTGAAGCAGCAGTCTGATCCTGTACAGGGAACAAGCAAGGATCTCTGTGCCTCAGGCTGAGCTTTCACTGCAGCATTGACATTTTGAGGTGCTACATGGTGTTGCAATGGAAGCCAAGTTATCAGTCACCCAGACGCCGCATTGTGGTAGCTCTGCAAGTGTCCTCCTGGTGTTGACCTCCATTTCCACACCAGAAAAGTTATCTCTCAAATCCTATGCCAAGTCAGAACCAGACATCGCTATGCCTCCCTAATAGTGACAAAAAACTCTGAGCGGCCAAGGCATCAACCATCCTTATGTACATACCATTAAAGCTCCCCTATAGACCACCCCATTAAAGTCCTCATTGGATTACCCTGCACCAGTATCTCTCCATGACCAGCCCCTCTGGTGAGCTGGCACACCAACTATCCTTTCTCTTGGCCTGGCTGCTGTCCACTGGTGCCCAGTGACTCACTGGCTCCAGATTGTCCTCTGGGGTATGAGCAGCAACAGCATCTGAGTTTAAGGCTCTGAGTGTCAAATCAAGTGGTTGTATCCTTTCTCCAAATGCTGCTTTTGCCTGTGCCCTTCATGGTAAAGCTTTACTGGTTAGCCAGGTGGCAGCTGTGGGCATTTGAAAATGCAGAAGAGGATGGTTGGAGTGAGTTGTGCAAGTGGTTTTAGGTCACGCCATCTGCAGCTTGTATTGTGCCAAAATGCAGGTGAGATGGGATTTGAGAAGGTTCATTAGACATGCTGCCTTTATGAATGTTCTCATTTTTTGATGATATAATAGCCTCAGTCATTGCTAGCTCAGTAATATGGAGCACTATTTTCTCCAAAGAGCTCAACAGATGCAGACATATCCGTCCACTGCCAGTTTTCTGTGCTGCCCTCAGTAATCTGCCAAGAAAGAGGGAGTCTTAGTGAATGTGTTGTAATGTGTTTGGGGAACCAAAATTGTAGTTCGAGTATAGAAAATGTTGAGAGTAGGGAGGTCCGAAATAAAGTTTCAGGGACGCAAGATGGCACCGGCAAGCAAGAAGTTGGTTTGAAGTGTGTCTACTTCAACGCCAGGAGCATCCGGAATAAGGTGGGTGAACTTGCAGCATGGGTTAGTACCTGGGACTTCGATGTTGTGGCCATTTCGGAGACATGGATAGAGCAGGGACAGGAATGGTTGTTGCAGGTTCCAGGATTTAGATGTTTCAGTAAGAGCAGAGAAGATGGTAAAAGAGGGGGAGGTGTGGCATTGTTGGTCAAGGACAGTATTACAGTTGCATAAAGGATGTTTGGGGACTTGTCAACTGAGGTAGTATGGGCTGAGGTTAGAAATAGGAAAGGAGTGGTCACCCTGTTGGGAGTTTTCTATAGGCCTCCAAATAGTTCCAGATATGTAGAGGAAAGGATAGCAAAGATGATTCTCAATAGGAGTGAGAGAGACAGGGTAGTTGTCATGGGGGCTTCAACTTTCCAAATATTGACTGGGAACACTATAGTTCGAGTACTATAGATGGGTCAGTTTTTGTCCAGTGTGTGCAGGAGGGCTTCCTGACACAGTGTGTAGACAGGCCAACAAGGGCGAAGCCACATTAGATTTGGTACTGGGTAATGAGCCTGGCCAGGTGTTAGATTTGGAAGTAGGTGAGCACTTTGGTGATAGCCCTCACAATTCTGTTATGGTTATTTTAGTGATGGAAAGAGATAGGTATATACCACTAGGAAAGAGTTATAGCTGGGGGAAAGGCAATTACAATGAGATTAGGCAAGATTTAGGGAGCATAGGATGGGGAAGGAAACTGCAGGGGATGGGCACATTAGAAATGTGGACCTTATTCAAGGAAAAGCTCCTGTGTGTCCTAGATAAGTATGTACCTGTCAGGCAGGGAGGAAGCTGTAGAGTATGGGAGCTGTGGTTTATGAAGGAAGTGGAATCTCTGGTCAAGAGGAAGAAGAAGGCTTACGTTAGGATGAGATGTGAAGGCTCAGTTAGGGCACTTAAGGGTTACAAGGTAGCCAGGAAAGACCTAAAGAGAGAGCTCAGAAGAGCCAGGAGGAGACATGAGAAGTTGTTGGAGGATAGGATCAGGGTAAACCCTAAGGCTCTCTATAGGTATTTAAGGAATAAAAGAATGACGAGAGTAAGATTAGGGCCAATCAAGGATAGTAGTGGGAAGTTGTGTGTGGAGTCAGAGGATATAGGGGAAGCACTAAATGAATATTTTTCGACAGTATTCACTCTAGAAAATGACAATGTTGTCGAGGAGAATACTGAGATACAGGCTACTAGACTAGGTGGGATTGAGGTTCACAAGGAAGAGGTATTAGAAATCCTACAGAGTGTGAACATAGATAAGTCCCCTGGACCAGATGGGATTTATCCTAGGATCCTCTGGGAAGCCAGGGAGGAGAATGCCAAGCCTTTGACATTGATCTTTAACTCGTCATTGTCTATAGGAATTGTGCCAGAAGACTGGAGGATAGCAAATGTGGTTCCCCTGTTCAAGAAGGGGAGTAGAGACAACCCTGGTAATTATAGACCAGTGAGCCTTACTTCAGTTGTTGGTAAAGTGTTGGAAAAGTTTATAAGAGACAGGATTTATAATCATCTAGAAAAGAATAATTTGATTAGGGATAGTCAGCACGGTTTTGTGAAGGGAAGATCGTGCCTCACAAACATTATTGAGTTCTTTGAGAAGGTGACCAAACAGGTAGATGAGAGTAAACCGGTTGATGTGGTGTATATGGATTTCAGCAAGGCATTCGATAAGGTTCCCCACAGTAGGCTATTGTACAAATTGCGGAGGAATGGGATTGTGGGAGATATTGCAGTTTGGATCAGAAATTGGCTTGCTGAAAGAAGACAGAGGGTGGTGGTCGATGGGAAATGTTCATCCTGGAGTCCAGTTACTAGTGGTGTACCGCAAGGGTCGGTGTTGGGTCCACTGCTGTTTGTCATTTTTATAAACGACCTTGATGAGGGCGTAGAAGGATGGGTTAGTAAATTTGCAGACAACATAAAGGTCGGTGGGGATGTGGATAGTGACAAAGGATGTTGTAGGTTACAGAGAGACATAGATAAGCTGCAGAACTGGGCTGAGAGGTGGCAAATGGAGTTTAATGCGGACAAGTGTGAGGTGATGCACTTTGGTAGGAGTAACTGGAAGGCAAAGTACAGGGCTAATGGTAAGGCTCTTAGTAGTGTAGCTGAGCAGAGAGATCTTGGTGTCCATGTACACAGATCCTTGAAAGTTGCCACCCAGGTTGACAGAGCTGTTAAGAAGGCGTACAGTGTTTTAGCTTTTATTAATAGAGGGATCGAGTTCCGGAACCAAGAGGTTATGCTGCAGCTGTACAGAACTCTGGTGCAGCCGCACTTGGAGTATTGTGTGCAGTTCTGGTCACCGCATTATAAGGAGGATGTGGAAGCTTTGGAAAGGGTGCAGAGGAGATTTACTAGGGTGTTGCCTGGTATGGAGGGAAGGTCTTATGAGGAAAGGCTGAGGGACTTGAGGCTGTTTTCATTAGAAGAAGGTTGAGAAGTGACTTAATTGAGACATATAAGATAACCAGAGGGTTAGATAGGGTGGATAGGGAGAGCCTTTTTCCTAGGATGGTGACGGCGAGCACGAGGGCGTATAGCTTTAAATTGAGGGATGAAAGATATAGGACAGATATCAGAGGTAGTTTCTTTACTCAGTGAATAGTAAGGCAATGGAACGCTTTATCTGCAATGGTAGTAGATTTGCCAACTTTAAGTACATTTAAGTCGTCACTGGACAAGCATATGGACGTACATGGAATAGTGTAGGTTAGATGGGCTTCAGATTGGTATGACAGGTCGGCACAACATTGAGGGCCGAAGGGCCTGTACTGTGCTGTAATGTTCTATGTTCTATAATAGGGAATGTCCCTGTCATAGTTGACTATGGGGAAGTTCTGAGTTGTGGGACATTGTGGTAGATTGTGGTAATTGAGGACAAATAGACTTGAAATTGAAACAACTCTTGATATTTTGTACAGCCATTCAACTGAACAAGTATATTTTCATTGAGGTAAATAAATTTAAGAACTAAGGGTAAAAAGAAAAGCAAGGGTAGACAGTAGCCTATTATCACCGGACTATTAATCCCGAGGCTCAGGTAACATTCTGGGGACTGGTGTTCAAATCCGGAGTATGGCAGATGATGGAATTTGAATTCAATAATAATCTGGAATTAAAGAGTCCAATGATGACCGTTGCCAATTGTCAGGGGGAGGGAAAAGAAACCCCTCTGGTGAGGTAAGGGAATCTGCTGGCCTACATGTGACTCCAGGCCTATTGCAATGTGGTTAATTCTTAATTGCCAGATGAGGAAATAAATGCTGGCCCAGCTAGTGATACCTGCATCTCATGAATAAATTAAAATCAAACTATAATAATTGGACAGTGAGCTATTCAATTTTTGTTGATTAAAACAAAGTTTGCTGTACCCAGTCTACAGCAAATTGTTTGGACAGAGGAAGCCTTGGCTAATTTATTCCTCTCCCACTTCCTCATAGTTCTGAAGCTCTCAATCCAGTTATATTGATTCTTTGAATTGTTTCAGTAATGAATCAATGAGCAGCATATTCACCTCTGAGTCCTGAAGGTTCTAAGTTCAGGTCCCATTCCAGATGGTTTGAGTATGTTGATTCTACGGTACTAACCTTATGGATGAGACCTTAAACTAAAACTCTGCCTAAGCACTGAGGCAGATGTAAAAGATTCCAAGGCACTAAAACTGGTGCCACAACCAATCTTCATTATTCAACTAACAATCACTAAAAAGAGTCATGGCTATTGCTGCTTGTGGAATCTTCAAAATTCGTTCCTACATTTCATACATTACAGCCAGGTAAACTGATTAGAGAGGATCCACCATCTGGTTTAAAAACCACTGCTTCCCACAATTAACATGAAACCCATTCAATCTCCAACTGGACCTGACTCACATCGAGAGTCCATTCCCAACTTAGACCTGACCTTACCCATAGTCAATCCCAGGTGAAGCAGCGATTTACGTGCACTTCATTCAATCTAATCTATAGTTTTCGCTGTTCACAATATGGTCTCCTCTACGCTGGGAAGACGAAACACAGACTGGGCAACTGCTCTGTTGTAGAACACCTACATTCTGTCCACAAAAATGATCCTGATGCTTCCCAGTTGCCTGTTTCTTGCTGCCAGACCTGCTTGCGTTTCTCCAGCACCTTTTTTTTTGTTCCAGATACAGGTCCCTAATTATACCAGATCCCCAGGAGGCGGGGTATCTAACCTGGATCTGACACCAGTTTGCCCACTCAGATTCGCAATCCCCTTTCTGCCCAATTGAAATGGGCTACAAAATTACTCGCAGTTTATCTCTCGGACACTGCCCTTTCTTCTTCACCCCTTCCCACCGAGATCTCCATGGCAAACTGTCACACACATTTCCGCGAAGGCAGCGCCCCTTTCAGTGCTTCAGCTTTTCCCAGCAGCATGAACCTATTTACACTGAACATTCATTCAGTTCCATTGCCAGCTCTCGGCTGAAGGAAATATTCATGACGTTGCTGAGCCTACTATCGTTTCAACAAGACGCGGTGACGTGCTCTGTTCTCTGAAACTTGGAGTGGTGCAAACAGTGAATATTGAGCAGAACTGCACATCCCACAAACGGCAGCTGTGATTTCTGTGGCTCAACACAACCTCCTCGGTTGTGGGGGTGGTGGGGGGCGAGTCAGTCTTGTTCGCGGCGGATGCTGTTAGATTTTTCCCCAATGGATACCAATCAGCCAGAAGCTGGTAAGTTGCAGAAGTTCTCTTGCTTCATTCATGGGGCCCAAATCGAGGAGAGTGCGAGTCAGCGGTGAGTGTTAAGATCAGCTGGACAGACCGAAAGAGGTATTCCTGATGATTTGATAACTCGTGTTTCCTTGTCCATTGATCTGAAAACAGAGGGAATGGGAATGAGTGCGAGAAAGAGTCGGAGACACACAGTGAGGAGACAGAGAACGAGTGAGCGATTATACAAAGAGCAAGAAGGGACAGGCAGACAGGGTGACACAAAGAAGGGCAGCTGACAGAATGAGGATGGGACAAAGGAGGAGGGAACTGGCAAAAATATTTACAGGCCAAGAGAGAGAAATAGATTAAAGAGATTGTGATAAAGAGGCTAAGAAACAGAATAATGTGAATTTTCAGTTACGCTTGGCACACTGACAGGTTCTCCCATTGCTGTCAGATGCTGCTCAAACATTCCCTGTCGCAGGGGCAGACTCGATTTTTTTTTTCTGGAGAAGGGTCTAGGCCTGAAACGTCAGCCTTCCAGCTCCTCTGATGCTGCTTGGCCTGTTGTGTTCATCCAGCTCCATACCTTGTTATCTCAGGCTTAATTCCAACCTTGGTTTCACTTTTGAAAAGTTTCTTCTCTGTTTGAATGCGTCATTCACGTGTTCAGTAAAAGTATTGGCGCGGGGCGTTGGACTGTTAGTACTCGTGGGGAGAATTCGGCACCAAAGTGCCCAAACTCCCATAGGAGTTTCATAAGTTTGTCGACACAGGAAGTTTCAGAAATGATTGGATTCTCAGCACCACTCAAATTACTCCCACTTAAACTGAAAAAAGTTACTCCACTCAGTAATGTTGTGGTATCCTGAGTAATAGTACTGTACACTGCAGTATAGGTGCACTGTAGAAACAAAGAATTATGACATGAGAAGGCCATTCAGCCTATTTTCATACAACCATAGAATCCCGACAGTGCGCCCCATTAAGTCCACACCGACCCTTCGAAGAGCATCTCACCCAGACCCAACCCCTTATGAAGGGTCTAGGCCCAAAGCATCGGCTTTCCTGCTCCTAAAATGCTGCTGGGCCTGCTGTGTTCATCCAGCTCCATACTTTATTATCCCTGATCCCTGTGACCCTGCAATCCCCGTGGTTAACCCACCGAGCCTGGACACCATGGGCAATTTAGCATGGCCAATCCAAACCTGCACAGCTTTGGATTGTGGAAGGAAACTGGAGCACCCGGAGGAAATCCAGGCAGACACAGGGAGAATGTGCAAACTCCACACAGACAGTCGCTCGAGGCTGGAATCGAATCCCTGGAGATGTGGTAACAAATGCGCCGCCCATTTTGTCTGTGCTGGCTGAAAACAAGCTATTGTATCCATCCCCATTTTCTAGCATATGGTCTGCAGTTGTGGAACTTTGGCAAAAGTTCAGAGTGACAGAGAGGCGATCTGGGTGACTGTGTGAAAGAATGTGGACGTAATATTGCAATCAGATCATTAACAGGGATGACTGTAAATGACATTAAATGAATTGGGTGTTTTTTTTAACAGGGAAAATAATTTGAAAATGAACCCAAACCCTATTTTTGTGCTATGGAATTGTATAGTTACAGGTTATTAAATGTACAATGTATCAAACTCCTTGCATGTTGTGTAGACTCCTGTAATTCACTTCCTATCTTACCTTGTCACACATTCCTTCAACCCATTTTCTCCACTTCTTTTCGCCATCCCACTTTTCCCCTTCGTGCTTTTCCCAGTCATGTGCCTCATGAAACACTCAGAATTCACTTAGCATGCAAAATTCTTTTCTCATTTTGTTACTTTTAATTGTAGAGATTTGAAGCAATACCTCCTCTGATTCACTGGGAGCAATCCCACAAGACATTTTGTAAAAGGACAAGTATATTTTATTGTAAGCTGGAACATTGAAAATTCTTCTCCCCCTATAGTAACTTTAGATTTCAGCTTATCTCCTCTGATTTGGTAAATGATCATTTCAAACAAGCAGTGTTGAAAATGTATAAAATCTGCGTGACTAAACATTGCAGTAAGACATAAGTCTTCAATTCTGGATTTAAGTACAGCCCACATAGATAGTATTCTGATGGTAGGAATACTATGTGAAGTTTGATTTATTCTTGTTCCATTTTATAGTTACCTTGAGCATGCAGCTCAAAACTGACAATAATTTGTTCTAATTTCCAGTTTTTCTCAAAGACCCAGTGTTACTTGATGAGATTGTGCTGAAGTAGGGGAGGTTTGGCAACATCTTTACACTTATTCTAATCATGTTATATCAGACCTCTGAGTATACTTGACAGCTGATGTTTCAGAACTTATACAGACAGAAAAACAAAGGCACCGCTTCTTAGCACTTACGCCGACCAGGATCTGAAAGTTCTCCATAACATCCACACTTTGGCATCTGATGTCTTTCTGAATGCTTGGGTCATACATTCTCAGTCCAACATAAGTAAGGTTCATGTGTCTACCATCCCGCCTCAATCCAATGTTTAGTTTTCCCAGACCTTTTAGTATTGTGCATATTTTCTTCAACCCCCTCTGCCTGCCACTAAACTGATTAGCTTTGTATTCTGGAGTTCCCAACACTGCCTGGGCATTTTTCAAGTGGTTTAACATGTAACTTTCAAACATACACCCTCATGCTCTCTTCTCTGGTCACTCAACAAGTCCACTTTCCCACATAAATGATGGGAAAGTGAACAGATCTGGCAAAACCATTCTTGACTGTCAATCAATTAACATTAATGTTGTGGCCACTTTGATGTTCCACTTGCCTCTCCTTGTTTACTCACAGCAGTGTCCCAGAAATTAATCTTTGTTCCTGGAGAAGGCAGGACAGTCTGGGAGGTTTGGCCTCTGTTGTATGGTGCTCTGCCTGTTGCTTTCTACCCATCTTAGTCTGTTCACTGAAGTGTTTTCTCTCTATTTCTGCTTACCAGTACATCTGGTTGTTTTTCCTATATATTCCTGTGTATTTATCTCTCTTCTTTTTTAATCATTTTCCACAACCTATCTCTCCCTATAGAATCCTGCCAGTGTTGAAGCAGGCACTTCAGCTCATTAAATCCACACCAACTGTCCAGACCCAACCCCACCACCCTGCATTTACCATGGTTAATACACCTAACCTACACATCCCTCAACACAATGGGCAGTTTAGCATGACCAGTCCACCAAACCTGCACATCTTTGGACTGTCAGAGGAAACCCATGGGGAGAATGTGCACACTGTACTCAGAGAGTCACCTGAGGCTGGAATCGAACCCAGGTTCGTGGCCCTGTGACGCAGCAGTACTAACCACTGAGTCACCATGCCACTGCCTTTTCTCTACATTACTCTTGCTTTCTCTTTGTGTCACACAATCTTCACATTTAGATGTACGGCCCTGTCTCTGCTTCTATCAGTCTTTCCCCCTGTCGTACTATCTCAGTCTCTCTTCCTTTCTGTATATCACATTCTGTATCTCATTGTTACAGTGTGTATTCCGATTTAAAGTTTTAATTACGAGATTAGTGTAACATTCTATAGCAGAACTCATATTAGACTAAACTCAGCACCCATTAATAATTTCTATTTTTTTAAAAATTCTGCCACACCAGAAGTGGGGATAACCCTAGAATTTTAAAGAAAACAAACTCACGACAAAAATACAGAAGCCTAAATCGGCAGATAATGTTTCAATAATTAATTAGCATTTTAATCAATTCAATTACCATTAATTATTTTGTCTTATTCTTGTTTAGATATGAAAATTGATTTTAGAATCCAGGCACTGAATCTCAGGAATGAAACATACCACCACTTCTGTGAAAAAGATGTGCATTTCACAAGAAAAGTAGCTTTAATATTCTGAATTTGAATGATCATAAGTTGCTGAGAATGATTGTGCATTCTGCAGAAAGGAAGTGGTTTATCCCTTCAGCAATACCTGGCTAGAATGTAATAGAATGAAATACTGGACATTTATATTTTGACAGCAGTGTTAAGCTATATAATATGAAGTATGGTCATTTTAAATTTAGAGAGGATGAGATTGAATTAATTCCCCGTATGCTTTCTGCCTGTTATGGCACAGTGGTGCTGCTCCTACTTCTGGCTTAGAAGGCATAGATTCAAGTCCTGCCTGCTCCAAATGTGTTCCTAACTCATCTGAACAGTTTGAATATAAATATTGACGTTCTTCCTGATTCCCCTCCTCCATTAAAGTCAATGGAAGAAACAACTGGAGAGAGATTGTATTGAGCATCAATTCAATATCACCATCTTCCATTGTTACAATTACCCACTTATTTCTTTCATACACTGTCATTTGATGTATTGGGAGTTGGAGCCTGGGGATGTTTGGTATGTTACAGTGTTCTTTTTTAAAATATATACATTTGGTGAAAATACCTTTATCACCGTACAACAATGGCGTTTGTCTATGAATTTCACTGTGTTTGTTCAAAACTTGTAAGAAATATATAAATTGAGTACGTGTGGATGAATTACTAAACAAAATACTCTGCCTCAAGAAAAAAAACACTTGGGATTATTAGGATTTATTGTGTTCAAAATGTGGCACCTCTTCAAATTGATAAGCTAGTGTCGTGCCTAGTATGGCTATTCTGTAAAAAGATTCCTTTTGCATTCGTTGGCTGAAGCTTGGGAGAAGCTAAGCTCTAAGAATTGTTCAATTCCAGGTTTGATTCCGTGGATTGCAATATCTTTGTTTCCTAGCATCATACTTGTGGAGAAGTTAAGAATTCCTGTAGTGACTTTCACGTCCTTAGGGTATCTGAAAGCATTTAACAATATATAAAGTAGACTTTTGAAATGTGATGTAAAGAGAATTGGAAGGCAATTTGATTGCAGCAAGGTTCCACAAACAGCAGTGAGGCAGAACATCTACAAATTTAGAATCATAGGATCCCTAAATGCAGAAAGAGGCCATTCAGTCCATCGAGTCTGCACCGACTCTGTAAAGAGCAAGCAACCCAGACCCAACCCCTCACACCCTACCCCTGTAACCCTGCATTTACCATAATTAATTCCCCTAACCTGCACACTGTGGGGAAATGTACCATAACTAACTCCTCTAACCCACACATCCTGTACACTATGGAGCAATTTAGCGTGGCTAGTCTGCCTAACCTGCACATCTTTGGACTGTGGGAGGAAACCCACTCTGACACGGGGAGAACATGCAAACTCCACACAGACAGTCACCCAAGGCTGAAACCAAAGCTGGGTTCCTGCTGCTGTAAGGCAGCAGTGCTAGCCACTCAGCATGCCAGCCATTTTGCCTGTGCAAGCTATAAATAAGCAATTGTATCCAACCTCACCTTCCAGCGCATGGTCTGTAGTTGTGGAACTTTGTATGCATCTGTATACTTTATAAGTGTAACAAGGGTTCTGCCTCTACTGCTGTTTTGAACAGTGAGTTCCAGATCCCCACTAGCCTCTGGCAGAAAAAACAAAATCACTGAACTGCCCGCCAATCCTGCCAATTACTTTACATTTAAGCCCTCTTGGTTATTGCCTCTGCTAACAGAAATAAGACCTCCATATCCACTTTTTCTAGGTCTGTCATCATTTTATACTTGATGCAGCTTCCTCTGTTTAAAAAGAAAACATTTCCAGCCATTAAGGGGAGATTGTGGCATAGTGATAATGTCATTGGCTATCCTCCCAGCAGTCCAGGCCTATTATAATAGGGTGATGCACATTCTAAACCCACCAGAGCAGCTAGTGAAAACTTATTCAATTCATGAATCAATGAAAGCCTATCTCAGTAACAATGAGCTTCAAACTACTATCAATGTTTTAAAAACCCACCGGGTTTACTTTAAGGAAATATATCTACTGGGCTGGCCAATATGTGACTTACCTGCCCTCTGAAGTGGCCAAGTCAGCTAATCAGCTCCAACAAACTGCTACAAAAGAGTTGATGCCAGACAGAAAGGAAGGTGGTTCTCCATCATCTTCTCAATGGCAGTGAGAGGTGGTCAACCAGTGCCAGCCTGACCCTGATACATCCACTCTTTGATCGAACATTTCAGAAAACCAATCTTTTCTCATGGTAAAAATTGTCCATCCCAGTCCAAATCCTGGTAAGCCTCCTCTGTACCTCTCCAGTGTAGTCCCAGCATAAACTCCCTGCTCTTAGACCTGAGGCCTTGCCTGTATCTTGTATACCTTCGTAGCTACCTTATTTAACCTATCTAGACGACTTCAGGAGTCCATAAATCTGTGTCCCAAGGTCCGTCTGTACCCCTACATTTCTTGCTATTCTATCGTTCTTTGCTTTTGCCTTTGCATTGTTCTCCCTTGCCATTTGCGTTACCTCATTCTTCTCTGGATTGAATTTCACATATTACCTTTCTGCCCACTTTGATACCTTCCAGCAGTCTGCAGCTTCCTTCCTCACATCAACCTGCTCAGCCATATCAGTACACTATCCCCAATCCTATGTGCTTTAGTTTTACATATTCAACACTTATCTGGAGCCATCATGAATTCGCTGTGTTCTCTGTACCTCCTTTTTTAAATAATAGGGTTACATTAGCTACCATCTAACCCATAGGAGCTGTTCCAAAGTGTATTGAAAGATAATCACCTATGCACCCACTACTACAAGGGCTATTTTCTCAAGTACTTTGATGTATATTTTTAGACTCTGGGGATTAATCCGTCTTTTGATCCCATTGATTTTCTTAGCATGATTTCCCCAGTAATATTGATTTTCTTCAGTCTTTCCCTCTCACTAGACCCTGTATTCCAAAACTTTTTGGGATGTTATTTATATCCTTCTTTCTGAAAGCAGAACCAAAATGAGTATTTAATTGGTCTGCCATCTTTTCATTCCCCTTATAACTTAACCTGTTTCTGACTGTAAGAGACCTGTATTTGTCCACTGATCTTTTTCTCTTCACATACCTTTTAGAAGCTTTTTACAATCGGGTTGCCTGCTCTGTGTGAGTTTACTCTTGTACTGAATTATTCCTCCCCTTAATCAATCCCTATATCCTCCTTTGCTGAGATTTGAAAGCTTCCAATCCTCGGGTCTACTGCATTTTTGACCAATTTGTGTGCCTGTTCCTTGGATCTAATTCCTCTTATTAGCCATGGTTAGGCCATTTTATTTTTCTGCCAAACACTCTCATGCATGTATCAGTTTTTCCAGTGTAATTTGCAAGTCCAAGACCACAATTAGAGTTATTCACCTTGGGCTGTTGTGTATTGTGGATGGTGCTCACTTAGCTGCTGTTATGCTCCCTACTGAATACTCACCTCTATTGCAGCCCTGAATATCAGCTGTGTCTCAGTGGTGGTGCCCTTGTATTTTTAAGTCAATTGTTTGTTTGGTTCAATTCCCACTGCAGAAGCCTTTGTAAATTCTAGACTGACACTCCAGCACAATGTCAAGCCCTCAGCTGGCTATGAAAGACAGCATGACCTCAAAAAAGGGAATAAGGTACTTCTCTCAGTAATACTCTCTCAATCAACACTATTAGAAAGGATTATGCAGTCATTATCACATTCCTGTTTTATGGGAGCATGTTGTGCACAATTTTGCTTTTGCATTTCTTTCGTTACAACTGTGTCTTCAAAAGTATGTGCTCAGCTGTCAAACACCATGAAACATCCTGAGGTTGTGAAATACAAACCTTTCTCTCCTTCCTTACTTTAAATAATTTCTGAAATAGAAAGCCAAGCGAGGTGTATAATAGGCAGCCTGGATAGTTTTTAAAAATTGAGTGACAGGTTCAAGGAAAGACTTCCATCAGACATGTAGAAACAATTACTGTCTATAAAGTCCTCAATAGGTTTAGCTCACTGCAGTCGGTCAGAGATGTTTCATTGGCCGATACATTTCTAACTGTCCTGATCTCTGCAGATGGACCAGAGGACATGGAGAATGAGGAAGGCCCAACAGCACCTCCTATTGAAATGTTGGACAGTGTAAGAGGCTACGAGGGAACTATCGCAGGTGGAGGTAGGTTTGGAGTGAAATATCCGCATAGCGATCACTGTGAAGTGAGACAGTGATGTGTGCTTGAACTTTTACAGGTTTTCAGGTGAATGACCTTCCCATGAATACTCTAGGTGGGAGGATCATGATGAAGAGCTGAAGATTGCTACTTCAGAACTTCTCAGTGACCTCACTGTTATGCCTTTGGGTTATGGAGGATTCCTGCCACGATCACTATCCACTGACTCCCAGTGAAAATTCCAGGGGTCCACGGGATCAGTGCAAAGCCTTTGACGCCAAAGAGTCTTTCAATGCTTGCTGCTTGAATCTACCTATGAGGACTAACTACCTGGGGAAAGAAATGGTGAGCAGATTGGGCAACCCATTGGCATCTATAATTCAGTGCCATGGCCATATGGTGGAAAATCAAGGTATTAGGTGAGGGCAACTTGTAATTCACCCCAGGAATTAAAATGGACCAGTTAGCATGATAAATTTCAGTCTGGTCCTGTCCTACTGAGAGAACCCCAGCTCCACACCCTTTCAGTCTGGGTATTTAGTTGGCTGTAAATGACAGGGTTTGGTGAAATGAATCTTGCTTCTTGGTTACAGATGGAAACTACGTCTCTCCACCAGTGCACCTGTCTGACAAGAGGGACCGACCACAGCCGCAGCTGGAGTGGAGGTACACTGTCTTCCCAGAGGTCATGAATTGTCAGCCCTTAGACACACCTTCAACACAAAAGAGGCAGACCCATTCGGTTTTTCAATAACTCATTCTTAAGATTCCTCTTTGATCACAACTACCACGGCTATGTCTTTTGGGTATAAACAGATTCAAATATTGGGCTATGATGTTCTGGTCTGGAGGGTTTGAATCCCACAGCAGATGGTGAAATTTGAATCAATAAAAATGTGGAATTAAAAGCTAGTCAATAGTGACATTGTCAATTGTTGCAAAAGGTTCCATAATGTCTTTTAGGGAAGCAAATCTGCCATCCTTCCAGAGTGACTATGTCACTCTAGAACAACAGCAATACGGTTAACTGTAAACTTCCTCTGAACACTTAGGGATGGGTAATAAATGCTGGCCTAGCCATTATCCCATGAATGGATAAAGGTAAGTCACTGTTAATATTAAAGTCATTGATTGCTGCACTGCTGAGTGATTCAAAGATGCTTTATCACAGTGGAGAATCAACAAATTCTTCCCTTGGGCTACTTGTATCCCTAAACCTTAAAACTCTGTCTGATTGGTGTTGCCTGTTAACAGGTCACATAATGCAACACTGACAGGGACTCTTCCTTTTCAGTCATAAATCAACTTTCAACACCAGGAATATCTTGGGTCCTTCAGGTTGATCAGTTCAGAACACTGCATGCCATCCAAAGGGAAAGCTTGGAATGCAACATTTCACACAAATCCCTGGTTTCTGACTTGACATTTTGTCTATCTACTTCTAGAATTCCATCCATCACTGAAGAGGCAGCAAGAGAGGCATTGACAGAGTTTGCTGATGCTCACTGCTGTTACAGCAGCCACCCTGCCCAAGACATGGTCTTTCAGGATCTCACACCTTTCAACATGTACAGGGTAAGACACTTACATCAACCTTTTCTTTTAGCCCTTGACCACAGTTCGGTCCATCTTCCATTCATTTTTTTTAGCCTCTCTTCTGTTTGCTGACTCCCCTACCCCCTCTTCCCCACTGCCCCCCCCCCCCTTCCCCCTGCTGACTGAAGGTGGGATACGATTAGTCCTTTGTGATGGAAGATGGCTGTAGGATCTTGGAAGTGACAGTGTAGGAGGGACTGGGTGATAAATGCCCCCCACGATAAAGAGAGGATTGTGATTTCCCTGCCACCAGTGGTAGAACATGAAAGGCACCTTGCGATGGGCTGCAATTGACCTCTGACAATGGAGACTTATGGATAATTCTCAACTCTTTTTAATCCTCTCATGAGGGCGTCATTCCAAGACCAGCACTTGTAGCCTATCCCTAACACCTTTGAACTGTTTAACCATTTCACAGGGCATTTATAAAAACAGCCGTGTTCTTCTGGGTCTGGGGTTAAATACAGACCAAATTTCTTTCCCTAACGGGAATCACGTGGGTTTTCATGACAGTTGATAGTAGTTTCAATCTCACTGCTGGGACAAGCTTTCAGTTTCAGATTTATGAATCGAACAAAACCAGCTGCCCTGGTGCGATTTTAAACCCATGTTTGCAGAGCATTAGTCTGGGCTTCTGGGCTCGTCATTCAGTGACATTACCACTATGCTGTTCACTGGCCTAATGCAAAATTGCGTTTTTTAAATCTCTTTCAGTATCGACTGGAAACTTTCACTGAAACCCGGTCAACTGAATGGGCGCATGAGCCGTTTACTGGTAAGTGTACTTTTGGCAGAATCTTCAATTTAAGCATTTTTCGCTGTGACCACCTACAATTTATTAGTGAAATATGAGAATCTGTCTAATGACGTGCGTCTGCAGTATTCTGGAAGGCACCGTTTCAAACCAAGCCAGTGAAATGAACCAATCATCCGATCTGTTTGTAGGTTGCCATTGATCTCAATCTCAGACCTTGGTGATGCTGCCATAGTTCATTAGTGAGCAGCTCCACAGTAGCCATAGGCACTGCACTATTTGAGGCTTCCTCCAATGTACGTCCTCCACTTCCTTCATCTCCAGCCCTGTGCTCTGAAGCTCCCTTCCTAAATCTCTATCCCCTTCCTGCCTTCATTTCAGACGCTGCCTGCATGTCCTGAATCTTTGTGCTTCGTGTCAAATTTTCAATAGTTGGTTGTACTTTTTAGATCTAATTTCAGTCTATATTTTGTTCATGAAAGCAGCTAAATAAAGATGCAAATTTTTTAAAAAACAATAATTTATTAATAAATATATATGTACATGTAGTATGTTATTGCTGTTCTTCCAAAGCTTCTATTTCAATGCTTTCACATATCGGGGCAGTGGGGTCGGCATGGTCAGTTAGCTCAGTTGGTTGGATGTCTGGACAGACTGAGGTGACCATTGCCTACCCTCTGCCTGAGAAGTGGTGACCCTCACGTTAAACTTTCAGCCATTGTCTGTGGTGACTTTCACTTCCATGTATCAAAGTGTAGTCTTGAATCAGATCTAAGCGTACAATCAGTTATTGTATTCATAAGTTTGCATAAACGCCTCTAATATTGAAAAATGATACAAGGCATTTCATAGATATGTGTGGCCAGACAAAATTTGACACTGAGCACATCAGGTAGATTTTAAAAGAGATCCAAAAGTACAACCAGTAATTAATGGTATGTTAGAGATAATGGGAACTGCAGATGCTGGAGATTCCAAGATAATAAAATGTGAGGCTGGATGAACACAGCAGGCCAAGCAGCATCTCAGGAGCACAAAAGCTGACGTTTCGGGCCTAGACCCTTCATCAGAATGGTATGTTGTTTGCCAAGAAATGAATGACCAAGTGACTGGGAATGATTTCAGTGATGAGCAGGATCAGTGAGGCTGGAGGCCTGGGAAACAATTGAACCTTTCACTCCTTGCGGCCCCGTAAAGTTACCTATCAGACTCACTGTCATCTGGAGAGGGAAGGATGTAAAGTTAAGCTTCATCTAAGTGAATCTTACTTTAATGATTCATTGAAAAGACAGCCCTTGTGACATTGTAGCAGTTATACAGTACTGCACTGGAAGGTTTGGCCTACACACACAGCTTGCGTAGTGTTTGGAACTGATAACCCTCTGATGGCATCCCTGCTGCAAATTGAAATATATCGCTGTTACTTCACCATTCACCAGGTCAAAGTCCTGGAATTCCCTCCCTAAGGACATTGTGGGTCTACCTACAGCATGCGACAATTCAAGAAGGCAGTTCAACACCACCTTCTCAAAGGCAACATAATAAATACTGGCCAGCCAGTGATATCCATATCCCAGGAGTTGACAAAAAAAAATGAGTTCAACCTGATAATACCCAGAGGCAAAAAACAGTTAATTGAATGTACTGGTCATACTGAAACGTCATTTTGAAGTACATAGGATGAGACAAATAGAATGCCTCATTTGCAAGTTTGCTAGTTTTTCCTTTTGGCTTGTGGGCCCAGAAAACACTTATGTACTTAGTGTCAAATTTTCAATAGTTGGTTGTATTTTTAGCTCTAATTATGGACCATATTTCGTCCAGAAAAGCAGCTGAGTAAAGATGCAGATTTTAATAAAACCAGAAATAATTTATAGACAAGTATGTACATGTGGCACAATATTGGAGGCTGGTGTTCTGCCAGTAGACTTGGACCCACGCACCCCCCAGACCTGTGCTCCAGTGTTAAAAGTGTAATTAAAAATTATCAACTATCTACTTTTATCCAGGTCAGCCTGTTGACAGTGCTGAATGTGGATCTCCACCCCTTCCATGGGAAGTGATTGTTGAGGTCCCACCGTTGTTTCAGGATTCTGTGAAGAAGGTTCCAGTTCCTCACACTGCAGCTGTCAAGGTAATTGTCACAATTTGTTCAGTGAATCCAGGAAAGTGCTGTCCCTCTGGGGCAATCCATTCTGTCACTGCGATGCTGAAATAAGCACAGCTAAGGCCCACATTTTCACTCTCAGGGTTGGGGGAAATTCCCAACTCTGCAAAACCCGACTCGAGAGAGTCTCCTGGGCGGGTTGGACTTTTGTCGGTGGGGCAGGGTGGCAACTGAGGTCAGGCCTTTGGAAAGAGTTTGGAGGCAGCCATTTGCAAAGGATGCTGGGAGTGGAGGAGAGCTGTTTAGAGGGTGACCCCTTTAATGGGGAGGCAATGGCCTAGTGGTATTATCACTAGACTGTTAGTCCAGAGGCCCAGGTAATGTTCTGGGGACTCGGGTTGGAATCCCACCATGGCAGATGGTAGAACTTGAATTCAATAAATATTTGGAATTAAGAGTCCAATGATGACCATAAATCCATTGTCAATTGTGGGAAAAACCCACTGGTTCACTTATGTCCTTTAGGGAAGGAAACTGCCATCCTTGCCAGGTCTGGCGTACATGTGCCTCCAGGCTCAGAGCAACGTGGTTGACTCTTAACTGCCCTCTGGCAATTACGGATGCGCAGTAAATGCTGGCCTAGCATAGTGACTCCCTCATCCTGTGAATGACTGAAACAAAATACAACCTCTTCCCCACACTGGTCCCCATAGCCCCACATGTCTTCCACTGCAACCTATGCCTCCTCACCCGCCTCTTAAGCTCTTTTTCGGACAGCGCATATAATCAGGATTTAAAGTAATCATAAAATAGGACAAAGATAGAGAAAAAAAATAAAGATTTTGAACTCGCAAAAGGCCAATTTTAACTTGAAAAAACAGGATCTGGCCAAAGTGGACTAGGAGCAGGTATCGTAAAATCTTAGAATCCCTATGGTGTGGAAACATGTCCACACCGACCCTTGGAACACCCCACCCAGACCCATTCCCCCCCCCCCCCCCCCCCCCGCATTAACCCACCTAATCTACACAGCCCTGAACACTACAGAGTAATTTAGCATGGCCAGTCTACCTACCCTGCTCATCTTTGGGCCATGGGAGGAAACCGGAGCACCTGCTGGAAACCCTCGCAGATACAGGGAGAATGTGCAAATTCCACACAGACAGTTTCCCAAGGGTGGAATCAAATCTGGATCCCTGGCGCTGTGATGTAGCAGTGCGAACCATTGAGCCACCATGCAATTCTACCAATGTATAGAATTGGTGATGTTATATAGACCTGGAGTACCACTTGCTGAGGCACATCTTTCAGGATATGTTGTAGTAATCTATTGGTGCTATCATCTGTAACCAATTTTAAATTTTAATGTTTGTCTTTTTACCAAGCTAAAATAACTGTAAAAGCTTCTGGCCACTTTATACTGTTAACATGGCATGAGAAATTAACAATATTGGTCTTTCTCCAAAGTTTGCCTTTCGCTTTACAGACTCAAACTTATGGATGTGTGTGGTTTTTAAAATTTATTCATGGGACATGAGCATTGTTAGCTGGGCTAGCATTTATTGCCAGTCCCTTTATTGCCCTTGAGACGATGGAGGCAAGCTGCCTCCTTGAACCGGTGCAATCCATGTATTGTGGGTAGACTCGCAATTCCCCTAGGGAGGAAATTCCAGTTGTTTGTGCACCTTCTTAACAGTGTTGTGATGTTGTTTCATCTTGTTGGTCACTAGTGTTTCGTTCTGGGTCTAGTTTACCCTTTGGAACCAGATTTCCAGTCCATATATGCCCAATGTCCTATGGTGCCATGTGCTTTACAGGCGTTAAGAACTGACAGCTTTTGGGTAAATGTGACAAACCATATCTGTTACAGTTCGTTAATTTGATGTCCTATGCTGGATGCATCCAAAGCTTCTTGTTGTTGTTGATGATGGCGGCCTGCCATGATAGTTTCATACATCCATCTTCAAGCAATGCATCAATGATTAGCCCAGAAGTTCCTTCCTAAAGGAACTTTAGAACTAAGACTTGTAGAACTTGATAAGTCTCTCCAAAAACCCTTTGCAAAAGTCATTCAGGAAGATCCACACTAGGGCAGTGGGAGACGTTCGAAAGTGTAGTAATGAGTGCAGGACCAACACATTCCCATAAAGTTGAAAGGTGGGACTGACAAGTCCAAAGAATCCTGGATATCAAGGGATGTGGAGGATTGAATCAGGAACAAAAGGAAACTTATGATAGATATTGAAGATACAAGATACTGTGGATGCCCTAAAGGGGTATGGAAAGTGCGGAGGGTTGCTTAAAAACGGAAGTAGGAAAACAAAGAGGGGACATGGAAATACACTGGTGGATAAAATAAAGTAAAATCCAAAAGCATTTTATGAGTATACTAGGGGCACGGCAATAACCAGGGAAAGAGTAGGGCCCAATAGGAACAAAAGTAGCAATCTGTGGAGCAGAAAGACAGAGCTGAGGTACTTTGAGTACTTTTCATCTATAGAAGTGACATAGTAAAAGATTAGGTCTGTGATATACTTGAACAACTTACAGTTCAAAAGGAGGAAGCTAGAGTGATTTTAACCAGGTTAAAGTTAGGTAAATCCCCAGGCCCGGGTGAGATACATCGCAGGCTGTTCTGGGAAGCGAGGGAGGACATTGCAGGGTCTCTGACATTAATTTTTTCAAATCCCCTTTCAGCCACAGGAGGGATGCCAAAGGAGTGGAGGCCAACTAATGTGGCACCATTATTCAGGAAGAATGATAGGAAGCCACAGGCTAGTGAGACCAACATCTATGATGGGGAAACATTTGGAAAGACTTATGGGATTAAAACATAATAAATCCCTACTTGGAGAGGCAAAGATTAATCAAGGATAATCAGCATGGCTTTACCAGGTGGAGATCATACCTGACAGGTTTGTTTTTTGAGTCGGTGAACAAGGGCAGTGCAGTGGATGTAGTTTATATCAGTATGTGTGGCTTTGGAAAGGCCTCGTATGTAAGACTAGTCAAGAAGGTAAGAACCCATGGGCTCCAGGGAAATTTGGCAAATTGGATCTAAAATTGGCTTATGTGACAAAGGGCAGAAAGTGGTGGCTGAAGAGTGCTTTTGCGGCCAGAAACCTGTGTCCAATGCTGTACCACAGCATTCGGTGTGGTTCCCTGGAGTCATTTTGGCTGAAACAGAGACTCTCTGTCTGCACAAAAATGCGTACCTACGATTCTTGTGATGAATATGAAGCAGAAATAGAAATAATTAGAGAAATAATTTATATGTAAAATGTGCCCTTCATTACCTCAGAATTTTCTTGTCTTAATGTCTTTTGTCCTAATTCTGTTCAAACCTTACCAGCCCAACATTTCTGCTATGTTTTATTCTATTTTAACATAATCTTATCAATTTTATTCAATGATGTCTGAATCTATCTTGTTTAATGAATCTGAACCAATTCTATCCAATCCCAATTTCTCTCTCTGATTTTAAATGATGACCTGTTGTGAAACCCTGCACTCTTTTCATTGTAATAAAATATCTATTTTACTTGGATAGATTTTTATAGTTCAACTGATTGAAACCTTTTTCAGACTGTCTAATCCAATCTTTCCAGTTCTAATTCAGTTGGTTGAGCTCTAATCCATCCTGTTGAAGGGAGCCTATTGTTCAGAGTGAGAATAAAATGTCGTACCTTACCGTTAAGAGTTCATCTTTTGAGAAGAGAAGAGAATGGGCGTGTTAGCGAGAGGCAACATGGTTTTGTGAAGGGGAGGTCGTGTCTCACTAACTTAGTTGAGTTTCTTTTTTGAAGAAGTGACGTAGATGATTGAGGTTAGGGTAGTGGACGTTGTCTACATGGACTTCAGAAGGCCTTTGACAAGGTCCCTCATGGAAGGCTGATACAGAAGGTAAAGTTGTGCAGGGTCAGAGGTGAGCTTGCAAGGTGGATTAAAAAACTGGCTTGGTCATAGAAGACAGAGGGTAGCAGTGGAAGGGAGCGTTTCTGAATGGAGGGCTGTGACTAGTGGTGTTCTTCAGGGATCAGTGTTGGGACCTTTGCTCTTTGTAATGTATATAAATGATTTGGAGGAGAATGTAACTGGTCTGATTAGTGAGTTTGACAATGACACAAAGGTTGGTGTAATTGCAGATAGTGATGAGGACCGTCAAAGATACAGCTGGATATAGATCAGTTGGTGTCTTGGGCAGAGAGATGGCAGATGGAGTTTAATCTGGAAAAATATGAGATAATGCATTTTGGAAGGTCTAATTCAGATGGAAAATATACAGTAAATGGCAGAACCCTTAAGGGTACTGATAGGTAGTGGGATCTGCGTGTACAGGTACACAGGTCACTGAAAGTGGCAATGCAGGTGGTAAAGGTAGTCGACAAGGCATATGGCATGCTTGTCTTCAACGGCCGGGACATTGAGTTTAAAAATTGGCAGATAATGTTGCAGCTTTATAGATCCTTAGTTAGGCCGTATTTAGAATATTGTGTTTAATTCTGGTCACCACACTACCAGTGGCTTTGGAGAGGGTAGAGAAAAGATTTACCAGGATGTTGCCTGGTATGGAGGGTATTAGATATGAGGAAATGTTGGAGAAACTTGCGTTGTTCTGTCTGGAACGACAGAGGTTGAGGGGCGACCTGATAGAGGTCTACATGATTATGAAGGTCATGGGCAGATTGGACAGTCGGAAGCTTTTTCCCAGGGTGGAGGAGTCAGTTACCAGGGGCCATGGGTTTAAGGTGCGAGGGGCAAGGTTTAAAGGTGATGTATGAGGCAAGTTTTTTTGCACAAAGGATGGTGGGTGCCTGGAACTTGCTGCCGGCGGAGGTAGTGGAGGCAGACACCATAGTGACTTTTAAAGGGCATCTTGACAAATACAGGAATAGGATGGGAATAGAGGGATACGGTTCCCAGAAGGGTAGGGGGTTTTAATTGTGACGGGCAGCATGTCATTGCAGGCTTGGAGGGCTGAAGGGTCTGTTCCTGTACTGTAATTTTCTTTGTTCTTTAAGGACTCCGTGTACTGTGTGTATGCAATACTGTGATTCTGCCTGGCAGTATGTCTGCTTTGTGTTTGCAAGCTGCACCCAGAGAAAACTCTGTTGCTGTACTGTCTGCTCCACACATTAAAAATGGTTTACTGTTTTAAATAAACTAACCCATGGAGTTAATCAGTCTTTGAAAAGCAGTTGAGTATTAGATGGCCATTATTAACATGACATGGTGAACATGTGGAAAACATTGTCCTTATGAAGATTATTGTGTTTAAACAGTCAACAGGAAAGTTAATCTATAGATGAAATACATGGTTAACACTCTTAAATCATGCTAACATGTTTCAGTTCATTACAGCATTGGAGGTTGTTGAAAACATAGCTTACTGATAAACAGACAATTCCCTGCTGAGTGTCCAGTTTAATTTTGTTGCAGAAAGTAAGTGATCAGGGTATGCGATGGATCAATAGCAAGCAAGGGAAGGTCAAAGGCATTTTGTCAAAATGTCTTCAAAGTTCACTAGTTTAAATTGAAATGTAACAGACTTCCGATCAGAATTTCACATGTTTAAACAGCATTCAGAGCAATGATTTCTACATATGGATGTTTCTAATGTGGAAAAACAAGCAATTGACACAGACTGCACTTAAGGAGCATCTTCAGCTAAAATAGAGACCATCTGACATTCCACCTGAGGCATGTGCATCAAGTGATTGACAAACCAGAGTCTGACAGAATACACAGTCATTTTTAACTGTCAGTCTCATGGAAAATATTAATATCATCACACCATCTGAATTGTTTGTATAAATTCAAATTATCTGTCCTCAGAAAACTGGTGACTATTTGTTATTAGCTAAGGTTGACTCAAGTGAGTGCCAATATAGTACCCCTGTGAATTAAAAAAATGTTCCCACAACATAAGAAGCTATCCCTGAGGAGCAGCTGATGTTTGCAGCATTTTGTAAAGTTGCAGTTGGGTTGCTGGAGACTAGCTTCATTCGATGAATTATGTTTTGTTTCAGTGTTGCCACAAGTGCAAGGGCCGGGGGAGATATAGGTGTTCGCAGTGTGGTGGAAAAGGAATGGTGAGTAACAGATTGTATGGTTCAGTCTTGACAGTTTGCAGTCATTTACATGTATTCTGTCTGTGTGATAGGATTAACTAACCAACATCCTATTCTCCTTTCCTCCTCTCCACATCTGAAGCTGCTAACTCTGGTAAGTGGACAATTCCAGTAGCTGTACCAGCACCTTGCAGATTCCCCTTAAAACTGTTGCAGACTATTTGGCAGCAGTGTCATCACAGTATTGCACCCAGATCCTGCGTTCTTCAAGTTATTACAATTCCAGACAGTCAATTTTGAGATTCTTCTCTTTGCAGGTTGATTTGAAATTCTTTCGTCCTTTTGTCCTAGTTCTTTTTGATAGGCACGAGATGGCAGCACTGAGTGACAGAAACTGCTTTTCCCTTCTTTTACTTGTGTTTAGTGGCAACTCTCAAAGCTGTGATCCTGACACCACACAATGGGACAATGAGGCTGTTAACACACACATATACCAAGGTTGAAACTCACTTTTAGATCCTATCGCTGGGAACTTGGTAAATATGACTGTAGTCCAGACTGGTGCCTATTTTTAATCATTAAGTTCATAGTTTGAGCTACTCACAGTGGATTAAAGTTCAGCTTTTAGTGCATTTCTCCCTTTTTTTTGAAGTCTGACCATTGAAGCTTCCTTGACACCTCATTAGGTTTGACAGTCCCAGTCTTTCTCTCAGGAATCTGCAGCCAACTTCCACCTATATAGTCATTCTTTGAAACAAATTTTGTAATTAAAGTTCAAGATGTTGCTAGGTGAGCTGTAGTCAGAATAATGGCCCACTGTAATTCTATCTGCTTATCAGTGGGGAGCTGCTGGGTGGCAATAAAGTGCAGCACTTCTTCAACATAGCTTCACCCCTCATATCCTCTGGCCCAGAAATGCCAGTTATGGTGGACAACACAGCTCAGATTCACTAAATCAGCACTGACCAGAGATTGGACGTGAACACCACATTGGGAAATACATTTCAGCTTTTGTGTCGGGTCTAGGTGTTCTCTATTATGGGCTTGCTCAGGCCACGGGCACAGACCAGAGCACGTCCTCACCTTACCTTGTAACTGGACCAGTATTCATGGTTAGAGCTAATCGTCCAGTCAGGACAGAAGATCCAGTCTCACTGTGATAATTTGAGAATTGAAATGTGATAAGGCCACTGTGGTCCTTTAGGGAGGAAACAATGACCTTGCCCAGTCTGATTAACATGTGACTCCAGTCTGTAGCTGTTGGTTAACCACTTTACCACTCTGTGAAATGGCCTAACACTGTGATGGGCAAGAAAGGATAGTCTTGCCAACTTAGCCACACCCTTGGAACTAAAACAATAAGTTATTTTGATACGGGCAGAATTTCACTGTTGTGCAAAGCAAGCTTTAAAAATAGAACTTAGAAATGTTTTTTGACTAAAAATGTTTAAGTGTGTTTGACAAATAGAGTGTTTTGAAAAGTGAGTGAGAATACCAACTATGTGGGCATGGGGTGCGTGGGGCATATCTGGCATTGACAGCCAGACTCCTGTAGCATGCAATATTAAAATATAAAGGGCTGGACACAATATTCAATTGAACTAGATTTCAAGAACAGACTGCCTTTGAATTCATACAGCGACTTCAATGACCTCATCATCTCAAAGCACTTTATAGACAACCTTTAAACTGCGACACACCAGGGATCCAACAGCAGGTTTATGCAGACCAATATCCAAACATCAGGAACATGGCAATCTATTTTAGTGACATTAATGGATAGGTATTGGTAGTGATGTGCGAGAGAGCGCCCCTTCTCCAATCATGCCATCATCTCACATTCACCTGAAAGAGCAAAAGGGTCCTTGGGTGACATCTTATCTGAGAGTTGGTGCCTGCCACAGTGTAGCACTTTCTCAGTACTGATAATTTGAGAATTGAAAATTCTGTGTTCAAGTCTCCAAGAAGACTCTCAGGCTTGATTTCATACGTGAGAATACACATTTAACACTCATTGTTGTGGGATGGAGGGAAGAGAGGAGGTGAGAAAGTAAATTGAAGCATTAAAAAGGAGTAAAGTTTGGGCAATCACAAGCAGTGTGGCTTGGTACACACAATCCTTCACCTGGCTTCTGTGTTGAATCCAGGCAAATTCCTGTGTCATGGGGGACCATTCTGGCCAGGCAGGGAATCATTACGAATGGGTGGGTTGTTAGTTTTACACGCCACTCAGTATTGCTCTTCAACAACTTGACTTCTCCAGTTGGGTGAAGAGATCATCATTGTCACCCTCCTGCCTTTCCTTCCAGCCCTTCTACCAGCGACTGTTACAAACTGAGTTCCTCTATGAGGGCTGGTCCTTGTCCTCTGCTGCACAGCGCAAGGGTGAGCTGGAGTGTTTCAGACCCATATGTAACCGCTGGGTAATTGAGACGACTGATTTCCATGAGCATGTCATGTACATTCAGTTCTTTTTAATTGCAGCTCAAATGTCTGCCGTGTGGTAGTCGAGGAATAGTGCACAGAAATAAGAGGTGCATCCAGTGTGGAGGCAGAGGGGTAAAAAGGTAAATAAAAATAATCCTTTTGTTTAGACTGTGCTGCAAAGATTTGTGCTCCTGAGATAGATTTCTGATTACATGGTGCAATTGAGTAAAGGTGGACCTCTGGCTGAGCTTCAGCAGCTCTGATTTATAGAGCATGGAGAGGTTCAGGAGGGATCCCCATACATTATTCAACGCCAGAGGTTGGTTACAGAAAATCCAGGCATATACTTTTCTGGTCAGCGTTTAATTTCAACCTGTTCATCACAAAACTTCAATTCTACTAATTACTTGTTCCCTATGTGTACAATGTGTACATAACACAGTCACGTTCTCATTTAATTATCCCTCAATTGATCTATAACCATCGCATGTTCCTTACTTCCATCATGTCTCAGGTATCCCCGACTGACCTCATTTAAGGAAAATAGAGCCCCCTGCTGCTAATGTATATTTTACTATTCTTCTGATCTTTTCAGCCTCCCAAGCTAAAGGACAGCATTTACTTCCCTCTCCCTGAAAAAAAACCCTTTTGCACTTCAGAGCCCATCAATAAAAACTAGAGTGGAGCTGGATGAACACAGCAGGCCAAGCAGCATCTTAGGAGCACAAAAGCTGACGTTTCGGGCCTAGACCCTTCATCAGAAAAGGGGCATGGGGAGAGGATTCTGAAATAAATAGGGAGAGGGGGGAAGTGGATCGAAGGTGGATAGAGGAGAAGATAGGTGGAGAGAAGACAAACAAATTAAAGGGGCGAGGATGGAGCCTGTAGAGGTGAGCATAGGTGGGGAGGCAGGGAGGGAATAGGTCAGCCTGGGGAGGATGGACAGGTCAAGGGGGTGGGATGAGGTTAGGAAGTAGGGAATGGAGGTGTGGCTTGAGGTGGGAGGAGGGCATAGGTGAGAGGAAGAACCGGTTAGGGAGGCGGGGACGAGCTGGGCCCATTTTGGGATGCAGTGGGGGGAGGGGCGTTTTTGAAGCTTGTGAAATCCACATTGATGCCATTGGGCTGCAGGGTTCCTAAGCGGAAAATGAGTTGCTGTTCCTGCAATCTTTGGGTAGCATCATTATGGCACTGCAGGAGGCCCAGGATGGACATGTCGTCGAAGGAGTACGAGGGGCAGTTGAAATGGTTCGCGACTGGGAGGTGCAGTTGTTTGTTGCAAACCGAGCGTTGTTGTTCTGCAAGCGGCTTCTGCAAAGTCCACTGACTTCCAAGGCTACTTAGAATACACCTCCTCCCACCCACCTTCCTGCAAAAATTCCATCCTCTATTCCCAATTCCTTCGCTTCTGCCGCATCTGTTCCCAGGATGAGGCATTCCACTCTCATACATCCCAGATGTTCTCGTTCTTCAAGGACCGCAACCACGCCCCCCCCCCCGCCCCCCCCACCCCCACCCCCCAACAGTGGTCGGGAACACCCTCGACCTTGTCTCCCGCATTTCCCGTAACTCATCCTTCACACCCCGTCCCCACAATAACCGCCAAAAGAAAATCCCCCTCGTCCTCACATACTACCACACCAACCTCCGGATACAACACATCATCCTCCGACACTTCCGCCATCTACAATCCGACCCCACCACCAAAGACATTTTTCCATCCCCACCCTTGACTGCCTTCCGGAGAGACCACACTCTCCGGGACTCCCTTGTCCGCTCCACACTCCCATCCAACCCCACCACACCCGGCACATTCCCCTGCAGTCGCAGGAAGTGCTACACTTGCCCCCACACCTCCTCCCTCACCCACATCCCAGGACCCAAGAAGACTTTACACATCAAGCAGATGTTCACCTGCACATCTGCCAATGTGGTATGTTGCATCTGCTGTACCCGGTGTGGCTCCTCTACATTGGGGAAACCAAGCGGAGGCTTGGGGACTGCTTTGCAGAACACCTACGCTCGGTTTGCATCAAACAACTGCACCTCCCAGTCGCGAACCATTTCAACTGCCCCTCCCATTCCTTGGACGACATGTCAATCCTGGGCCTTCTGCAGTGCCACAATGATGCCACCCGAAGGTTGCAGGAACAGCAACTCATATTCTGCTTAGGAACGCTGCAGCCCAATTGCATCAAAGTGGATTTCACAAGCTTCAAAAAACACCCTCCCCCCACTGCATCTCAAAACCAGCCCAGATCATCCGGGTCTCCCTAAGTTGTTCTTCCTCTCATCTATTCCCTCCTCCCACCTCAAGCCGCATCTCCGTTCCCTACCTCCTAACCTCATCCCACCCCCTTGACCTGTCCGTCCGCCCCAGACCGATCTCTTCCCACCTATACTCACCTCTATAGGCTCCATCCCCGCCCCTTTAACTTGTCTGACTCCTCTCCACCTATCTTCTCCTCTATCCACCTTTTATCCGCCTCCCCCTCTCTCCCTATTTATTTCAGAACCCTCTCCCCATCCGCCTTTTCTGATGAAGGGTCTAGGCCCAAAACGTCAGCTTTTGTGCTCCTGAGATGCTGCTTGGCCTGCTGTGTTCATCCAGCTCCACACTTTGTTATCTCGGATTCTCCAGCATCTGCAGTTCCCATTATCACTAAAAACTAGTTTTGTGTTTCTGGCATCTCCCAACGATTGGAAGTTCAAAACTCAATGTTTCACCTTTTAAGTTTTAAATGTTTGATCAAGTAATAACTTGCACCATGAGATTTTTCATAGTTTTACTCGACTTTAATACTACAAAACTGACATCTGTCCTTGTTTGGGTGACCAGCCAATTTGGTTGTCCAACTAGCCTTCTGTTTTGGAAGTCACTGCATCTTTTTGTGAGGCCCCACTTTGACGAATAACAACGAGGCTAACATTTTCTAAATAAAAGCCCGACACAACTGCAGATACTGTAAATCAGGAACATAAACAAGGTTGCCAGAAAAGCCCAGCAGGTCTGGCAGCATCTCAGAATGGAGGAAGGGTCACCAGACCTGAAATGTTAACTCTGTTTTTTCCTTCAGAGTTAACATTTCAGGTCCAGTGACCCCTGCTCTGTTCTGAGACGCTGCCAGATCTGCTGGGCTTTTCCAGCAACTTTGTTTTTGTAACATTTCCTAAAGATTACAGACGTAAAGTGACTGATTTCCAATCAAATATCCTTAAAATCCCCAGAATCCTGATTTCCAATTTTGAATTCTGCTTAAGCTCATTTGTATGAATTGTTTTCAAATTCACTGCTCCCACCATACAAAATATCATCGACGCACATCGTAAAATTAAAGGTTTCCTCATGGTGCCTGGAAAACCCAGTGTAGTCTGCTTTTAACTGAAGATAGCCCAATATTAATAAGTTAGACCTTACTGAGAAGACTCGAGAAGCATCATCTAGACCATATACACATTTATCTTCCAGAGTGTCCCAACAGCGTTTGGAGCCTTTTCTGGAGGGTGAAGCACTTCCCGTTTGAGCTGATCTCACTGCAAAAATATCGTACTTGTTGAGGATAAAGCCAAGAAAACCTTAAGAATTACTTTTCCTCTCATCGTGAATCTACTCATATCTTGATCCCCCTGTTTTTCTTCAAAACCTCATGTCACTAGCCTTGTTTTAGCCTTCTACATTCTATAAGAGGACATTGAGTCTATCTATGGGGCAGGGCTAGCTATGCTCGACCTAGAACCTCTACGTATACTCTATTCAAATTCTTTTCAAATTTGTAATTCTTGTGTTTGACTTCTTTCGTTATCTTGTCTCCAATTTTATTTGTAGCCACTAAGACTGCCTGATCACATTGAGCCTCTGTTCCTGGCAGTATGCCTGGTTTATATTATACTTCTTGGCCTATCTTGCAATCAATCTCTTTCTGGACTGTTACTGTTCAATCTTCACTTTCTATTAATAAGATTCCTTTTAAGGATTCATGATCTCTTCCTAACCACTCTGAGCTTACACAGCATTTTGTTGCCTTCCGTTTTGTACTTCAAGTTCCCAATCCATTTAAGTCCCTCATCTGTTCATTCAATGTGTTGTTATATGTTCCAGTGACCAGCCGTACTTATAAAAGTCACATTCCTCCATTGATTGGCTGCTTCTGGTAAATTTGTGACTTTACTTCCCACTTTTAGTATTTGTCCTTTGGGACTAATAGCCCCATATTGATCATCAGAACTGATCTGTCCTTCACCAGACAAACATCAATTGCAACAGTCTGATAGTCAGACCAGTGTACCGTATGGATACGCGAAGTACTAGGTCTCTTGTTAATTTCTGTAACTCTTCTAGATTCTGCAAATTTGCAATCCAGACTGAGCAGCCTTGAAGAGTTCAGGTGACCATTTCGAGTCAGTGGGGCTAAATTCTTATTATTCAATCTGAGCTTTTCAGAAGTAAGGTCAGAAAACACACCCATACACAAACAGCAGTCAAAATCTGCAAATCTGCCCCACTCCCAAAAAAATCAGGTGCAGAGCTGCAAATTTCAAAACTAAGTACGTGTCTCAGGAATCATGGAACTATGGTGTTAAGATACAGATCAACTACGATCTGATTGAACCTGAACTGGCATGAAGGACTGATTGTTAAGAGCGGCAGAGGACCAGAATAAACTTGAAGGACTGTGGAGACAGAGCAAGTGAGAGGGATTGTTTGACAGCTTGTCAAGAGAGTCAGCGTGGGCATGATAGGCTCAAAAGTCTCTCTCTGTGCATTGCTCCATGAAATTGCCTGCTGTGTGCATTGGTGTAGTGGAAGAGATTCTCACTTGTGGCACAGGCTCTGTTAAATTTTACTCTTTTAAAGTTGACAGTTCACATTTATAAATTGCAGTTGGCCTTTTGCTGCTGGTGCCTCCAAAATTGAGCCCTCGGACCCACAAATACATCATGTGCCCACTGTCTAGATGCAATACTAAGATATTCAATAGACAATTGTTTGACTTTTTAAAGTGTCTGCAGAATGAATAGGTTTGCTCCAGATAACATCTATGTCCTTGCACTCAGGTGTGGCCCTTGTCTAGGCCGAGGCACTCGGACCTGCCATGTCTGCAAAACCAGTGGCTATCTGCTGTTCTACATACAGCTGACAGTAAAATGGTAAGTGTCAGGGTAAGATAGAACCCTGTAATCCCTATGGCCCTTCAGCTAGAGGTATTGTTGTACACCCTTTATTCAAATGTAGGTGGGAATTGTGTGCCTCTGCTGAGTTTGGCAAGTTTATTTCTCCTGCAGCTTGCATCGAGCGAATTCATAACGGATCGAATTTTCCAAGCAGCGGCAATCACAGTCAGAATTCTTTGCCTTTCTTTTACAAACGGAGAGAGTTATTTTACTTCATTTCATCGGAACCATCAGAAGTCTTCAATTAATATGGAGGCTTACAGTAGTTTCCGGGCGTAGGGGAATTACCCAAAAGAAAATACAATTTCCTGGGCATCCTTTGGCATCTGCTATGATGAGGGTCCCACAGAATCCCCATGTGTAATTCCATCTACACTGGTATAACGACTATCTGTCTGACCAGTGGAAAATTCAGGGCCAATACAAATGGTGTGAGCAAAATCAATCCCAGTTATTTGCAGTAGAGGACATGTTGCCAGTTCTGATCTCTCTTACCAAGGGACATGTTTTGTTCATGGGATGTGGATCTCACTGACTAGGCCAGTGTTTATTGCCCAAGGAATCAAACACATTAGTCTTAGTGGATCTGAAGTAACGTGTAACTGGGTAAGGACAGTCGATTCCCTTCCCTGAAGGGCATTAGTGAACGAGCAGGGCTTTAACAACAATTGATGGTGGTTACAAAGTTACTATTAAGGCAACTTTTAATTCCATACTCTTCCAAGGATGCTCAGGGATGAGCAATATTCACCTCCTGATGGAATTCCAAGTTTTTAATTGTGAAATCCTGCCCTTTGTGATGTTCTTCCAATCTCTGCCTCCCCATCTCTGTACTCTTCCACTTTGCGTTATTTTATGTGTATGTAATTTAGCAATGCCATGTTGTGTTTTTACAGGGACTTCACCCTGTATTACATGCACTAATTGCATTGAATGATGAAGTGCTCAAGCCATTTTGATGGTTTGATACAACAGCAACAGACAAGAAACAAAGTATATCCTACTATGTGTACCCACTGGAAGTAGCCGATAAGCATTCATTTTCACTACAGGTTATAAGAAGTGCCTTAATTTTCCACTCCCTCATACTACAATGTGAATTGATTCCTGACACAAGAGACTTTGAGATCTTTTCTGTTGTCATCCACTCTTATTCCTATATAATGACTGTGCCTCTCCCTCTCACCCCTCACCGCACCTCCAGCTAACCAGTACATGTAGCCCTAATGAAACACAGGAGGTGTTAGTGAGATCTGGTTATCAAAAATCATATTGATGGATTGACTCAGACAACAGCAAGTTACCTTAACTGGTAACTCGCTCATGTGCTCCAGTTCTCCCAGGTTTAGTTATATGGGACAGTATGGATCCCTTATTATCAGTTACTGTCATAATTTGGTGTTTATTTCACCTGCACTATTCATGCCTTATGTTGCTTTACAATTTGCAGCACAGACAAAGGCCATTTAGCCCAACAGCTCTATGCCGGAGTTTAAATTCCACTCACACCACCTTCCAGCAGATTTTATTCTTCTCAATCTGCAGTTTCTCTCGCATTCCTCAAACCAGTGCTAGTGAACTCCTCTTAGCAACACTCCTGAACTTGAGTGACTGCTGCAAAATCAGAGATATTCCATTCACAATATCTTACATGGGACATTCTACACCCAGATCACCAGTGAGGGTAATATTTTAAATGTCAGGATTGGCTAATTGGATCTAACTGTTAGGACTGGAGAGTGGTCACAATGCGATTGGCCTCAGCATCTTTAGGTTGACAAACAGAGTGGGGGATGGTTGTCGTTTCAATGGTCACCCCATATGGATCAGGCTGCAAAATACATACTTATGGGGCCTCTCTCCTAGCCCTAAAACCTCCACTTGTTCCACCCCACCACACGACACCCACTGCCACCTGACATCTCACGCTCACTCCCACTCCCACTCCCACCCACACTCTGCACTGCAACTCCTACACCCAGCATTCAATAGACAATAGGTGCAGGAGTAGGCCATTTGGCCCTTCGAGCCAGCACCACCATTCATTATGATCATGGCTGATCATCCACAATCAGTATCCTATTCCTGCCTTATCCCCATAACCCTTGATTCCACTATCTTTAAGAGCTCTATCTATCTCTTTCTTGAAAGTATCCAGAGAGTTGGCCTCCACTGCCTTCCAGGGCAGAGCATTCCATATACCGACCACTCTCTGGGTGAAGAAGTTTTTCCTCAACTCTGTTCTAAATGGCCTACCCCTTATTTTTAAACTGTGCCCGCTGGTTCTGGACTCACCCATCAGCGGAAACATGCTTCCTGCCTCCAGAGTGTCCAATCCCTTAATAATCTTATACGTCTCAATCAGATCCCCTCTCGTCTTTCTAAACTCAAGTGTATACAAGCCCAGTCGCTCCAATCTTTCGACATATGATAGTCCCGCCATTCCGGGAATTGACCTCGTGAACCTACGCTGCACTCCCTCAATAGCAAAAATGTTCTTCCTCAAATTTGGAGACCAGAACTGCACACAATACTCCAGGTGTGGTCTCACCAGGGCCCTGTACAGCTGCAGAAGGACCTCTTTGCTCCTATACTCAATTCCTCTTGTGATGAAGGCCAGCATGCTATTAGTTTTCTTCACTGCCTGCTGTACCTGCATGCTTGCTTTCATTGACTAATGTACAAGAACACCTAGATCTCATTGTACTTCCCCTTTACCTAACTTGACTCCATTTAGATAGTAATCTGCCTTCCTGTTCTTGCCACCAAAGTGGATAACTACACATTTATCCACATTAAACTGCATCTGCCATGCATCCAGCCTGTCCAAGTCACCCTGTATTCCATAACATGCTCCTCATATTTCACAATGCCACCCAGCTTTGTGTCATCAGCAAATTTGCTAATATTACTTCTAATGCCTTCGTCTATATCATTAATATATATTGTAAACAGCTGCGGTCCCAGCACCGAACCTTGTGGTACCCCACTGGTCACTGCCTGCCATTCCGAAAGGGACCCGTTTATCACTACTCTTTGCTTCCTGTCAGCCAGCCAATTTTCAATCCAACTCAGTATTTTGCTCCCAATACCATGTGCCCTAATTTTGCTCACCAATCTCCTATGTGGGACTTTATCAAAGGCTTTCTGAAAGTCCAGGTACACTACATCCACTGGTTCTCCCTTGTCCTCCTACCCCTACCCAATCACTGCTACCCCTCCCCATTCCCACCTCACACTCACTTCCACCCCACATCCATTCCCACCACTGCACCCAATACCCACTCCTTCCCCTAAACCCGTACCCATTCCCACCAGACACCATACTCCCACCCCTACACCATACTCCCACTCCCACCTATACACCCCATGATCCAAGAAATGCAACCTCCAATTTGTACAGAGCAAGATCCCGCAAACAAAATTCGTAAGCGACTTAACTGAGTATGTTAACTGAGGGCTAAATACTGACCAGAGTGCCAAGGAGCATTGCTTGACCTGCATCAGCTAGCAAAGAATCTGTTGTGTTTGATCCAGGACCAATAATGTCTTTGAACAAGTGGCTGACCAACAAATCGGACTTCCTGTGGCACTCTTCAATGAAGTGACTGGACAGAATGTGTTTGCTGATGAAAGCTATCAGGTAAGGGAGGGATATTTCTGGACATCCTGCTTATTTCACATCATTATCTATTGATCAAGTATCTTATCTGTTGTGTAGGCATTGAGCTGTAATGTAATAAATGATCCGAGAAACCAGTTCTCGAGGGATCCTGAATGTGCATCCACATGGTGGCTAGATGATGTTTAGTGAGGTACATAGAACATAGAACATAGAACATTACAGCACAGTACAGGCCCTTCGGCCCTCGATGTTGTGCTGACCTGTCATACCGATCTCAAGCCCATCTAACCTACACTATTCCATGTACAATTTTTATTACATAATAAAACACAAGCACATCTACCATCTTATCCCATATATACATGGCAACAATTGCAGGGATTTCACTGAATTCCTTGCAGAGAGATTATTTCAATTTTTTTTTAATGTGCTTGGGTAATCTCTCATAATGTCAAAAAAAAGTCATGTTCCCACCTTCGCCCTCTGGTGGATGTAAAAGTTGCCAAGAAACTCTTTCGAAGAGTGAGTTCGCCCTAGTGCCTTGGTAAATGTTTACCTCGCAATTAACATTCCAACTAAGTCATCTAACTGTTATGGGGTCTTCTTGTACACAAATTAACTGTTGTAATTCCAAGGTTACAAAAGTGAATATGTTCCAAAGGTACATAAATCAGCTCTGAAACACTTCAGGACACCACACAGTTGTGTAAGGTATATGTAAATACACATCTCTTATCAACATTCTAACTAATCTAATTGGTTGTGACAGGCTCCAAAACAACCTGGTGTGATTGATTGATACTGAGACCCTTCAATCTCAATGAAATAAAAGGATCTTTCTTAAAAAAGGAAACCTAAGTTCAAACACTTAGCAATGTAAAATATTGATAGTTGCCAGCTATATTCCCTCAACATTCATTCCAGCTTGATCTAAGCTCCCATCTAATTCCTTTCATTCCTTACACTGTAACAATGGCCCTTTTCAGTAAAACACAGTATCCAGCTTGGAAATTTCTGGTGCTGATTCTGGGTAACAAAATTGTCAGTGTTTCACTTCGCTGTACTGACATTCTTCACCTCGGTGAGTACATTTACACTCAAAGAAGGAAATTATAAGTGAAAGAGATGAAGATTGAAGAAAATCAGTGGATTTGATGTTGCAAATGTTATAACTTCTCTATTCCTGTCTTGTTTCTTCCCTCAGGTCTACACTATTGCTGGTTTTCCAGACTCACTAATTGATCAGATTTCCCAGCAAGGGGTTCAACAACACCAGGAAAAGTTTGGCAGAACAGCGTGTATACTTCAGCAGGTGAGAATAGGCCATACCCCTGCCAACAATGCAACCCAAGATCATAGAATCCCTAGAGTGTGGAAGCAGGCCATTTGGTCCGTCAAGTCCACACTGACCCTTCAAAGAGCATCCCATCCAAACCGAACCCCTATTTTATCCCTGTAACCCTTCTCTTCCATCCTGGTCTCAGCCCCCTGCAGATATTCTCTCCATGACTCCCTCACTGCCAAGATTTACTTCTGAAACTGCTATGAGTGAAAGAGCAACACCTAACCATTTTGTGTGTGTGTGTGTGTGTGTGTGTGTGTGTGTGTGTCTGTGTAAGTAGGTGGGTATGTGTGTGGGTGGTAGGCTGGCATGAAGGGCCAGACTTCCCAATCTGACAGAACTGCCCAATCACAAAGTGGCATTGTAAATAGAAAATATCCCACCTGAGCAGGAGGGGAAGTTCTTCAGTGGTTGAGGATAGTGGGAGCTTTAGTTGGTAACTCCTTGGACAGTGTTCAATACTGCCTTGGAGGCCCGAAGTGAAAATATTCCCTATTCTCTGAGAATAATTACAAAACAAATTCACAAAATGAAGAATCATTTGCTGCTGTTTTACCTTCACTATAGTAACAACTTGCATTGAAAAGCCATCTAAAGATGGTTCACAAGAAGAATGTTCAACACACATTTCACACCAAAGTGGCTAAAGAGATGTTAGGGGAGATCACCAGTAGGCCAAAGAGTTTGGTTTTCAGGAGTATCTTGAAAGTGGAGATGCCATCACAGCTGTGAGGAGGGCTCATGTGCTAGAAGGAGTACTATAAAAGGCCATACGAGTTCAGCCTCAGAAAACGATCAGTCACATTGTTGGGAATATGGATCCCCAAATAATGAGTTGGGGTTAGAGGGTAAATTGTCAAGAAATTCAGAAACAATAGGCAAGTAACAATAGAAGATAGCTGAATATTTCAACTATTCTAATTTTGCTCAGTGCCCAGTTCCAGGGGTCACAGTCTAAGGATGTGGGGTAGGCCATTTAAGATGGAGGTGAGGAGAAATTTCTTCACCCAGAGAGTGGCGACCCTCTGGAATTCTCTGCCACGTAGCATGGCTGAGGCCGAAACATTGCACATGTTCACGGTGTTGATAGATATTGTTCTTGGGGCTAAAGAGATCAAAGGATAGGAGGAGAGAGCAGGAACATGGTACTGAGTTGGATGATCTGCCATGATCAAATTGAATGGTGAAGCAGGTTTGAAGGACTGAATAGCTTACTCCTGCTCCTATTTTCTGTGTTTCTCTGTGAATATGTATGGAGGGCACAGAATTCATAAAATGCATTCAGGAGACCATTGTTCAGCTACTAAGTGGCAAGCTGAACAAGAGAAAGGGCAGTCCATCTTTTAGAGACGGATCCTGGGTGGGTGGAAGAGGTAAAATTGCAGTTTAGTACGATATGATGTTTATTATGTTTTATTCACCTCTTCCTTACTCAACACACATAATGAAGTTATCTATTATTACAGCGACAGACAATTGAACTGATTCCTGTAACCAAAGTGCACTTCCAGTGGAAAGGACGGGAGAACAGCTACTTTGTGTATGGTGCAGAAAACAATGTCTATGCTCCGGACTATCCCAGCAAGTGCCAGTGTACCATTCTCTGATGTCCAGCCTTTAGTATCTTTCTAAGGAAAACCTTAACCTGAGCACCGCCCCCCACCTCACACACACCTCCAGTGTCCAGCCACCTCAGAGAAAGGGGACTGGGGGTGCTGGACAGGGGAGCGGTAAAGAGTTTTCAATATTATTGAGAAGAATAAAGTGTTGTTTCTTTGCTTGTTAGGACTGTCATATCTTCCTCAACCAACACCATCACAAAGCAGGTTAATCAGTCAAACGCTCTTTGCCAATTGCAAGCTTTCGAAGCTGGTTAATTGGTCATGGCAGCAGTGATATTTTGGTAGTGGTAATTTGTAGGGGGAGGGGTGGTGTACATCTCATTCGACAGTGTAAACCACATGATAATGAGTCAAAAGCCAGTTCTGTATCTCTCCTGACCTCAATCCTCAATAGAAGTTGCATTTGGAGTAGCTGTAAAGCAACGCAGCCAGAACCAAGACCTATACCATGGAGAAAACAGGTATCATTTAAATAGAAAGTGCTCTCGATGAACTTTCTACTCCTATAAAGTTCTATTGTTGTCTATGAATATTAACGCTCACTCATACTACATTAGATTTGGAGTCTGTGATCCTGGTATATGGGCGCCACTGGTAGACCTCCGGGTCCAATAAATTGTGCCACATGTTTACTGGTGCATAAGTAAATGAATGCACGTGGTAAAAATGAATACCATTCACTTTATAAATAAAGATTAGTTTATTTATAGTCTATCAATGTTTTATCTTAGCATTGTTGAGCACATTGCCATGAGCACATAATAGTGGCAGTGAGCCCAGGGTTCCATTTAGCAGATGCTTCCTGCTGTTCTACCTTGTCAGCCTGAACGTCTTGTTTACATGTTAATCTCTAATATTCCCCCTCACCAGCCTCTGTGCTCATGCTGCACTTATATCACAACAGCTGCACATAGTGACACCACTGATCCCAGCCAGAAGTGACATGATTCCCTTGTGGACCTTTACTGCTGTAAAGTGGCTGGGATTTATTTTCTGCCCAGACTTTGTGTTCTGTGACTATCCTGCACCTCCTACAATTTGCCGGAGTGTAATCTGCTGCACGTGGGACACTCTGCTGCATTTTCAGTCATAGGTTCAAAACATTCTCAATCCCAATCTCACCCACCCATTGACTGATACCTACATGACTCTGGAGGCAGTGCTGTAATATGACTAGGCTAGCTCCTGTGGCCATGGAGCATTCTGGCTGTGACCTAAGAGTATCCTCAGTGTTAGTGCCAGGCACTTGAATCTGGCTACGGGTTTGGCAATGCTTTGAGCCTGCCTCTGGTGGTCTGAAATGTGCTTTTGCATTCCTAGCAAGCGAGACCCTCCCTTAAACATCCACTCTAGAGCTTAAAATCGTCCCAAATAATTTTGAACCTCCTACTCAAGAGTTTAAGAGCAAAATCTGGACTGACATCCCAGTGCATTGCCAACGGCGTATTGCACAGTTGTCAGAGTCATATTTTCTATAAGAAGTTAACCAGGGGCCCTAATCAGTCTCTCAGGTGTAAAGAAAAGATTTGATAGCACTGTTTGAAAGATGAGCAGGGTTTGACACCAGTGTCTGGCAGCACCTGTGGAGAGGGAGAAGCAAAGTTAATGTTTGACGTGTGATATGACTTTTCAGTTCTGATTCAGATTTGCGGCATCCAGTGTCAGTATTAGGTCTCATGGGCGGTTTGTCTGTATACCTTTAACAGACATGCTCATGATTTCATCATTGTATCATAACATGTAATCTGAAGCTATAAAGATCTCATATCAATCTTACCTTGGATAATTTGAGGCATGACCCTCTACTGAAAGCATACTCCTTTTGTTGAACCTAACAAATTACTGTTAGCTCAGACATATATGTACCTGAGGAATATAATGTTTGTATATAATAGTTATTTGTAATAAATGTCTATTGGATTCTTCAACATCAAGAATATTGACCCCCAATTCTTAGTTAATGGGTGATAACATAAGTATTGCTGCATCAGGTAAAACATCCTGTTGAAGGCTAACTCATACCACTGACTTTTTCAGTGCTTATTATTCAATCCATATCGCGAAAAACAGATTATTTGGTCAGTATCATGTTGTTAGTGGGATCTTGCTGTGCACAAATTGGCTATTATCATTCCTATATTATAATTCAGATACTTAAATAGCTGTAAAACACTTTGGGGCATCTTGAGGTTGTGAGAATAAATATTAGGCTTTTAGTATTATTTCATAAATGCCTCACTTAAGATGTCTCCAGCCATCATTAATTCCTACAACCTCTTGGACAATCTCCACAATTTGAGCATAGAATGAAATGGGAAAATACCCATTCTAGCTTCATTAGAGACAAAGAACGCTTTTACTGTATTCACTCAAATGTCAGACAAAGCTTTGGAAGAAAATTCCTTAAATTGAAGGAACTTTACAATGCAATTTACTGATGAGGTCAGTCTTCACCTGTAACCTGAAGTCTTGAACCAGGTGGAGATCTGGATCCTTCACAGAAAGTGACATAAAAGAAGTGTTGAAAATGCAGAACCTCATTCTGCTTGATTTTGTATTAAGCAAGGAAATGGAGTTAAAATACAGATCTTTCACAACTTAACCAAATGGTCTGCTCCTAAGTTCCTTCTGTGAAAACTCCTCCATCTCATATCACCACCATAAGGGACCCATCAATTCAACTGCCATTTGGAGATATGGCAGTAATGTGGTAGTTCACACAAACTAAAGATCAGAGGTTTGGGGGCCAGTCATCTGAAATGGTCAGTTGGATTTATCTGAGAGGAAGCACCTTCAGATCATCTTCACTAGTTTTTGGTTTTCTTCTTTCCAAAACCGCTCTTCAAGTAGATGAAACTCAAACCTCTAAGTTACCATAATAATCAGAGCTCTTGCTTTGACATCTCACATGATGTCAGTCAACTTGAATAGGTAATTTCATGAAACAGTGCACTGGTGAATAGCTTACCTCAGGTTGTCACCTATCCTCCTTCACCTTTGATGTGATACCATATTAAAGGATTTAAACCGCAGAATGTGACAAATTGAGTCTCACAACATAACACAATGTAGAACCAAATACATCAAAATTAAATACAAACAACCATTTGACTTCAAAGTAATTTTATTGCCTTGCGCCTGGTTATATTGAACAACAACTAAAGCAGACCATCTTGTCATTTACGTCATTGTTACTGGTGTACATTTGCTGCGTGAAAATTGGTTACTATGTTTCCAACTTTACAACAATGACTACGCAATTGGTTTTCAAGCATTTTGGAATGTAGTGAGTTTGCAAAAGATGCTATATAAATGCAGTTCTTACTTTCCATTTGTGATATACATCATGCAATATGGCTAATGCTGCAGGGGGGCTATTTATGGAGGTAGGACAGCCATATTTTTCAACCACTGAAGTTCAAGGACATTGCTTAGTCAATGAACATAAGTTGAAAGTCTGCTAACGAGACTGGAGGACAGGAAGAACGAAGCCGAGCATTGATTGTGCTTCTCAAGTGGAATGATGTCAGAAAGACAATGTTAAAGGCAATCTACCTGAACACACACAGCATTTTCAACAAAGTAGATAATTTAAAAGAGCAAACTGAGGTACATGGGTATGATCTAATTGCCATTTCATAAACATGGCTGATTCGTGACCAGGGATAGGACCTGAATAAGAATATTTAGGTAAAACAGACAAGGAAAAGTAGGTGAAGTTGCACTGATAATACAAGGTGGGATTAATGCATTAGTAAGGGAAGTGCTCAGATTGGAATAACAATGTATGGAATCTGGGTGGAACTAAGAAACAGTAAACGGCAGCTGACATTGGTTGGAGTTTATTTTATTCCATCAAATCATAGAGGTAGAAGATGTACAGTGCCAGAAATTGCAGTAATTCTGTGTACTGAGAGGTTTATAGACTATAACAAAGGAGAACTAAGAAACTGATAAGGAAAGAAAAAGGAATAGAATATGAATACAATCTAGAATGAAACATAAAAATGGACTTCAAAAGCTTCTATGGGCACATAAAAAGGAAATGTTCAGCTAAAATGAGTGTGGGTCCAATACAGGCAGAGCAGGGAGAATTTATAATGGGGAATTGAGAAGCTAAATGATAACTTTATGTCAGTCTTCACTGAGGAAAGTACCAGAAATCTCCCAGAAATAGAGATCCAGGTAGCTAAGGAGATTGAGGAGTTGAAGCAAATTAGCATTAGTAAGATTGTACAGGAGAAATTAATGGGATTGAAAGTTGATAAATCCCCAGGACCTGATGGTTGAAGGAGGTGGCTTTGAGATAGTCAATGCTTTGGTGATTATCTTCCAAAATTCTATATATTCAAGAATAATTTCTGCAGATTGGAAGGTAGCCAATGTTACCCTACTAGTTAAGAAAGAAGTGAGAGAGAAAACCATGAACAATAGGCTTGATAGTCTTACATTACTACAGAAAGTGCTAGAATCAGTTATAAAGGATGAGATACATAGAGACCTGGTTAATAATGGTCTAATTGGACATTGGCAGCATGGATTTGTGAATGGGAAATCATGTTTGATGAACTTGTTGGGGTGTTTTTTGAAGTTATTACAAATAAATTTAGTAAAGGAGAGCCAATGAAGGTAGTATACTTAGACTTTCAGAAGGCTTTTGATAAAGTCCCCCACAGGAGGCTGGTTAGAAAAATTAAAATACATGGGATAGGAGGTAATATATGGATTACTGATTGGCTAACAGACATAAAACAGTTGTAATAAATGAGATATTCTCACTTGGCAGGCTGCGATTTGTGGGTCTGCAAGGATTAGTACTTGGGCCCCAGCTGTTCACAATTTTATATATATATATATATAAAGAAAGCACTGACTTAGATGTGGGAACCAAATGTAGTATTTCCAAACAATGCAAAGCTAAATGGAACCATGTTGTGATGAAGATGTAAAGTAGCTTCAGGAGAATCTGGATAGGCTCAATGGGCTGAATGGCCTACTCCTGTTCTCATATAGTTAGCTTTAAGCTCAGTTCATCTTGGTTTACATATGGGTATAAAGACGCAGTTTCCTTACCCCTAAAGTGTCTGAAAATTGCTATGATGGTCAATCCCAGAGTTGGGAGCTGATCTTCCCTGCTCACTTTCTGTCCTGTTCCCTACTCCCTCATCCTCTGTAACAATTCTGAGTTCCTGGCATTTGTACCAACACACAAATAGGGATGAGTCTCACAGATTATCGGCTGAGTCTGAGAGCTCTGGTTTCTAGTAAATGCAGTGGAGGAGGGATTTTCACAGATATTTTGAGCTCTAATGAGCCTCAGTGTGGCCACAATGCCATCTTGAACTGCAAACTGGTTTAGACTTTTTAATGCCACCATGATTAATACATCTACATACAATCTAAAAATAGGGGCATTCGTAAGGATTGTTAGGGCTCTGATTGACAATGAAATTACCTACAAGCATTCAATAATCAGGTTGCAGGAAAATTTGGTGGCTACCGTTGTAATTACCCACCTTTGAACAATAACCAGTTGAACAAGGCTAACAAAGTTGTGCTGTGGCATGTTTTTAAAAACATATTCATTTTCAAGTTCATTTGCTAAATGAAGTCAACTTGAAACCCCATTTGAAGATGACCTTTAATGCACATTGGGAGATTTTGTCAAGACATCACCAATACTCTCAACAATTTTCCTCAAAATTCTCTTGAGGACTTCATCTCAAGACATTGAATGCTGTACTCCCCCACTTTTCTGAAGTTATTATAACAGTCAAGAGCACAAAGGGTCATGATGTTCTTGTTAGGGAACTTCCCCTAACTCCTGCCCTTGATCCGCAATGGGAGGAGGACATGAAGCCAGATACAGAAACACCAACGCCATATGAGTGGCAGTGAACCCAAGAGACAGGAGTGCTGTGCCCTCTCTCTTTCTTCAGTTTGCTGCACATTTGCATACCCACTGACCCCCTTGTCTTGTGCCCGTCTTGCTGTTGCAATACCAGCTGGGCAAGGTGCACTATCAGCAAATGAGGGGTCATAGACTGAAACCATGCTCAGGCATCCTGCGAGGATGTCTATGATCTCTTGATCTCTTTTTAAATCAACGTCAAATCAATCATAATACAGCGACAAACAAAATCGATATCTCAAAATAATATGCAAAAATAAAGAGATAAACACGGTGTAGAGCTGGATGAACACTGCAGGCCAAGTTGCATCAGAGGAGCAGGAAAGCTGACGTTTTGGGTTGAGACCCTTCTTGAGAAATTCCTGCTGTAGATCTGCCTCTTAGATGCGGATTGAAAGTTATGATTGTTGTAGCTGACGTGCAATAATACTGTCAAAGTAATCCCTCAGCTGGGTGTAATGTCAAGTGTAATCAGTAAGGTTCAGCTGAAGGAGTGAAAGAATGTGAGGAGGAGATGAATGTCATATGCAGATTGGCACTGTTGAAAAACATTGTTACATCATCAACATTCACAGCAAGGATTTTTGAAAGCACTTTTAGAGTTATGTGGGGTGAGTATCATTGTAAGTTAAATTACCTCACTATTTTTGACTAAATCATAAAAAAATTACTTTGGCCCAACATATCTGTGCTGGCTGTTTAACTTAGTGCCAATCTCCTGCCTTTTCCACCCACGATATTGTACATCGTTTCTATTTAAGTAAACTTCATCCACGTAAGGCAATTATACTTTTCATGCGATGCCTGTTGGTACTATCGGAGTGTGATGGAGACAGATTCAATTGTGGCCACCAGTTTCTCCAACTCCAGCATGATACCACCCCCCTCACCCCATTTGTCAGCATTTCACAGGGCCCTTTCCATGACTTTCTGATTCATTCTTCAATCACCCCTCTCATTGAACCTTACCATTCAATCGCCAAAGGTATTATATTTGATAACTTGCCTCATCACTCTTCACTGTCCAAGGTCCCAAACACTTCAGGGTGAAATATTTCACTTGTACTTCTTTCAATCTACTGTACTGTATTCACTGCACACAATGCGGTCTCCATTATATTGGCAAGATCAAATGCAAACTGGGTGATCATTTTGCAGAACACATCCAGTCTGTCCACATGACTCTAACCTTCCAGTTGCTTTGCCACTTCAATAAACCATCTTGCTGTCATGCTAACATTTCCCTCCTGGTCTTGCTGAAATGGTCCAACGAAGCACAATACAAGTTTGAGGAACAACACCTCATTTTTCACTTAGGTACTTTACAGCCTCTAGGATTAGATATTAAATTCCACAAATTCAGAGCATGATGTCTGTTACAACATAGTGTGGAACTGGAAGAACACAGCAGGCCAGACAGCATCAGAGGAGCAGGAAAGTTGACATTTCAGGTCAGAAATCTGAAGAAGGGTCCCAGCCCAAAACGTCAACTTTCCTGTTCCTCTGAAGCTGCCTGGCCTGCTGTGTTCCTCCAGATCCACAATGTTTTATCTCTGACTCCAGCATCTGCAGTTCTTTCTATCCCCATGAAGTTTGTTCTCCATTTTCCTTATATTCTTTCACTTCTGTGTTTTGTTGACTTTACTCACAGCAAAGCTGAGTTAACAAAGTGCGGAGCTGGATGAACACAGCAGGCCAAACAGCATCTTAGGAGCACAAAAGTTGATGTTTCAGGCCGAGATCCTTCATAAGAAAAGGGGATGGGGAGAGGGTTCTGAAATAAATAGGGAGAGAGGGGGGAGGTGGACCGAAGATGGCTGGAGGAGAAGATAGGTGGAGAGGAGAGTATGGGTGGGGAGGTAGGAAGGGAATAGGTCAGTCCGGGGAGGACGGACAGGTCAAGGGGGCGGGGTGAGATTAGTAGGTAGGAGATGGAGGTGCAAAGCTGATCCATTTCCTCATTTTCACACCTTCATTTATACTCATTTCACACCACCACCACTGACAATCCCTCTGCATTTTGCTCTGGCCACCTTCACAATCTGTTCCACTGTCAAAGACATTTTCCAGCCCTTTTCTGTTCTGAAGCATGAACTTACAGATGCTGCCAGACCTGCTGAGATTCTCCAGAATTTTCTGTGTGTTTATTTCAGATCTCAGGCATTTGCAATACTTTTCTTTCAGCTGTGAGTATATCCGTTACTGCCATTGAGTCAGCAATGGAGTGGGTATGTGCTGCCCCCTAATGGACAGGCAAATTGAAAACTAGCAAGAAAACACACACGTACAGACTACACACATTGATACAGAGAAGCAGACACATGTAACCATGCACACAGACAGACACATACATACAGAGAAGGACACACATGCATATATACATACTCACTTACAGAGAAACACGTACAGACAGATCCGCAAAGCCACACATGCACAGAGAGACAGACATGCATCATATATATACAGACGGACATGTATCTCACATACAGACACATGTGCATGCATAGAACACACACAGATACATGGAAAGATAGGCAAACATGAAAATGAATATACAGTCAGTCATATATTCACACAGAAACACATACAACGAAAGACACACACACACACACACACAAACACACACAGATGCTCACTCACTCAGAAATATATTCACAGGCAGACACATACAGAAATACATAGATGGACAGAATGTGAAAAACGTGGAATGATATGCAGCAACGCACAGGACCGAGTCATGTCGATGGTGAAGGGAGAAGAGGAACCAGGAAAGGTTGTGCATCCTTTGATTGTCACCTCTAGGTGGCACAATGAACAGAAAAAAAAACAAGTCATCCTCAAGTAAAAAGAAGCAGCCGCCTATCGAAAGGTGGCTTCGCTGGATGTAAAGTGAAGGAACGTACATAACAGAATAATGAGTTAATTTCATTTTCTCTGAGTGAACTCTATCTCTCCAAATGCCCCTGTGGCCTCCTAATCTTACCTCAGCTGTGCCATCACTCCCGAGCAAAATGGAGGCTGACGTCTGATGCACTCCTCTCTTCCTCACCATGCTCCCTGTGCCGGCCTCCCTATTCCCCCCCTTGCACCTTGTGTAGACATCTTACACCAGCCTGCTCCCAGTGCAAGCCTCCCTCTTCCCACATCCTGCACCCAGTTCAGGTCTTCCTCCCCCGCAGCCTGTTCCTGGAGCATGCCTCCATCCCCCGCTACATGTCCTGGCTTTTGTCCTATTTTCATCAGGGCCCAACTCCTTATCAGCAATGTTTGCGTTGTAATTCTATCACTACGCAAGGAATGCAGTGTCATCATCAGTGCATACACAGACTCCCTGCAGCCCGTCCTCTGACTTGAAACTAGAAGTAGTAACAGGCATAAATAACAAGATCAAGATGAAATGAGAGTTATCCAAATATAATTTTGACAAAACTGCCAAGGCATTGGCAGAAATGTGGATCGGACAGCCAGTCAGAGTGCAAATGTTCAACATTCTTAACCAACTCACATGGAAATCTTGCACCTGAATAGAATAGTTGTCACCTTAAATGGACACGGTAAATGTGAAAGACCAGATATCATGTCACGTCTGCACATACATAAGTCCTAGTAGGAAAGGAAGTGGATCAAGGAGAAGTGATCTCACCAGCCCATACAGAGTATAGGTCCCAGAGGTCCACTGATTCCCCCCATGACAGAAATGGATCAGCAACAACAGTTACCTTGGGAACAGCATTTTCAACAAAATGACACTGATGGAGAAGGATTCTCACTCCAAGAATGTGCTGATACAGAGGAACAGCCAATGACAACACAGACACATGCCATTACGAGACCTGCACAATTTAAGGCTGATGTATACAATGCATTTTTGGAGACTGACCGAAATGGAAGTGACTGGGGTAACACAGTGTTTTACTGATGAATAATCATTTTCTTCATGACTACATGTGGTGGATAACTTGTATAATTTGAGGCTACAAATGATAGTACATGCATTTTTTTAATGAAAAAGGAGCTGTTTAGAGAAATGCAATTTTATCTGCAGTGTTCTGGTTGACTTCCCACTGTTGTACACTGTTTAACTTCAGCCATAAGTGCCTTTGTGTGTAATCTGTGGTTGCCATTAAACCAGCACCATTTGCCATACACTGTGCACTGACAGCCCATATACTGACAAGCTGCCTATTAACAGGTGTAAACTAACAGACTGCACCATCAGACTGTGCATCAACAGACAGCCCACAAGTAGACAGCCTGTAGACTGACTAAATACTGACTAAGTCTTCTTGTAAAGCTGCTTCCAATGACTGAGACAATGAAGGGAAACCCAAATTTGATGAGATGTCTGCCAGTGCTTCTGTATAAAGAAAGAAAAAATAGCTTCAATAGTGCTAATCACAACATTGAAACATCCTAATCCCCTTAAAAATGTTTATTTCATGTGTAAAGACTATTGATTGTACAGCAGAGTCCCTATGAAACAGTGTGGGGCCAAATACACTGGGTCAGTAGGTAAAGTCATCCCCGAAATCCCCAAAATGGTTTGGGAAAATTCAATCATGGAAGCTGAAGGAAAGTAGGAAAAAGGTAATAGGGTACACAGGTGAAGAGTGAGGAAGGCAGAAAGCGGTTGCAGGAAAGGGTACAGTGAATGGAGTTGACAAAAAGAGTGACATTGCAAGGGGAGGGGAAAGGGGGAGAGGGAGCCTGAAAAGGAGAGGGAACTGCTTTAAATCTGTAAATTAGTACTTAGATAACCAGAAGCCAGGAAATTAATTGGAGATAATTAATTACTCACAAATGAATGTGGAGTCTCTAAATTAACGTTGCATATGTTCAAGAGCCGCATTATGGGGAAAAATGTTTAAAATGTAGAAAAATTATTGTAGCAAACACAGTGTCAGTTGTTGAATTTAAATCTGAGATTGTGATCGGAGATGCAGCAGAAGGGGTTGTAACTGTGCAGAATCAAATAGTTAGTTTTAATATTAAATAGGTCATGGAAGATGCTTCAAGCCACCTAAAGAAGAAGAATGTAAAACAGAGCCTTTACAATCCTGCCCTTAGAGTCACTATTGAGCAACTTAAGTGCATTATCCAGACAGCTATTTCAGTGTTGGTTTGTGGGAAACCTGTAGTGCTGTAGGTGGATGTAAGGTGGTCATAAAACATCTGACAGAGAAAGGAGAACCAAAGACATCTCCCTGTGTCCTGTTTATCCTCCAAAGAACATCATTTAAACAAATTATCTTGACATCTTCACATTCCCGATTAGGGAATTTGCAGGGTTCAAATTAGCTGTTGGGTTTTCTACATCACTGCAATGATTCAATTTCAAGAAAATGTAATTGACTGTAAAATCTTTTGGAATTTCTTGAGGTGATTAAAGGTACTATGAAAATGCAAGTTTGTTCTTTTTAATGTCATTCTGGGCTAATCAGAAGAAGGTATGTAGCATCCATTCACAAATGAGGCTCCCTTCAATTCTGCCTTAAGTTAATATTGTCTTTGAGGGGCTGACTGGCCAGCACTTAAGCCTTTTCCCATACTACAATGAAGCAGAGGATAGAAATTCACTTGTTATTTAATGGAAATTAATCTTCTCCATTCTGTAACACCATTCATTGGTTCTTTTCTTCCGTGCACAGTAGTTCCCAAGTACCATCCCCAATCGCCATGTCCTGCCAGATTTGATTTTACATCCAACAAACTGCTTGAGGTGAGCCCTCAGTTTATGGGATCAGAATCCTTGAATGTGCCTGTCCATTGTAACCCAATCAGCCAGTGTTGCTGCCTATCCTGCAGGACTCAATAGAATTGTGGCTTGTATGCAATATTAAATCCATTAAATGAAAATGAAACTCAATCTTTAGTGATTACAAAATGCTCAGCACATTCCGTGCTTCGTTGATCTCTCTGACTCAGCCTCAGATCACTGACGATGTTTGGAACACTTCGCTTTGATGTGTTGACAACTGTTTACATAATGAATGAGAGTATTTCATGGAGCAATCATAAGTAGGTCAGGTAGCCAACAATCTCCGCATATTGATTTGCAACAATCTGCATCAACACAATGTGTTAAAATAATAAAATGTCCCAAGATGCATTATAGGCATATTATCAGATTACATTTGACTGAGTCATATAAAAACATAGAATAGGATCACAGAATGGTTACAACAGAAGGCCATTTGGCCCATTATTTACATGTTTTATCTCTGTAAGAGCAAGTTCATTGTTCTCACTTGCCTGTCTTTTCTCTGGCTCTCTTCAGAAAATTATCTCATTCCCATTTGAAAATGTTGATGGATCCTGCCTTCACCACATTCCCAGACAGTGCATAGCTTTAACCATTCACTATGTAAAAGTTATTTTTCCACATCGTTATACCTTCTTTTGCCAATTATCTTAAATCTGTGTCCTCTGCTTCTTAATCCTTGTCCTAATGCAAAATGTTTCTCCCTTTTTGTTCTGTCCAGAGCCCTTGTGATTTTGAATGCCTTGAAAAAAAATTCTCTCAGCCTTCTTGAAGGAGATATTTGGGATATTCCGTGCATATATAAATGTATATGAAGGCGTTATCAGAATAGGTGACCAAAACCTTCATCAAACAAGTAGGGTAGAGCAGAGTGGTGAGGTAATTTCAAAATGTTGGGCTGAAGCAGATAGAGACACGTCTACCAATGGTGACATGAAAGAAACAGGAAGGCTGAGTGTGGGAGAGGTGAAATTCGGATGAGAGGTCAGTGTTAGAGCAACTCAAAACATGCTGTGGGTTATATGCATTGGTAATTATTCTGTTGTTTTTACACCATGTGGATTAACATCTATTGCAGAGCGTCACACAGTGTAACATCAATCTGAAAGATTAGAATAACCTTCCATTGGCATCATTGTCACTGGTCAGAGTCACCTCGAAACAAACAGCAAAGAAACAGTGCCATCAAACAAGAAATTAAAAATGATTCCAAATCAAATATAAACTGAAAAAACATGGTAAATGTACTTTTTGCTGCCTCTGGAAAGTGACCAACATAATCAGACTGCTCCCACCTCAGTTATACCCTTTTCCACCCTCCTGTCAGGCAGATGACACAAAAGTTTGAATACACATTTGAACAGATTCAAGAACAGCCTCCTCCACACTGTTATCAGATTTTTGAGCGGACCTGTCAAACGTTAATGCTGATTTGTCTCTCTGTACCTTCCCTGCAGCTGTAACACTGTATTCTGCACTCTGTGCTGCTAACTGATGCTTTTTGCATGGTATTATCTGCTGGTAGAGCACGTAAAACAACATTTCTCACTGTGACAACAATAAATCAAATCAAATAAAATGTACTGTCTCAGAAAATTGCAATCCCGTAAATCTTACGAAGAAACATTGATAGAATAATAAGCAGAAGAGAAGGGTCAAAATAAATTTTATCTCTTCCAGTGAAATGACTTCATCCTGCATTTTTCTCCTCTCTGTCCTCTCATTTTATTGAAAACCAATACTTGTCACATGGTCAACTACTCTGACTCATCTTTTTTCCAGATGTTGGCACACTGGGATTTCTCACATTCTCTGCACCATCAATTAGTAATTAAGGCTTCCATCTATATGGCCCCCATACCAGATTATATCAGACAGGACTCAGAGATTGGTCAAGGTGACGGGAAGCAAAAGTTAACTGTTGAGGCCATTTTTGAAGGTGACGAGACACAAGGCAAGATGGCAGCATAATTCATCAGGTCTCATATCAGGATGGGGAGGAATTTGAGGGAGCGGAGGAAACAAAAGTCACTGTTGTGGAATTGCTACCGTTGCTAGCTTCTTTCTTTTATCTGTATGTCTACAGTTAATGTACACACTACCAGTTTTCAACAATATTTAAAGAAAGCCTGTCACCTTCTGTTATTTGTCTCTGACCTTGATGACAAAGAACCCATATAGCACTTACAACCAGCTGCTTGGCCTCAGAATGTACCAACAGTAACTAGACCTTAAGTCAGGACAACGCATCTGAATCGCTGCTTTACTACTATAACAGAATGATACATTGTATGTTACATGATATAATACTAAATAATGGATTGATTGTGATGATTGGTTAACAACTAGTTTCAACTGGATTAATCTGGATTCAACTGGTAGAAGGTGAGCTAGATGGACCTTGTTCTACCTTCATCTCACAATTCTTGCATTTCAATGAAGAGGTTTAGGGAGAGGACTTCACAGTGTAGATTGGGGGCTAAAAGCACTGTGTAGTACAGTGGAGGTAGCACGGGGGAAATATGAAAAATCTGAGCTAGTTTATTGGAAAGGATGGCCGATGAAGGTTGCAGAAGCAAGGTGGAGTGCAACTATGGTGGGATTTGAAGAGAAGGAGGAAGATTTTGAGATTAACAGCATGCACCCATGGGTGTGAAGAATTGACGATCCTGGATGAGTTTGAATTGAGCAGACCTGGAAGGAAGAGTCTGAATTGACTCTAGTGGTGGTGCAAGTGTGGTGACGATACACAGGGGAAAGAACAGACAGACTTGTTAATAGGGCAAATGTAAGGTTGGAAACTTAGTTCCGACTTGAGTTGGACACTGAGGGTGCATAATAATAAGTTAATAATATTAAGTTAATAATAAATTAAGTTAATGTTAAGCTATTATTAACTTCAAATTTGTTGTTATTTGCCTGTTTGGATTTTAATTTCAAACCTCAATTAAACAGTCTCCACACACTCCTGAGCTTATTATAAAACTCACATTTCACAATGGTGTCGGTGATTTACTAAATGATGACTGTTTCTTTATTATTTAAATGTTTCTTCATTGTCATGCTTTGTATATTATCCATACAATGTTACAGTTGTTGCATTTTTTTGTCAAACAAACTGTGTTCAAGAACTGATAGTTATCAAATCTGGAAGGTGCCAAATGTTCCTTTATGGCTGTTGAGCCATTAGCTATCCCAACCCTGGGATTCAGACTCTTGGTTAAACCGCAAACTTCCCTACTGTTTAAAGTCTGAGAAGTATAGCCTGTGACTATTTTTCCATCTGTCAGTTCAGTTGTTTAACTGCAGAATAGCTACAGAATAAAAGGGTGAAATTAATGAACAACAACACCCCCCCTACCCACATGTAAGGAGAATTGCTTCCTGATCGCCTCCCTGTATTCCATCCATAGGTGTGGTATAGTAAGATTATTTTTGACAATGAACTATCCTATGTTTCAATTACACCTCACCACTGAGTGTTGTGCTTTAATCCATTGGAACCATAAACTTCCTAAATTGATACTTAAGCATGTGACTTGTCGATGAATGAGGCAGCAGACTGTTATTTCCGGCGCTCCACAGCACTCAAACCATAGATCATTCCTACTAATGTAACAGAACATCAGCCTGATGCTTCATCAAGAAATACTGGATAGTGAGGAGTTGGCACGGGAAGACACAGGTCGTTAAAGCCCAAGACTTGATCTCATTTAAATCATTCATCTTGATCTTGCTCCTTCCTTCCTATTCCTTTTAATTCTCAACACTTTTCTTCAAAATGCGAAGATATTAGGAAAGATTGGCTAAAATATCTGAAATCAATCTTCACAACATGGTTAGTACAAACTTGTAAAATTGGAAAGAAAGTGGGAACATTTGGTTTTTAGCTAAAATTCTGTCTTTTGACTATTTTTGTCCCCAAGTGGTTCTATGGAAGAAGTTTTTTATTCATTCATGGGAAATGGGCACCACTGGGTGGGCCAGCATTTATAGCCTGCCTCTAGTGTCCTTTGAGAAGGTGCAGGTGAGCTGCCTTTTTGAACCACTTAGTTCCATGTGCTGTGGGTAGATTCACAATGCCCTTAGGGAGGGAATTCGAGGATTTTGACCCAGCGACAGTGAAGGAACAGCAATATATTTCTAAGTCAGGACGGTGAGTGGCTTGGAGGGGAAATTTTAGGAGGTGGTGTTCCCATGTATCGGCTGTCCTTGTCCTTCTGGATGGAAGTGGCTATGGGTTTGAACAAAGAAGACTCTGAAGCTTTAAAGGATCATTTCCTCAGCAGGAAATTATTGTAGTGCAAGAGAAGAGGCCTTCCAAAAGTAATGTTGTTTCAACCAAAAATCCAGTGATGATATCAGCTGGAGCAGTGCAGAAAGAACAAAAGCTGGGAGAGTACATTCATTTCGGTGGAACAAAACTCAAATTCTATGTTATTACTGGAGAGAGATCACTGGGCATAACCTTCACATAAAGCCAATATAAGTTAAATAAGTAGTTATTTAACCTCAGGAAACCCAACATCAGTGGAGTAGAAATAACTAAGATGGCTGCTCCATGAATAATTATTATCCCTTTCATTAAACCAAAATCAACCTTGTGGAGACAGGGTTTAAATAATATGTAGATGAGCCTCTGAGCTAGGCTGTAATGTAACAGTGATCACAGAGGTCATGTTTCGGTACCCTGCAAGAAGATTGAAAATTGTACAATGTAAAGCAGGTTGCTTTGCAATCTTACCGTCGTGTAGAGATTATTAATAAACATTGTTAAAAAGTAACCATGATGTCTGGCCTGATGCCATATGAAGTACACAAAGAATCCTTAATAGAACAAACGCAAAATACTGCAGATTCTGGAATTCTGAAACAAACACAGAGATGGTTGGAGAAACTCAGCAGATCTGGCAACATCTACTGAGAGAAATGGAGCTAACAGCTTGAGTCCATCATGACTCTTATAGAGCCATTCAGAAAGAGACCTTCTGGTCCAACTCACCCATACCAACCAAAATTCCTAACTAAACTAGTCACATTTGCCTGTGTTTGGCCCATATCCCACTAAATCTTTCCTATTAATTTACTTATCCAAATGTCTTTTAAATGTTCTAACTGTACCTGCATCTACCACTTCCTGTGGCAGTTCAATCCAGGTTCAAACTACCGAATGTGTGAAAATGTTACCCCACAGGCCCCTTTTAAATCTTTCTCCTCTCACCTGAAAAATTTGCCCCCTTGTACTCCCCTACCATAGGGAAAGGAGTTTTTCTATTTACCTTATCTATGTCCCTCATGATTTTATAATCCTCATAAGGTCACCCTCAAACTCCTACGCTCAGCCTATCCAGCTCCTCCTTATAGCTCAAACTCTCCAGTCCCGGTAACATCCTTGTAAATCTTTTCTGCACTCTCCTCAATTTAATAATATCCTTCTTACAGCAGGGCAACCAATATGGACACAGTATTCCAAAAATGACTTCATCAATGTCTTGTACAAGCACAACATGGCACTTCAACTCCTATACTCAATGATCTAGGCAATGAAGGCAATCATGTCAAAAGTCTTCTTTACCATCCTGTCTATCTATGATGCACCTTTCAAGGAACTATGTACCTGTATCCCTAGGTCTCTCTGTTCAAAAACACTCCCCATAGCCCTATAACTAACCGTGTAAGTCCTGCCCTTGATTGTCTTACCTAAATGCAACACCTCGCATTTATCAAAATTAAACTCCATCTGCCACTCCTTGGTCCATTGCTCTAATTGATCAAGATCCTTTGGAATCTTATATAACCTTCGTTATTATCTATTATACCACCAACATGGCTGGTCTTTCATAATTGCCAGAAGGTGCTGCATGCATTAATTTACACTGAATCTCCTTCTCAGCCTCATGACTGCTCCAAGTATGTAAACTCTGTTTTAGCACTCCAGTGCTCTGCTCAATGATCCAGTGACAGTGCAATTCTCAAAGCGCTCAGCAGCTGGCTGGGGTTTTCTCAGGGCTGCTATGATCTATGGTTATCTGAAGGCAATCACTAGCACCTTTTAGCCAGTCATGTGTGCTGCTCTGGGATTGAAAGACACATGGGACTTGTCAATCTATAAAAAATTGGTAAAGAATAGTCCTGGAAACAATCTAAGTCTCATGTGTATTTATAGAGTTAAACATCACAAACATACATCTCCTAGCAAAATCACACCACCAAATATTTTTTAAAACTTCACTCGTGGGACATGTGTTTCATTTTTTTGGCCAGAATTTATCGCCCATCCTTAGTTGCCTTGAAAGATGGTGGTGAGCTGCCTTTTTGAACCACTACAATTCATATCCTGTAGGAAGACCTACAATGTCATTAAGGAGAGAATTCCAGGATTTTGACCAGTTGCATGGAGAGAACAGCAATATATTTCCAGGATGCCTGGTTAGTTAAACTTACTGGTATGTTTTTACATTTAAAAATCTTTTGCCCAAGAAATTGCTGGAAATGTAAGCTGATAACAGTAATATGAGGGAATCAGGACACTCTGGAAACCACTTAAAAAAGGGTGTCTCTTTACCAATGAGATTTAAAGATAAAGAAATAAACAGAGAAAGGATTGAGGAGGTAAATTAGAGGAGATTAACTAAATGTTAAATTGCACAAAGGAAGAAAATAAAGATAAGATTGGACTAAGAGAGAGAAAAAAAGGAGGAAAAATTGTTTTAAGTTTTTAAATTTTCCAAAATGATTCACTTCCTGAAGGAACTAGAATCCAACTTTCTATTTCTTCACTTTCTGCGCAAGAGAAAATGTTTAGTACTCATTATCACATTGCTAGGAGAGTATTTCTGCTGTTAGTCAATGACAAGTTTAATGGACAATTTATGTACAAATACAGTAACTTAATGAAATTCACAGGCGATTGAGAGAAAGTGGAATGCAAAATTGGCTAGCAACTTCGGCAGCTTCCAGTCTATGACTTGCTGTTCAATCTGTCCATTCATATCACATGCATTGTTAAAATGCTATTACTTTTCAGCAAACACTGGGCTAATAATTCACATCAAGATTCAATCAAACTGGTACAGATTGTTCATTTCAACCAAGTGATCATCCTTCATATGCTAACCTACATGCTGAGTGTTGGCAGACTGTTTGACCACTTGACACAGAATGGAAGAGGAAGGGTTATGTTAACTAGCCAAATCCACAGTTACAATTTCAGCAGCAAATGCTGGGTGACAACTAAGAGAAAGTGCCATGACTGACCTATGTCCTCCCTAGATCATGCCACTTAAGCCGATGAAGGACAGTTACTATTGTGGTGGCTGAAATTAGCTAACTCAACACAGACTGCTGTATGTGGACCCTCGATACACAAACAAGTGTTATCGTCTGCTAAGGTTCTACCTGTACCCAGTCTGTGAAGGATGAGTCTGGCCATGTTGCCAGAGAATGCTCCAAGTAGTTGGACTGTACCATATCGCCTATCCCTCATGGTAAATTGTGTACTAGGAAAATTTTAGACTGCAAGTCCATCAGGCAGTGGTCAGCACATAATGTCCTCTAAGCCCTTTTGGGAAAGGAGAAGGTTCTGTCAGATGGCTCCCTGAGCAGACTACTAAAGTCATTTGGCAGAGTATTTCATCGTCAGAACTTTCAAACAAGAACCAAAATGTAGCTGGCCTCATCATGAGACGAGCACTCTCCACCAGATCATCGTGCATGTCCAAGTTTCTGTGTGATCCCATGTTGTGCTTCAGATGATGGCAGTGATGAAGGGACAGTCACACATCTCCTTCTGAAACACGCCTTTTCAAAGTAGAGATGAATTTTTTTTTATTGAGATTCATCCCAAGTGGCTTTGCAGCACAGGACTCTATGCTCTTGGTACATCAGGACAAACATCAATGGTACCCAGAGGATTATCAACTTTGTGAAGATGCTCGGTTGCCTGCCCAAACTTCTACTGCAGTGTTGTCCTTGAATGAGTGTTACAGGCTACATACACCAAGGCCTGGGGCTATATTCTAAGGAAGCAATAAGGTTTAGGGCAGCCACTGCAAAGGCACTGTGGGAAAAGGTCACTGTCTGAGGGTTTTTAGCCATAGTACACTGAAGAGCTGGCAACTTATAGAACGCAGCGAGCTGTGCACTAGTCACTGAATGTGTATAGTAAAATGTCACCTGTATTGCAAATGCACCTAGGAGTACAGCATAATGCTTAATGGAGAAAAGTTCTATTTTATTGCATTTTACATAATGTCAAATTTGAAATATTCTGTGATGTACTTTTAAATATTTTATGGATGATGTATATTCAAGCAAATAAAAAATCCTGATGTAAATGGCTTGGTGGTAATGCATACCCTAAAAGGGGAGGGGACATTCAGCCACATGACCTTGAAACTTATCTTGAATTGGTGGCGTTATTTTCCAAACTTTCATAGATAATTAAATTTAAAATTAATTTCTGCCTGGAGCAAAGCTATTTGATGGAAAACAGAATCCTTCAAAAGCTTTAAATAAACTAATGGCCCAAAAAGCTGTTAGATCTCTACTAGGAAACAAGGATAAAGGAGAAGGGGATTAAACTAGGATTAAATTACACAGGTTGGGTATTCCAGTACACATCCCTTTGGAAATAGATTCAACACATTCAGAAAATGGTCCTGCAAATTAATTGCATTGTAAGTAGATATTTGCTTAGTGTCTCAAAATTGTTCTTTAATGGGATTACGAATCAGATCACATTGTGCAAATGGAATGAGAAGCAGGGTGGAATTATTTTAATCCCCATGACACACTTGCCCAAGCACAAAAAAGAAATGCAATTATCCAGCACCTTTTGACAATGTCTGTCTGTAACACATTCTGCTTTCTTAAAAAAAGAAAACCACAAAACTGAGACAAGGTATGTGGATGTACCTACAAAAAAAAGGAGCAAAACTTGATCTGCTCTTGGGAAATAAGGCAGGTCAAGTGACTGCGGTGTCAGTGGGAGAACACTTTGGGGCCAGTGATCATAATTCTATTAAGTTTTAAAATAGTGATGGGAAAGGATAGACCTGATCTAAAAATTTGAGTTCTAAATCGGTAGAAGGTACATCTTGACAGTATTAGGCAATAACATTCAAAAGTTGATTGAGTGCAGTTATTGCTGGCCAAAGGGATGGCTGAAATGTGGAAACCTTCAAAACTTAGATAACGAGACTCCAGAGACGGGATGCCCCTGTTAGGGTGAAAGGTAAGACAGGTAGGTGTAGGGAATGTTGGATGACTAGAGAATTTGAGATTCTCGTGAAGAAAAAGAAGGAAGCATATGTCAGGTATAGACAGCAGGGATCAGGTGAATCATTTGTTGTGCTCCTAAGATGCTGCTTGGCCTGCTGTGTTCATCCAGCTCCACACTTTCTTATCTCGGATTCTCCAGCATCTGCAGTTCCCATCATCTCCCTTGAAGACTATAAGGGCAGTAGGAGTATACATAAGAGGGAAATCAAGATGGCAAAAAGGGGACATGAAATAGCTTTGGCAAATAAGGTTAAGGAGAATCCAAAGGGATTCTACAAATATATTAAGAACAACAGGGTAACTTGGGAGAAAATAGGGCCCTTAAAGATCAACAAGGCCACCTATGTGTGGAACCGCAGGAGATGGGGGAGACATTAAACAAGTATTTTGCATCAATGTTTACTGTGGAGAAGGATATGGAAACCAGAGAACTTGGAGGAATAAATAGCGATATCTTGAAAAATGTCCATATTACAGAGGAAGTGAGGCTGGATGTCTTAAACCACATAAAGACAGATAAATCTCTGGGTTCTGATCCTGAGATACCTGAGAATTATGTGAGAAGCTAGAGGTGTGATTGCTGGGCCTCTTGCTGAGATATTTGTATCATCAATAGCCACAGTTGAGGTGCTCCAAGACTGCAGGTTTGCTAATGTGGTGTCATTATTTAAGAGAGTGGTAAGAAAAAGCCTGGGAACTGTAGATCGGTGAGCCTTATATCAGTGGACAGCAAGTTGTTGGAGGGAATTCTGAGGGACAGTATTTCATTGTATTTAGGAAGACATGGATTGATTATGGATTATGAACATGGCTTTGTGCATGGGAAATCATGCCTCACTAACTTGACTAAGTTTTTTGAGGAAGTGATGAAGCGGATTGGTGAAGGCAGAGTGGTAGACGTGGTCTATATGGACTTCAATAAAGCATTTGACAAGATTCTGCATGGTAGACTGGTTAACAAGGTTAGCTCATATGGAGTACAGGGAGCACTGGCCATTTGGATACAGAACTGTCCTTAAGGTAGGAGACAGTGGGTGGTGGTGGAGGGTTGCTTTTCAGACTGAAGGTCTTTGACCAGTGGTGTGCCACAAGAAATGGTGTTGCGTCCATTGCTTTTTGTCATTTATACAAATCATTTGGATGTGAATACAGGAGGTGATGTTAGTAAGTTTGCAGACCCCAAAATTGGAGGTGCAATGGTCAGCAAAGAAGGTCACTTCAGAGTACAACGGGACTTTGATCAGATGGACCAATGGGCTGATGAGTAGTAGGTGGAGTTTAATTTAGATAAATATGAGGTGCTGCATTTTGGTAAGCCCAATCAGGGCAGGGTATATATACTTAGTGGTAACGTTGCTGAACAAAGAGACCTTGGAGTGCAGGGTCATAGCTCCTTGAAAGTAGAGTCGCAGGGAGACAGGAAAGTGAAGATGCTGTTTGTTATGTTTGCCTTTATTAGTATTGAGTATTGGACCTGGGAGGTCATGTTGCTGCTATACAGATCATTGATTAGGCCACTTTTGGAATACAGTGTTCAATTCTGGTCTCTCAACTATAGGAAGGATGTTGTGAAACTTGACAGGGTTCAAAAACGATTTATATGGAGGGTTTGAGCTACAGAGAGGGGCTGAATAGGCTGGGAGCATTTTCCCTGGAGCGTTGGAGGCTGAGGGGTGACCTTATAGAAGTTTATAAAATCATGAGGGACATGGATAAGGTGACCAGTCAAGGTCTTTTCCCTAGCGTAGGGGAGTCCAAAACTAGAGGGTGGAGGTTTAAAGTGAGAGGGAAAATATTTAAAAGGGATCTAAGGGGAAACTTCTTCATGTAGAGGGTGGTGCATGTATGGAATAACCAGCCAGAGGAAGTGGTGGAAGCTGGTACAATTATAGTATGTAAAAGGCATCTGGATGTGTGTATGAATAGGAAGGGTTTAGAGGGACATGGCCAAATGCTGGCAAATGGGAATAGATTAATTTAGGACATCATGAATGAGATGGGCAAAAGGGTCTGTTTCCATGCTGTACATCTCTATGACTCTAAGTGGATGTCCTTTCCCATCAAAGAAAAGAGAGGATTGATGGATTATCCTAGGAGTCTGGGCTGGAATTGTTTTACAGTAGTGAAGAAAAAGATTGCGCTATTTTTCCCAGTATCTTCCTTCTTCAATGTCACAAAAGCATTCCTCTCTCTGACAGACATTGACAGTTATTTTGGCCGGAAATGTACCCACACGAGCAAGTTGCTTTTTGGGCATCATGCAGCATCCTAAGCTTCTAGTTTCATGGAAGGAAGCACCAGCACTTCTACACTCAGGAAAATCAGGTTGATGCGCAGTGCTTAATAGGGTCATGGCAAACTCCAACCAATGTACAAAACATGTTTGGCTGAACATGGTGCTAGAAATTCAAAGTGTTTTTAGTCCACAGACAACTCCAAACCTAACCACAATCCACCTTCTCACATTCTCCAAATTTCTTTTGTCAGCTGAGAGATTCTGTATCAAAGCAATTTTCTTTTGTTTTTCTCAGCATAACAGATGTGCAGAGTATTTCTTTAATGGTGAGGGGTTGCTAAGTATGGATTTGCAAAGGAGCCAAAGTGTCCTTGTCGATAAATCACTAATGTCTAACATGAAGGCACATCAAGGTATTAGGAAGGCTAAAGATATGTTAGCTTTTATCGCATGAGGATTTGAATACATAAAGAGCGAAGTCTTCCTCAATTGCATAAGAGTGGTTAGACTGCATCTGTACTACTGCGCAGTTTTGGTTTCTTTATGTCAAGGAACATATTGCCATAGACAGAGAGCAATGAAGTTTCTTTAGATGTGTTCCTAGAATGGTGGGATTGTTCAATGAAGAAAGATTGGGCAAACTGAGCCTGTAACCTCTAGAGTGTGAGTTTTTACTCGGTGGCACATTTCCTGGTTCAGAACACACAGCAGATTATATATCTCTCACCAGCTGACTGGTAGGGTAGAATCTGACTATCGACTACAACCTCAATACTTGACGAGCAAGGCATCCAGTAGTTTGGTCTTTTGGCTAACTCCTTCAGAATCTTAAATTTGTATTCGTTATTCGGCACACTGGGCCTTTGGGGGAAAAGTATGGAAGGGTCCACCTATTGAACAAGCTCTGACCTCAAGTGGTGCAGCCCACTGAATAAATGCCATGTTAAAAGGGAATTGGATTGGGCCTGTGCCTTGTCCACTGCCCTATTTTTAAAGGATTTGGTCTCAAAGAGGTCCAACCGAAGTAACTGGTGCTATTCTTGAACACAAAAAGGATTTGGATTGCTACCTCCCCAGGCAACCTCAGACTGCTGTTCTCATATTTAACTTGCTGGGCAACTGACCCAAGAGCATAAGCCTTCCAACCAGTGAGCAAAACAGGCTCCCCATATATTTCTCCCAGTGGCTAGCCATGATGATTCAGCCATTGGCTGCTTTTCACTGCATCTACAGATGGTCAGAACACTCTCTGCCCCTTGTCCACCTAGTCACAATTCTTTCTATCAGTCATCTTATTCTTTGCGTTCTAACAACTCACGTTTGAACCTCGAGAATTTAATTGAAGTTCTTTTTTATTTGTTGGTGTATAGCATTTTGGCAATGTTTGTTGCCAATTACAAAAAACTGCTCTGAAACAAAACAGTTTGCTGGTCCAAAGTTTGGCCTGAGGGATGTGCGAGTTTGATAAATCCTACCTGCTCCCATTACCATTTCAGCATTTTGAGTTTTCTTAATAATTTGGCTGTCAGATATCACACTAACGCACCCAGGAGTCCAAACATTTTGATACAGAACAGATTCAAAGGTAGGAGACTTAGAGTGTTGGTGGAGGGTTTTTTGAGGATTGGAGGTTGTGACCAGCAGTGTGCCACATAGATCAGTGCTGGGGTCCACTGCTTTTTGTTATTCATATGAATGATTTATATATTTTTGAAAGGCATATCAGGGCAGGACTTATACACTAATGGTCCTGGGGAGTGTTGCTGAACAAGGAGACTTTGGAGTGCAGGTTCATAGTTCCTTGAATGTAGAATCACAGGTAGACAGGATAATAAAGGTGGCATATTGTATACTTGTCTTTATTGATCAGTGCATTGAGTAAAGGAGTTGGGAGGTCATGTTGAGGCTGTACCGGACACTGGTTCGACCAATTTTGGAATATTGCGTTCAATTCTGGTCTCGCTGCTATAAGGAGGATGTTGTGAAACTTAACAGGTTTCAAAAAAAGATTTGCAAGGAATGTGTGGGCTACAGGGAGAGGCTGAATAGGCTGTGGCTGTGGGGAGCACTTAAAGATTTTATAAGATCATTTGGGGCATGGAATGGGTGGAGGTCAAGGTCTTTTTCCCAGGGTAGTGGACTCCAAAACTAGAGAACATAGGTTTAAGGCGAGAGGGGAAAGATTTAAAAGGGATCCAACGGGTAGCTTTTTCACGCAGAAGGTGGTGTGTATATGGAATGAGCTGCCAGAGCAAGTCATGGAGGCTTGTACAATTACAAAATCTAAAAGGCATCTGGAAGTGTACATGAATAGTAAGGGTTTAGAGGGAAAAGGGCCAAATTCTGGCAAATGGTTTAATAGGAGTTCAACAAGTTTAATAGGAGTTGTATGAAAGAGTCCGTTCCCATGCAGTATAGCTCTATGACTATGAGTCTTTACCACCCTGTAATGCAACTTTCACAGAATATGCCTGAACCAAGGTCTCCATTTGACAACGCTCTCCAGCACACTATCATTAACTGTGTAAGTCCTGCCTTTATTTGTCTTACCACAATGCAACACATTGAATTAACCAAATTAAACTCCATCTGCCACTCCTCGGCCGAATTAATCAAGACCCTTTTGTAATCTTAGATAACCTTCCTTGTTGTTCACTATACTACCAATCTTGGTGTGATCTGCAAAGGTACTAACCATGCTTCCTAAATTCTCATCCAAATTGTCTAAAGGATAAACAGTGGGCCCAGCACCAATCCACGACCACCCTCTTTCTCCTACCATCAAGCCAATTTTGCAGCCAGTAGGGAAGCTCTCCCTGAATCCCATGCAATCTAACTTTACTAACCAGACTGCCTTGCAGAACCTTGTGAAAGGCTTTAGTAAAAAAAAAAGAAGCATGCCTACCACTCTCTCTTCATCAAAGTTCTTGGTCATGTTAGGTAATTATCATTAAACTACTATAATTTATTTTACACCTCCTGTCTTTGAAAAAGTCAAATCAAACCTTGTTTTAAGGTTAAATTATTAAGCAAATAAGTAAAGTCAGATTGGACTAAGTATGTACTTAGGTTATTTTTATAAATGAATTCTAGATATATTCTTCTTGCTCTCATCTTTGTGACCACAGGAGTTAAATTATCTGCTTTGGCTCTCACTGTGAAAATGCCAATCAATTCCACAATCTTATTAACTGAGTTTAATGAACAGATCCAACCATTTCAAATGCCATGGCTTGCCTTGATATTCACAGGTGATACTGCCAGGTAGACTAGTTCAGGCCAGAAACTTTACGACCTTTAAAGAGTACTTGAACGACAGCTGTAAGTTTCATAACATTAAAGCTATAGGCCCAGTGAGGGAAAATGGTACTAGTGTAAATAGCAATGTATTTTGGCAGTACAGACTCGGTGGGCTGAAAGGCCTCTTCTGGACTGCATGATTCTATGATTTGTACTCGGCCAATTTTAACTAAACAAGTAAGTACCTGTGCCTCTCCAAATGTAGCTCAATTGTGACCCCCTTCCGCCCCAATGAAAAACATGAAATGCATTCAAAGCATGCTTGTTACATTTGTGTAGAATTCAGCTGAGATACAGGTTATTTTTAAAACTAAATCTGATTTTACACATCTTAAAATTGGAATTGTGTAAAATTGTGACAAACAAGGTGGGGTGGGCTGCAAGTCAGTAGTCCAACCATTGAAACAACAGTAGGATGGTAAGAGATGTGAAATGGGCTGCCAACTCATTATCATCTGTACTACTGTGTAACATTTTACCTCATACCTTCAATTATAGTAATTCAATTCAAAGGGACATCTACCAAGTCAAACTTAGAAGAAGAGAGATACCCTGGTGAATAAAGTCCTTTTGGGACAGACCCCTCTTGGCATTCACTTTGCATTTCTTACAACAGAATGTACAGCCTAACTGAACACAGAAAGCATTCAAGCAAGACAGATTGCCATATGTGAATGGTGATCATTTATTTTGTTTACACATAGCTGGAAAGCACTGACTGAACAGCCCAGTACAGCTTCAGTAAACCAATCAAATTCAGATACACATTAATCAGGAATAAAAGCTTAGTCAAGCAGACAGATCTAAATCTGTCAGGCTTCTAGCACTATCAATAAGTGCGATACAAATAACAGGGCACATCTCAGACACCTCAATATTAAAGCTTTTGTGCTACAATATTACCTTTAGAAACTGTGACCATGAACAAAGAGCTTTGTGTGCTTATTCAGGGTAATTGAAAAGGCACATGGTGCTTGAATGTTGTTGGAATTCAATTAATTTGCTGCTTTGTTTCAACTATAGGACTATCCTTCATAATCCAAGTATGGCAGCACCGACCCTAAGAATAAGTCTGAGAAATCCAACATTTTTCATCATCAGTCTGCCCACAGTAATTCTCTTCAGTCCCTGTAGGTATTTTCAGTTCAAGTCTGTAGTTCGATAAAAATTTTCCCTTTCAGTTTCATTTCAATGTCACATCATCCTTTGTTTAAATTAATAGTCTATGTCTACCAAACCCTTTGGTCTCTTAACTCTAAGATCGCAACCAGCCTCTGGTTGCTTCAGTCAGACAAAAGTAACAAGGATAGACCAGGTATCAATACTGTACAAGAGAGCTTTCTGCATCCATAGCCAAATCCCTTGCAGGAAAATCTCAGGTCTGCTTGTGTGGTTCTACTTATGGCTCAAAGTCAACAAGGATACTTGTCTGTACATAGGACCACAGTACAGTCTGCCAGGGGTTCTCTCACCATAAAGAGATTTTTAAGTTGACTGTTGAAGTTCAAGTTCAAGTTCATTTTTCAGGGCCTAAGATCTAATTTGCAACCAGGACAATATCTTTGGGAGTGAAACTGGTCAGGACACCAGTCTGTTATACACTTTACCAGATTTTCTGGTAATTGACTTTAATAAAATTTAATATCGAGTGCAGTTGGCAACTCAGAACCTGTCTGTTAGGCCCGTGCACATTGAAGCTCACCCCGTTGAGTGGTCTTTAGGTAGTGTTAACAGAGAAAAGGTTTTGATCACATAGATGCTGCACAAGCTAACCTCCTCAATACAAACAAACACTGTCCAATCAGTAATAAAGAAATCTCTCAATATGTGGCAGATGAGGTAAAGTATTCACATAATACTGCAGGGACACACATATACATACGCACAAAAAACCAGAATTAAATATTTACAAAATAATTGCTTTGGAATGTGCAGGTTGACAAGAAAACAGTACAATTAAAATTGCATCTACATCAATAAACAAACAACTTATAATTAAAAGGACTGAAGTTTGCCATCCCTTGCACTGTAAAATTCTACAGAGGGGATTAAGGAAGGTTGGGATAAGTTGGGACAAAAACAAACCATCATATGTGAAATGAGGACACAAACAACTGAAGGGTTAAAAGTGATGGGTTTCAAACAATTTCAGGCAATGGAAATTTTGATTTGAACAGCTTCATTTTGGATGTAGCCGACAAGTACAAATTTGTTTCTATTTTGACAAATATTTCCTTGAACTTTAATCAGTAAGCAAAAGGAATATCACTCCACTACAACCAAAATGCAGCACTACTTACAGCTTTGCTGACTAGCAAAGGGAGAACACATAGGGACGTTTCATTGTAGGTGAAACATAGACTCTTAAAATGTAGCAAATAATGTTAATTCAGCAGGCTAGGAAACACAGTCTCTTCAATGTTGAGATTTGCTTTCCAAGCTTCCAGTATGAATTAGCAAAGTCTATGAGCTGGAGTCCAATCTTAAAGTCCAGGTTTTGCACTGATCTGACCACACTTCGGCATCAATCACCTGCATTGATGAGTGGATCTTTGAGTAATGACTCAAGTTGTTTTCTTATCTGTTCGACTGTAGTAACCTTTCAGACAGGCATAAATCCAGGTCATTGCTGAGCACCGGTAGATGGGACTGAAGATTTTGTCAAGGCTGCATCCTCTTTTTCTTCAGGTAGGCATTAGACATCTGATTCATAAGGACCAATGCCAACAGGACAGGGAAGCAGATTGCAAGGTACCAGTTAAAACCAGTCACTGTCTCAGTGAACCATGTTGAACACATGCCCAGCAGTAGACTGGTGCAGCCCAGCAGATAGCCAACCAATCCGGAAGTAGCATGATAGACTTTCATTTTGGACAGGGACCAGTTTTTCATTAGTTTGGGATACAGAAGTGACACCCCACCGATGCACTGCATGCAAATATAAAGGACGGTTATCAGACCCACCAGACCATGCCAGCTGGTAAAATGTGGTTTGTCATTCAGATATTTGTTAAAGCTAATAATGGTCAAACCTAGAACAGCGCACAATGTGGCCATTCCTTGCAACAGCCAGTGGGCTCGGACTTTGATTTTCCTTGAGTAGGACAGAATAAGAGAAGTCTCTGGAGAGAACAGCAGAATGGCTTGAGTCATAATGAAGGAAAACTAGAAAAAAAAACAGAAACACAGTTAAATTGTTGCATATTAAAACTCCTGGAAATCCTCCTTTTCTGCCTAGATAATAAAATGTGAGGCTGGATGAACACAGCAGGCCCAGCAGGATCTCAGGAGCACAAAAGCTGACGTTTCGGGCCTAGACCCTTCATCAGAGAGGGGGATGGGGTGAGGGTTCTGGAATAAATAGGGAGAGAGGGGGAGGCGGACCGAAGATGGAGAGAAAAGAAGATAAGTGGGGAGGAGAGTATAGGTGGGGAGGTAGGGAGGGGATAGGTCAGTCCAGGGAAGACGGACAGGTCAAGGAGGTGGGATGAGGTTAGTAGGTAGGAGATGGAGGTGCGGCTTGGGGTGGGAGGAAGGGATGGGTGAGAGGAAGAACAGGTTAGGGAGGCAGAGACAGGTTGGACTGGTTTTGGGATGCAGTGGGTGGAGGGGAAGAGCTGGGCTGGTTGTGTGGTGCAGTGGGGAGAGGGGACAAACTGGGCTGGTTTTGGGATGCGGTGGGGGAAGGGGAGATTTTGAAGCTGGTGAAGTCCACATTGATACCATTGGGCTGCAGGGTTCCCAAGCGGAATATGAGTTGCTGTTCCTGCAACCTTCGGGTGGCATCATTGTGGCACTGCAGGAGGCCCATGATGGACATGTCATCTAAAGAATGGGAGGGGGAGTGGAAATGGTTTGCAACTGGGAGGTGCAGTTGTTTATTGCGAACCGAGCGGAGGTGTTCTGCAAAGCGGTCCCCAAGCCTCCGCTTGGTTTCCCCAATGTAGAGGAAGCCACACCGGGTACAGTGGATGCAGTATACCACATCGGCAGATGTGCAGGTGAACCTCTGCTTAATGTGGAAAGTCATCTTGGGGCCTGGGATAGGGGTGAGGGAGGAGGTGTGGGGGCAAGTGTAGCATTTCCTGCGGTTGCAGGGGAAGGTGCCGGTTGTGGTGGGGTTGGAGAGCAGTGTGGAGCAAACAAGGGAGTCACGGAGAGAGTGGTCTCTCCGGAAAGCAGACAGGGGTGGGGATGGAAAAATGTCTTGGGTGGTGGGGTCAGATTGTAGATGGCAGAAGTGTCGGAGGATGATGCGTTGTATACCTCACACTCCTTTTCTGCCTATTTTGTTCTTGTAATTTGGCTAACTCTCCGAAAGAGTAAGCTAAAATTATTGGCACAGCTTTCCTTATAGATCTGCTCCACTCCATTGTATCACTCAGCACACATCAACAATTATTCCTGATAAGAAAGTGTGAAGCTGGATGAACACAGCAGGCCAAGCAGCATCTCAGGAGCACGAAAGGTGACGTTTCGGGCCTAGACCCTTCACCAGGATCTCAACAATTATTCCCGATACGCCTGATCTTTTACCCTTGGGTTCTGTTAAGCTTCAGCTCTTGCTGTTGTCTATTATTATCTTCAAGCCATCTGTCTCCAAATTATCAATGTTTCAGGAAAAATCATTGGTCTTTCTCAATTTTCTTCAGGTCTTGAAAAAAATTATGTTTTGCCTTTATAGCACTTTTAACTATTCAAATTGTCATGGTGGAAAATTTTGCCTTCTACTTTCGCTCCTCACCTTTCCCTCCAATAATCAGACCTATGGTGACTGCCTTTACTGAAATCTCCAATATATTTTCTTCCACCTTATTTCTGAAGTCTTAATATCAAAAAGCTCAAACATCACTTTCGTTCCTCTCCCTCAAAGAGACTGCTAAGTACATGCCAAGTCAGAGCCCCCTGAATCCTCACTGTAACAAACCACATCAAGAAACATTCTGCATTAGCTTTTCAAAGATGGCTAGCCCTGAAAGTGCATCTTTCAGTAGTTTCTTTCCTATCTCCTTTCATGCTTCTATCTCCTTGTACACACTACTCCCTTGACCTTAAGCAGCTGACTGGGCAACTTGTCTTTCTGGCTGAAAAATCAAGGTACTGAAACAAAAATATAGATACTGGAAATATTTAACTTGAGGGAAAAGCATTCATTCTGCTTTTCTTTCCAAATTCTGACTGAGCCAAGTGTTCCCAACATTTTCTGTTTTTAAATTTTTCTTCCATTGATGATGAGCATTAGAACATAGAACATAGAACAGTACAGCACAGAACAGGCCCTTCAGCCCACAATGTTGTGCCGACCATTGATCCTCATGGATGCACCCTCAAATTTCTGTGACCATATGCATGTCCAGCAGTCTCTTAAATGACCCCAATGAGCATTGTTTGCTAGACCAACATTAATTGATCATTTTTTTTTCTTTATTCATTCACAGGATAAGGGCATCGCTGGCTAGGGCAGCATTTATTGCCCATCCCTAATTGCCTGGAGGGAAATTGAGAGTCAACCACATTGCTGTGGGTCTGGAGTCACATGTAGGCCAGACCAGTTAAGGATGTCAGTTTCCTTCCCTAAAGGACATTAGTGAACCAGATGGGTTTTTTCCAACAATTGACAATGGGTTCATGGTCATCATTAGACTGTTAATTCCAGATATTTATTCAATTCAAATTCCACCATCTGTCATTGTGGGATTTGAACCAGTGTCCCCAGAACATTACCTGGGTCTCTGGATTAACAGTCCAGCAATAATACCACAAGGCCATCGCCTCCCGATCAACTACCCTTGAGGTGACCTTGAGCTACTGTGGGGTATAGGGACACTAATAGTCTTGTTATGCAAGGAGTTCCAGGATTGTAACGCAGCAAGAGAAGAAACAGTGAATTAGTTTCAAGTTAGGATGGCATGAAACAAACGGGGATCTTGCAGATAGTGACAGCTCCATGCATCTGCTATCTTTGCTTTTACTAGGTGGTTGAGATCCCATGTTTCATTGGCATTATCAAAGGACTGTAATGTATCTTGTAGATGGTGCCACTCTGAGCAAGTGAAGAAGGGAGAGGATCTATAAGGTGGTGGTTTGGGCACTGATTAAGAGGGCTGTTGTGTCCAGGAAAGTGGGGAACATTCTCAATCACTTCTTATTCATGCAATGAAGCTCCTACATAGGTCTGGGGGAATCAGGAGTGGAGACACTTGCTGCAGAATTCCAGCCTTTCATGCATCTTCCAGCTAGAGTGTTTAAGTGGCTAGTCCAGCTAATGTTCCTGGCCAATGGTGATCCCACCTATGATGTTATAACGAAGGGTTCAGCAACAGTAATGCCATGAAAAATCAAGGGAAAATAGTTACAATCTCTTTTGTTGGAGAAATGTCCAAATTTCAAGCAAACACTTTTACACTACAGAAGAGGGCACTGACTGTTTGGCAAGTTGACTGAGTATCCAAAGCACTGTCAATGAGAAAGCAACAGGACTTTTGGCAATGGAACAGTTTAAAATGCCACTTTTCCTCAATGTACTAGTTGACTTATTTGCTACAGGTTTCTCTATTTCAATGTGCCTGAAAACAATCTTTGCCAATCAGTTTACATGTGAGATTCACTTAGTTGCACATACACTAACGTTGACTAAAAGAGACAAAAAACGTTGACGCTCTTCATCTTGCACTTAACAGGACTGACATGCAAGAAACTAAAAGGTTGGCAGCTTACAGTTTTACCATGGTCCAACCTATCAGTACTACTTTCTCATGCTGCAAGAATTGGTGTTCCTTTTCTAAGTTTGATTTATTGCAAGTCATTACTGATAAATGCAAGATTGAAAGATTAGACTTTGTTTATCCTTTTCTCAATGTTTAAGTTCCATATTATTAAGCAACTACTTTGTAAGATTATCAGCAATTAGTAAATAGGGTCCTGGCCACGTGCACACTTTGTGAACTTGATGCAGATATACAGCATATCTAATAAAGCTTTCTTGTAGGAAACAGCCATCTTGATCATATCATTGTTCACAATATATCATCACAAGCTCACTGAAATTGCCTGGTTTACCTCAAATCTCTCTGGAATGGTAAAATATCTCAAACATTTGAATAGCTTAAAAAAACAATTTCATATTGTTACTATACAAATGGCTATGAGAGTAATATTTTCCATTAAGAAGTTACTGAGGTCAGTCTAAAAAGATGCCCTGCCTTCCACACAATTGAGTAATGTCCTGTATGAATGTCAACCAACTCAAAACCAGGAATGTAGACTTTACATCTCAGTGATTGCCTGTTGAACTAAATACAATGTTCTTTTAGTAGCTCATAATAAGCACTGAACTGTTCTCAACAATTCTTCACTTGCAAAATCCAAAACAAAACATCTGCTGACAGAGGTGATTACATGATTGGGCAACACTTGCTGAACAATTCTGAGTGTATAGCAACAACCAATTTAAGCTAATCAGTTAAATTTTAGAAGTGGCTCATTTATTCTAGCTATGAGCAAAGTACATTCATATCAAATTCCCTCCCCAACGGCACCGAGAGTCTACCCACAGGTCAGAGGTAGCAGCAGTTCAAGAAGGTAGCTCACCGCTATCTTCTCAAGGCCAACTAGAAAGAACAATAAATGCTGGCTAGCCAGCGACACCCACATCCTACGAGTGAATAAATAAAACAAAAAAAGTGCAGGGTTCCATTCTCTGCATAGGAGTATGTCACAGCCTATATCTCCAAAATTAAAATCACTCCTTTTTTCTCTTCTTTGTTTGGTCTCCCATTCTAGAACAAACAAGGCACTCTGTTCCCTTTCTCCATCCTCCATATTTTTTGGAAGTTTGAGTGGCATCTGCTCCCTCACGTACCATACTTTGGATGTTAATAGTGGTGATGGCATTAGAAAGCATGGAAAAATGGAGTCTATATTTCTCACAGAGAAGCTTCAACTCACACCCATCCTGAAATCTGGAACACAAATCACACAGTCTGATGCCATTTAGCCCATTGTGCCTGTGCTGACTCACATCCAAAGCATGAACTATTCTTATTTAAAACCATTGTGTGATAGAAAGAGGTAGGAGTGGTGCAAGTTCTTATGATGAAACTGCGTTTTACCACAAAGTTTACAATCAGGATCCCAACTACCTGTCAGGACAGGGAGAGGACAAAGTGGGAGGGCAGTGGTGTACTGGTACTGTCATTGAGCTAAAAATCCAGGCTAATGCTCTAGAATCAGGAGTTTGAAACCTATCATGGTGGATGGTGAAATGTGAATTCACTAAAAGTCAGGAATGAAAAGCTAATGTCAACCATGATACCATTGTTTAAAACTCTATCAGATTCACTAATATCCTTCAGGGCAAGAAATGTGTCATTCTTATCTGGTCAGTGACTCCAGACCCACAGCATTTTTGGTTGACTTTAACTGTAACCTGAAATGGTCCGAGCAAGCCGTTCAGACCAAGGGGCAATTGGGGATAGACAATAAAGGCTGGTCCAACCAGCTACACCCATGCCAAATGAAGACATTTAAAATAAAAATTGAAGAGTGGGGAACAAAGTTTTTGAGTTGTAAATGTTACTGCTACTGCTGGGCCATCCTCCTCACCAATGAGTTTCTCTCTCGGTTATGCCAGAGAGGCGAAGTGACAAAGATAGCAGACACTTTCAATTGAGTCTGCTACCTATCCCGGAATGAAGAATGAGGATATGTTTGGAAGAACTCGGGAGGAGGGAAAGATAGTACAAGTGGAAGTGAGATATTGAGCTCATGTTAATAAGAGGCATATCCTCCAAAGGAAAAATGTTTAGTCCAAAGAGCATACTCTACATACAATTTACAAGTATGGATAACTTACAGCAAGAGCCATCAGGAATGGATGCCAAGAAAATAAACCTAGAACAAGAAAAAGTGAAACCATCAAATGTTGGTTAAGATACATTCCAATACTTGGTCATAGGTACTTTCACAGAATCACAATAACTTACAGTAAAGAGCAAGGCTATTTGACCCATCTTGCAGGTGCCGGCACTTTACCAAAGGAATACTAAGTCAAAAGATATACTGAGCGAGATTGACCTAGCACTGACTGTTTTTACCAATGTGCTGCCATATATGAAAACAAGTGGCATAGAGAATTGTACAGCACAGGAACAGGCTTTTCGCCCAATTGGGTCTGTGCCAACCATGATGCAATTCTAAACTAATTTCATCTGCCTGTACATGGTCCATATCCCCATCTACCCTGTTTGTTCATGTGCCTGTTTGAATACCTCAAACTTTCTATCTGCTTTCTAGAGCCTTCCCTTGCAGGACATTCCAGACACTTACCATCCTCTATGTTAAAGAAAAACATTTCTCACACATCTTCTTTAAACTCTCCCTCTCTCACTTTAGACCTATGGCCCCTAGTACTTAACATTTCCACCTTGGGAGAAAGACTAACTATTCATCCTATCCATGTCTCTCATAATTTTATATAATTCTATCAGGTTGTCCTCAGCCTCTGATGCTCTACCGGAAGCGATCAATTTTTTTCCTTATAGCTATCACACTCCAGTCCAGGCTACATGGTAGTAAACCTTATCTGCCCCCTTTCCAAAGCCTCTATGACCTTCTTATAGTTTGGTGATGAAAACTGCACACAATATACCAAATATGCTTAACTAAAGTCTTATACAGATGTAACATGATTTGCCAACTTTTATCTTCATTGTCTCAACCAATGAAGATAAGTAACATGGGGAAGGGGCTCCAGGAGTGTGCATGACCCTCATGGGGATCAGACTAGGTGTGTACATGCCTTGTTCATCACCATTTCCATTTGTGTGGTCATTTCAAGGAGCTATGGACTTGTACCCCAAGATCCCTTTGTATATCATCAGTCTTAAGGGTCCTGTCATTTACTGTATACTTTCCTCCTGCATTTGACCTCCCAAAATGCATCACCTTACTCTTGTCTAGATTAAACTCCAACTATCATTTCTCTGCCTAACTTTCCAACTGATCTATATCCTACTGTATCCTTTCATAACACTCCTCACTATCCAAGATGAAGATTGCCTTCTTTACATTGTCAATCAAGTCATTAACAAGCAAAAGCCCATAACCAAGTAGTCCTAAAGTGTGGATTACTTGCAGTCCTGTCAGTAAATAAATCCCAGTAATCAGGCTGACATTGGAATGGTCAGACATATCCAAGGTTTTGCCTTCTTGTGCTACTTGGGTAAATGTACCGTGGAGTATTCTGATGATTTAAGGTTAAATCTGAACCCCCATTAATGTGAGAGTGTTCAGTGTTCACAGTCCTGGATCTTGTCATCCCATGATGCAAGAACAGTGAAAATAGCCTTTTTCAAACTTGTAGAGCAATGAAACTCCAGCAGAACAATCTGTACAGAATTATCAGAACTGATGCTGGTGATCAAGGTTTTAGAACTTAGAACACAGTGCAGTATAGCAGAGGAACAGGGTTTTTGGCCCAGCATATGTCTCTACTGGTGCCATTCTAAACTAAATCCATTTACTTTGTTGATCATTGTAGCCATGTTATAAATGCAAGGATGTAAGGGTCTTCAAAAAGTCATCATTAACACCATTGCCACAACAGTGAAATACCAAATTAGAACATAAATTTCAAGTCTAACTTCAAATTATAGGTGCGTTCTTGGCTCCATGTTACAAGCCAAACTAACCATGACTGAGGCATACCCAGTTAGGCTGGATTTGTCCATGCACTATGCAGCCCCACTAAAATGGAAACCCTTCCAAGATGCCATCATACACATGCTGCTTCCAGTATTTCATATGCCTGGAGTCTTTTCCTCATGGGCAGCCATACATACCTGCAGCCCCTTCCCCATGGAATGGTGGTGGTGGGAGGAAGGGAGGGCATGCACACTTGGAGGCCCTACATCACAGAAGAGGGAAAGGGCGCTACACACTTGTAGCCCTTTCTCTATGGGTGGGGGTGGGGGAACATACTTAACCACTTCTCTTCCCTTTTGGGGGGGGGGGGGGAGAAGAACAGACACACCTGGAGCCTCTTCCCCATGGAGGGCAGGGCACACACACAAACATTTACAGAACGATCCCCATTGGGAAGTGGGGGGGGGTGGTCACACAGAAGACCTGGAGCCCCTTCCCCACTTTTGGGGCACGCGGACCTGGAGCCCCTTCCCCATGGTTAACGGTTGGGCTCGGCTTCCCAACCGTCGAATACTCACTGCTGCCGGGCCTCGAGACCAGCGCGATGACAATGGGGAAACCCAGGCTGAGGAGATGGGCCGCTGTCCCCGCCACTTTCCGCAGAGAGCGGTACAACCATTCATCACTGCTGGACTCAGCCATTATCCCCGGCGAATACAGTCGGTCTCTGCGTACAGAGGGAAACCTGGGAACACGGGAGGTGGGTGACGGTAACGAGACAGCGTGATGAGGTTTCGGGCCGTGGTGGGGGGGGGAAAACGTGCTGATGACAGCGCGCAGCGTTTTTGCGCGATGAAGTCACCACGTAGCCGGCGGGACCGAGAAATCCAGGGCCCCGGCCTGGGAGGTGGGGTCTTTGTGGGGCCGTGGGTTGGAGGCAGGTTTTTAACGGTCGGCAATGGGTAGCCGAATCGAGTGCGTGTTTTTCAGCGAGTTTCACCCGACCCTCGGGCCGAAAATCACCTTTCAGGTACCGAGGACTGACAGTAAGCAGGCACGACCACTCGAGGGGCCTCCTGACAGGGCGGGTACCAGTCACGTCTTACTGATGGTAGTGACCCCTCTGAGTCCCCAACTGCAGACAAAAACAGCAGCCCCCACGTTCTCCACAAAACTTTTCATCCTGCACCGTTGCTGCAAAGGAGTACAGATTCAAAGACCCACACGAATGCTGCATCTGGTAGCAGCTGTGGATCGCCCTGAAGACTTTCTGCATGGCAACAGTGCCCAGATTGGGCCTGAAATAGTTTATTTCCAGCCAGAGGGCCTCAGCTGTTCTACTTGCGAGGACGTGTGAATTGCCCAGCTAGGTTTTTTTTCCAGGTTCGGAATTAGGTTTAGAATTGTAGAATAGTGTAGCAGAGGCAATTCACCTCGCTTTTTCTCAAGTCAGCCTGCATGTTTCTTTTTCCATTTCAGCTAATGATCCGGTTTCCCCTTGATTGACCCTGTCTCTGCCACAATCTCAGACAGTCCACTCCAGAATGAAACAAAGAATAGCAGGTTTTAGAGATCTGGAAGAAATAACAGAAACAAGTTGTTGGAGAAACTCAGTGGAACGTGCAGCATATGCGAAGCGAAAACAGACTTGACGGTCATTACCAGATCCTGACCACTCACTATTCAAAAAAAAAGTGCTTTCATTTTGCCAATTGCCTTAAATATGTGCCCTCCAATTTGGTTATTTTACTGAAGAGAACAGTTTTTATCTACTTTGTCCAGACCCTCATGGTTTTGGATAACTGTATCAAATCTGTCAATTGTTTTTTCTCCATGGAAAGCAGTCCTGACCTTGTCAGTTTATTGACATCAGTGAAATTTGCCATCCCTCGAACAGTTCTTGTCAATCTTCTCAACCCCTTTTGACGACGGATTGTCAGCCACTCTCAAATTGTTTAAGGATTGTTTAATTAGTTTAATTCTTAAGTTTTTAATGACTTTTGCGCAAATACACCAAGGTCCCTCATCTCTTCTAGGCCCTATAAAATTATACCCTTTATATTCTCTCCTTGTGTTTCATAAAATTAATAAATCACACTACTCTTCATTAATTATCTGCAGGTTGTTTACAGGTTCCACCAAATGGTCTATTGCTTTTGAAGTTGTACACTATCCTCCTTCACAGTTAATTTTCCCCAATTGCAAGTTTTATCTCATGCATTAATTTTGAATTTGAGCTTTGTGCACTCATCTAATTATTATACAATCTGAAGATCAGGGGTCCTACACTAACCACTGAATTACCACCTATCTTAAAATAGTCTCACCTCATACTCAGAGCAGAATGCAAAGGGATTGTCAGTGGTGGTGAAGGAAAGATAGAAATGTGAAATGGTGTAAATGAAGGTGTGAAAATGAAAATTGGATCAGCTCTGCTGTGAGTAAAGTCAACAGTACACAGTGGAAGAATATAAAGGAGAGGGAGAACAGACTTCAAGGGGATAGAAAGAATTGCAGATGCTGGAATCAGACACTACACGGTATGGAGCTGAAGAGACATAGCAGGCCAGGCAGCATGAGGAACAGGAAAGCTGATGTTTTGGGTTGGCTTCTTTCTGAAGACTGGTCCTGACCTAAATTGTCAACTTTCCTGCTCCTCTGATGTTGCCTGGCCTGCTGTGTTCCTCCAGCTCTACACTTTGTTATCTCTGACTCCAGCATCTGCAGTTCTTGCTATCTCACCTCATATTCTACTGCTTATTTGTGTTTCCAATTCCCCTCAGAACATTCTGTATTCAGCCTGGTCTTGGTTGTATTATCTGTCGGAATGTTTGAACCCGAAATATTGAAAATATAGGTTGAACCAGTAACAGTATAATTTTAAATTATTTTCTTGGCATCTTGTAGGGTTGAGTGGATTATTAATCTTTACAATAAATGTTTATCTGAAAATGTGAAACTTAGATCTCAACTTGTGCATTAGAACTTGGCAAAAGATGTGTCTATAACTTTGACTCAAGTTGTCTAGAAGAGGACAGACTTCAATATTTCTAATACCTGTCCCAAAGCATTCTGTTTAATTTTACAATATTTTCGGAGCACTGCTTTTATTATAATGTGGGAAATACGGCATCTGTTATATGCATGGTAAGCTCCCACAAAGAACAAGGTAATGAAAACTGCAATTACTACAAGGAGATGGTGATGCAGCAGAACTGTCACTGGAATTGTAAGGTGGAGCCTAGGTTTTGTATTCCTGACACCCAACCTTTACGAGTCTGGCAGATTTTCTTCCATTTTAGTCCTCTGCTGTGTGAGACCTGACCATTAGGATCTGTTGGCCACATTGAATAAAATCAGCTTAACTCTATGGTGAAGTGGAGTTGCATGTTTGGTGCCGGTTCTGGGGAGAAACTGTAAAGAAATAAATTAAGAGTATCAGACAAGAAGTTATGCAACATTGAAGTCTTTTCTGCCTACTGTCATATTAGCACCAGTGTATCGGTAAGAACACTACGGCAGTTAATTTATTCTGAGAACCTTGGCACAGAGCTTCTTTACTATTCAAAGTTACATCCATCTTAAAGGCTGGTAGCCTGTTGACATAGCTTGTTTATTAGGTATTTGTTAAGCTTAGTTATTTAGGAATCAGCAAGAATTTATACTGCTTCAGTTTTTGATTGGTCTTTGAATCACATGTCTGGATCTGTTACAGGTGCCTGAGGAGTACATTTCAAGGGAACTATTTGATACAGTCCAGGTATACATCATAACAAAGCCAGAGTTACAGAATAAACTCATTACTGTGTAAGTTGCAGGAATGACAAACCAATTACAAGCATGTCTCCACTTTTCATATTATAGGATGTATTTACACACAAGTGGTTGTGTGGTAAGCTGGAACTTCAAAAAATCAAAATACTGTGGATACTGGAGATATTAAACAAACCACAAAAAAGTTGGGGGAAGTTCAGGAGGTCTGGCAACATGTTTGAAGAGCAAAACAGAGTTAACACTTCAAGGATAATGGGAACTGCAGATGCTGGAGAATTCCAAGATAATAAAATGTGAAGCTGTTGTGTTCATCCAGCCTCACATTTTATTATCTTAACACTTCAAGCCCAGTTTAAAACAGACAAGGAGAAATTACCTCTGTTGGTGAATTTGTGGAATTCACTACCCCAGAGTGCAATGGATGCCAGGACATTGAGTAACCGTAAGGAGGAGAAAGACAGATAGATTTTTTAATGAGTAATGCGTCTTAGGATTATGGAGACCAGCTAGAAAAATCCAGTTGAGGCCAGGAATGAGTTCAGCCATGATTGTATCAAATATAGGAGCAAGTTCGAGGGCTGAATTTGCACACTCCATCTCCTAGTTCTTATGGCTCCTGTGAAGATTTGAGGAGTCACAGACGCCTCAAATTCTGTTTCTGTCTGCATGAATGCCTCCAGTCCTGCTGCGTTTATCCAACATTTGTTGAGTTTGTTTGGGTGATAAGCTGGAGCTCCTGAAAATGTATATTTTCCCCAGTACTTATGCCAACAAATAAACAGCAGCATGGCAAGTTAGAAACAAATAACAAGGCAAGAGGCCATTCAGCCCCATTGTGCTTATATTTTTTTTTGTAAAAGCTATCCAATTGCTCTTTCTCATCTCTCCTTTTCTGTAGACCTACAATTACTTCCACAATTGAATCTTCTTCCACCAAGTTTTCAAACAGTGCTTTTCAGGTTGTAATGTGCTGCTCCAAGTAAAATTTCTCTGTAGTTCTGATGATTTTACTGTTGGCACAAGTTGTATTAAAATTATAAATGTTGGCTTTAATTTTGTATGGCCAGTTTTTTTTCCTGACTATTAGAGACAGTTTTTTTTAGACCAGTGGTTGAGGATTCCATTCTGGCCTGTATGAGCAGGCTAAGCACTGTGTCTGCTGCCCACCAGAAGTTAAAAACTTACCTTTGTATTTGCAACCAACACATCTGACCCTGGAAATGCTGGAGCAGAAGCTGCTGGATTCATCCATTGTGGTGCTTTGGGCATTTTAACAAGTTAAATTTAATTCTTAGCATTACCACTGAACTAGGAGCTGCTGTTAACCTTAAAACAGAAGACTTGTACTTACACAGTGCCTTTTGTGGCCTCGGATTGTCTAAATTGCTCCAAAGTCAACAAATTACCTCAGTGTTGTAATGTGGAATCACGGCAGCCAATTTCTTCACAGCATGCTCCTACAAACAGCTTTGCAAATGACTATAATATTCTTTCAGTGATGTTGATCGAGGGGTTAATATTGGCATGGATATGTTCTGCTGGTCAAATAGGGCTGGGATCTTTTGTGACCCACACCGAGTACAAAATAAACAGTGACGAAATAGGTGGAGGCCATCAGACTTGAAGCAACTAGTATGATTTGTTAGATCCCATAGTAAAGGTAGAAATCTACATATCCTGTGTTAGATTGATTCTTCCTTATCCTCTGCACCATATAAAGAAAATTGTGAATTTTTTTTGTTGTAAGTCTATATTTTTGTTAATCAGTTCTTTTTCTATGTTGTGAAGTACTTCTATGGATAAGAAGCTAATTGGCTGCCCCGTGTGCATAGAACACAAGAAGTATGTCCGCAATGCATTACTGTTCAACCTGGGCTTTGTTTGTGATGCAAAAGCGAAGACTTGCTCTTTGGAGCCAATCGTTAAAAAGCTGGCAGGCTACCTCACTACATTGGAGGTAAGAACAGCACAGAGCAAAGGCTCAACCTCTAGGAGCCGTCTCTCGTGAAACATACCCGTCTTCAAAGCAATCCTGGACACATCTGAAAATTTCAAGGATGTAAAATGTTCACAGCTTCTTTTGACTAGAATTAGTAATGAGAAACAAATCAGCTGAATGGGTTATGCACTGAGCTTCAACCTGAGGCCTTGGCAAATTGAAGCATTAGTGCAAAACAGTGTAATGAAAATCTCTGCTCTGTTATCAATAGGCTGTTGAATAAGGAAGCAAATTTGGTGGCGTTTAGGATTAGATGAAGCATCTTAATTTAATATTACATAATCTGATTTATAAAAAGAGCTTTCTTTTACCAGCTGGAGAGCGGTTTCATCTCAAATGAGGACAGCAAACAGAAATTAGTCCCGCTAATGACCATTATTCTGGAGGAGCTGAATGCTCGTGGAGAGTGCTCATTACCAATAGGTACATACGTGAGTACTTGGGCTTTTTGTATAGTGTTCTACTTCCTTGATTCTATTCCCACTAAACTGCTGACCAACAGGGTTCCTTTACTGGCCCTAGATCCATTGTTCATAATTCTTTGTCCTCAGACAATACATCTCCTCCTTCAAATCTGCCATAAAAAGTTCTGGCCCTTTTGCTCCTGCAGGCTACTATCCACTCCCAAATCCATGCTCAGCTTTGCTGGAATTCCATTTTTGAAACTCTTATATCAGGTTTCTGCCTCCAACATAGTACTAAAGCAGCACTTACGAAACTCATAAATGACATACTGTTTGGTTGTCGAAAATAAACTGTCCCTTATTGTGCTTCTCAGTCTTTTTGCAACCTTTGATATGGTTGGCCATGTGATCCTCCTCCATCAGACACATAGTTCCTCCTTAAATATTGGAAAGATTGAAGCCGTTGTCTTTCCTCCTCATCCCAAACTCTATTCCCAAACCACTGACTTGATCCCATAAGAAATAGGGATAGAAGTAGACTATTTAGCTCATTGAGTATGCTGCACCATTTGATCGATCCTCAAGTCGACTTTCTTGTCTTATCGCCATAACCTTTAATTCCCTTACTAATCATAAGTCAGCCTATTACAGACTTGAATATTATTAATGTCGCAGTATCGACAGCCCTTAGTGATCAAAAAAAATTCCAAAGATTGACCACCACCTGAGAGAGAAAAATGTCATTCTCATCTCTGTCCGGTACTCTCAGATTGTGTGCTCTGGTCCTAGACTTCCCTAAAAATGGTAGCAACCTATCTACATGTACTCTGCCTAGTCTTTTCTGTTCTTTCTACAAAAGGTATATTCTCACATTTCCCTACATTATATTCCATCTGCCAGTGTTTGGCCCACTCTCTTAACATGTCTGTGCCCCTCTGGAGACACTCATGTGTTATCCTCACCACTTGTCTTCTCGCTTTTTTTTGTGCCATCCATAATCTTGGTTATAATACATTCACTTCCCTCACCCAAGTTATCAATGTATGTTGTAAATAATTGTGGTCCTACCACAGATCCCTGAGGCACCCCACTAGTTACATGTTGCTATCCTGAGAATGTCCCCCTTATCTCAACACTCTGTCTTCTAATAGTGAGCTATTCCTCTCTTCATGCTAATATACTGCCACCAAAACTGTGAGCTGTTAATGTGGTACTTTATCAAATGTATTTTGGAAATCCAAATTCATTATTCCACTTTATCTATCCTGCTTGTTACCACCTCTAAAAATTTGTCAGGCATGTTTTCTTTGTGGACCTGTGCTGACTCTATTTGATTTTATTATGAATCTCCAAATGATCTGCTATCACAAACTTCTGCCTGACAGCTGTCTTCTGCTGTATTGGACATTTCACACCCTCAGTGTCATTTTAATCCCAAGATGAAATTCCAACCACTCGTCCAAACCATCATTAAGATGCCCATCTCTACCTCTCGAACATTACTTGACTTTGCCCCTACTTCTGCTTATCTGCTATTGAAACCCAGCAAATTCACTCACTAAGGCTCCATTGTTCTCTATGGAAGAAAATTCCAAAGCCTTTGTACCTCTGAGAGAATAAATTCCTCTTCTGAGAGAATAAATTCATCCTCGATTTCATCTGAAATGGGAAGCCCCTTATCCTTAAACTGCATTCCCTAGTTCTAAACTCCCCCACAAGAGGGAACATCAAAACTTTTATCCAGGATCTTATACATTGCAACAAGGTCATCCCTTATTCTTAGAGACTCACATTAGCATTGGCTCAAACTTTCCAATAAGTTTGATCCAGGAATCAACCTAGTGACCTTTCTCTACGCTCTTTCCTTTACAAGTATATTCCCCCTTACAAAAGAACAGCAAAACCTTTTAGCACACTTTTAATTGTGAGCTCATCAATGTGCTGTACAGTTGTAGCAAGAGTTCCTTTGAACTGCAGCATTGTGTAGTTTTTTGCAAGTAATATTCTGCTTTTCTGTTCTTCCTGCCAAATAGCACTAGCTCATCTTCCACATTATAGTCCATTCAACAAATTACTGCCCACTCACTAAAACTACGTGTATCCATTCGCAGACGGTTTGTATCCTCCTGATTGCTTGCTTTCCTGTCCGCCTTCATATCGTCGACAAATGTGGCTACGATACAGGATTGATGCTGATAGACCACTCCCAAAACCATCAACTCTATTTTTGCATAATAACTCTCCATGTGGCATAGTTTTGAATGCCTTTGGAAATTCAATTACATTAAATCTTTCAGAATAAATTTGAGTATTTTCTCAATGAAAGATGATATTCCAAATGGCCAAAATAGAGCCAGTATTTTTGGCTGCTTTCTGTCTTCCACCATCTTTGAACAGAGATTACAGTTGCATTTCTCCAGTACACTGGGATCTTTCTTGGAAATTTTGGAAGATTACAACCTGTCCTTGTTTTTGTTTTGCCTTGCTGCTGCCTTGTACTCTTGATTGGTAGTCACACATCTGGTATTGATTTATGAATAGTGTGGGAGTGGCCCATGTTTCATACAGGTCAACTGCTGCTTATTTTATGCTGTGCCTATTGTATATTCCTCCTGTTTTGTGGGGATGTTATAATTGGCATGTGAAAACTGCACTACTACCTTAATCATAATCAAGTATTTATTGAGCAGTTGCCCTTTTTAATGCTGGTTACTCACTTAGATTTCTCTTCACCTTCCCTGTCTGGGAACTTGTTTAAACCTTGTTTAAAGGCGAGTTGGCTAGGTACATTGACATCTAATTTACTTAGCGTTCTTGGAGCACATTGAACTGTCTGGTCTGCCTGATCTGTGTCTTGTATTTTACCTGTCAATTTTACTATTATCGTATTCTGTTTGGCTTCATTTTAATGGATGGGACAAACTAAGAGTGGCTAAAACTGAATTCGCACTCTCAAAAATGGGTGAAATGTCATGGCCTGGCATATCCTCCACTCAACCATTAACATCAAGGTCAAACTTGGCTGAATGGAGAGGGCTGGAAGTCATGCCAGGATCAGCTCCAGGTTTCTTTTAAAATGAGGTGTCAATGTCATGAAGCTATCAAACAAGCGCTACTTGCATGCCAAGCAGCATAAGCAGTCAAATTAAGCTATTCTAGTACAGGTACAATACTGGCATCTTCCTGAAAATATGGATAATTGCCCAGGTTTTCCTGCGCAAAATGCAGGACAAATCCAACGCAACCAAATACTGCTACTCTTGATCATCAGTGAAATGAAGGAAGATATCGCCAATAGAGCTATCAAGCAGCACTTGCTCAGCAATAACCTGCTCACTGACACCCAGTTTGAGTTTTGCCAAGCCACTCGGCTCCTGACCTCATTACAGGTTTGGTTCAAACACTGGACAAAATCACTGAATTTCAGAGGTGAAGTGAGCACCCTGGACATCAAGGCCACATTTGACCCACTGTGGCAATTTAAGAGCTCTTGCAAAACTAGAATCAACGGGAAGTAGGGGCAAACTCACCTTTGGTTGGAATTATACCTGGCACATAGGAAGATGGGGCTATGGTTATTAGAGACCAGTCATCTCAGCTCCATGACATCTCTACAGAAGTTCCTCAGGATAGTGTCCTGAGCCCAACAATCTTCAGCTACTTCATTAATGACGATCCCTCTATCAAAATGTCAGAAGTGGGGATGTTCGTCGATGATTGCACAGTGTTCAGCACCATTCACAACTCCTCATGTCCTGAAGTAGTTCATGTTCAAATGCAACAAGATCTAGTTAGTATCAGAGATAATGGGAACTGCAGATGCTGGAGATTCCAAGATAATAAAATGTGAGGCTGGATGAACACAGCAGGCCAAGCAGCATCTCAGGAGCACAAAAGCTGACGTTTCGGGCCTAGACCGCTAGCTCTGATGAAGGGTCTAGGCCCGAAACGTCAGCTTTTGTGCTCCTGAGATGCTGCTTGGCCTGCTGTGTTCATCCAGCCTCACATTTTATTATCTAGTTAGTATCCAGGTTTGGGCTGACAAGTGGCTAGTAACATTTATGCCACAGAAGTGCCAGGCAATGACCATCTCCAGTAAGAGACAATCTAACCACCATCCCTTGACATTCAATGGTGTTCCCATCATGAATCCCCTATTATCAACATCCTTGGAGTTGCCTTTCACCAGAAGCTCAAGTAAATACAATGGCTACAAGAGTTGGTCAGAGGCCAGGAATACTGTGGCAAGTAACTCACCTCCTCATTCCCCAAAGCCTATCCATCATCTATAAGACACAAGTCAGTAGTATGATGGAATATTTCACACTTGCTTAGGTGGATGCAGCTCCAATAACACTCAAGAAGCTTGACACCATCCAGGACTAGGCAGGTTTCTTGGTTGGCATCACATCCACAAGATTCCTCTTCTTCCACCACCAGTGCCCAGTAATGGCAGTGTGTGCTATTTACAAGATGCACTGCAAAAACTAACCAAGGATCTTTAGAAAGCACCTTCCAAATGCATGGTCACTTATCCAGAAGGACAAGGGCAGCAGATAAATGACAGCACCACCATCCGCAAGTTCCCTTCCAAGATACTCACCATCATGAGTTGGAAATATATTGCCGTTTCTTCACTTGCTTTTTAACCCAATTTAACCCCATTTCACTGACTTTTTCCAGTTAGAAACTAATTAAATATCGAGGTTCCCGTGGAGGTGGAATGGCAGAGCTGAATGTTGGAAAGAACTAACCCTATTTTCTGGATGATACCCGCTGCTGTTGGAGATGGAGTTGTGCAGTGCCGTGTTCTAAGTAAGTTTGATTTGTCACTCTTGTAGATGAATCCAACACTATTCACCTGAAGGTGATCACCCAACGGAGAGACCAGCCTGTGGTGCAAGAATATGATGTTCCAGTATTCACTGAGTGTAAAGAAGATTTTATTAAAATCCACTGGGATCTGACTACACAGCAGGTGAGAGGGAGGTCATAAGTGGAACAGTACGTTGTGTCTGAATGCTGTAAATACGTGAAAACCTGACTCTGCCAGAAGCGTATGCTTTCCAAAAGAATCCCTAGGGTCAAGGAACTACTCCCTTTCCTGAACATTCAGAATGTTAGTAGAAGTTGTAGTTGAAATATACACTGCTCTGGTCAGACTCCCATTCCTTGAGTTGCAGCCAATGGGAAAGGAGAACCTCCATCCATTGAAGGCTCTTGGAGAGGCTTAGGACTAATCCTTAATGTCTGGATTATGAGAGACACTGGGGAAGTTTGGGTTCTATAAAGCCTTTGCCTGTAAAGCAGTCTTATACAAGAGGCAGTCTGGGATATAAATCAAAATACAGAAGGTAATTCTAGTCAGGTTTTCATCTTCACCATAGTGCCACACCAGCTCTTATTAAAATTACAAATGGCATCCCATGCGACTACAACAAAAGTTGACTTCTCCACCACCCCTCACCATCCTCCTTGGCCTGTCTGCAGCTTTTGACGCAGTTCAACACACCTTCCTGCTGTAGTGCCATTCTTCACTGTTGTTAAGCACTCGTGGTTTCATTCTTATCTAGTTACCTATCTATCTAGAGGATGACTTGCAATAACTTTTCTTCCTGATTTCACATCATTTCCTTTGGTGTGTTCCATGTTGGTGATGCATTCAACAACACAATGTTAGTCTTCAAGTGCACTGATCACACCGAAACCACCTCATCACCACCTATCTCAACTCCTCCATTGTTGCTAAATTATCAGATTCATATTATACATTAATGATCTGAACGAAAGGACTGAGAGTGTTGTTGCTAAGTTTACAGGTGACACAAAGGTAGGTGGAGGAACAGGTTGGTTGTATTTTTAAGGAAGTGAGGAGGCTGCAGAAGGATTTGGACAGACTAAGAGAGTGGACAAAGAAGTGGCAGGTGGAATACAATGTGGGAAAGTGTGAGGCTGTGCGCTTTGGCTTTCTAAACGAGGAAATGCTTCAGAAATCTGAAACACAAAGGAACTTAGGAGTCCGAGTTCAGGATTCTTTTAGGGTTAACATGCAGGTTCAGTTGGATTTGTTTTTAGAGGGCTGGAAGATGTACAGCCTCAGGGAGTACAAGGCACTGATCAGACCGCATTCGAAATATTAAGAGCACTTTTGGGCCCTGTATCTAAGGAAGGATGTGCTGGCCTTGGAGAGGATCCAGAGAAGGTTCACAATAATGATCCCAGGAATGAAGTGCTTCTCATATGAGGACTCTGGATCTGTACTCAGAATTTAGAAGGATGAGTGGAGGATCTCATTGAAACTTACAGAACCCTGAGGGGCTTGGACATAGTGGATGTGGAAAAGATGTTTCCAACTGTAGGAGAGACTAGAATTTTTTTTAGAATTTCTGTAGTGTGGAAACAGGCCATTTGGCCCAACGAGTCCTTGCAAACCCTCTGAAGAGCATCTCAGTCAGAACAATCCCCCTACCCTATCCCTGAAACTCTGGGTTAGCCATGGGTAACCCAACTAACCTACATATCCCTGAACACTCTGGGTAATTTAGCCAGTCCACCTAACTGGCACATCTTTACACTGTGGGAGGAAACCGGAGCACCTGGAGGAAACCCACACAGACATAGGGAGAACATGCAAAGACAGCTGCCCAAGGTGGAATTGAACTTGGGTCCCTGGTGCTGTGAGGCAGCAGTGCTAACCACTGAGCCACTGTGCTGCCCCTAGAATCGGAGGGCATAGATTTGGTTTGAAAGAACAACCCTTTAGACCTGAGATGAGGAGGAATTTCTCCTGATAGAGTTTGGTTAATGAGTGAAACTGATTGCCGCAGAAGGTTGTGAAGGCCGTCAGTAAGTGTATTTAAAACACAGATTTTTGATCAGTAAGGCAGGAGAATGGGTTTGAGAAACATCAGCCATGATTGAATGGTGGAGCAGATGTTTTGGGCTGAATGGCCAAATTCTGCTGTTATATCTTATGGTCTTATGCTAATCCAGACAGGATAAACAGAAACCTTCTCCAGTTAAACACTGGGAAGCTGGAAGTTTTGGTTCTCCTCCAAACTCCATTCCCTAATTACCAATGCCATCTCTCTCTCTAGCAACTTTGTCACATTTTATCAAAGGTAAGTTTTAATCTCATACCAGTGCCATAATATTTCCTGTTTCCTCATTATCTCTAGACTTGACTTTCCTAGTGCGTTCCTGACTGGTCTGCCCTGTGTAAACTTGAGTTAATCCAAAAATCAGCTGCTCATGTTTTAACTCACTGCAAATTATGTTCCCCATAATCCCTGTACTTGCTGACTTACACTGGCTCCTCATCAAGCAACATCTTGACTTTAAAATTCTCCTTGGTTTCCAACTGCCTATTCCTTGCTCTTCTCTATCTTTGTGATCCACTCTAGACCCTCTGAGATATCTGCGCTCTTCAAATTCTGGCCATCCTTATAATTATTCCAAAGTTGGCAATGAGCCTTCAGATACCAAGCCTCCAAGCTGTGGAATACTGTTCCTATACTCCTCTACCTCTCTTTCCTCCTTTAAGACACTCCATTTTGGCCATTTGATTTAATATAACCTTTATGTGACTTGGTGTTGTACTTTGTTTCATGATGTTAATGTGAGACGGTTCATTAAGGTGCTATATAAATACAAATCAGTAGGTAGAAACAGTAGTTAAGAAGCTCATAACTGGAAATTTTTATTCAGACACGGTGACCAACACACAGAAGGACTCAAGCATAGTAGAGGTGTATAGTCTGCAATCGTTCAAGAAGTAATGGATGCTTCAGTTTGTGGGACAATGAGATCTTGCTGGACAAACAAACTAAGGCCTTCCACATCGGTAAATACCACGTGATTTGAAGACACAACTTAATGTTTTGCTATTTTTTGCAATTACATGAGTGTGTCACCCTGTTTTTGAATGAATCAAGCGCCCAGCTATCATGGAAATCACTCAGTTTCAATGAGTGGCTGACCTTGTGGTTTCTGCCGTATCACTGTAACCAGCAGACGACACACAGCCTGTGCCATGTGCATCGTGCATACGTAAAGCCTCTCCTAAAAATGTCAGCTTTACCTGCTTTAACCAAATCACATGGCAATGTTTCACCTTTTGCATCTGTACAGAAATGTGCTAATGTATCCTATGACAGGCTGTTAGAGGCGCCATTGCAAACGTAAATGCAGGATGCAGGATCATTACAAAAAGGAGCAGGAGCTGCCCCTTGCTCTTGCTTCACCACTAATTCCTGGCCAAATGGACAACAGTTGTCCAGTGATGACTTTGATTGAGCAGCTGTAATAGGGTTTTTATGCTCAGTGTTGGCTGATTTTGTATCCTTCAGATTTTGCCATACATTGACGGATTCCGTCATGTCCAGAAGATCTCTGCTGAGGCAGACGTGGAGTTGAACTTGGTGCGGATTGCAGTGCAGAATTTACTGTGAGTAGCACTGAGCAGTATGATGAAAGGTGTGTCAAAAAAATATAACTTCTGGAGTTTGGATTTTTAAATAGTGGCATATGGGACCAGTTACTATTCTGAAAGGTTTAAAAAATAAATAGAAAAGACAGCCCTTCTGGAACTATAACCTAATCCAGTCCGTTTCAAAGAGCAGGACCCCTGGAATGTTAATGAATTTTTGTTTACTGTGGCAGATTACAACATGTGGGGTAAAAGTCCATTAGCATATTTTTGGGTCAGGATAATCGAGGATTGATTTGAGATTAGAAAATCAGTAGATTGAAAGTTTTTAGGACATTCTAAGAGATGCAAGTACAGTCCCTCTCATAGAAATGAATATAGAACAGTTGAGGGAAAGTACAAGTAACTCTCTAGTTGTGCAATGTCCAGACCCAGATTGTTTGGCTAGAAATCTGTAGGTTATTAGAAACTGAGAAAGACAGAGATCAGTTTTGAGAATATTTATGCAAAAAGACTTCACAGTTCACAGGTAAAAACTGGGGAGAATCAGTTAAGTTGAACTTGAAGATCTGACAGCAAACTGTAAAAGAAAATACAGTATAGAAAGAGGCTATTCAGCACATCGTGTCTACACTGGCTAAATAAATTAGTTGTTCATTTTAATCCTACTTGTGAATTCCTGGATGGTAGCCTTGCTGATTACAATGTTTCAAGTGCTGATCCAGGTTCCTTTTAAATGAGTTGTGTGTTTATGCCTCAGAAGTAATTTTGTGGGATATTTGTCAGATCTGTGTTTTTGTATTGAATAGCATTGGAAAACAAGATGAAGCTTTTGTTCTGCTATGTGTTTTATGAGCTTTCAAACTGTGTTCTATATTTAGGTAGCTTGGTTTTGTTTTTGTATTCTTTGTAATAGACCTCTGTTGTTCAAGAAACTCTGCAGGCGTCTGTGACTGAACTAGTTTGTTCCAGGTTACCTTTCGGATTAGCTGCAGTTAGACCAACAGAGCTTTAAAGAGAAAGTCACCTCATTTAATACATTTTACTAACACCTTTTCAGTGTACCTGGCCTTTCTGCCCTTGTTTCTGTGTTGTGTTTTCAATGTGCTGATCAAAGTGAGACTTGTTAAGACATTTTAAATCAAGTAATTTTTCAGGTTTTAGGATGCACTGTCAGTTCAGGTACTGCCTGGAATCTGCACGTGACAGGAAGACAAACACTCTCAGGCTAGGGTCAGCATGAGTTGGATACAAAATAAAGCTTTATCTTTCCACACTGTTCTATCAGACACTCTTAGATACAGCTTGGGTCTGATCTGGTGTAAAGCTCCTTCTGCTCAGTTGCCATCAAACAGTCCCAGGGGTAGATACACCATTGGTTGTACATGGGGTAAAGTCCCCTCCACACATTCCCAGTGTGCAATCCCAGAGCAGATGTAGCTGATGTCAGATATAGTGTAAAATTCCATCAAACACTCCCAGGACAGGTATAGGCATGGGTTAGGTTCTGGATATGGCATCCTCTTTTCTAACCCATCAATTGTCCTGAAGCAAGTACAGATCACAAACAGGGTAAAACTCCCTCTCCAGTCAGGAGCTGCTGATTCTGGATTCTGAGATAACAAGGTGTGGAGCTGGAGGAACACAGCAGGCCAGGCAGCATCAAAGGAGCAGGAAAGCTGATGTTTCAGGTCTGGACCCTCGAAATGTTAGGTTTCCTGCTCCTCTGTTGCTGCCTGGCCTGCTGTGTCCCTCCAGCTCCACACCTTGTTATCCCTCTCCACTGCCCTGTGAAACATTTCCATGGTAGGTATAGAAACAAAAATTTCTGGAAATCCTCAGCAGGCCATGTAGCATCCAAGAGGAAAACAGGGTTAATAGTTCAAGTCAGTTATCTTTCATTGGAACTAGGCCAGTATAGTGTGGGTTAGATACAGAATAAAAGTCTTTCTGTGTTGCCTATCACAATATTCCCAAATCTGATATAGCAGCATTCAGTTGTTCTGAAACATGTAACAGTTTCCTCCCTGAGATTTGTTTTTTTTTGCTTTATATTTCTAGTATCAAAGCTGATAAGTGTGTTTAGTCCATTCAGGGTACCTTGGCAACCTCAGCAATAAACACAGGATTTTAATTGCAGCTTAATTGAACAGTTTGTATTGTTGGAGGAGGAATCCATGTGTTTAATGAGGATTCTGCTGAAAAACAAACCTTTACTTTTGAAGTGCTTTCTGGGATTTCAGTGTTCAGTATCCGTTTGCCTTTGACTGTTATTGAACTACAGATGACCTGGTGATTTTTTTTTTAGGCAGCAAGTTGTTGTAATCTGGAATGTACTGTTTGAAAGGGTCGTCGAAGCAGACAGTGATTGTAATGTTAGTAGATTACAAATGCAGACGTTCTGATTACTGCAGCAGGGCCGCAGGTTCAAATCTCACCACAGTGTTTGATGGAATTTGAATTTAGTAGTGAAAAAGACTGGAATAAAAGTTACTTTCAGTAATGGAAACTGTGAGGGTATTGAACTGTGGTCAAACTCCATCTGGTTCACTGATGTCCTTGAGGAAAGAAAATCTGCTGTCTGTACCCAGTCTAGCCTACTTGTGACCCCAGAGTCTCAGCAATATGGTGGACTCCAAACTGCTTCCTGAAATGGCTGTAAATTGTTATAGAAAAGTGAAAAAGGAACAAATGCAGATGGACCCCAGCTGGAATCTGCCCAATACATTCTCACCCAGGGGTACTCCTGAATATCCGGGATTTGTGCCAAATTTGGGAGAGGTGTACCATGGACAAGTCAAGCAGTTGTCTGACATAATTATACTCACCAAATAAACCCTTATAGCCAGATTTACACAGCACCATTCCAGAACCTGTTCTATCCCACAAGGCAGCACAATGACACCAGGGAATGTGGTGCAGCCTTTCAAGAGAGAATTGCACTAGGAATCCTCGATATTGATCTTGGACCCCAAAGAAGTCCTGCAGTATCAAGTCAAAAATGGGCAAGAAAATCTCCTTCTGATTACCACTACCATACCTAAACCCCTTCCGTGACTTTAGCTGATGAATTAGTGGCCCTCCATATTGAATAGCATTTGGAGGAAACTTTTCGGGCATCAAGGGAACAGAATGTACTTTAGTTGGAGACTTCAATGTCCATCATCAAGAATGGCTCAGACGCATCACTACCAACTGAATTGACAGTGATGAAGGGACTATCTGGTATCATTTCAAGTATGTGGCAGGTGGTAAAGGGGAAGACTACTTGACTTCACATTCCCCAATCTACCTGTCACTGATGCATCTGTCTACGACTACATCTTTTGAAGTTTTAATGCATTTTTAGGAACTTCTTAAACTGGTGAGCTGGGAATTTGGGTGGAAGTTCTTTGCATGTGGGTGTTTATCCCTTTCAGTAGGTTCAGTAGATTGGGTTAGAGGAATATTTATGTTTATGGTACTTTAGAGTGAGGAGACTTTAATAAACTTCAAAACCTTATTTAAATCAGTTCTTTGTGATTGTTTGATGTGTCCTACCTTCTAAAGTAGATCTACATAGAGTCATACAGCAGTTGGACCTTTGGTCCAACCTGTCCATGCTGACCATAATCCCAAACTAAAGTAGTCTCAGTTGCCCGCACTATGCTCATATCCCTCCAAACCTTTCTTATTCACGTACTTACCAAATGTCTTCTAAACATTGTAACTTTATTCTCTAGCACTTCACTCGTGTTTATAGATAATACAAATATTTCTACTAGGGGCCCCACAATTTCCTCCCTAATTTCCCACAATGCCTTGGGATGCACCAGATCAGGTCCTGAAGATTTTTCTACCTTTGTTTCCTAAGATCTCAAGCACTTACTCTCTCTAATGTGAATTGTTTTCAAAACATCAATATTTATTTTGCTCAGTTCTCTAGCCTCCATTTCTTTCTCAACAGTAAAAGCTGATGCAAAATATTCATTTACTATTAGTCCCAACTCCTGAGGTTCACTACAAAGACAACGTAGATACATTCAGGGATAACAAGGTGTAGAGCTGAGTGAACACGGCAAGCCAAGAGCATCAGAGGAGAAGGAAGGCTGACGTTTCGGGCCTAGACCCTTCTTCAGAAATGGGGGAGGGGAAGGGGGTTCTGAAATAAACAGGGAGAGGGGGGAGGCGGATAGAAGATGGATAGAGGAGAAGATAGATGGAGAGGAGACAGACAGGTCAAAGTGGCAGGGATGGAGACAGTAAAGCTGAGTGTAGGTGGGAAGGTTGGGAGGAGATAGGTCAGTCCAGGGAGGACGGACAGGTTAAGGGGGCAGGATGAGGTTAGTAGGTAGGACATGGGGTTGGGGCTTGAGGTGGGAGGAGGGGATAGCTGAGAGGAAGGACAGGTTAGGGAGGCGGGGACAAGCTGGACTGGTTATGGGATGTGTTAGAGGGAGGGGAGATTTTGAAGTTTGTGAAGTCCACATTGATACCATTGGGCTGCAGGGTTTCCAAGCGGAATAAGAGGTGCTGTTCCTGCAACCTTCGGGTGGCATTGTTGTGGCACTGCAGGAGGCAAGATGGACATATCGTCTGAGGAATGGGAGGGGGAGTTGAAATGGTTTGCTACTGGAAAGTGCAGTTGTTTAGTGTGAACCGAGCGTAGGTGTTCTGCAAAGCGGTTCCCAGTGCTCCACTTGGTTTCCCTGAGGTAGAGGAGGCCACAGCGGGAACAGCAGATGCAGTATACCACATCAGCAGATGTGCAGGTAAACATCTGCTTGATGTGGAAAGTCTTCTTGGAGCCCGGGATGGGGGTGTGGGGGGAGGTGTAGGGGCAGCTGTAGCACTTTCTGCGGTTGCAGGGAGAAGTGCCGGGTGTGGTGGGCCTGGAGGGGAGCGTGGAGCGGGCAAGGGAGTACCGGAGAGTCCGCCATCTGCAATCCAACCCCACCACTAGAGACATTTTTCCCTCCCCACCCTTATCTGCTTTCCGGAGGGACCACTCTCTCCAGGACTCCCTTGTCCACTCCACGCTCCCCTCCAGCCCCACCACACCTGGCACTTCTCCCTGCAACTGCAGAAAATGCTACACCTGCCCCTACTACTCACCCCACACCCCCATCCCAGGCCCCAAGAAGACTTTCCACATCAAGCAGATGTTTACCTGCACATCTGCTGATGTGATATACTGTATCTGTTGTTCCCGTTGCGGGTCACCTCTACATCGGGGAAGCCAAGTGGAGGCTTGGGGACCACTTTGCAGAACATCTACATTTGGTTTGCACTAAACAACTGCACCTCCCAGTCGTGAACCATTTCAACTCGCCCTTCCATTCCTCAGACAATATGTCCATCCTGGTCCTCCTGCAGTGCCACAACGATGCCACCCGAAGGTTTCAGGAACAGCACCTCATATTCCGCTTGGGAACCCTGCAGCCCAATGGTATCAACGTGGACTTCACAAGCTTAAAAATCTCCCCTCCCCCTACTGCATCCCAAAACCAGCCCAGCTTGTCCCTGCCTCCCTAACCTATCGTTCATCCAACATAATCTCCTCCTCCCACCTCAAGCCCCACCCCCATGTCCTACCTACTAACCTCGTCCTGCCCCCTTGATCTGTCCATCCTCCCTGGACTGACCTATTTCCTCCTCAACTCCCTACCTACACTCACCTTTACTGGCTCCATCCCCGCCTCTTTGGCCTGTCTGTCTCCTCTCCATCTATCTTCTCCTCTTATCCATCTTCTATCCGCCTCCCCCTCCCTATTTATTTCAGAACCCCCTTCCCCTCCCCCATTTCTGAAGAAGAGCCTAGGCCCGAAATGGTCTACGGTCTAGCCTTCCTGCTCCTCTGATGCTGCTTGGCCTTCTTAATTCACCCAGCCCTACATCTTGTTACCTCAGATTGTCCAGCATCTGCAGTTCCTAGTGTCCCTGATAGCTGCATTCAGCATGGGAATGTATTATACAGAACAGTCTGTTAGTAAACACACTCCAGCAATGGTGCTCCTGTTCATTCAGTCCAGGTTGCATCTGAATGTAATGTGTGCTGTTGTCTTGCAGGTACTATGGAGTTGTGACCTTAGTCCCTATATTCCAGGTGAGTGCACAGTAAATATTTGCTCTGTTTATATTTCTGAATTGTTGCCTGGAATTAGCTGTTGTTTCTGTGCCAGTTCTTCTCTGCCTTAAAATGGAACAAGCTTTTATCTTTTACTGCTGGTGTTTAATTGCATTCTGCTCACTTTCCCTCTGCAGTATTCCAATGTGTACTGCCCAACTCCTCGGGTACAGGATCTGGTGGATGACAAGTCCTTGCAGGAAGAGTGCCTAGCATATGTCACCAAGCCAGGTATGATTAAAGTTCAGTGCAAAGGCAATGAAAATCGAATGGTGTTTGGCGTTTGTACGCATTGTGTTCCTAAGACCCACAATTTAACAAACATGAAAAATGGTATAAATTATAATGAATCAACAAAAGGAGTGAAAGGTTAACAGAGTAGGTGGGAATGTGGAGTACTCAGATCAGCCATGCTAAGTCCCCAGGACCTGACATTCTATATCCCAGAGTGTTGAAGTAGGTAGCTATAAGAGATATTTGATCCAGTAGTGATTATCTTCCAGAATTCTATAGATTCTGGAATCATTCTTGCAGATTTGAAGCTTGCAAATGTCACCCCACTATTTAGGAAAGAAGAGAGAGAGCAAACTGGAAACTAAAGATTTAGCCGAAAAGCTGCTAGAATTTATTAGAAAGACTGTTGGGACAACACCAAGATCCTGGGACAGGCTAGGCAGCGACAAACACAAGAATTCCTGGAAGCATGGCACTCCACGAAGCATGCTATTAATAAACACATTGGACTCGACCCCATATACATTCCATTACGGAGGCCACCCGGAAGTGAGGCAATCCATCGCAACGGGTCCCAGAGTTTAAAAACCAGGTGAGAAAGCACACCAACGCTTCATCAGAGGCTGCGCTGAGAATGTTACCAAACATGGTAATGAAACGTCTGTGAAACAACAAACCATTTCGGTGAGCCAACCAACTTCAACAGCCACAACCCAATCTACAGATCTACTCCAAAACCTTAAAGAATGTTCGTTAACAAACTTAAAATACAGGATAGGAGATAATTTACTGTCATGGGTTAAGGATCATCTAATAAAAAATAGAGAATAGATATAAAAGGGTCAATTTCCCATTGGCAGGCTGTAACTGGTGGGGATCCACAAGGTTTGGTGGGACCCCAGCTGTTCACAATATGTATCAATAATTTGGGTTCAGGGACCAAAAATAATATTTACACATTTACAGATGATACAAACTGAAGTGTGAATGTGTGTTCAGGACAAGGTAAAGTGGATTCAGGAATATTTGGACAGGCTTGATGAGTGAGCATGTGTATGGTAGATGGACTGCAGTGTGGAAAAATATGAGGTTATCTGCTTTGTTTTGAGGGATAGATGTGCAGAGTATTTTTTTAAATGGTGAGAGTTGGGGGTGCTGTGTGCTCTTGTTAATAACAAGTGACTGGGGGTGCTGCTAGAAAGGCTAATGGAATGTAAGCCTTTACTGTAAGAGGATTTGACAACCAGAGTAGTGAGGTTTTGCTTCAATGATATAAAAGCTTGGTCAGACCACACTTGAAGTACTGTGTGCTGTTTTGGTCTCCTTATCTCAGAAAATATATCACTACCACAAGAGACAGTGCAAAGCGGGGTTCACCAGATTTGTTCCTGGGTCAGTGGGACTGTCCTGTGAAGAAAGGTTGGACAGTATTCTCTCACTTATGAAGAATGAGAGGTGATGACATTGAAATCTACCAAATACTGAAGGGATAAGCAGGGTGGATGCTGCTAAGATGTCGTTCTAGAGTTAGCATCATTTGTAAGTATGTGGGGGGAGGATGTCATTTAGGACCAAAATAAGAATTCTTTTTACTCCATGGTGTGAATATTCGGAATTCTTTATCCCAGAGGGCAGTGGAAGCTAAGTCTTTTGAGTATGTTTAAGGTAAAGATTAATGGATTTCTCATTATTAATGGTGTATCGGATTCTGGGGATAATGTGAATAAAAAGCATTGAAGTATCAATCAACCGTGATCTTATTGAACGTCATAGAAGGCTTAACATGCTGAATGGCCTACCCCGTTTCTACTTTGTATGCTGTTAAGTAATATGTTGTGAGGACACAAAAACTGCTGAGATTAAGAGAGTGGAAAAGAGAATGCCAAGATGTAAAATAAAGTGGGAAAGCATGAAGTTATCCACTTTGGATGGAAAATTAGAGAAACAGCTTTTTTTTAAAGCAGGCTTCCTTGTCCTTGGTTTAGTGGTTGAGGTGAATTATTGTCTGTGGTATGACTTGAGGAATGGAGTAGAGCACGGCATAGAAAGTGCCCTTAAATAGGAAATGGCTCTCCACAGAGAGAGAGAATGTGTGTGTGTGTGAGAGAGAGAACCTTGCAGATCTGTGCTAGACGCTGATCTTTGTTTGCATTTCAAATCCTTAGTTAGGGGCAGGGCGAAAAAAAGACTTCCCATTTCTTGGCCAGCATCCAGCATCTGTTCTGAAGAAGGGTCTTTGGACCTGAAACATTGACTCTGCTTTCTGTTCATAGATGCTGCCAGATGTGCTGGCTTTTTGCAGCAATTTCTGTTTTAGATCCAGTGACTTTTGTTAGACATGTTCTTTGTTGTCACTTACTCCAGTTAATGGTCATCGGAGGTTAGTCAGGGCCTGTGGACTGGTATAAGGTCACCGATACAACTGAGTCAAATCCTGTTCCAGCACCTGAGAAAGATGGGTCAAAAGACGGGAGAAGGGAATTTCTAATAAATGGAATGTTTGCACAATTGTAACAAAGTGTGAAGCTGGATGAACACAGCAGGCCAAGCAGCATCTTAGGAGCACAAAAGCTGACGTTTCAGGCCTAGACCCTTCATCAGAGGGTCTAGGCCCGAAATGTCAGCTTTTGTGCTCCTAAGATGCTGCTTGGACTGCTGTGTTCATCCAGCTTCACACTTTGTTACCTCGGATTCTCCAGCATCTGCAGTTCCCATTATCTCTGTTTGCACAATTGTAGAGGTTTTGAGTGATGCATTCTCTTTAGTGGATATGCTTTCCTATTAACTTTAATTTTAAAAAGCATGATTTGGATGAGATGTTAAAGAGACCTGAAGCTAAACTTGGTGACAGAACAGCTAATGAGAAGCAATCTAAAGAAATTCACAAGGATTTAGATCTGTTGGGAAGCTGAATCAATTGATGACAAGGAAAGTTCTTTCCGAAATAACTGATAGGGAAGTGAGAACCCAGGATAGGAACAACACCCTAAAAATCATGGTTATTAATGTGAACAAATGTTTGCTGTGTAGAGATGAGATGACTTATTTGGCTCTTTTATTGGATGTAATAACTCATCCTGTGCTAAATTAGCAGACAATCACAGGTATATTAACACTAACACTAATTCCTTGGTTAATACATTGAATGCAGTAATTTTCAATCATGTACTGATCTTGAGGGCTTTGTAGAAACCATCAGCTTAGCTTTTGTAGTTCAAAGCAGTACAGGGTACTAGACTGTATAACGTGAGAGACCCTGCAAATTCAAAGAGGTAATGATGTGTCTGTGTAAAATCCATAGTTAATCCCTAGAATTGAAAGCAATCAAGATAAAGCATGGGTTTAATGGATTGAATGCAGTAGTTTACCTTTTTTCACTGTGCCACTATACGTAAATATAAATGCCACCTATGGGTTCTGTGGAGAGTATATAGGTCCTACAGCAGTGGCAGGCCTTTAAAAACCTGTCACTTGCCCCTTCTGCCTACAGGACACAAGCGTGCCAGTCTGCGAGATGTCTTCCAGCTTTACTGTGGGCTCAGTCCTGGCACTACAGCACGAGATCTCTGCTCCCGCTACGCTCAACAGCTTCAACATGTGGACGAGAGGTAGGATGTTGAACTTTGGCTTTGGATTAGAGTCATAGAGGTCTACAGCATAAAGAAAGAAAGGCCGTACAGTCTATCAAGTGTGCATTTGTCAAATACAACCACCTAACTAGTCCATTTCCATTTTCCAGCACTTGGCCCATAGCCTTTAATGTCTTGGCATGGTAAGTGCACATCTAAATACTACTTAAACATTATGAGCGTTTCTGCCTCTATAATCCTTGCAGGCAGAGAGTTCCAGATTTGCCCCACCCTTTGGGTGAAAAAATCTTCCCTCACATCTGCGCAGGTTAGGTGGATTGGCCATGCTAAAATACCCATAGAGTTCAGCGATGTGTAGATTAGATGGGTCTGGGTGGAATGCTTTGAGTGTTGGTGTGGACTTGTTGGGCCGAAGGGCCTGTTTCCACCTTGTAGAACTTCTACGATTCTATGATCTCCTCAATATCTTCTGCCTCTTACCTTAAATCTATGCCTCTGGTCATCAATCCCTCCATGAAGGGGAAGTGTTCCTTCCTGTGCGCCCTGTCTGTGCCCAGAGTTGTATGCATTTCAATCATGAACACACCCCGCAACCACCCAAACCCACGCCAAGTCTCCTGTGCAGCCCAAGCAATATCCTGGTATATTTCCTGTCTAGCCTCTCCAGTGCAATCACATCCCTCCTATAATGTGAATTCCAGAACTACATACAGTACTTTAGCCACAGCCTAACCAATGATTTATCCTTTCAAATCTATGCCTCAGCTAATAAAGGCAAGTATTCCATATGTCTTGTGTAGCCGACTACCTTAAAGGACTGGTGGACGTACAGACCAGGATTCCTCGTGTCCTGGTCCTTGGTGATTTCCACGGTCCAACATTCATTATGCATTCCCTTGCCTTGTTTGTCCTGCCCAAGTGCATCACCTCTCACTTACCTGGATTCAGTTCCATTTGCCACTGATTAGATCACCTAAACAGCCCTTCTGTATCCTACTGTAATCTATGGCTATCTTCCTGACTATCTACTCCAACCAATTCTTGCATCATTCATGAAATCACTGATCAATCCACCTACCTTCAAGTGTAAATCTTGTATATATTCCACAAATCACAACTGTGTTAGACAGAGTTAAGTGAACTCACAACCAATGAATCAGATCTAAGGTCTGCAGTCCTGCAACATCCAGTTGTAAATGGTGGTAGTAATTAAACAACTCATTAGAGAAGAAGGGTCTGCAAATATCCCTATCCATAATGATGAAAGAGATAAATAGATCAGTACAAAAGATAAGGCTGAAGCATTAGCAGCAATCTTCAGCCAGAAGTGCCAAATGGATGATCCATCTTGTGGTACCCAGCATTACAGATACCAGTCTTCAGCCAATTCAACTCACTCCAAGAAATATCAAGAAGCAGTTGGAGGCTCTGGAAAGTGCAAAGGCTTTGGGCCCAAACAACATTCAACATTGAAGATCTGTGCTCCAGAACTTGCTGCTCTTCCAGTCCAGCAACAACACTGGCATCAACCTGACAATGTGGAAAATTGCCCAGCTATGTTCTATAGACAAAAGCAAGACAAGCTCAACCCAACTAATTACCACTCATCAGTTGACTCTCGAACATCAGTAAAGTGATGGAATGTTTCATCAACAGTGCTATCAAGCAGTATTTGCTAAGCAATAACCTACTCAGTGATGCCCAGTTTGGGTTCTGCCAGGGCTACTCAGCTCCTGACCTCATTACAGTCTTAGTTCAAATATGGACAAAACAGCTAAATTCTAGAGGTGAGGTGACTGCCCTTGACATCAAAGCCACATTTGACTGATTGTGGCATTAAGAAGCCCAAGCAAAACTGGAATCAGTGAGTATCTGGGGCAGTCTCTGGTTAGGGTCATACCTGGTGTTGGAGAGGGATTTTAAATAGGAGTCTGAGACCCATGTTCAGTAGCACAAATCGATCTTTATTCTGAGTTCTTTTACCACATGTGTGGGAGAGGCCAGAGACCACTCCGAATTTAGCTGTCACATGGGGCCCAGTCGCTGTCTTAAATGCAGCTCAAATGAGTGGTTAATGACACTCCATCTTTCCCAATGGAGTAGAGGATATTTATAGATACAGCATTACAATGCAACTTTGACATCAGCTTTTCACATACCCTCTGACCTCCATATCCAATCCTAAAACATAGAACAATACAGCATAGCAACAGGTCCTCCGGCCCAAGGTGTTGTGCCAAACATGATGCCAGATTAAACTAAGCCCTTCTACCTCCTGCCTTTGGCCTATTTCCCTCCATTCCTTGCATATTCATGTGCTTATTTAAAAGTCTCTTAAATTCTTCAAATGTATCTGCCTCCACCATTGTCCCTGGCAGTGCTTTCTAGACTCCCTCCTCTTTGGGTAAAAAACTTGCTCCTCACATCTCCTTTGAACTTATCCTCTCACCTTAAATGCATGCCCCCTAGTTTTAGACATTTCAACTCTGGGAAGAAGATTCTGACTGACAACCCTATCAATGCATCTCATAATTTAATAGACTTCTATCAAGTCGCACCTCAGCCTCTGCCACTGCAGGGAAAACGACCCAAGTTTTTTTTAGCCTTTCCTTATAACTCATACCCTCTAATCCAAGCTGCACCCTAGTAAATCTCTTCTGCACCCTTTCCAGAGACTCCACATCTTTCCCGTAATGTGGCGACCAGAATCGAAAGCAATACTCTTAACATGACCTGACCAAAGCCTTAAAATGCTGCAGCGTGACATCTGACTCTTGAAGTCAATTTTCCGACCAATAAAGGCAAGCATGCCATGTGCCTTCTTTACCACCCTATCTACATATCTGCAACTGATCTATATCCTGCCGCATCCTTTGACAACCTGCTACACTAACCACAACTCCACCAATTTTTTGTAACGTCTGCAAATTTACTAACCCATCCGTCTACATTTTCATCCAAGTCATATATATATATCACAAATAGCAAAAGTGCCAGTACAGATCCCTGTGGAACACCATTATTCATGAACCTCCATCCAGAAAAACAGCCTTCCACTACTACCCTCTGCCTTCTATGGGCAAATTAATTCTGAATCCATGCAGCCAAGTCACCATCGATCCCATGCATCTTAATCTTCTGGATGACCCTATCATGAGGAACCTTTTTGAAAGCCTTACTAAAATCCATGTAGGCAACATCCATAGCTCTACCCTCACCAATCACCTTTTGTCACCTCCTCAAAAAATTCAGTCTAGTTAGGAAGACATGACCAGCCCTGCGTGAAGCCATGCTGATTGACCTTAATTAGGCCATGTTTCTCCAAATGCATGTAAATTCTATCACTAAGAATTCTCTCCACTAGTTTCCCGACTACTGATGTGAGACTCACCTGTCTGTGGTGTCCTGGATTATCCCTATTTCCCTTCTTGAACAGAGGAACAACATTAGCTACTCACGAGGTCCCTGGGAATCCTGTGAATGCACAATCAATAGTGGACGACTTCATGGTCCAACTTCGGTCCTCCCATCATCTTATGGTGTTTACCAGATCCTGTCAGCTGTCCTTGGGTTCTTACAGTTATTGACTACATTCCAACACTGACTGTAATGTACCTTCCTAGACATTTGTTAGCCACATGGTATGTTAACTTATTACTAAAGACTTAACAAATTCGTTCATGCAATTCATATCCCTTGCCGAACTTAGTACAGAAGATTAGAAAGAATGTTAATTTCTACCAATTATTATAATATTTGTAATATCAGCTCAACACAGGTGGCCACAGTGATTAAGAAGGCATTTGGCGTGCTTGCCTTCATCAGCTGTGGCATGGAGTACAAGATTTGGCAAAATATGTTGCAGTATATAAAATCCTTGTTAGGCCACATTTCGAGTATTGTGTGCAGTTTTGGTCCTCATCACATTACCAGAAGGACATGGAGGCTTTGGAGAGAGTGCAGAGAAGGTTCACAAGGATGTTGCCCAGTCTCGAAGACATTGGCTATGAGGAAAGATTAAAAAGGACCAGGATTGTTGTCATTGGAAAGCTGGTGGCTGAGAGAAGGCCTGATAGAGGTGTACAAAATTATGAGAGGTATAGATAGGGTGGATGATCAGAGGCTTTTTCCAAGGGTTGAAGTTTTAATTATGAGGGGGCACAGGCTCAAAGTGAGAGGGCAAAAGTTTAAGGGAGTGTGTGAGGAAGAGTTTTTCATGCAGAAAGTGGTAGGAGCCTGGAATGCACTGCCAGAAGCAGCGCGTTGGCGACATTTAAGAGGCATCTGGATGGTTACATGAATAGGGAGGGAATAGAGGTAAAAGGACAGAAGGTTTGTTTTTCACTTTAGTCAGGGCTTGATCATTAGCACAGGCTTGGAGGGCTGAAGGGCCTGTTCCTGTGCCATACCTCTCTTTTGTGATATAAAATTGCTTATAAAGTGTAATATTGTTAACCTGAATACTATGATTCTGTGACAAAGCTAACAGTTTCGGGAACAGCTTCTCCCTTGTCCAACTTGCGAAGTGGCCGTTATTTATTCTCTCGAGGTCATAGTGACTGTTTCAAAATTGTTTCTGCCCCCGCTTACAATATTATTTGTCTCTGGGTGCTCTTACCAGGTTATCTTGTTTATACTTTTATGTTCTATTTTCTTGCTGATGGAGGAAAAAGGTTTCTTCACGAGTGTTTAGCAAAACCTGTCCCTGCATCCAGGGCTAATAAAATGTGAGGCTGGACGAACATAGCAGGCCAAGCAGCATCTCAGGAGCACAAAAGCTGACGTTTCAGGCCTAGACCCTTCATCAGAGAGGGGGATGGGGGGAGGGAACTGGAATAATATTCCAGTTCCCTCCCCCCATCCCCCTCTCTGATGAAGGGTCTAGGCCCGAAAGGTCAGCTTTTGTGCTCCTGAGATGCTGCTTGGCCTGCTGTGTTCGTCCAGCCTCACATTTTATTAGCTTGGAATCTCCAGCATCTGCAGTTCCCATTATCCCTGCATCCAGGGCTAACTGCTTTCAAAAATTTAATTCCCCAATATCTAATAAATTAAAAATTCCATTTTTGTATGAATATGTGTCTAATATGCAACTATAATTCTTTAAAAAGCCTCATCTCAGGTAGGTGAAGCTTTCCCTATTTTATATAAAAATCGGAAATCTCAAATCAAATGGTTTTCATTTGAGATGCCTTATCAGAGTCTTAGTGTTTGCATTCTAGTCCCATCTTAACTAAGACTCAAAGTGTGGGGCTGGATGAACACAGCCATCCAGTCCCACACTTTGTTATCTTGGATTCTCCAGCATCTGCAGTTCCCATTATCCCTTAACTAAGACTCAGACATTTTGTTGTCTGGCTGTGAAGGCCAGGATTTGAGCTATATGAAATGCTACATCAGCTAAAATTTCCTTCAATTGACTATTATCAGTTAAAAAGAAAACCCCCTAAATAGCCACTTTGTCATATTCAGCTATGGGCAACGTACAACACCTAACACATAGAAACATGGTTTTGGTTGTCAGAGGCCAGTCATCTCTGCAGAACTTCCTCAGGGTAGTGTCCTAGGCCTGACCAACCTCAGCTGATTCATCAATGACTTTACCTCATCTTGTACTCTTCGTCACCTCCTCGAAAAATTCAGACAAGTTGGTCAGACATACCCGCTCCTTAACAAAACCTTAATCTTCTTGATTAATCCCTGCCTGTCTAAATGCGAGTACAGACAAACTGTAACTTCTTCATGCTATTTCAGTGTGATGTATCTTACAAATAGGTCCAATGAATGAGAATGACGAGTTCCTTATCTCCCTGCTTTTTAAAAATGTTTTCTCATTGTTAGTTCTTGGGATATTTTCTATTTATTGCGCATCTCTTATCCTTGAGCTGCTGCAGTTTGTAGATGTATTTATTTCCAGAGTGCAGTTAGATGGAAGTTTCCAGTGTTTTGTCTCCATGTCAGTGAAGTACAGTGACAAACACACAAAGTCAGGATGATTGTGACAGGAACTTGCAGAGAGTGGTTTTCCCTTGTGCCTGCAAACTTTGTCCTTTTAGGTGGTACAGGTTGTAGTTTTGGCAGATGATGTTGCCAAGTGACTGTAGTACACCTTGTAGATGGTATTCACTGCAACCACAGTATACTATGATTGAGGAATGTGAGCATTTAGTCTGTAGGTTATACAAACCAAATCAACTGCTTTGCCCTGGGTGCTATCAGGTTTTTTGAGTTTTGTTGTTGCAGCCCACCAAATAGAGAATATCCAAGCACACTCCTGTGCCTTGTGGGTGAGACTTTGGGGAGTGTGATATGCGACTTGCTATGGAAGAGTCAAAATGCTTCATTCTCTTCCGACTGTAGGAAATTGATTCAATTTGGTCTGATGAAACATTTAATTCGGCGACTACACAAGTATCCGGTCAAGATCAACCGAGACGAGAGGAGCCGGCCGCCTCGTCTGTACACTGGTTCGCACAGCTATGATGAGATCTGCTGCAAAACAGGTAAGCCATCTCAACAGCGCATTTACTAGATCAATGCAGCCGAGGGGATAGATTGGTGAAAGGGAATCAGATGTTTTCACGACTGAGAGGTGTCTTTACACTCCAGATATTGCAAAAAGAGCCCTGTGTGAATTTAACTTGAGTAGTTTTTGGATATGGGTCTATAGCTTAAAACAGCTTCTACTAAGCACCACAATTGGGATTCTTGATTAGAAGCTGCAGGATGGTTGGGTCTAGAAAAGGAATGATTGCTGTGAAGCATTTCACCAGCGAAATGTAGGGGAAGCTTTACTCTTTATCTAATCCACGCTTTCAAGTAGCAGGAGATCTCCCATAGCTGCTGCTCTCCAAAACAGTGTCATTGGATCTGTCCCGAGAGAGTGGGCAGAGCAATGATTTAGCAACTTATCTGAGAGTTGGCACCTCCAGCGCTGTATTATCAGTCTAGAGGTTGTGATCCCGCAACCAAAGTGAGATTGCTGCAAACTAAACTGTAGCTAACACATCCTTACTCTGTATCTGATTGTGTTTCAGCTGAGACTAGCTTCTTGGGGGTGTTTGATATCTTCATTGTGGGAATTATGACGAACTTTTCTTCTCTCTTTCTTTCAGGAATTAGTTATAAAGAATTGGATGAGAGGCTGGAGAATGACTCAAATATAATTGTCTGCTGGAAGTGAGACTACAGCAAATGTCAGGAGAGCTGCTGCATGTCGTGCTGGCGTAGAGTTGAGCAGGAGTTTCCAAGCTGAAGATCTGTTTTGTGAGGAGTGTGAGAGTTTCACCTTGAGTAGTGTAAGCTCTGCTGACTTTCAGTACTGATAAATTGTTCTGACTCTGCTGGATTAATTTAAAAATAGGTGAAGCATGTGTGACAGCATATCTCCTGAAATAGGCTGTGATCTGTAACTTAAGAGATTTTGTATTTAAATTATATTGCAATGATCCTTACCCAAATCTTCCTCCTGTGTGTATGTGCCTTATCATGAGTATCAAGGAGAGAGCATGACCCCATTTGACTGATTCAAATCCTCCCTTCTCCTCCAGTTGTTTAAAATGCATTCTTTGGTGAAACATTCCTTAGCTAGCCTGTTATGTATTCGGTATTATATACCATACTACATAACCTGTGGTAACCACGTTCAGACTCCAGTCTGTACTGCTTTAGCTGATCTCACCTCGGATGGTGGTGGTGCTGGTGGTGCTTTTGAGTGGTCTTGGAGCCCCAGGGCTTGTTGGAATCCTGACCTCTGAAGTGTGTGGTCCATCTGTTAAGACATGTGCGTGTTCTGATGATCTCAAATCATTGTGATGACTTTGCCGTTGAATTTCTTGCCAACATTGAAGAATGTGTTACTGCTGAGCTCTCAGTACATTTGAACCAGTGCTCTGTACAGATCAGTGCCTTCATGAGAATAGCTATGTACAGAATCTGTACAGATTGTTACGACTAGTTTTGGATAAATAGAAGCATTTAATACATTAAAATCTTCTATTCTGAAGGATGCATAAAATTATGGTGTTTTAACATCTCCATTGCAAACTGATTTCAAATTTAATTCATGAGATCAAATTACATGTAACTTTTAGAAGTAATTCTGTTAAACTCAATTGTAATTTAAGAAATGGTAATCATACATCGCTTCATGAAGTGACATATTTACAGCACAAAAGTACTGCACATTAATCTGACATTTCAAAATGCAACTGGATCTCTGCCTGTAAAAGTTTTAAAAGCTTTCCAAAAAGGCATTACTTTAGCCAGACATCACTTACTCCTCAGATTATGCCCCACCTCTCTTCAACTCCTCCCTCCACTCCCAAAAGGACCAGGTCCTTTTTCATTTGTGATTTGCCTTTGGAAGAGTTTCGTCTTAAAAGTTGCAGTTTAAATGCACGTTGTCACTGATTAGCTGAAGAGGTAATTGAGCAATTGCGACTGAAGAACCCACACAGGTATTTCTTCAAATTGTGGTCACATCACCCTGGCGGTGCGTGAAGTGGAATTCTAAAGAAGTAAATTTTTATTGGAATGGTCTGGGCAAGTCTGTGATAGAGAAAAGCGAAATGTAACCACTTGAGGCAGATGTACAAGGAAGCAAGCAAACTGGGCAGACATCTTAAATCATGTACATGGCTTGTGGAGGCTTCCTTGTGGTATGCTGCATTTTATTTTGTAAAATTCACTGTTTTAGAATTATTCTTTGCATCCTACCTGATTGCGAGCTGTATTTCAACACCATAGCCCTTTGATTATAACTGCTGGCTGCTATAATCTTGGTAACATTAAGGTAAGATTGTGGAATACTGATAATGTCACTGGATTAAGAAATACATACATAAACCCAGGTTAATGCTCTGGGAACACAGGTTCACAGTATATCACAATAGCTGATGGAATTTTCAATTCAGTTAACAAATCTTCAATTGAAAGCTAGTGTCAGTGGAACTCATTGATTTTGTAAAGGCCTTTCTGCCATCCCTGTCCAATCTGGACTACATCTGACTTAAGTCACAGAAATGACTCTTAACTGTTCCTAGAAATCAAGCCACTCAGTTCAAAGGCAATTGGGTACAGACAATAATGCCTACATCCCATCAAAGAATAAAAAAAAATATCCCCACCTCTTCCATATTTCACTGAAGCCATTGTCCATATGTTTATCAAATATTTCAACGCTTAGCTGGCCAGCCTCCTGTACACTTCAACCTGTCTGCTTCATCAAACAGAGCTGTCCATATCCTGTCTAATCTAGTCATTACCTCTATCTTTGCTAACTTATATTGACTGTCTGGCTCCCAGTGACTTTAGTAATTCATCATTACAGGAGCGGTGTAATTAGCTGAGTTGTTTCAGAGAGCTAATGCTCAAATTGATATGATGGGCCAAATGGCTTGCTCCTGTACCATGTAGCTATTTTATGATTTTTTTTATGCATCATTGGCAGGTAGTCTTTCAGATACATGGGGCACACTCTATGGAGTTCCCTCCTTAAACCCCTCTTCCTTTAACAACCTGACAAGCCCACCTCCTGAACTCCTTATGTCTCTTTTTTCTGGGAGTTTTTCCCTTGTGCTTTTGTGAAGTGTCTCAAGATACTTTTCTATGTCAAAGCTGCCAGTGATATAAATGCACATTGATAAATTCATAGGTTTTCTGTTGGATATTGAAACACTTTTATTTACAACTGCCTCAAGTTTGAAGAAAACAGCCATGGATTTGTCCATTTCTCATCAGAAGTTATGAGGTTGATATGGTGATCGAGAAAGACGTGCTCACTGGACCCAGTACTGTCTTCATCATTGTCAGGGCGCAATATGTCCAGGTGGCCATCTGCAAACGTCATATCAACGTTTCCTCATGCAAAAACTGAGGTATATTTGCAGATACTGGGCTCTGAGTGTTGACTGTAACCACCTTGATCATTCTTTGCTTGAGAGACTATTTGGTGACTACTTAGCCAAGGGGTGTATTACAGAACTTGAAGTCCCTGAACTTGCCAGCAAAGAGTTTTGAGTTAATGATTGGAGGCAAGGCCCCTTCCTGATTCTTGTTAGTTAAGATCTACTTCATCCAGGCTACTGGAGGGTGCTGGAGAATGAACTTTGAAGGTCCACACGTCTGTTTTGTTTTTCTTCCTGTTCTGGACTGCATCCAACACTGGCCAGCTGTTTCCTTGTGCCAATGCTGTTCCTAGTGAGTGCTCATCAGGTCCATTCTAACATGGTCTCAAGACCACAGAATGCAGCAGAGGCTCTTAGGTAATCTGGCTGTCAGAAACCAAGAGAAATTAGCTCAGATCTTTGTAAATGTGCATTACACCAGCTCACAAATTCTTTTGCCCCAAACCCAAAATGAAAACTTACTGCAGATTTCTATACTTATTTTTTTCCAGAAGATTTGGTAACTCTTTCCATTCTCCTTTCTGAAAACCAAACTTGGTGTTTGAAAATCATTGCTTCCTGATTAGCCTGGACTTTTCAACTATCTCTTTTCAGTGTTGGTGTTTGCTCCTCCTCTGTACCTTGCCCCTTTTTTCAGATCCCTGATAATGGAAAGTAATTTATTTGAGAGAGTAAAATGGCTTGTATATATTTGATGACATTAAGTATGAAAGAAAGCCTTCTCCACCCTCCCCCCAATCCTAGTTCTTACGTTATTTACTCCTAAGCATTTTAAGAGAAATGTTGAAGTTATCAATGGCAATGACGCCTTGCCTGTGCTGGTCCCACCGCATCAATGATATTCACTTCTGCCGGTTGTGGTTGCCCACCAGGCAGCTGTGCCCCTGGACATGTTCTCATTTGGTCCCAAGTGTAAGTGACATCCAGCTTTTCTGGTCTCAGCACATCTGGACAATGCAACTCCACTGGTGTCATCTATCCCTGAAACATCAGTCTGTCTCTGTTAGTCTCAATGCTGCAGGTCAGCGAAGTAGATTCCATCTGGCACGCAGCTCCCTCTCAGCTGGCTTCTTGCTTCAGTGGCAATTACTTTGCTGGTTTAGTATGCTAATAATGCAGAGTTTTCTGGCCCTGCCTCAACTCTGAGCTATTTTGTCTGGAAATCTGAAATGCTAATGTTTTAAACATATATATTTTACATATGTGGCTTTTTCCGAGTATTGATCCAAGTATCTATATTATGTTGATATATATGTGTACATGTACTATTGTTTAAAATCCTTTATGTAATATTTTCATTCCTGAAAAAATTAAAATGGTACAACAAAGTTGGCTATTGAACGGATTAATTGAGAATCTGTGGCAAGCTGTTCTTGTCGACAGGAAATGGAACCTCATTATTTATTTACTACTAGTGTTTCATTGCAGTTTGGTCACCTGCTGTGCGCTCCCTAAGACATGGATCCCTCTACACTCTGGTTTTCAGTAGAATCTGTGTGAAGGCAGAGACTCCAAATGATACAGCTGCAGATGCTGAGTTTCAAGGAGTTGGAGACTTTAGTAACTGTCACAGAATAACAATGGTTAATATGATGCTGTATTAGTGTTACCAATCCAGAATCACCCGCAAAAGTGATGCGAACAGGGCACTGATTGGAATTTAGCATAACTGAGGGAAATGTGAGAGAAGCATTGATACAAAACAATGGGATCTACAAATATTAGAAATACAGTTTTTTAGTAAGTAGAGAAATTGGGAGTGCATGATGAACATTAGTTCCCTAACAGTGAGTATGTGAACATATCTACAGGAAGCTGGATTCCAAACCACAATTCCACACCATAGCCGTAATTGGAGACTGTCCAACCTTTCCCTCGTGAGCTTCACAATGACATCAGTGTATTGACATATGATCAATGGTATCATTCTGGCCGGTTGTATATATATTTTCACAGAAGAATATTGATATAAATCATGATTCGCACCTTCAGAATAAATGAAATTGATGCCATTTTTTATTTTTAATTTTGCAAGCTGACAGTAAAGGACAAAGATTCTACACTGCCCTCTGCACTTTTAAGGGAGGCCTACACTGTCAGGTGTGGATTTAAAAGATCCCACTGCACCATCCGAATGAAACCAGGGGAGTTTTTTTTTGGTGGTGTTCTGGCCACTTTATGTGTCATAGTAATGCTGGCTGTGAAAATAATCTGGGATCTTGATGTGCAGTTTGGGTTTCCCTGATTTATTGACAGCACTTAATTATTATGAAGTACTTCAGAATGCCCTGCAGTCTTGAAGGGTACAATATCAATTCAAATCCTTTCTTGGGAAGTTCAGCATTTATCACAACATTCGCCTATTCCATGACGGGTAATCTTTCTTTCCAGGCTCTTGCTGAGACTGAAAGGGTTAACAGAGTTTCCTTAGGAAGGGAACATCAGAAACCCTGCCCCCAAATCATAAAAGTCTGGTCTCATTGCTTACCATAAACTAAAAGCCGTTAATACATTGTGTTTGTATCTGTGTGAACTGAATGACAGTCCAACGCAGGAGAAAAACAATGCATCAGGTGGCAGTTTTCGATTCCATCAGCTCCTGAATACAAAGTATTGATGGCCATGGAAGAGATCTACATACATCAAACAGGAGAGCAGCTTCCCATTAGCTTCCTGCATGATTTACTGGTGTTGTATAAATTAATTGCTTAAAAGCTGCTGCATGCACAGGTTACAGTAATATCGACATAATTCTGTTTTATTGGGTACAGTAACAATAAATCTGTTTGTAATGTGCCTTTCTCCCACACACACTGGCTCAGCATCAGGCTGAGAGTGATGATTCAGTAGTGAAGCATTCTCTGATTGGATAAGTAGCTCCTTTTAAAATTTTATTAGTCTTACCCTGGATTTTGAATAAAGGCATCGAAGGATCCCTCTGTGGATCACAGGACATGAAGTACCCTGAATGATCACATGGTTGACAACGGACCATGAGGAACCCCTGTGCTGGTCACAAGCAGGCTTATGGGCCTTGGAGGAGCCAACATGCCTTTTGTAGATGGTGCACACTGCTGCCACGATATGTTGGTATTGGTGGATGTGGCGTCAGTCAAGGCAGCTGCTTCGTCCTGGCTGATGTGAGGCTTTATGCATATTGTTTCGGCTGCACCTGTCCAGGCAAGTAGGGACTGTTCCATCAGGCACCTGACTTGTGCCTTGTAGATGGTGCACAAGCTTCAGAGAAACAGATAAGACTCACTGTTTCTGACTTACTGTACCACTATCAGTGCTGCAAGAATAGTTGTGTTAAGTGGGATGATTTAGAACCAGTACCAAATGTAGGAGGGTGCCCCAATGTAAGGTTGGGACTAATAGCATGCTGTTCATGCATCACCAGAAAACATTCAGATCTACATCAATTCCACCTTTCCTGGTCTCTGCACTGGTTCCGATTTCCCTTTATCTGACAGGCTGTATTGACGGAGCAGAAATTTCCTACAGTTAAAATGTAGCAGCTAGCTTCTAGCTTTTTATTTATGTCAGTGTCCTATTTCATCGAGCTGAGCTGTAGCTTGAAGATTTCAGTTGTCAAGAGCCCTTCTTTCCACAATCACAGCAGTACACATCTCCACCTCTGCTTCAACCTTATTTACCTTAATTTAAAACTGCTCATCCCCATTTCCAATTCTTTCTAATGGCTACCACCCCATTTTAATAATCTTAGCCTACCCTACAATCTGGTTCCTTGCACACTCCTAATTTGCCTTGTTCTATCATTAGCAGCTGTGCTTTTGACCACCTGGTCCTAAGCTTATAATTCCTTCCCCACTTAACTGTTGTTTGATACAACTGTCCTGTGAAACATTCTTGGACGTTTCACAATTGTAAAGTGATGTCTAGGATCTAAATTGATAATGTCTCTAGCCAAAATTAAACCCTCAGCTCAAAGATGATTTTCCAGTCATTGCCACATTTCTCTCATGGTACATTATTGTGCATGTTGGCTGCCATGATTCCTACATTAGAACAATGACCACATTTCTGAATTACTAAATCAGTTCTAAGAAAGGATATCCAAGCGGAGTTCATGAAAAGTTCTTTCATCTGTAGCGGTTAGCACCTCTCCCTAAACCTAGTGCTAGAGGTAGTCACTACACTATTATTGCTACTTTCGGATGAGGCAAGCTGAAGAATACCAAGAACAGAACATGTGGTGTTTCTGGCCCAAGTCCCCAAGGACTAGCACGTTTTACTAATAGAGGCATAAAAGGAGTCCCTCTTTTCCTGCAGCCATTAATTATAAGTTATTGCTAGAACCATGAAACATAAATCCACTTGGACAATGACAGCCTCATGATTAAATAAAACATTGAGTTACTGAGTGTGGCCTCAAAGCTGGACTACCAACTCCTGTCTCTGCATTCTATACTTAAAAAGGGAACCACAGAACAACCAAAGCATAGCTTCCCCACGTTGATCCAAAGGGACTGGTATCAGGAAAGACAGAGACACAGACACACAAGATGACAAGCTTGGAAAAGGTCACAATTACACAGAACAGGCTGGGTTGCATCCCGTACCCAACTTTCACTTGTCACTTGTGCGGGCTGACCTGATCTCCACTGCAGTGTACACCTGACCTCAACCTAGGGCAAAAAAAAAGAGGTAGGGAGTTTCTGTGCTGCTCTGAATGCTGACGGGTTAATGTACAAGGTTGAAAGGCCAAAAGGAGGATGGCACAGGGTTTAATTTTCCTAGTTTTAAAAAGGGGTATCTCTGGAGATTCTGCTCAACTCCTACTGAAAATGTGAGAGAAAACCAGGAGTTAAACCCCCAAAATTTCAGAACCCACCCTGCCCCATTTCTGGACCTAAATTTGTCTCATTGCAGTCAGGGGACTAACTAACAGGAAGCACGGTATCACAGCTGGAACCATAACAGGATTTGATTTGCACTCTAATCTTCGTTCTTTCTCTGCTAAATTTGTCTTTTAAAAAAGGTCTGTACACATCATCTATGAAGTTAAACTAACCAGTACCAAATAAAGGCAGTTTACAGCCTCACCCCTTACCATCAGCTTTCAGATGATAAGAAAAAAAACTATAGAAAGATTCTGAAGGAGGGTACTGGACCCAAAACATTAACTCTGCTGTTTCTCTCAGATGCTGCCAAACCTGCTGAGTTTTTACAGCAATTTGAGTTTTTTGTTTCCAGCTTTCAGATGATGTTGGATTCTCCATTTAATTTGCTTGACTGACAGCTATTAAAGTTTTACTTCATTTCCTGACAGTCTGAATCATGTATCAGATGTTTATTTGATCAGAAACTGGTTTCCACATTCCACACTATCTGAAAACATGAAATCATTACGAGGCTGGTCCAGCTGACTGATACACATCCTTTCCAATACAAGCACCACTCATTTTGAAACTAAATTACACTGATCCCCCCCTTTCAGCATGTTTTAAAATTGTGCCAAGATGGCACGTTACCCGAGATTCTTCGTACCTTGGTCATTTTCTCCCCCAGTGCTTGGACTGGGTGTATCACTGACTAGGACAGTATTTATTGCCCCTCTCTCAAATGTTCTCCATAGATGATGACGACCACCTTCTTGAATCACTGTAGTGTAACCCCACAGTGCCAAATGAGTTCCAGGATTTTGGCTCAGTGACAGTGACAGTGACAACAAAAACACTTGCCTAATGCCAAGGCAGGATTGCTTGTGACTTGGAAAGGGATTTGCAGCTTGTGGTGTGTCTGCACACAACTGTTGCCCTTATCCTGTGGTGTGTCCGATGAGATTGGTTTGGAAGGAGTCTTGGCAAACTGATACAATGCATCTTGCAAATGGTACATTATTGCTACCACAGGCATTCTAGGAGAGGAATCATAGCTAACACACCAAACCTATTTAACATTGCTGGGCAGTTCTCGGAACACCAGCCCAAAATTGTGATGCATTGCTCAACAATAGCCCATAAACAAGGTGGAAGCTCCATTTGAAAAGGAACCTTGAAAAAAAAATTAGACCAAGAAAAGGTCACACAAGAGAACTCCTGTAATGTGCCAAAAACTTTTATTAATATTTTATAAAAGGAATTTGTGTCGCATAAAAAACTTTTATTTAACGAAACATAACAGGAAATATAAAAGAAACAACTGCAAAGGAAAATGGAGAGTGAATCCGAACACCACCAACACAAGAGGATGAGGGCAGACATGGGACAAGGGAATAAAGAAGTGGGACTGTAATATTAGACATGGCTATCAGCCCAGAACCCTGTGCATTCACACAGCATCTACCTGTAACTTGACACAAAGCTTTCCTCAGTGGAGGGGCCCAACGAATTGGCACCTCTCCCAACCTCATCATGTGCAAGTAACTAAATACCATCTTGGCGATGTAAATGACATGTTTTGAGATGCGAATGTCATCAAATAGACCATTAGGTCCTTGCCTTTATATACAGGAGCTGTAGCCTTTTACCCAAATGGACAACCCCACCCAAAAAAGGACACATTTGCTCTTGGAATCAGGGGACAAATTATAAAGGCAAAGATTAACTTATTCTTGGATTGAGCAAATATTTTCTGCCAAAGTGAGGGATCTCTGTCCCCAAACGTTCTAAGCACAGGACAGGACAGCATGGGGTTAGATGCAGAGAAAAGCGCTCTCTGCATTATCCCCATCAAACACTCACAGGGCAGGTCCAGCACAGAACCGAATATAGGGTAAAGCTCCTCTATGCTACCACATTATGCACCTCTACACCAACAAAAGAAGAATCAAGTCCCTCACTGCACGTGTGGCATTTTATTCATCTCCCACACCTGCAATTTTATAACCTACAAGAATGACTGTCAACTTATACCATGCAGTTTACTTGTCTCCAAAAGCGAACCATCTAAAGGTCCCCAAACTAATTTCATTTATGGTCCTTCACAAAATCCAGATCTGGGATTCAGCTCTAAACCCAAAAATCAAAGGAAAAAAAAAACATTTCCCCCCAGCTTAGTGAACCAAGCACTTATTAAATGACACAAATTTTTTAAAAATATGGGGCAAGATGGGGATGGAATGTCCAGCGCAGGTGCATGTGTGTCAGTCGGACAGAGATTTGCTGCATTCCAGTTATGGCTGTAGCTCATGAAGGATGGGGTGGGGGTTGGTGGGGGGGGGGGGGGGGGGGGGGGGAAAGAGAGAGAAAGAAAAATCTGTTCCTTTCTTCAGTCCTGTCCTGCTGTGTTCCACCAAGTTTGGGAAAATGGGAGCCACAACAGAACTTCTGGAAAAAGGGATTCTCTTTCTAAATAAATGAGAAAATGCTTCCAGTTCCAACGAGCAAGACAACTCTTCATTTGAAAGGGAAAATAATCAGCCTGTGTGACGGCAGAAGTCAAATCAGTCTTTGAAAATTTCAGTAGATTTTGAATTTTTTTGAAAAAATGTTTAAATTTTGCATAGTTTGCCAACGGTGTCTGATTTCAGCCTGTGCCTTAAAACCAGATAGCAACTGTTTGGGGGCTGGCAACGGATAACAATCAAAATCTGAATGATTAGTGACTTGAGACTGGACTGTGCTGAGACAGCCTGGTGTAGTTATTTGATGCTTGTAAATCCTTATCGGAGGGGAAACAAAGAAAACAAACACTGAACAGCTTTTCTTTCATTGTAATTATTTGATATTGAAATATTCCCTGAAGTTATCAGGTATAAACTAAAATCCTTTAAACATTTGATTAATCTGGAGAAGTACAGCACAAAGGAAGTAGTTAGATTACGGAATGTGCCAAGCCCCCTAATGCCCAGTGACTACCACATGGCTTCCCCGATTCCCAGAATTCACAGCAAGCTGGCACCACTAAAAACAAATCCTTGTCGGTTTCCAAATCACCTTTACATTTAAAAAAAAAATCAATGTTCATTTTTCACGTTTCACCTTTTTCTCAAAGGCAGTGACGCATGCTGGGATAGAGTTCCACAGAACCTGTTCCTGTGCCTAACACACATACCAGAAGCCTGGACCACAAGCATCAGTGGGCTAATTGACCAAGTGGGTTTGAGGGGGTGTGGGCCAGACATATCTTTGATGGCCTCCCCTCTCCCATCATGATTGATCAGCCTGCCATTACTCGCAGGTCTCTCTCTTTCCAGCAGGGGTCACTGACACCAATTAGGAGTGGGAACAAAGGCTGAATTTCCCCCTATCCTCCCACCCTTCAGCCCAGGGACACTAAGGCCAATTGGCACCCTACTTGAGATTGCACGTGAAGTCTTCATAGACCACATGGTTCAGTTAGACACTGAACTACGCACTCGCCCTCTGGGCTACACAGTCTCAAACTCAATTAACCGAAGGAAATTCAATTTGTCAAGTCCTGCCAGCTCTTAGAATGTTGATTTCTTTTTTTTTGAATACTGAGGGAATCCGGTAAAGGCTATTCAGCCACTTAGAGGGGGTCATTCTGCAGGTATGGGCTTGTACGAAAACAGACCTCCTAAACAACAAAATTCACAAATCTGAATGAAACTCCCAATGACTCCTTCCCGTCACTCGTTACCTCACTAGTTCTACACAGGGTCTGGGCAGCTGCGCCATCCTTTCAATACGGAGAGAACTTCTGTCGCTCAGACTTCTTAACCCCATTGGATGAGGAGATTTTGGCCGTATAAGCTGATAGGCTCCCAGAAGGCCCCGAGGTGGCCGCAGACAGTGCCAGGAAAGGTACGCTTTTCATGCCAAGGAGGCTGGAGATGGGAATGGCATAAGGGGCATTCAGCAGAGAGGATGGGAGGGTGGAGCTCATCGATGCCAGTGGGGAAGAGGCAGGGTTGGTAGGTTGAGAGAAGGTCATGTTGAGGTCAACTGGGGTCGTGATGGAAGCATTCTGGGAGGTGGTTTTAGCCATCTCTAAACTGTAAAGAAAGAGAGGTGGAGAGAGGTCAGGGTTATATTAGGTGAGAGGAATTGAAAAAGATATGAGTTAAGGAAGGGTGGTGAAGGTTGACAGTAAAACAAATGTAAGGATACATTATGCCTCAGGTTCAATACTTGCGTATTGAATTAAATACACACACACACACACACACACACACACACACACACACACACACACACACACAGCACTAAATACATGCAAGGGAACCTTCGCAGCTTGACAACCTTTGACCGGCTAAAACTCGTTACCAAGGGCACACAGAATGGAGCTATACTCTACAGGTTCACAATACCATGTGTGCAACCAATGGATAGTTGCTGACATTTGATCAAAGCTCCACTGAGAAGGCTGTTTTCTGGAGAGACAGCTCCGCAGAACAAATCCCAATGCCTTCTCCAGAGCACAGAATGTGCAGGCATGATTAGAGAGCTGTTCAAAAATTGAACAGGTCATCCCCTAGACCACTTGCACATAGCTTCTAAACTGGTAGGTTTCACCAAAGTCAAAACCAGAAATCCTCCCCCCTCTCTACCAATCTAACCCTCTTTAACCCTCCTCTTTGCTTACTGACCTACTTTAAACTCGATTCTTTTCTATGACATTGTAATTTTGGAAGCTGTAATCTCGTCCAACTTTATAAATATCCAGGCTTTTTAAAAATGAAATTTCTTAATTGGTTTTAGAACCAACTGTACGTATTCTAGCTAGCATCTTGTGGTGTGGGCCTTTACCTGGGCTCGTCGATGATGCACACTGACTGACCGGCATCACACTGAGCACTGGTTAGTTAGAAGGAGTGTGCAGACAGCCAGCACATTAGACAATCAGCAGTACACAGTGCGCAATGCACAATGCCAAAGGCTGGAAGGAAGGAGGTTTGCACTAAGGGTCTCTCTTAACACTGAACTTGAGGCGTTGACCTGTCTCAGATGTCCCTTGCTCCAATTCCCCCCAACTCCCATGTTGATCCAACATGGTCTAGGGAGAGATGCAAACAGGAGAGGATAACAAATGAGTGGGAGCAACAGTAACTGGTATAACCTAGAAATGGTAACAAAATGCTTTACTGATGAAATGTGGTGATATAATGGTCTGGTGAACTCTTTACAAAACTGACAGCAAAGAGACTGCAATGTTCAGTATCTGTAAACTCACAAAAGTCTTCACCAAGACTTGGTGGGTAGCCTCACTGACCAACATAGTGTCTGATCTCAGCTGAATTAGTTGATCTTAGGCACATGCCAGTGGGCAGCTCCTCCAGGATTAATTCAGGGTAGATGCAGAAATTCAGCCAGGGTTCCCAGTCCTATTTACCATTCTGTCTCTCAAACCTCACCACCTGCTGGATCCAGTCAGTGGAAACACTCAGTAAAATCAGACAGGGCTGAGCCTCAATACACCCATGGTCAACTAGCCCTTTGGCACTTGCTGCCTAACTTGCACAGGAGGTTAGGTCATGGAGATGTGTTACCAGAGGTTGAGCAGTACCCGTGGAACTGTACCCCAAGCAAGTTAAAAGGAGGGGAGCAAAAGCGAAGAAACCAACCAAGGTGCTGCCGTGATTTGTTCTGAACATCATTGCAAGGAATGACAGGACACCAGTACAGGATACAACAATCAGGGCTGGGAAGCGTGAGAGATGACACCGAGTAGAAGCTGGTGCTTCTGACAGACAGAAGAAAGGAACATCGCGGGGTGATCGAACTTCACCTTTCTCCTGTCTCCTGGTGATCGAGGGGAGAATGGCATTGACTGTGCTCTGGGAACAGGACACTGGAGGGTTATGGCAGCTGTTTACCTCAAGACACATCATGGAACAGAGTCAAAATTAATTACCTACCACAAACATGTCAAGCTGTGAGTTAAGCAAGTTCACTTAGTTCTACACTATTCACTAGCTCACTGTAACCCACTAAAACTGTGCTAACAGTAGAAGGCCAGTCCCTCTTTCTACTACAGTGCAAAGTTCTGTTCTGGAGTAGAGCTCCAGGTTTGCTTACCATGCGTTTATGAGGTACTGGGCCAAGTTGACGTTCAGGGGTCCCCCTGTGATTGTAACAAGTCGTTCGGTTGAACCGTCAACCTGATTGTCAATCTTGATTTGAGCACCTGACATCTGCCGGATTTCATTAATTTTACTGCCCTGCCTTCCGATGATGCAGCCTATTAACTGTTGGAGGAGAAACAGACATGGATTAGTTGAGAAAATGTAACAGCCTATCCTGACAGTTATTCAACACTTTCTGTACATTTTCCATTTAAAAAACAAGCAATTTTTGTGCTCCGCTAGATACCCTGGAAAACAATTTCCTTCTCAGACAACCTGTGTCAGTGGTGACATTCAGTTACTGAACAGGTAATCATAAGGTGCAGCACGCTGAAAAATCAAGCTCCTGCAACACAGCCACCAAATACTCCCAGCACAGTGTTTTACATAGCAAAGCAGTGGCCACTCTTAAGCCAAAAGCAAAGCTCTCCTTTACTGCCCCATAAAATGCTTCAGACTGAATCTTAACAGTGTTCTGTAATATAACCAGATGTTTTTCCCCATTCCTGAGGAGAGTCTGATTAAGGTGAAATTGTGCTGCAGGCCCAGATCAAACAGGATTATTTTGGACTGGAAATTGGAGCCAAGAAAATTAGGGAATTGAAACAAAACCTGGTCTCTGTGGTATTTTGCCTCCAGCCTCTTACCTCAAGGCTGTTTCTGTGCGACCTGAAATGCTGTCAAGCACGGCTTAGATTTACCAAGATAAAATTTGTTTTTGGTTTAAGTCATGTTAGAATAGATGTGCCTCGCTCTCTGTAGCTTATCTTGCTGAACAGCATTGACACCTGGATCAGAAATAATCCCAGACAACTGAAACCCAGATGTAGTAAGAGCAACTATCAAGGGAGTCTGGACAGAGCAAGTCCAGCATCAACCATTGGTATTTCCTCACTAAAAACCTGCCAAACAAGTCAAGAACACAAGTTACTGCAGGTAGAGAAGTTCATGTTCAAGAGGAATGGGACGGTCCAAGCAATGCAACTGTTCCACTATTCTAATTGAGGACTCACCCACAAGGAGGAATATTCTTTCAACATGCACCTTGTCAAGCACATTCTGGATCTTAAAAACTTTAATCAAACTAACCTCACTCTAATACCAGTAAAAAAAACCCAAACTAACCAATATAATATCAGAGGTTAACAGGAACTGCAGATGCTGGAGTATCCGGAGATAACAATGTGTAGGGCTAGATGAACACAACAGGCCTATACACCTGCATTCCCCAGGCAGATGGCCTAAAGGCCCTCCACTTCATCCTGTCCTGCCGGCCTGAACAGCCCCCCTCCACTGGGCCAAACTCGCCCGCGCCCTTAACAACTTCTCTTTCAACTCCTCCCACTTCCTACAGACAAAGGGGGTGGTCATGGGTATCTGCATGGGCCCAAGCTATACCTGCCTCTTTGCAGGTTACGTGGAACAATCCCTCTTCTGCATCTACACTGGCCCTACACCCCACCTCTTCCTCCGTTACATTGACGACTGTATCGGTGCCGCCTCGTGCTCCCATGATAAGCTTGAACAGTTAATCCACTTCACCAACACCTTCCACCTAACCTCAAGTTCACCTGGACCATCTCCAAGACCTCTCACCTTCCTGGACCCCCGTGTCTCCATCTCAGGCAACCACCTAGAAACAGATATCCATTTCACACCCACCGACTCCCACAGCTCCCTTGAATACACCTCCTCCCACCCACCTTCCTGGAAAAAAAAAGCCATCCCCTATTCCCAATTCCTTTGCCTCCTCGGCATCTGCTCCCAGGATGAGGCATTCCACTCCCGCACATCCCAGATGTCCTCGTTTTTCAAGGACCGCAACGTCCCCTCCTCAGTGGTTGAGAACGCCCGCGACCGTGTCTCCCGCATTTCCCACAACTCATCCCTCGCACCTCCTCCCCAAAATAACAGCCAAAGAGAATTTCCCTCATCCTCACATACCACCCCACCAACCAGCAGATCCAACAATTCATCCTCCGACACTTCCGCCATCTGCAATCTGACCCCACCAGACATTTTTCCCTCCCCAACCTCGTCTGCTTTCCAGAGGGACCTCTCTCTCTCTCCTTGACTCCTTTGTCTGCTCTACAGACCCCTCCAGCCTCACCTCACCCAGCAGCTTTCCCTGCAACTGCAGGAAGTGCTACACCTGCCCCCACACCTCCCCCCTAGGCCCCAAGTTGACTTTCCACATCAAGCAAATGTTCACCTGCACATCTGCCAATGCAGTATACTGCATCCGCTGTACCCGGTGTGGCCTCCTCTACATTGGGGACACCAAGCAGAGGCTTAGGAACCACTTTGCAGAACACCTATGCTCGGTCCGCAATAAACAACTGCACCTCCCAGTCGCAAGCCATTTCAACTCCCCCTCCCATTCCTCAGACGACATGTCCATCCTGGGCCTCACTGCAGTGCCACCCGAAGGTTACAGGGACAGCAACTCATGTTCCACTTGAGAACCCTGCAACCCAATGGTATCAATGATGGATTTCACAAGCTTCAAAATCTCCCCTCCCCCTACTGCTCCCAAAACCAGCCCAGCCCATCCGCCCCCTCCCATCTCAAAGCCCAACCCCATCTCCTACCTACTAACCTCATCCCGCCCCCTCAACCTGTCCGTCCTCCCTGGACTGACCTATCTCCTGCCCACATATACTCACCTCTACTGGCTCCATCCCCGCCTCCTCTCCACCCATCTTCTCCTCTATCCACCTCCCTGCCTCTCCCTATTCATTTCAGAACCCCCTTTCCCTCCCCCATTTCTGAAGGGTCTGGGCCCGAAATGTCAGCCTTCCTGCTCCAATGATGTTGCTTGGCCTGCCGTGTTCATCTAGCTCTACACCTTGTTATCCCAAGCTATCCAACATTCACTTGAAGACACTCAGCCATTCACTGCAGTCTTAAATCTAGTCAACACTTCTGAACCACCAACTCATTTACATCTCTCAGGTAGAAAAGAAGAGCTTTGTGGCAAGCTGTCAAACTGGCTCTGCCTTCGAGCACAATAATTGTTAGGTTACCTAAAATCTCCAGATCTCTCAATTCCCTTTGTGTCCTAGAATCTGTGGGACTTTTTAAAAAAGTGTCTCCTGAATTATTGAGCAACCACAGCTTAAAGAATTAAAGTTTAAAGAATTCCAAAGACAAAGTGAAGTGAAGCAATTTTTCGTTGCATTTTTAAATGACTGATTCTTTGTCCTGAGATTACAATCCTTAGCATATGAAACTATAGCCAGGGATCATCTACCCTGTCAAACCTAATGCAAAAAGTTTAGCAATATTGATCAGTAAGCAGAGTTTTTGGCCAATTCTAATCATATCACTCAGAGGCAGCCACTTCAGTCTGGGAATCAAGCCGGTGAGCTTTCATCATACCTCTGTCAAGGTAAGTAACTAACTACAACTACACTATTCTAGATGTGGTCCCACTGAACACTTTGAAATAATTGAAATCAGGTTTGCTTCTCCACTCCAAAAGGAGTTGAAGTATTGAGGTTTACGTACCATTTGTCTTCCCAATTGGTCTTTGCACTTGCACTTTAACAAGGTACAGCTACAAAGGCCCCAAGTCTTGACATACAATCAACACTTGCTGATCTAACTTTTTTTTTATAAGAAGTAAATTCTCCTGATTTTTACCACAAGCAAATAATTTGCTACTTCACCACATTAAATGACATTTTGCACATTTACTACACCTATTTACACCTTTTTTTTCCCACCTCCTGCATCTCCCAATTTGCTTCACTACCTAGCTTTCTATCAGAAAGAAAATTGCATCAAGGTTGACATACACTATAAAAGAGCCAAGGCCCAAGTACTGTTCCCCAAAGCTCTCCATTGCACTCACCATGCCACCCTGAAAATACCTTTTATTTCCACCCTGTCTATTCCACGAGCCCTAATCTTATGTAATCTCTTATTTAACCTTTTGAAATATCAAATCAAATGATAACATTAACTTTATTGTTCCCAGTATTTAGAGCCTCAAAGATACTCCAATACAAACTTATACATAAAGCCCTTTTACCATAATAAAGACTGTAGACACTTCATAACAGCACTATCAGCCAAAAGGTGATACCATATCACAAAAGGAGATATTAAAATCAAAACTCAGGCTGACTTTAGGCTTTGAGGACCATCTCAAAGAAAAGAAAGAGAGGAAGTGGGGGAAGGAAGGTAAAGTGGGCAAGGAGGAAATCCAAGAGTTGAACGTCTTGATGACCGAAGGTATTGCAACCCATGATGGAGCAATCAAAGTCAAATGTGATCAAAGGCCCATAACTGAAGGAGTACATTGCAGAGAGACTTGAGATTTTAAAGATACAGTGGGACAAGGCATGGAAATTTAAAAATCAAACTTTTTTTTGCAAAATGCATGTACCTGAACTAGGAGCCAGTGTAGATCAGCAAGCACATGGGTGATGGGTGAATGGGAACTGACACATGTTAAGACTAGGGTTTTTGGTTGACCTCATGTTACAGAAGTACAGAGCGCAGGAGGCTGGCTACAAAGTATAACTGATTTGACAAACATTGTTTCTCCTGTAATAAAACCATACTGACTTCTGCCTAACCATATTACAATTTGTAAAATGGCACACCAGCATGTCCCTGGTAACAAAAACCTAGCATTTTTCTAACTATTTTTGTCAGACTAACCAGTCAATAGTCCTGCTTTAACAATGGAGTTAGCTTTGCTACCTTCCAATTTATGGACCCCATTCTAGAAGCTACAGCATTCTGGCAAGGCAAAACCAATGCATCCACTATCATGATAAACACTTCTCTTATGGTCATGAAAGGACAGCTCTAAAGAATGCCAGCTTTTAGTCCCATTAATTTCTCCGGAACACGTTCTTCTTCACAATATTCTTTTTAAGTCCTTCATTCTCATTAGACTCCACTTACAGACTCAAATCCCAAACAAGGCACTTTATCAGAAGGTGACACTCCGGAGCACTGAGGGAGGCATTTTTTAAAATCCCCGCAGTTGAAACATCAAATGGCCTACTATGGCAACAGAGACCATACTTCAAATATAGTTTTTCACTATAAAAGCACTTTCAGTTGTCTTAAAGTTCTGGAAGAAGCTCTATAAATGCAAATCTTTCTTTAAAGATGACGTGATTACCCCTGATACAGTGTCCAAGCCATGGATTCCTAGCTGTACTGTACAGCCCATGGATGTGACTTGCACAACAGCACTCAGACCTCCAACACAGCTAGTGTCTCTCCGGTATTGCCCTGTCATCTGTTTTGTGAAACAGATACCTCTTCATTCTTTTTTTGAATTTCAAAAGGCTCACAGCGTATGTTGTCTGGTTGGCATTCTTTTATGCCTTTGTCACTTGATATTGTTGGGTTCTGAAGGGAGCATTGTGTTGCCCTGCTGACTATTTATAAGCACTGTCCTTGCAGGGACTGAGACTCCACCTCACATTCATCACATGCCAGGAATTGCAGCTCAATTCCAACTGAAATGAACCAGAGAACCATCCTTCAGCAGGAGCAACAGACCAGAGGGCAACAGCATCAGTCTCAAAAGATAAGCAATTACCCCACATCATAAAGTGAGTCCAAACGGGGGGGGGCTGTCTTAGTGCCTATTCTAAATATAGTGAGGTTCTATCACTGTGGACGGACAGTTTGTGTACTATATGAAGCATAGTAACCCTAGTTGCAGTCAAATGCTGCCTGTTCATGTATTGTGAAATACTTACTATATGTAAAACAGTGCAACATATCAACTACACTTCCACAGAAATACAAGCATCTTATAAGCAGTTATGATGACCCCATTTAGAGAGGTACCTATGCAACTGCAAGTATCAATTATACATGAGGCATAATCATTATTTGCAGAAAGAAGTACAGTCACCCTTGTTCCAATGCATTGTACAGTTACCCTGTAGGCAGTCACTAGTGTAAGCCTACACTACACCATGGTGCGGAGGTTCCTTTCACCACTGGACTGTTTAAGGAACCAGTTACTGCTTTTGAAGGTACTGCCTGAAACTGAAAAATGTGAATGAAGGTCAAAAAGATCAGAGGTCACCACTCCAGGAACAGCTGTCACTCTAACTTAACTGCCCTGGAGGGGTTTAGTAACCTCAATGAACAGTCAGTGGATAGGTCAGGAAACTGTACAGCAAATACCTGTGCTCTGTCAGCAAAGACAGCTGAGTGCTGCCTGATTAATGCTAACTGATCACAGGTTCAATGCAATCACTTGCTCAAGGACGACGATTTGTCAATCAAGGCTTCACACGGTTACTGATCTATCACTAACAGATCGCGAGATATCACAGCTGCCTCAGCTCACATATTAGACAGGTGCTGGTTCAGAGGCAGGAAGGGGGAAGAAACCTGCAGCAAGTGCTCTTTTCTTTCCACTGTATTTGCTCAGAAGAGTAGAGATCAATCTCTGATTCTTCTGAATAATGCCCAAATTCATGAAGGACGAGATTCATCAGTTGTGATGAATCCATTGGCAAACACCTTGTACTGTTCTCCCACGTTTGATGTTTGCTTTCTGTGCAGTGCCATTAATTCCAGTCCATACTTACCATTAATCTTCTGACCACACACCACTCTGCCTATTCATCATTCACTCTATCTTTTCTTCGGTACCGTATAACTGGGCAGGCTAGTAATGTATTAGCCACTGGTTAATAAATCACATTACATATCAGTTGGGAATCTGGAGTATAACTCGGGAACTTGCTAACACACATCAGGTTCAGTTCATTCAACATTGATTATTCATAAGTAATTGACTATTTCAGAAGGACGGGAAGAAATGAAAACACTGTCCAGCTCTCAATGAGGAATGAAACATCAAGATATTGAATCAATTTGTGCGCAGTCAGGAAGCAAATAAATTCATTGGTGGTGATACTTATAGGTCCCTTTACTACACTGCTGGACAGCATATACATCAAGGTCAATAAGCTTTAATATTCATAGATTAGAGGAAGCAAATTGGTAAAGACAGCTTGGAGATTGCATTTAGAGTTACTCGAATTACTTAGAATGATGTGTTCTGGGGAACCACCCGCCAAAAGACGCTATTCTAGACCTGATAAAAGTACTAATGAGCTCTTTATAAAGAATTCTCTAGGTAACAGTGATCATAATATGGTAGAATTTCACAATCAGTTCGAGGGTGTTAAGTGTAGGTCTGAAACAAGTGTCTTAAATAAAAGCAATTACATGGGTATGATGAGTGATAATGGGAACTGCAGATGCTGGAGAATCCAAGATAATAAAGTGTGGAGCTGGATGAACACAGCAGGCCAAGCAGCATCTCAGGAGCACAAAAGCTGACGTTTCGGGACTGCACCCTTCATCAGAGAGGGGGATGGGGAGAGGGAACTGGAATAAATAGGGAGAGAGGGGGAGGCAGACCGAAGATGGAGAATCCACCTATCTTGTTTTCTCTCCATCTTCGGTCTGCCTCCCCCTCTCTCCCTATTTATTCCAGTTCCCTCTCCCCATCCCCCTCTCTGATGAAGGGTGCAGGCCCGAAACATCAGCTTTTGTGCTCGAGATGCTGCTTGGCCTGCTGTGTTCATCTAGCTTCACACTTTGTTAACATGGGTATGATGAGTTGACTGAAGTAGACTGAGAAAATAGATTGAAAAAAAGACAGCAGAGAAGCAATCAGACATGTAAGGAGAATTTCTTAAGCCTCAAAGACATATACCACTGTGAAAGAAAAAGTATGAAAAGCTGCACCATCCATGGTTACTTGAGGTAATCAAGGATGGTGTCAAATTGAAAGATGCAGCATGCTGCAAAAATTGGTGGCATTCTTCAGCAAACTTTTAGAAATTAGCACAGAATTACAAAGTGAGAAACTGAAGTACAAGCAATAACTAAATGAAATATAAAAAATATAGGCAAAACATTTACAAGTTATGGGAATTAAAAGGGAATAGCAGAAACTCTGAACAAATATTTTGCAACTGTCAGCATGGAAAAAGATACAAAGCAACAATTGTAGAAAACCAAGAGGCAAAAAGCAGGAAGGAACTTAATCAATCATGATCACTAGAGGTTAAAAAAAAAACCAAGCAAAAATAATGGGCCTAAGTCATCTTCAGAGTCTTGTGATCTACATCTTAAAAGGTTTGAAGGAAGTGGTTGTAAATATTGTAGGAGGATCAGTTGTAATCTTCTAAAATTTCCCAAGTTCTGCAACAGCCCTAGTGAACTGGAACCAAATATTAACATATCAACTCAAAATAAAGAAGGAAGACAGCAAGGAGTAGCAAGATATTCAGAAAATTGCAAAAGAGATCAGACTATGTGAAAAGGAAATCATATTCAGCAGTTAATACAGTAATGCGAGTAATAGGTAGGGTGGATACAATGCATTGGGATTTCCAAAAGGTATTTGGAAAGTGTCAAATAAAAAGTTACTGTTCAAGAGCTCATGTTATTGGGGATGAATTTTTTGAGCATGTTAGCCTTTGGAATTCAGTACTCCAGCAAGAGGTGGAAGCCAGGGCATCAAATATGTTCAAGATAGAGTTAGATAAATTTTTGATTAATAAGGAAACAAGTGGAAGGGCAAGAGAGTGGAGTTAAGATCACAACCAAAATCAGGTCATGATTTCACTGAATGCAGAACCAAGAACCAATTCCAACTCCTGCAAATCTCTGGTTCTTCAGCCATGCAAGGGCCCCCAAAACTCATGACCAGTGAAAGGAAATTTCCTAGGTAGACAACCATACTCAGCAAACAACTGCCAAATACAATGAATGCTGAGTTTGAGAGGCTGAATTGTCCACTCAATCTCCTTAGGTCTTATGACTACTACTTACATCATTTGGAACCAGCAGTTCTTGAGATGTAGGCTGACCACTGTTGTCCAATCCTGCAGGAGGAAGGAAGTGACAAGTTAACACTATGAACATAGGAAAATGCAGCCATACATAGAATGAGAACATGCAAAATTGTGACAGGAAGCGAAAGCTAAATAGAAATGGGGAGCAAGCAGGTAGAAACAGAAACAATGATCCAGACACACCACTCAACGAAGGATGGGATGTAGCTTCAAAATCATTCTCAAGATGGAACACATCTATTTAACAGCCAGAGGAAACGTTCAAGTTCAGCTAAGTTTCCCTAGCTCTTGAAGTAAATCTACAGCAATCCTAACAACCCATCAACATTTCCAATGAGATGCAGATATGCAACCTTGAAGATACTTCACCAGCCTCATTCTCTCAGAAACAACATGGGCAAAAAAAAGGCACTGTGCTCTGCAAACTGGTCATATAAACCAGTAAGTTTACAAGGGTTCAATGCAACTCACATTTGCCACAAAAGGACTCTTTTTAAAAAGGTGTTTGGATTCACAGAGCCCTCCAACTCCATATAGCTCCTAACAACTTTTTCCTCATTCATCCATTAATCCCCTTTCTACCAGATAACTGGTCAGCATAACTAAAAAGGCTTTAACAATATTTTTGAACAATTTTTCACTACCACATCTTTAGTATGCATCTTAAATGCCAACTAACACACAGTAGTGACTAGAATCTATGATAGAACATAGAACAATACAGCATAGAACAGGGCCAATACTTCTAACTTTCTGCATTGTCAGGACAGTTATCATCCCCACTCAGTAACATTTACACCGATGACAGGTACTGCCCCACTCTCTCCAATGCTCTGTACCAACTATACTGTTACAATCCCACTCTAATACTCAGTACTGACAGTACTGTTACTGCCCAGACACCAATCATTTTTAAATACATACCTGTAAATGAAGAGGATGACTGGTTGACTGTGTTGAAGGAAGCATGCTGTGCAGCCAGCTGGTGAAGCTTGGAGAGCTGCAACGTCAATCAAATATCAGCAATTAAAAGTAGCATCATGGTGGTAGCATGCACAGCTTCCAATTATCTTAATATCAAACTTTTCAAATGGATGCATTACCGAGCCAATGCCATTGCCTCCTTCAACAGTGAATGGGTGTGATGGGGACAGGAAGGAGACAAATATGCTTGCCCAAGTGATGGCGGCAGAGATGGAGACCAGGTGTATGATGTGGCTCCATTTCAGTCTGATGTGTCTGGAGCTTTGGGGGGGCTCTGGAAAAAGTGCCAGCAGGAAACCCTCTCTGCATCAGTTCCCACTGTGGTTAGTCAGCTGAACTACTCTTAGTCAATGACCTCCCGTAGAGGATGGTCAAAGTGTCTTGCCACTGAATGGAATAAGTCAGCTATTAAAATTAACAAAGTTTTTTAATCCAAACACTTCAATTATCCTTGTTCAATGCTCTCTCTCTTTAACCAATAAAGAGGACCTAGGCCTATCCACTTAAGTATTATCTTTTCTGTTGTCAATTCCTGCATTAGCAATCAGGGTTTGCTGTACCTTCTGGCAAGTAAAAGCAGTATTAATACAGTGGGTTGACTCCATCAGACTCACTTCATAAGAGACATTTAACAGCCATGCAATGGGGACTCCAAGCCCAGGCTGGATACAAACACAGCCCTCTGGTTGAAATGTCAGCAAAGCATGATTTGATATTTTTGAAGTCTAGTTGGTGCAAGACTCCAGGAGCTTGTCTGTGATGCAGAGAAAGCCATTTACTAGAGTCCAAATGAAAACAACCCAATTGTAAAAGCTTCGAGTGTCCAACTCTCTGCGCTGCCCTTCCTCCTCTGCTCTGTCTTTTCAATGGAAATCTCTGTCACAAGCTTTCGTCTTTTTATTCAGAGTGATATTTTAGGAATGGAGTTCAGCTGTACAGCAAAGAAAGTGGGGATTTAATTTGACAGGGTCTGCGAATGAAAGAGTGGGCTTATGGAATTCACTCCTCAAAGGATGGCATTGTGTGGATATTTTCTCTCGATGTCTGCCTTCCCTTGGTTTGCTGGCTCATTCTGGATGCCAGAGGTTAAAGGAGAATACTGGTAATGAATGAACCTATTCAACTGTGGAAGGAAGACACAAACCTTGACATCACCCAAGATGGCCACTCTTCATCTCCGGCTGATTACAAAAAAGCAAGTGCTCATGTGTACAGACCATGAAGTGTGGCTGATCGTCCTGTGAAGAGATTAGTTAACAAGACAAGTGCTTGGAATTCCATAAACGGTCATTTCCTTGATCAGATGTGCAGGCTGGATTTCCAAATGGCACCAAGCTGGTGGTTTCAATCATTAGCCCAATTCATCAAGAACAATTTCTGCCTGCCTGTCTCTACTGGGTTGCTTTGGCCAGCGCAAGGTTACATCTAATGGGATGGAAGCAGGTCAGTCAACAAAAGGTACATTGTAGCTTGCTCAATCACCGAGTGGATAAATACACCGTTGAGGAAAGGATTAGGGCTGCACACTCACCCACAAGGACAGTTTGAAGCCCCATGTGGGGGGGGGGGAAGAGGGGGGAAGAGGGGGGAAGGGGGAGGGAACAACTAATTGAGCAGATCCCCATTCCCAACTGGTTCTTAATACAAAAAAGTCTTTACTATAACAAGCTACAATTATTTGTATTTCACTTACATCTGGATGAGGGACTGCAAACTGCCCCTGAACGGTGTAGGCCTGAAAAATAATTTTACAGAATAAAAGAACTGTTTGAATATGTCTCACTAACAGTAATGATAGGTTCAGCAATCAAGCTAGAATTAAGGAGCTCGCATCCCTCATCACCCCAAAAGCACTAGTTTACCAGAAAAACTGAGGCACAGCCAATTTTTAATCCTTCAAAACAAAAAAAAACTCGGGGCAGTGTGGCATAAAAGGCCTATAAAATCTTACACAGCACAAGAACTTTAGTTGGCAGCATTTGTACTTTTCAACCTAAAAATTCAAGTGCCACTCTAGAGACTTGGTTTAAAAAAAAATCTAAACACTCCAGTGCTGTCACGAATGCTGTACTGTTGAAGCTGCTGTCTTTCAGTTCAGACCGTAAAGCAAAGTTTTATTTGCCCTCTCAAGTGGATATGAAAGGTGGCATGGCACAAGTTCAACTGCAGTGCCCTAATCAATATTTTTCTCTCAACCAACTTCACTGAAGCAAATTATATGCTCATTAACACTGCTTATTTGCACATGACAACGTCAAATAAACAGCAATCCAGCATCCTATATTGCACAATTACCTACATTTCTAAGGTACTTCCTGTAGAAGTGCTTATGGATGCCCTGAGGTTCTGAATACAAGTTTTTCAACATCACTACCCAAAGTTACAGTGCAGTGCAGCAGAATAGCTATTATCAATGCAGTTGCTGATCGTGACCTGGACTCAGATGTTTGTTTTCCTCCAGTTCACTAACATCCCATGATAGCAGACCCAAGAGATTAACCCATTAGGAAAGTGAGAAAAGATTGGGTCCCTTTTTCCCCAGAAGGTTAAGGGTAGACCTAATGGATGCCTGTGCAATTAGCAGAGCAGATAGAGGGAGTGGGAATCAAAGCCTGTCATGAAGTCATTGGAAGAACATCCTTTACCTTCAGAGTGGTGAGAAGTCCACAGCACAAGGAGTAGCTGAGACATATGGTATCAGAATTAAGGGAAGGCCAGGAAAACAAAATGAAAAAAGGGCTCTACTGATGGCAGTAGTAGAAGGTGGTCGGAAGGGGTACAAATGAACTATAATCCATGCTGGTGTTATATCAGCCAAAAGGCCAATTTGTACTCCACGTAATAATGAAGCTGCATATATGCACAGCCCATTTTCCACAGGGATTAGTGTCTGAAGAATGCAACTGTGGGCCAAATTAAAGTGAAAGAGCCAACTATTATAATGGGGGCTTTGTTGGAGAAAGTCTCCTCTGTTCCTCCACTGCTGTGAGGGGCATTATGTCAGAGCAAAGTAACCTGGTGCTGTCAAATGTAACATTGTACAGGAATATAAAAGAGTAAGGACCAGCAGATAGCTTTATATTTAAAGCACAGAAAATTCATTTGCAATCTGCGTTGCAGAAGCTGCCTCAAATCCTATTAGTGAGTCAGTACTTCAGATTAATCACTCATTTTAATTCACCCTACTTCTCCAGCTTCTATTTGTTTCCAGCAAAAAAAATGCCTCAACTGTAAAGAAGGGTCTCTAGTTAAACTACCAAAGGAGTGAAGTGGCATCATCATACAAAATGGTTTACTTAAAGCACCTATCGAAACAGCGCCCACCCTTGACGGAGGCCACTTAAGTCCTGTCTTTACAGATTGGGCAGTGCAAGTGCAGAGCACACAACAAACGATGGCCCACAGAGTGAAGTTTGATACCTGACCATTCAGTTTCAGGCAGCACTTATTTTTCAGAGAATCAGGAAGAAGCCAGCAGACTTGGTACACTAATTTTAAAGAGTGGGAATCTTACACTGGTGTCAGTTCTAAGGCCAATACTTGATTTCAGTGATGGCTAGACATGATTACACAACTGAAAAGACTAATAATAAAAAATTGAAGCCTAAATTACACTATTACTCTGGTTACAAAACAGAGGGATTTTCATACAAATGCAAAAGGTGGCTCACCTATCAAAAAACTTCAGTTTTTGAATTAATCTCGTATTGATCTTCACTCTGCCTCAGTTAAGGCTGATTATCAGAGATTAGTCAAATCCCACTTCATTTATTGAACCTCACCTAATAGATTTCAGACTTGCATGAGTGACTGTGCCAGCAGTACCTGTGCAACCACTCCCTCAAGCCCAAACACGACCTTACCAAGGTTTGTGCCCAAGTATCTTGCATCTGTGACCAATCTACATCAAGTGAGCCTCTTGCCCAGGCAGCACTTTGGGTTCTCTCTTAAAAGGAGAGAGGGGTCCACTGAGATGTCTGGTCCCCTTTCAATTTGACGTCAATATGTTCATGCAGGCAGCGTTTTATGACGCCACAGGTTACTTTGCTGTTGATAGGGGAACAAGAAATGGGTGACATACATAGATAAGAAATCAGTGATCAAGTGCTAGTTGTACTTACCTGCCCACCAGAGAACACAACAGGTCCAGGTCCAAGACTGGGACGGTAGGGAATAGTGGCACCTTTGGGTGGAGACTACACAGAACACAAAACAAAAAGTTTAGTACCATAACAGCACAAAAACAGGAGAAGTAGGTAATTTGACCCCCATCTGTGATTTTTATTAGTAATATCTTAACCCCCTACCTCAATGCTGTTTGTTCATGTAATCCTCATAGCCCTCAATTCCTTAGTGTCCAAAAATCTATCCACCTCTTGCATAGTCTGGATCAGACAGCAACACCACCCTCAGACATATAGAGCATGAAGAAAGCAGCGATCCTTGTCACTATGAGACAGCTTCAACAGAATAAGGCGGCATAGGTTTGAAGCCTGCCTACAGGTTTAGTTTCAAGACAGAACACCGGAGATTGGCTCATTCTAATACTGAAATATCTGCATTTTGGAACATACCAGCTTTAGCCTACTCACAGACAAGCAAGTTCTCAGCAGTTCCAGTCTCCAGTTCCTCCATTACTAAAGCTAATTTTGTCTCAAAGCCACCTTTTTGCCCAAAGAACTGTCTGGAAAGACCCAAGCTTAACAACTCTTTTCACAGCAGGCAAGGCACTTTATTTCAGAGGTAACTTCTTTCCCACCTCCATTTCATCAGGATGACCTTCTAGAATGGAGGAGATGAGGAGGAACTTCTTCAGCCAAAGAGTGTGAAAAATCTGTGGAACTCGTTGCCACAGAAGGTAGTGGAAGCCAAATCATTGGGTGTATTAAGACAGATAAATTCTTGATTAGTAAAAGGGATCAAAGGTTATGGGCAGAAGGCAGGAGAATGGAATTGAGAAATTCATCAGCCCTGATCAAATGGTGGAATAGACATGATTGGCTGAAGGGCTTAATTCTGCTCCTATATCTTACAACCCTTCCCATTGGTCTGTTTAGCTTTCTTTTAGTCATTTCAGAACTGAGGTAGCACTTTCTCTTCATTCCCCCCCAAGTTGAAGGTATAGAATTCCACCTGTATTCCCACTGCAGTCTGACACTAGTTCATTCTTTCCCAGTTGTATCTTTCTTCAGCCCTTTCTGCTCCAACCCACTGGTTTTTAAAAAGAGTAGGCTAGGTGCCTGTATCCCAGTTCCTTTCAATCTTTGTGGTGCTGTGCCACAAACATGGCTTATCAGCATTTTGTATGTAATGATAGAATTTATATTGCATTTGGTATTTTCTTGACCAGGCCTCAGTTTTGTAGAAAGTTCCACTCAATTTGTCTTCTTAACCCCTTCATTGTTTTATAGACCCAGGGTTATTTTAGTCCTATAATTCCCCAAGTAGAGGGGAATTTTCACCTGATTGGGTCTGAAATCTAGACCGTCCTCTCATCTGTTCGTGTGACTTTACTAATTTCTCACTAATCTGAAGTTCACTGACATCAGGAATGTTACTGCAGGAAATGGAGCACTCCAAGATCAGGCACCCAGTACTAGCAAACACTCCCAAGAAGATATAGCACTGTCTTAAATACAGAATAAACCTCATTCTACTCTTCTAAACTGCAAGTAGAGCTGCCTCTCACGCAGATCCCAAACACTCCGAAGTCAGGAACAGCAGTCGGCTTGCTCCAGTAAGCCTCCTGCACCGTTCCAACAAATATTCCTGGAATAGTTATAGCATGGAGTTAGATACAGCAAGGCTCTTTCCACACTGTCCTACACACTCTAGTCACAAGAGAGGTACACAACACTTCAAACTATACCCCATTCCTCAGAGCTTCTCATCCCCAAAAGTTAAAATACCTAGAAGCACAAAACAGTTACTATATAGTACAACTTTCTAAAGACTGCCCTGGTCAGCAAGAATGAGGCATTGTCACAAACCAGTGTTGTCTTGCCCAATTCCAAGGTATGCTTTTACCTCCAGAATGACGGCACAGATCTGCCTGATGCAATGAATGATGGCGTCCTGGGTCCCAGAGATGGTGACTGCACGCTCAGTCGAGTTCGGAAGCAAGTCTCCAGCTACCTGAACCTGAGCTCCAGTAGACTGTAGAAAACAAGAAAATTAGAATGTTCAATACAAACACTCAGAATACTGGACTGGCATGAACAGCACAGCAATCTCAGCATCTTGACTCAGCAAATCTCGCACTGCTCTCTCGTGACGGCCACTGAGGTCAACGTCTCACCTTTACCAGTAACAGATTCTGAATTAACTTCTTTGACCCTCCCGGATGATGGGAGTAGAACAGAACCATCCTCCTACATGAGGTAGCAATCAAAGAATCTGGCAGCACTGAAGCAAACTATTTGGTCCAACATACCTGTTCTTTGGTACAAACTATTTCATTACACCAACACTTAGCCCCTCCCATGCTACCTCTTCCCTTTACAAATCTATATCCAAGTCAAATTTGGAAGTTACTGAATCTGCTTGCACCATCCTTTCAGGAAATTAATTCCTGATAGCAACTCCTGTGTAAAAATTCTGAACTCTACCCTAATTCTCTTGTCATGTGGGTCCTCTGCCTCAAGCCAATGAATAGTTTTCCTTATTTACTCATGAACCAATGATTTTGACACCTCTTTAACCTCCCCCCAATCTCACTGAAGAGGGTGGGAAGAGAGCAACAGCTGCTCCTTACATAAATTTTCTACCTGAAGTTCAGTTACTGATCTCAGCTTGGTTAACCAGGGAAAAAAGGGACCAAGCTAGTCAATAATGAGTTGAAATATAAATGATTTGGGGATGGGTGTTGAGGGCAAAATCTCAATTTGCAGAGGACACTAAAATTGGGGCAAATAATGAAATCACCAGGATGATGTTGAGCTACTTCAGCTAGACATTGACAAGTTGGCCAAATGGAGAGACACCTGGTAGCTCATTTTCAACGCAGAGAAATGTGAGGTGATGCATTTTGCTAGAAGAAACATCTAGAGACAATAGAGGTTCAGTGGTATGACTGAGCGGAGTACTGCAGAGGGACCTCAGGGTTCAAGTGTGTATTTCTCTAAAAGGTAGCCATGCAAGTTGAAATAGTTACTAAGGCTTATCCCATCCTTAAGTTTATAAATGTAGACACAGAGCATAAAAGCAAGGAAATGTATCTACAAACCACTGGTCAGACCACATTTGGAATATTGCATTAAGTTCTAGGCACCTTGTTTAAGGAAAGATGTTACAGTCCTGGAGAGAGTACAAAGGAGATTCACTAGAAGGATACCAGGGATAAGGGATTTTGGATACAAAAAGACAGATCAGAAAAACTGCAGCAGAGAAGATAAAGAGGTAATCTTATTGAAGTGTTCAAAATTTTAACAGGGAAAAGAAAGATATTCTGTTCCCACTAGTTGGTATGTCAGCAACAAGTGATCTCAATTTCAAGACTGTCAACGAGAGACCTGGGAGTGAGATGGGGCAAGATCTTTTTTACTCTTAAGATTTGGAATGTGGGGACTAGAGGGTAGTGGAGACAAAATCCATAGGAAGCTTCAGAAGTTAGTTGGGATATATTTGAAAGTAATGAATTTAGAGAATTAGAGAGGTAGGGCTGGAGATGGGACTAGCTGGGCAGCTTTTTTGAGAACCATCCCAGACCCAATGGGCTGAACAGTCTTTCTGTACCATAAGCACCTATGAGGGCTGTAAATTATCAGCCCCTTCCCTGTTATGCTGTGCTGATGTAGTGATTCTCAATCTGCTTGGCACTCGGTTACTATTGGCCTTGACATTAGTTTACAGAGTAGCAGTATAGAACAAACCCTCTGCAATTGCTTTGACGGCACAAAACTAGATGAAGTGGAGACAGATTTCTACACTGTGTGTCGGTCAATGAACTTCCCAAATGACTCACCTCTCTGATCTCCTTGATCTTAGACCCTCCTTTTCCTATCAGTGAGCCACACTGACTTGCTGGAATCACCAGGCGTAGTGTTACAGGGGGCTTGCTCCTTGTAACATCACTCATGCTGGATGTACTGAGATCCTAGAATCCAAGGGCAGACATAACTATTGTGTTGCACAACGTTAGCAACAATGGTTCATGATCATTGAAAAAGGGAAGGACTGGGAGATTAAAAAAACAACTTATGATTAATTAGTGCTTAAATACAATACTAAGTGATTCACACAATTGCAAGGACACATGAGATTTTCCACATATTACTGTAACCTTGAATCAAGTTGGTCATTTTGAGAGGGCTGTAATAGAAAGTGAAAAAGAAATTAGGAGGTAATTCTATAGTACGTGATATCAGCAATTAAAATGTTAAAAAACTTATTTAAAATACAGACCTTTCTTTCAGAAAGTAAAAGGCACAGAACTCAGCTAGGTGGCAGGGTTAGAGATTTGGAAGAGTAACATCTTGGAGGGATTTAAAGATGAGAATTATAGAATTTGAGCTTCTGAAAGCTAAAACAGGACACGAAGAGGACGACAGTGGGGGGACAGGAGATGAGAACAGATCCTGTTCCACGTACACATGAAAAGTTCAGTACTAAATACAAACTACCATTCTTCGCGTGACAAACCAAAGAATCTGCACTTGATACACATTCGCATCTCACAGTTTAAATTACAGCGAGCCCATGGAGAGGTCCATGGGCCTCAGCCTCTCTGCTGATTGCTTCCCGCATGACAGTGCACACTTACCTCTTCAAGCTTGCCTGTGATCATTGTGAACGCTTTGAAGACAGCCTCCATTGAACCAGTGATTGTGATGATGCGTTCAGGACATGAGCCTTCAGACACATTGATACGGGCACTGCTCTATAGAAAAGAAACGGGACACATTTACCTGGATAGACAATACAAACTAAGCAACATTCCAGTTTCTAATTTATTCCCAGATAAGCAAGTCAAATCCCTTGATTAAGTTCCAGCCTGTAGGTCACGCTTGGGTACCCACTACAATATTCTAACTTCATGTCAGAGGCTGCTAAAGCACTCCTTGACTTCTATTGGTCTATATTTAAAATTATCTTCTACTTAAGGTCTTTGGTTAAAAGCTGGTGGTCAAGAGCCAAGGCATGGGTGGGCACGAGACGCCACGCGTCAACACTCAAAATCTGTTTTCATGTTAGCATGGGTAAGATTAGCTGGCACATAGAAAACAAGTCTTATCTCTACATGGAGGGCACCCTCACTGAAGTGTAGCACTGCTGCTCGACAATATTCAGACCTAGCAGCCCAGGACTAACACCATGGTACCAGTAACAAGACGAAAATTATATTTGCAGCTGGCAGTCTGTAACCTTTGGGCCATCAGTTAGACTTCCAAGACTCTAATTACTGCAGAAGGTTTAAGACAGCTGGAAGAACTCACCTCTTCTCTCATTCTCTTTATCGTGTCACCTTTCTGGGAAATAAAAGCACCAGATAAGTGAAACCATTAAAATCAGTCCAAGAAAATGCAAGAAATAAGTCTGTTTAATGTAGTGGTATTGAAATGGGCACTCACCTTTCCAATAATGCTGCCAACCTCCTGCAAGGGAAAAAGGAAAAATGATAGGCAATGATTGGATTAGAAAGTATGCTTAGAGCCTATCAAGGCAGCTGGGGCATGTGATGCCATATAGAGGTGAAGGTCAACAGATCAAAACAGTAGTTAGGAGATCTGAAGACTGCTGGCAGTTAATGCTCAAAGTGGTAGCGGGCTACCATCTTTCACCACTGGTTGACAATATTGACTGAGCAAGACAACAAAAGGTCAACCAATGTTGCATATCATCTGTTTTCACTGAAATAGATTAGGGACACAACTGGGTTTTTTAACTGACAATTTGACAGTTTCACAGCTTTTTTTACTGTCACCAATTTTATCAAACCAAATGGAAGCAACGAGCATGGAATTGATGTCATGTTCTTTAGCATAGCATCACAGTACCATACCTGCATACTACCATTAATTCCAACAGCACTGTGCTTGGTAGAGTGCCCTCAACCACATGAACAAAAACCACATGATGCTCTCACCAACAAGTCAGTGAGGAGTCAGTGGATGCTAAATAGAAAACACAGGTGAACGTGTGCACCTGTGGACGTTTTCACCTCCTCGTCAGTTACCTTGCCATGCATAAGCAGTCGGAGCGTTAGTGTAACGTGTAGCCCTCCATCGGAACTGTAATCAGTTTGATCCATTGTTCTCTGCACCTCAGTGTCAAGGGGCATCAAACTGTCACCAAGCATCAAGAAAGCGTTTCTAATCTGTAAAAAGAACAGTTTCTGAAATAAGAGGTCAAGATCAACAGAGAAATGCAAAATAGAACAGAATTAAAATGCTGGTGGGTTTCAAAGTTTGGCAATGTTGTCCATTCCCAATGTCTGAGCAAACTTGGAGCACCTTCAACATCTGAACATTGCATCATGAACTGCAGCACCTTGAAACAAACCAACAGTCAAGACTGGATCACACCCAGCCTCTAATTTGGAAACATGAAAGTGGGGGCTACCTCATTTACTCAAAGCAAGCACAAATGCCATGATGGAATTTCACAACCGTCCAAAGCAAACCTATCAAGGCACCTTTTATTGGTGGGCAAGACAAGGCCCTGTATCTCCAGCATAACTAAATTTGTGTTTACAATGCCCAGATTAATATTAGTCTAACAGTTAGATCATAGGCTTAAACGTCCATACAACTGCTGTTCAGTTAGTAATTATTACAAGCTGAGTGTGCAATTGTATTGGCCTTCACCCTTTTGATCTCCTTCAGTTGCTGGGCACAGAGCCCGTTTATCAGACCGTCAAACTTATTTTAAAATGGTTGATGATAGACCGGCAACTGCGTGCACAGAGTTCCTTTCAGATAGAAATCAAACTTTCCCACACATCTGTACAGAATGACTGAGATTTGGACAGGTCAGACTGCATTCCACCAGTTTCCTTGTTTGTGCTCAGAAAGCAGTGGGTTGAAGCAGTAGGATTAACAAGAACATAAATGGGGAGGATGGGATGGGATGGGGGAAGAAGAGAACAGGTACGGGGGGGGGGGGGGGGGGGGGCAGGGAGAAAGTGGAAAGAGAGAGGAAAAAAGAAGAAAAAAGAGGGACATGTGAGAACCCGGTGTGTGGGGGGTGGGGGATGAGAGAACCCGGGTGGGGGGGTAAAAAAAAAAGAGCGGTTGTGGGAGGCAAGAGGTCGGGTGGTTGGAGGGAAGGGGACGGGCCCTCAGCATTGGGGTTGAACGCGCATCTAACCTCACGTATGAAGCCGCCTTGTGCGGCCTAAAAAACCCCCGTCCTTCGCGAGGCCGAGAACTGGGGCGGGGGGGAAATATAATCAATTTCGGGCGTTTACCAGAGTCACAAACCGGTCTCGATTGCCGTTCTCACTCCCGCCGCACGCCCCGAGCGCTGAGAAATTTAAAATAAATAAGTCGTTTTCGCTGTAACTTCCTGCTGCCGAAAAACAGCTCCCGACCTCGCGGCTCGACTGGACTCTGAGCGCGGCTCACGGCACCGCCTCCCGCGATGCTGCCCCTAGCGGCCAGGCCGAGCCTCCCGCGATGCTGCCCCTAGCGGCCAATAGCCACTCCGTCTGCTCGTGTCCCGAACAGCTGCGCCGGGCCTCAGTCCCCTCAGCAGGATGAGGAAAATAGGGTCTAGGCCCGAAACGTCAGCTTTTGTGCTCCTGAGATGCTGCTTGGCCTGCTGTGTTCATCCAGCCTCACATTTTATTAACTGAGGAAAATAACCTGTTCTGTTATTTCTCTATGTGTGGCTTATTGCAGCACTCAGTTCAGGGTTAATCGGTACTTTGTCCTACATCCTTCACCAAAATGTATTATTCATTCCTTAAATAATTTATTTGAATGGAGTGGAGAAGCCAGATTTTTGTTTTCTGTTTCTGTTGTGAACGTGTTTATTGACACTCCTGGTTCCAACATAAATTCAATATCCAAAGACTTAGTTTAAACTAGCACAATCTCCTCGTGATGATGATACACGACCGTGACCAGGCCAGAAACCTGAACTGTGATAGTGTGTCCAGTGTCACTGGAAAGACAAATTGCCCCTTGGTTAAATCAGAACTACTTCTTCCCCTTTACTCAAACAGCAACTCTAATCCAAAAGAAAACATAAGGTAGTCAAACATGAGGTTGTAAGAACACTGCAAGCCAGGCAGCATCTGGAAGAAAGGAGCAGTCAACGTTTCAGGTATTACGCTCCTGCCGTTCTAAGTGGATGTACCATTGAAGAGGATTTTTCTTCCTCTCAGAGGATCATAAATCTATAGAATAAACACAGGGTAAGCTGGAGAAACTCAGCGGGTCTGTACTCTGTGTGGACAGAGAGACAGTTAACATTTCGGTCCAAGGCCATGACTCAGTTCAAAAGACAAAAGGAGTTAAGGGTGGTGAAAGAGGAAAAGAAAAGCAAAAATGGGTATAAATCATGGTGGGAAAGAGAGCGAATGGGTCCTCTCCAGTAAGTGCAAAGTAAAATTCAATGCTCAGACTTTGAGACTGTAAAGTACTCAAGTAAAAAATGAGGTATTGTCCTTGAGCTTGCATCATGCTTTGTTGGAACATTTCAGCAAGCCCAGGACAAATATAAAAGTGACAGCAAGGGATTAGTAGGAACTGCAGATGCTGGGGAATCTGAGTTGACAAGATGCAGAGCTGGATGAACACAGCAGGCCAAGCAGCAGAGGAGCAGGAAGGCTTATGTTTCGGGCCTACACCCTCCTTCAGAAATTCTGAAGGAGGGTGTAGGCCCGAAACATAAGCCTTCCTGCTCCTCTGATGCTGCTTGGCCTGCTGTGTTCATCCAGCTCTACACCTGGTTATTTAAAATGAGAGCAAGATGGTTTATTGAAATGGCATGCAACTGGAAGGTCACTGTCATTCTTACAGACAGAGTTTGGTCTTGCCAATGCAAAGAAGACCTTTGTGGAATCGTCTTGTCAAGATAGCTGCGAGACAGGATCTTTCACTACTTTTAAATCAGAGGTAGATGGATTCTTTACTAACAAAGGAGTCAGGAGTAATTGGGGTAGGTGTTAATTTGGAGTTGAGGCCATAATCATCAGTCATGATCTTGCACCCCTGTTTCACAGTAGAATAGATGGATGTTTGATGACTGGAGTGAACATAGACCAAATAGCACCCTCATGCTCCTAATTAACATGTTTGTATGATTGTACAGTTAGAGCAGATGGGAACTTACTTCAAATTTCTCCTCCACCAAAATTTGCCTGAGCTGCAGTTCCACAATGTTCTGGGTCTTTATTCATGGAATCAATACCAGTGTTCCCCTCATCACCCAGTCTCAGCTGCTCTGTCCATACCCATACTCCCTTCTGTGTTGAAAATTGTCTCTATATTCATGGCACATTTTCCACCCTCCATAAACTTCAAATCATCCAAAGCCTGGCTGCCAAGTCATAACATGCACCACAAAGTCCCATTCACTCCGATAACAGGTTAGGGCACATCTCAGTTGCAAAATTCTTAAATCACATTTCCACATGCCACCATGGCATGTCTCCTTCCCTATTTCAGCTTCCTCCTCCAGTTCCACAGCCTATCAGGATCTCTGCATCCTTCAGTTCTGGTCTCTGACTGTCCTTGTCTTTAACTGCTGCACCATTGATACCATTAGTTTCCTGGATCATAGGCTCTGAAACAAACAATTCCACGCTTCTGACACCTAGTTACCTCTCCCTTCCTTCAGAATGCTCCCTATAGCATATCTCAGAATGTGCAAGTGTCTCCATGTCAGAATCTATTTGAAAATGCTACTATTCAGATATTTTACAGGTACCAAGTAAATGTAAGTTTTATTGCTGAGAGAGGGGGACACTTAATATTTCAGATGGACGTAAAAATGCTCTACAGGAAGATTGGTCATTGGTGTGCCCAGCCCTTATTCCTCTGGAGCAAGTGGTGAGCTGCCTTCAGAACTGCTGGAGTCCATAGTTGGGGGTGGGTAGGTAGGTACACTGTCAGTGTTGGCATGCAGGGAGTCCCAAAATTTAGATCTAGCCACACTGAAGGAATGGCAAAATATTTCCAAGATGGTGAGTAGCTTGGACCAGAATTTGCAGGTGGTGTTCCCATGTATCTGCTGCTCTTAGCCTTCTATATGAGAGAGATTACGGTTTTGGGAGGTGATGTCAGAGAAGCCTTGGTGACTTATTCAAGTGCAATGTATAGATGGTACACGGTTGCCACTGAACAGCAACTGTGAATTGAGTAGATGTTGAAGGTAGTGAATGTGGTGCCAATCAAGCTGCTTTGTCCTGGATGGTGTCAAGCTTCGAGTGTTGTTGAGCCTGCACTCATCCAGGCAAGTGGAAAGTATTCAAAACATCCCTGACTCACACCTTGTAGTTGGTGGACAGGCTTTGGAAAGCCTGGAAGGGGTTCACTCATTGCAGAATTCCTAGCCTCTGATCTGCTCTTGTAACCATAACACTTACATTCAATTTCTGGTCAATGCTAACGCGAGGATTTTGATACGGGAGGTTTAGTCTTGGTAACATTGAATGTCATGGGACGATTGTTAGATTCTTGCTGGAATGGAGCTTACATGACATTGCTGTGGGAATGTTGTGTGTAACATGAAAGCTGGGGGCATAAAGCCCTCAAGCTTCTTTGTCTAAAGTATACATCCTTCAGTATTCAGGTCAGGACTAACCTTCAAAAGATCAGTTGTGGCTCAGTATCTAGCACTCTCATTTCTGAATCAAAGGCTGCAGTATGATAGCACAGTGGTTAGTACTGTTGCCTAACCGCACTCGGGACCCAGGGTCGATTCCACCCTTGGGTGACTGTGTGGAGTTTTCACATTTTCTGTGGCTGCGTGGATCTCCTCCAGTTGCCTCCCACAATTCAATGACATGTAGGTTAGGATGGGTTGACCATCTAAATTACCCATAGCGTCCAGCAATGTGCAGACTAGGTGAATTAGCCATGGGAAATGAAGGGTTATAGGGTAGGCGTGTAGGTCTGAATGGGATCTCTTCGGAGGGTCAATGTGGACTTATGGGCCGAATGGTCTGCTCCACAGGATTCTATGATTCTAAGTCCCATTCTTGTGACAGAACATTCAGGCTGAGTCCTGTTCAGTACTGAGGGATTGCTACACTGAAAAGCTCTATCTATATCAACATGGATGGAAAAAGGTGTCACAGCAATTTTTTTTCTTTAAAAACTGTGGCATTCTTGCCAGTATTCTGGTTCAGTAGTTACCCTTCAACCAGCACACCTAAACAAAAAAAGTTACCTCTCACAAGGATCACTATTTATTTGAGGGAGAATGGAAAGAGTTTCCTGCACATAAACTGACTCCCACAATTCCCCTTACAGTGACTAAACAGAACAGCATCTTGGGGTGTCCTGTTGTCACAAAGTACACTTTATGAACTCTCGGTTTGATTTTGTTTCCAAAGACAGGTGAGTAAAGGATCTGGGATGTTGGAGAACCTGGGGAAGCTCAGTTTCCAGGCATCATTCTGGAACCCAATGTGAGAACTTGGTGGGAGTGATGAAATGGAAGGGGGAATTGACAGGCTGTAAAGATGATGCACAATTTGGAGCCAGCATCAAGGCCCCAGGGACAAGAGTATGGCCGTGAATCAAAGACTCATTAGGCTGCAAAAGTGCAGGATGTGTTCGGGAGGTGGGGGTGGGGAGTAGAATGGGAGAGAATTGCTTGGTTACACAGTGTCAGCCTTTGGGAGCAGTGATGGTATAAATAGAGGGTGTCATTTAGAATAAACCTGTAACTTCTCAATGACTTGAAATGAACAGAACTGTACAAAAGGTGGCAAGGAATCAGAGTGAGGCATTGCATAAGAGCTGGAAGGGGAGGACAGTACGAGGGGCCAGCTAGGATTCAGTGAGCATGGCTTGCTGTGTCCTCATTATCTTTGTTGATGTTGAAGATTCATTGAAAGCTTTAACAGGCTTAATAACCGACAACTCTAATCACAAGAGACAGGAATAAAAATAGAAGTCTGTTTCCATTCAGACATGTGAGCGTGGGTTGCAATTCAGACATTTCCATACAGCTCACTTAAAACCAAAGAGCTGGTAAAGCTGCACAGAAAGACAGGGTGAGAGAGAGAGAGAGAGAGCTACTGGTGGCAAGTCCCTATGCTGATGCTACCTATTCACACAAAGCATTGCCGTAAAAGGATGACAGTGAGGAGCAGGATGGCAACTGGTTTTTGAAGAAAGAGAGATAGGCAGTAGGTCACATAAAAGGAAGACAGAGCTTAGAGTGAGAGTGGTACAGACACATTTCTCTCGCGCTGTGCCTATGGAAACCAGGTTGAAATGAGGCAGATTTGTCAACAGTTGCAGTCCAATGGGCACCTAATTCCCATCATATGGCTCAATGCCTAGAAACAGCAAAGTTCACAGGCTTAAAGACCCAGACCATCTCCTCTGGTATTAGTCAAAGACACACTCCCAATAACGAGCCTCCTCTGTTGGACTGGGTCCACACACTACTTGCCATGTTTGAACCTGTTTTCAGAGTTGGGAAGGGAGGGGAAGAGTCTGGACAAATTGTTATTTGAAAATCACCAGCAAATGCCAACACCAATCTCCCACCCAAAAAACATCCCATCCCCTCTGCTATCCACCATACCCCACTTAAAAGGCTAACAGATCGAAAGAACAGTAAGCGTCAGCTAGCTATTCCACCATAAAAGGGCATCACAGCCACATCCAAACCTTACCCCCTAACAGGGCCAAGGTCAACAGATCTGGAGCAGAAACATTTGAACAAAAGGAAACCTTTCATTTCCTGGAAGCTGTTCTGGGGATGCTCTATTTGCTCATCCTTGCTCCATATCCCTTCGATACAATTGTGAGGATTCTTGACTCACCACAACACAAAAAGGGAGGGTATTCGGTCCATCAAATCTAGATTGTTGTCCAGAAAGATGATCTAGTTGGTGTCACTACCCACTTGGTCCCCAAGGCCCCTACAATTTTATTTACCTCCATCCAGTTTTCATTCATTCCAGGTTAATCCCACTTTCTACGTAAAACATCCTCCTCATATTCACCCTCCCACTTCTTTACACAAAGTTTTAAATCTGAGTTTCCTACTCCTTATACTGTAATCTCTTTGGAAGACAGTTTCCTCATCTTCCTTATGCAAACCAGTCATAAACCTAATCAAGTCATACAAAGTTCTCTTCAATTTCCTTTGCTCCCCCAGAACTGCAGCCTTTTCAATCTAATCTTATGACTGAAACCCCTAACTGCTGTAACCACTGGTAAATTTCCTCCTTACCACCTCAAGGACACACTCAGCCAAACCTGTGATGATCAGAACTTGGGGCAGTTCTGTAGTCGGGGCCCAACCAGAACGTTATAAAAACGTTCGGCATCAGGAAGCCTCAAGCATTTTCTCCAAGTTGCTGCCCTACAACCCCACCTACACAGAGATCTCAGACCCGGGTACTGCTCCTGGCTCAGAAATCAGCTTCGCACTCCACAACCCAAAACCAGGAGCCCCCACCCCCATGCTGGGGTATCTGTTACCCTCCCTGAACATTTTCCACACAGTCAAAGAGACCACCATATAGGGATCTCAATGGAGCCATTTGTAGCAGTGCCACAGAACGAGTGGGATAATTGTGTTTCAGATCACAGGCAAGGTCAGCATTTGTTGCCCCTACCTAACTGCCTTTGAACTGAATGGTTTGCTTGGCCATTTCAAAGCTCAGTTAAGAGTCAACCAGATTGCTTCGGGTATGGAATCACATAGACCAGACCAAGAAAGGACTGTGGTTTTCTTCCCTAAAGATGATATGAACCAGATGGTTTTTCACAACTATCGCCAATGATTTCACAATAGTCATTACTGAAACTTGTTTTAAAATTACCAATTTTTTAAAAAAAACTAATTGAATTGAAATTCATGCTGCTGCGGAGGAAAGTTAAAATTTTCTCTCATAGTATTGTCAAGTCAGGTTACAAAGTGACTTCAAAGTGAAGGCTACTGCAGCAGTTGGCTGCCTGTGATCCGTTCAGTCAAGGCAGCATCATATTACAGTTACTAACAGAATCTCTAGGGGCAGAAGAATTCAATGACGTAAGACCTGCCTGTGCCACAGACAGCTAAACCTTTCCTACTCCCTACTCCTACTCATCCTTTTCACAACTCATTCGCCCTATCACTTCTTACACAAGCTGTATTCAAGAGCTATCACATACAGATACCAGACAGAAGGTGGGAAGTCACAAAACAATCATTTCCACAGCAATGTCTGAATTTCCGAATGGTACAGGGCCCAGCATTTGCACAACAACAACTTACACAAACATAGCACCTTCAGCATGGTGAAACACTCCCCTGGCCACTTCACAGCAGCATTATAAAAATAACATTTACATCAAGCCACATAGGAGATATTGGGTCAGATGACCAATCGCTCAGCCAAAGAATGTTTTAAGGAGTGACTTAAGGAAGAAAAGCGACACAGAGCCAAAGTACAGGGGAGGAATTTCAGAGTGAGAGGCCATGGGGACTGAAAGCTGATGGTGGGGCAATTAAAAATCGGGATGCTCGGAGTTGGGGAGGGTAAGTGCAGAATTAAAGGTGCACAGATATCTCAGTGGTGTGGGGCCCAAAGGAAATTACGGAGATAGGTGGGGCAAAGCCATGGAGGGGATTTGAAAACAAAGGATGAAAATTTTACATTTTGAGACATTGCTTGAGCAGGAGCTGGTGTAGATAAGCAAATGCAGAAAAGATTGATGGAGAGGACTCCGTGAGAGTTAAGATGTGGGCAGCTTAGTTTTGGGTAACCCAAAGGTTACAAGAAGTAGAATTGTGGGATAGTCAAGACTCAGGGCAACGTAGGTGTGGATGACGATTTCAGCATCAGCTAAGGATTTCAGGTGATGGTTTGGAGGTAAAAATAGGCCAGAAGCTCATCTCAAACATCAAATGTGACACCCAGGTTTGTATTACACTGATTACAGGCCACAAGGCCATGGGATTGTTTAAATGTAAAGACTGGGTTCACCAATAGCATAACAAACTGTCGTAACTAGGTTTCTAGTTGGTGGGGGAAGTCTCTCACACATGCAGGCCCAACCAGCACATCATGGAGGATGGTAAACAATAGTGGTCTCAGAAGAACAATAGATTACTCCTGTCAACTGAACATGGAGCAAAAGGTTGTGAAGAATGTGTTTGAGAAGGAGGAAAAGCCCACAGATGCTGTGTGTTTTTTTAAAAATACTGGAACTCAGGAAATAAGCTCCATTCAACCAGTGAGCATGCCAGCTATTCATGCATACTACCTCAATGCCACTGACCCACAAACCTAATCCCCACCCCACAACCGGAATCTTGTATCTAGAACTCCATTGATCTCGGTCTTGATGGCTGTGCTTCCAGTGATTGAGATGAAGAATTCTCATGCCCTCCCAAGTGAGAAACCCCTCTCCTCACAGTCCTAAAATGGCTGTCCCTTATGCTGAGACTGAGTTTCCTGGTTTGAAACCCCTCTCCGTCCAGCTAGGGAGGCAACTTTCCTACATACACCTTAGCAATCCCTGTAAGAGTGGAGATACTGTTGAGGAGGAGTTGGATTGCTTTATGATGGACTTTTGTCCTCCCATGATGTTTCTGATATCTTAGGAGCACAAAAGCTGACGTTTCAGGCCTTGACCCTTTTGGCCCTGTGTCCATCCAGCTCCACACTGTTATCTTGGATTCTTCAGCATCTGCAATTCCCATTGTCTCTGATCACAACGTTTCTGATATCGGTGAGTTTTAAAGATGGCTTTTCAAGCAGATGTACCATCCATCCCCCAACTTTCAAGGAGCCTGGTGTCATTTTGCAGCCTCAGCACTTTTTCTCGTTGGGGTTGGGAGTCAGTGTATCCACTCTCCCAGTGAACCCCAAGCAGCAGAGCTGACCAATGAGTTTTTTTTTAAAATCCAGTCTCAGGCCCTGACACTGAAGTCCTGCCTATAGAAGATCAATGGCTTCTGGGTCCCTCAGATCATTTGTCAAAGCCTACTAAGGAGTCCTAATTATGAGACTATAAGTTTTTTTTGGTCTCACAGGGAGAGGGAGCTGCTCAGAGGCAAAGTCAAGGGTATGGCTTTCAGTAGCCAAGCCTCCTCACCACTCCCCACATGAAACACATGCACAGAATCTATGTTAACAAAGTGTGAAGCTGGATGAACACAGCAGGCCATGCAGCATCTCAGGAGCACAAAAGCTGACGTTTCGGACCTAAATGTCAGCTTTTGTGCTCCCGAGATGCTGCTCGGCCTGCTGTGTTCATCCAGCTTCACACTTTGTTATCTTGGATTCTCCAGCATCTGCAGTTCCCATTATCACTGATCACAGAATCTATGTACCAGTCTGGGGATAAAGGAAGCTTCCCTCTCCTAAAACAGCAGGCTATTCACCAGTCAATAAACAAGCCACTTTCTGTCTTCAAGTAGGTGAGATAGTTGAGCTAGTGACACACCGAGGCCATCAGTTGACGACTTAGAAACCTTCATCTCTGGAAAATCCAGAAAGCCCCGCCATGGCATTCTCCTTCAATTGCTGAGGTGGAGAGAATGAGGAAAGTACTTCTCTAGGCCAAAGGCAAATATTTGGGCATTTCTTGCCACTTCCACCAAGGGAAAAAAGTTGTGCTCTATTATTCTTCCCCTAAAATCATTCATTAATTTATAGGCTGATGCCTTGACAATCTGAACAGGTCAGCAAAGTACTAACTCAGATGTCCCAGTACGTACACATCTTTACTCCAATTTCTGTTGCACAGGTGAGTTCCATGGGCTGATGTCCTATTCCTTCCTGCTCTATTTCTTATGATCCAAAAATACTACGTGCAACAGAATACTTTGTGCAAGAATCATTACATCATCAAATCTCTAAAGCCAAGACAACGTGACCAGTCATACTGTTCAACGAGTGGGGATTAATTGCAAATACTTTGTATTAAGGTCAAGTTTTCTTTCACTACAATACTTACGTACGAAAAACAAGTCAATATGATCATCTGGCCCAAACCATCTCCTCCCACAGACTACTGTTTCAGGCCCAGTCACAATGTTAGTGATATTGTCCCTGGACTAGTAAAGGTCCAGGTAATATTCTGGGGCCCAATTCAAGTGCCACCACTGCAGATAGTAGAATTTTAATCCAAAAACAAAAACAATTCTAGATTTAAGGCTTAATGGTCACTATGAAATATTGTCAATAGCTATTTTAAAAAAAAACAAACAATGTTTGGTTCACTACTAGTCTGTCCTAATGGAACTTCAGACCCATAATGTGGTTGACTTCCAACTACTCTCTGAAATGGCCTAGTGAGCCATTCTGTAATCAAACCAATAAACCGTTGTTGTTGTACTACAAGTATTTTAAAAAGGCAGCTTGCTATCACATTCTCCAGGCCAATTAGGGATAGGCAATAAACGGTGGCCCAGGCAGCAAAGTGCACATCCTCTGAACGAATGTATAAATACATGGTCAAGACAAGTTAGACATTCAGCAAACCAGACTCCCGCAATCCATCCTGATGCCATCTCAGTTCATCTTGGCCAGTGCCACAGCTGGATTGCTGCAATTGATTTTATTAAGCTAGAGGCACCTGAAAGGCATCCCAATGTAACTGAAGATACTAATCCATCTCATCCCAGTTCTGACATCATGCCTACCTACAGCATCCCCAACTTATTCTTCTTTATTCATTCACGGGATGAGGGTATCTCTGGCAAGGCAGCATTTATCGCCCAGAGGGCAGGTAAGAGTGAACCACACTGCTGTGGGTCTGGAGTCACATGTAGGCCAGACCAGGTAAGGATGGCAGTTTCCTTCCCTGAAGGAAATTTGGGAGCCAGTTGGGTTTTTCCCGACAATCAGCAACGGATTCACAGTCTGTGTTAGACTCTTAATTCAGTTTTGTTTTTAAGCTGAATTCCCATTCCACCATCCGCCTTGATGGGATTCAAACTCTGGTCCACAGAGCGTTATCAGTGACTCTGGATAAACAGTCCAGCAATAATGCCATTAGGCCATCACCTTTCCTGGACACAATACTCTAGCTGAGGCTTAACTGGTGTTTTACAAAGATTTCACCAAGTATTGACTGAAGGAAACATCAGGAATAAGCAATGAAGTTAGTAAGATGCTAAAAACAAATTTGATAGGTACACTGCAAGAAACATTAGTCACACTGTTTTTAGCTTTAGGTGTTAAAGTGAGACTGGATACAACTATTACACAGCAAGAGTTGCTTCACACTGCGGCATTTGAGAGACTGATAGAAATTAGTGCTGTCTGGTTAATATCACATAATTGAAGCAGCCAGTCTCCATTCCCCTTGTTTTCTGGCACTCTAATCGTAGCTCACTCTTAAATAATCCCTCGGGTTTCTGACGGCTAAAGCAGCTTTTGCCTGATTTGTCTAACTCTGCTTCCCGTCTGTTTAATTATACACTCACAGAATATAGCACTAATCCCTGTCACAACCTTCTGTGTTCTGTGCCATCTGCAAGAGAAACAGGAAGAGACGCAGAAACAGAGACAGAGCGGGGTTGAGAGAATCAGAAGGGCCGGGGGAAGAGAGAGGGAGGGAGAGAGTTGGGGAGAGGAGGAATCAGAAGGAAGAGAGATGAGGGAAGCTGAGAGGGAAGAGACATGGGGCTGGAAGAGAAATGGAATAGAGAAAAGGTAAAGACAGCAATGGGTTGAGTGGGGGGAGGGGGTAAAAGAAAAATGATAGAGAATATTTGAACAGGAATGAGATGCAAGAGGGAACACAAGCAATATAGGGGAAGTTACAGCAAGAATGAGGGAGGATAGGGAAGAGAAAGAGGGAAGGAAAGGCAAGAGACAGACAGCAAAGAAGGGAAAGGAGAGAGACAATGGAGGGGAAAGGAAGGAAAGAGATGGGAAAGAAAGAGAGGGGGGAGGGAATGAAAGAGGTAAAGGTGGGAGGGAGGAGAGTGTTTGTTTCAATTGGTGGATTAGCTGGTGTGAATCCATTTGGTGCTAACAGCAATGGAGTCAAATACCCATTGAAGATGGGGTGTACTTGGACCCTCCTTGTGCACAGAGATCACAGCACCATGAGTGAAACCCAACATCAGGCAGAGAGCTCAAGAACTTCCTTACTTTGGGCAGGTGAGGGAGGAGCACTAGACAGTGTGTGGAGCAGCCTTCATAGGCATTGAGGCTATTGTGCTGACTCAGATAAAACCAGTTAGTTCAGTACAAAGAAGCACCCTAGGGCTTGCTAAGTCATGCTGACAGGTCAGTTATCCTGGGAAAAATCTATTCAAGATTTTATCATTCCCTGAGCCATTCCAGGATTCTCCTCGAGCAGTCTGCCCATCACACAGCACAGTTTACAGTCTTCCTGCCTAATCACCAGAATCTGCACTTTTCACTGTCTCAGGACACCCAAACACGCCAAAGCCAGTGAAGGATTTCTCAAATGCGTCACTCTTGCACTGCTGAAAACACACCAGCCACTGCACAGCAAGATCCCACAACGGGATGTCAATTGGAAAATCCTTTATTTTGATGGAGGGGTGAATATTGTCCAGCACACTCATGGCAAAATCCCTGCCCTCCTTCGAAATTGTGCTGTGGGCCCTTTTACGTTGAGGAAAAAAAAAGAGTTAAAAAATTAACGTGCTATTAGAAAGACTGCACCTCAGACAGTGCAGCACTCAATCTGTAGTGCCAGCCTGCAAATCTGTCCTGAGGCCCCTGCTGTGTACACTTAAACAACACAAAAATATTGGTTCAGACAGGAAGTGCTGACACTACATTCAATCATAACGTAAAACTCTCGGACGACCCACGTGACGAACGTGGTCAGGAAGTGCCATCCTGTCCATCCTTCCTGGATCTGCCCCCTCCCCCCCAAAGTGAAGGGGACTTACAGTAATTAACCAAGTTTTGAAACCCGGTGGTAGACGAAATCCCCACCCGACCCCTTCTCTATTTTCCCGAACGGGTCTGTTGATTTACGACGGTGAATCCAGGCCCCTTCCAGTTGCAGTCCCTGTCCCCCACCCCAAGATACCGAAGTGACCTGGTTTATAGATCAGGCGCCACGTTGACGGTGCACAGACCGACCGCAATGACCTTTCGGTTTATCCTTCAGCTCGGGTCAGTTTATCCGCGTTGCTGGGATCCACTTTAGCAGCGGAAAAAAAAGAGAAGGAAGGATGGATCTCCCAGGTTCAAGTGATCTCTCGTTCACACAATGGAAACGGCGGGGAGGAGGTTCCTGCTTCGGATGATCCCTGCCTCCCCCTAGACCCCTCCCCTTGATCTGCCTTTTTTTTCCTCCCCCCCTCTCCCTCCCTCCCACTAAGGCGACAAAAGACGACTCCTCCCGGGACATCTGCTCCTAGTGACGATTACAGCCGAGCATGGGTTTTAAAAGATTCTCAAGACTCTGCCACGGATAGATGCAACCGCAGCGTTTACACTCCCTCAGCAAAAAAAAACTAGGGTCTCTTTTAATACTGTTTCTGTTTAAGAGTCAGACACACACACACGGGGCATACGAATGAGTGAGCAAACAAACGATTTTAATTTTTTTTTAGAAAGTGGAGGTGGGGGCCGCACAGCGATTTCACTTCCATCAAAAAAAAGACTTCCGAGTGAAGCTGATCAAATACGAATGCGGCGGGCGATGATGCCTCACAGGATTTAGCCTTTGCCGCAGTTCAAGAACCCCTCAGAGACAAGGTCCCACAGGAAGGTGAACACAGCCTTTGCTGGAGCGCCTCGATTGGCGCAAGCCCTCCGGAGTCGGGAAGGGAGCGAGCGGTTTAGGGAGAGAACTCCAGTCGCTTGGCCACCCTCGACAGCGGATTAACATCAAGGGGGGGGGGGGGGGGAGGACGCCCAGAGAGATCTTGAGAGGATTATAGGGCTGGAGAAAGTAATGGGGATACCACACGGTCAGGTTTAGGTTTGGGTTGGGCGGGGTAAAAGAGGTTGCGGGGGCTGGTGGAAAAATCCGGAACGCAGAGAACGAAGCGAAATTTCTTTCCGTCCCAACGCCCCACTCCCAGCTTCAATCCCACTCCATCCGGGGCAGATCCCGTCCTGTTTACCCCCAACTCCGCAGTCCAAGAGACTATGCCTACCTTAGCTTTCGAAATCAAAAGAGAGGATTGCCTTCTGCTCAGTCTTCGCTGCTTGCTATCCCAAACTTACTTCCTGGGGTTGAGTTGAGTTGAGTTTCACACCATGAGGCAGCACTGAGAAGATACCGGCGATGACGCGTCTCACTCAAATCTACTGTTCCGCTAAAATTAACAAAGAGAGATAAACCCCTCCCCCCTCCTCCAGTCTCGAAGATGGGCGGTCACTGAAGTTCCTGCTTCTATTAACCCTTTAGGAGTCAAAGGCGACCACCGGTAAAGTCGGCCACAGCGATTCTGCAATGGTTCATTCAATCTTGCTCAATAATGTTGGGGGTTGGGGGGTGAACACCACACCCCCGCCCCCGCCACAGATCACAGATTGGGGTGTGAACAAAACCAGACAGCAAAACAAGTCGCAGGAATTGAGCGGCACCTCCATTTGTTTTGAGAGTGGAACAAAACAGATTTCTGAGAACAAAAGAACCATCTGCAAAGAAAATTGACAAAGCAAGACGAGGGAAAGAACCAATTCGGATTTAGACCGTAAAACCCGTCGGGTGTGCTCCACAATTCAATGAAATCACGATTAATCTGAAAATGCACAGCTCCACTTCCCTGCTTTATCTAATTACCCTTGATTCCCTTACCGATAAAACAAAACTATCTTCGCCTTGAAAATGCTCAACAGTCCTAAATGGTAAATCCACCCAGTCACCACCATCAAAAAAAATTTATCCTCACCTCTGTTTCAACCCTTTATTCTGGGATTATGCCTTCTGCTCTTGGACTCTCCCACGACGTAAACAACCTTTCTGTATCAAAGACAGAGGTCACTGGAAAAGCTCAGCAGGTTTGGCAGCATCTGTGAGGAGAAGTCAAAGTTAAGGTTTCAGGTCTGGTGACCCTTCCTCAGAACCTTTCTGTTTCTACCCAGTCAAGACCCCTAAAAATCATATATGTTTCAAAAAGATCATCTCTCATTCTTCCAAATTCCAATGATATTCAATCTGTCCTCATAAAATAGCCCCTCCACACCCAGGATCTGCCTAGCAAAACTTCTTTGGGCTACCTCCAATGGCATTATATCTTACTCCGGATAAGGGGCCCAACAATTTTCACAGTATTCTGGCTGTAGTCTGACCAATGCCTTATATGGTTTTAGCAAACCCTCACAATTTTTAATAAAAATAAATTACTGTGGATGCTGAAAGTCTGAGACAAACAGTGAATGCTGGAGAAACTCAGCAGGTTTTGCACAGAATCATAGAATCATACAGTACGGAAGAGACCATTTGGCTCATCAAGTCTATACTTGTTCCCTTTTTCTTTTTGAATAAGAGTATTACATTGGCAATTTTCCAGAATCTGAAGAATTTTGATGGACTCCTACCAAAGGATCCATTACCTTTGTAGTTACTTCCTTTAAAATCCTAAGATGTAACCCATAAGGCCCAGAGGACTTATTGGCCTTTAGCCCGTTTGTTTCTCTGGTTCATTTTTTTCAGTGTTAGTTATTGTATTTATTTCCTCGCCCCTTCGTCTATGTGTGTACATCTGTATCTCTGTGTCAGTCTCTAGGTGGGGGTTATTGTCCTAGGTGGGGTAGGTATGAGCCCATGGGGGAAGGGATGGTTAGTATCCTGTGTGGGGAGGGGTGTATATTCCTGTCCTATAGGAGAGCTGTTAATGCCCCCTGTGGGGGAGAGGATTGGTGTCCTATGTGTGGACGGGTGGCTTGTGTTAGTGTTCAGTGTGAGGGAGGGGGTCGGTGTCCCAAGGAGAGGTGGTTAATGTCCTGTAGTGGGACAGGTGTTTGGGTCCTGTAGGGCTTAGTGTTCAATGTGGGAAGAGCATGTTATTGCCTGATGTGGGGGAGGGGAGTTAATGTCCTATAAGGTGGGGATGCGGGGCGTGGTTAGCATTGTTGGTGTCCTGTGCCAGGAGGGAGGGTTAGTGCACCATGTGGGGAGGGGTGTGTCAGTGTCCTGTGTGGGAGAGGGGGTGTTTGTGTCCTGTGTGAGGGCTGGTGGCGGGGGGTTAGTGTCCTGTGTCGGGACAATCTGATAGTGTCCCATTTATGGGGAGGTGTTTGTTAGTGTCCAGGGTGGGGAGGCAGGGAGATCGGTGCCCCACCTGGGGAGGGGGTATGTTTCCAACAATTATCTCATCTACAGTGCAATCAAGCAGCACCTGCTCAGCAATAATCTCCTTAATGACGCCCAGTTTGGGTTCCGTCAGGGCCATTCAGCTGCTGATCTCATTACAGCCTTGGTTCAAGGGTGGACAAAAGAACTGAATTCCTCAGGATAGTGTCCTAGGACCAACCATCTTCAGTTGCTTTATCAGTGACCTTCACTCCCTCATAAAGTCGGCTGTGGGGATGTTTGCTGATAATTGCACAATGTTTAGTGCATTCACAACTCCTCCGATACTGAAGCAGTCAGTGTTCAAGTGCAACAAGATCTGCACAATACCCAGGCTTGGGTTGACAAGTAGCAAGTAATATTTGTGACACACAAATGGCAGTCAATGACCATCTCCAATAAGAGATAATCTAACCATCAACTCCTGACATTCAGTGGTATCCTTCTACTCTCTTTCTGGCAGATGCTTTTTAGCTTTTCACCTTTACATTCTTCCCCTGAGAAAGGAGTGTGTAGTGACATTATGGAAGGAGTTGCGAGTATATTTAAACCAAAAGAGTAATATTGTTGCTTTTGTTTGTTGTTGATGACCCCCTGAGGAGGAGAGGTGGGGTTTCAGTTCTGACGGGTGGGGGTGGGGGTCGTGGAAACATCCCTTCATGGCCATGCCCATCTTTATTCTGGCCAATGGTTGGTGCTATCTATATAGGGAAGCTTTTAAAAGATTCCCACTAAACAGACTGGAGTTAAATCTTTTGTTTCCATTCACAGGAACACATGGGGACAGTGGAAGTGTGGAGAAGCAGGTATTTGAACTCTTTCCCCTCTGTATTATAGACTGACGCAGGCTAAAAGATATAGTGTACAATACCCACCATCACCCTCAGCAAAGACACCTGCAGGGTCGCATTGACCAGTTTTGTTCTAGATTTCATGATTCAAAGGCGCAAGATGCAATTCATCCTTGAAAGCCTGTTCAATATGATTGCACATGTGCTGAACCTCAACTCTTTTCTCCATAAACCTCAAAACACTGACCTGCCAAAAAAAGTCAAACAGTTAATCCTCGGCTGGAGAAGGTCAGCATTTACTATCTTTCAAGTGAGGAATCTTCCAGATTTCCACAGCTCTGCATGAGAGATTGCTGGATCCCTAGCAGACTGTGGAATTCTGTTTTGTCAGACAGTGCACTTGGACCAACATGTGGACAAATGAGATAGTAGGAACTGCAGATGCTGGGGAATCCAAGATAACAAGGTGTGGAGCTGGATGAACACAGCAGGCCAAGCAGCACCTTAGGAGCAGGTAAGCTGACGTTTCGGGCGTAGACCCTTCTACATATCACCATACACATATTGTTCAGGGGACTTGCAAGTTTCTGCTAAATCTGATTGTGAATACTCCTTGAACAGTGACAAAAGAAGTTACAGGTTCATCTTGAAGAAAGCATGGAGACCAGAAACGTCAACTCTTGCATTTAGTAAATGCCTATGTGACTGAATCCCCTCCCACCATTCAAAACAGACCTTTCCCTTTGAAACCCAACTCCTGCTTTGTGATCCCACAAGGGAGAAAGGAATCAATGATGTTGACAGGGTAAGACAAAGTAGGGTGGGAGGAGCATGATGTTGAATGTGATCTGTTGGACAATCTATACTATTAGATTTGTGTAACTGAGTCTTCCAGTCAGTGAAAGCTTGGCAACCTTCCAGGAGTACTAAGGAGCCTCCAGCAATTAAAGATTAATGCCTTGGACAGGGCTGAAAGCAATGCAGGAGAAAAAATAATTGGTGCATTAAAGAGATTGAATTTTTTTCTGTTTTCAGAGAGCACTTAACTTTATTAGTTATAAAAATATTTAAGATGGGGGTGGGGATAAGGAGAAGGGCTGCTTGATGGACAAGTGGCTGAAGAAGGAAGGTCCACGATTATGTTCAGGGGTAGCCATTATACCATGTAGAGAAATATCTCCGTGAGACTGACAGACCATCAAGAATGTAACCTTCCCAGTGAATCCATTAACTTGGCTCACATTCTTTTCCCACCAGAATAATGAACTTTGGGAATAGCTGCCATGGATGTTGATTCACTGGAATTGCCCCCTCCCCACCCCCAAAGTTGTGTACTTGTCCGTCATTCTATGTACATTAACATTGTCCAATTTCAAATCTAGGATTTTCCTGGCCTTTTGTGTCTCATTGTAGCACTGACATATAGCAAATGTGAGGTTTTAGAAGACAATGCTAAAAAGAGAAAGGAAGACAAGGCTTTTTAGGACTGAAACACAGAAAGCCAGCTTTAGAAAGGAAACAACAAATTGTAGAGCATGGGAAGAGAGAGCTGATAGGTTGGGCAATTGTTGAACTGTGAACTGTTTTAGTTGACTAACTAAATTAAAATAAGGTAAGTTGATTCTAGTCGGCCATGTGGATGCAGCAGGGAATGTCTGTCGCTATTGCCCCTTTTCCCGATGAGGAAAGGACATTGTATAAACATATTCCTTTTAACTACAAAGCACAGAACCCTGCGTCTAAATACGTTTAGCCTCATGCAATGAATTACACAGTCAGGCTGATTGGTAATCATAAAATACTTTCTGGTATAATTCTTAGCAGAGTCACAGTTATTTAATAAATGTTGTGCAATCACAGAATCACATATAATGATGGATACTACAATGTTGGACACTATTCTGAGTTTTGCAAGCATAAGCTTGATGAACACGTCTGGCATACTGCATTATACTGAGCTCCACATCAAGTATCCTCCAACCAATCAGCACCTTCTGCTCAAACTGTATAAATTGCTGTTCCCTTCTTCAAGTTGATTTTCCTGCATTTAAATCCTGATGAGTGCAAGCCAAAAAGCTTCAACTGCATGTGTCTTTTTAAACCAAAACAATTTCTTGGTGTCTACCAAACAATTATTTTTATAAGATGGTTACATTTTGGGACTGTCTGTAACTTAAGATAAAATGAAGGCAGAGTGGTATGTGACCTGATTTGAATTCCGCTGACAGCAAACTGGATTGTTAAAGGGGTCCCTGGTTGTTTTACTGGGAAGATATTCACATTTGTTTAGGCAATGATAGATTGTGTTAAAGATGAATAGACTGTTAGTCTCCAAGTCTCAAGTTTGAGGATGCCAGGTTATACATTTTTTTGCTTTGAACTAGTTACTTGAGTCCAAGAGTTGGAGACTGAAGATGAGCTAATGGGACATTTCTATCTGGCTGGATACAAGAAGGCTCATGTGATTCATGCTGCAACGGAGATCGACCTTGAGAGAGGAGCAGTCTACAGAAAGCCATTTGTAGGACTGGGTTACTTTCTTTCAAAAGATATCCCTGAAGTTCGCAGTAGGTCAGTCTGCCAGAATCGAAGAGGAAGCGAAACAGAGAGATTAGGAAAGGATGAGTTTCTATGGTTAACCGTGCAGGAATGCAGATGGAACCTCAGGCTCAAATTAGAAAGGCCAAATTTTTAAGGATTCAAAATGAGGTTGAAAGATTTGCTTAACTTGAGTTGGGGAGAAAATGTCCAGAAAGCTTCTGGAAATGAAGAAAACTGGCAGAAATACAACAGAAGGATTAAATTTTGAGCGTGAGTTCCATTGATTAAGCCCAAATACCATACAGAATTGAAAGTGACGAAGGACAATTTAATTGTGTTGCTTAAGATAACTAAAAGAGTTGAAAGGGCAGATAGAGAGAAATGGTTGTCTCTGGTGGGAGAGTTGAGAGCAAGACAGTATAAAATTGAAGCCGAACAACAGAAGGATAATATCAGAAAGTATTTCTTCACAAAAGGTATAGAAAAAACTTTGACCTTTCACTTTGTAAAGGCTGTGGACACTGCAGGTCAATTCAAAATGTTTAAACTCAGAAAAATAAGAGTTAGGTTGCCAAGAATATTGAGGAACAAAATAAAGTGCAGCTACAGACCAGCTAATAGCTAATTGACAGCCTACTCTTGGTCTTACATTTCCAAAGGAGAGAAAATTGGACAAAGAATGAGTGAGGAGGAGAAGGAAATGGTGAGGATCAAATTTCTGAAGACATCAATGATCCCAACAGCTCAATAAAATAGCTACGTTGCATCCAACTCCAAAAGGATAGAGAACTCTTGCATTTATATATTACCTTTCATGACCGCAGGATGTCCAAATCGCAAAGCTAATGAAGCACTTTTGAAATGTAATTGCTGTTGTAACACAGAGGATGCAGGTTTACGGCAGCATCCCACAACAGCAATTAGATCAATGGCTGATTTCGGTCAATGGCTTAGTGCTTCCAGGAGAATTCAAAATAGTCCTGTAGGATTGTGTGTGTCCAGATGGCCTCAGTTTAGCATTTCACTCAGAAGACAGCGCCTCTGATAGCACGGCACTCTCATAATGTTACATTGGAGCATCAGTTTAAGCTTGACCCTGCAAATGTTTCACTTAGAGGCAGAAGCCAAGACTGACAGTTTCCATATAACAGCACTGCCCCCACCACTCTGGCCTCTCACCCTTTCTGAACAGGAATGCGACAACATGACACCCACAAGGATCAGGAGACAGGGAAGACCATCCTCCCCGATGGAGTGTGTAGCCAGCTTGCAATGGTGAGTGGAGTCAGTGAGCACTTTAGGTTACAAAGGCAAACAGCAAAGTTTTATTTTAGAACAGTGGCTGTGGAAGCCTCCTGATGAGAATGGTTGGGAGCCAGTGTTTAAATGGAAGGAAATGAGGGCCTTGATCCTCATCAACTGGGATATTTATTCCTACTGTCACCATGGAAACATCACCAAGCTCATCTCTTCAACTCTGGGAGTTTTGTCCCAATTGAAGCAGAATGCCTAGGTCTAGCTCTCATTGAAGCTCAATTCCCTCATACCCAAGTCAGAGAAGTGTCTTCCAGGCCACAGCTCACACTCCAGTACAGGGCACAAATTGAGAACTAATTGAACTAAAAGTAATCATTTCTATCTTTCTACCTAATAAGTAAAGCCACCATCCTCTCCGAACATTGACCATACAGGATCCCATTGCTGGTCCAGACTTCCATCCCTTTGTCCCTCTCAAGCATAATACCATTCTGTAATTGCATTGTCCCTTAAGCTTCAAATGACCATATTCCAATCAGATTTCATTCTGTCAGCCCCCCTTCCTTTTATATTGCTGCCAATTGAAGCTGGGGATCAACTAGTCTCTGATTCAACTAGTTAAAACTGAATCTGGGGAATCAATGAATCTCCAAAATTCCTGATTAATCGGATTAAAACTCACTTGGCAAACACGTTGAGGTGTCAGGCTGCTTACCTCGGGGTTACTCAATACAGGGAAGAGTTAAGCTGCATCCCTCTCGCCTGCTGCTGTGATGAGAACAATGAGACACTTTTCACTTTGCATTGGCTTCTGTGTTTGAGGCCAGGCACAACACAGGGCCTGAGTCCTGCTGCTGTGGATGCTCGCTGAAGAACGCAATATTCCTGACACTGACTGACTAGACATCAGCTCTGCCCATCCAAAAAAAGGCTGAGCTGGGTTACAATCAGCTGCTCAAACTGCAGCAGCAGAGGCTACTGTTCAATCCAGCTTACCCGTCTGTGAGGCTTCCTGAATCGCACCCAGCCTTCTCGTTTGCTCTCCTCTTGGGCACTATCTAGTGCTGCGCCCTGTTTCTGACGCCCATTGCATCAAAGAAACACACAGCTGACAACAGACAATACACTACAGGCAACACCATCTGTCACTGGTGCCTGACCTCCCCCACCTACCCCCAACCCACCTCCCCCTGCCAAGGAAACAGAAACAACAAGAGAGGGAGACATCTGTGCTCTAGTCCCCTCCCTCCTGACAGGGACCCCAGCAGAGAAGCTCAGTTAGATTTACAGATAAAACTGGGTTAAAAGCTCCAGCCATTTCAAGTGGAGGCCAGAGATAATGGGAACTGCAGATGCTGGAGAATTCCAAGATAATAAAATGTGAGGCTGGATGAACACAGCAGGCCAAGCAGCAACTCAGGAGCACAAAAGCTGACGTTTCGGGCCTAGACCCTTCATCAGAGAGGGGGATGGGGAGAGGGAACTGGAATAAATAGGGAGAGAGGGGGAGGCGGACCGAAGATGGAGAGTAAAGAAGATAGGTGGAGAGAGTATAGGTGGGCAGGTAGGGAGGGGATAGGTCAGTCCAGGGAAGACGGACAGGTCAAGGAGGTGGGATGAGGTTAGTAGGCAATCTGCCTCCCTAGCCGGTTCTTCCTCTCACCCATCCCTTCCACCCACCCCAAGCCGCACCCCCATCTACCTACTAACCTCATCCCACCTCCTTGACCTCTCTGAAGAAGGGTCTAGGCCCGAAACGTCAGTTTTTGTGCTCCTGAGATGCTGCTTGGCCTGCTGTGTTCATCCAGCCTCACATTTTATTATCAAGTGGAGGCCAGTTTAGTTTTCATGCCTTGCCTCAGGCATCTGGGTGTTGTTAGTTAAATTCTTGAAGGTGAGTGCAAATGTTTCTCTACAACTTGCCCTTATACAGCACTTCTAATGCAGCAGAATGGTTCAAAGGGAACTATCGGAGCTTAATCCAACAAAACCTGGCACTGAGTCACACAAGGAGGAAGACAGGTGACCACAAACCTTGGTTGGAGGGGGGAGGAATTCAGGAGCATCTTAAAGGAGGAAAGGAAGGCAGAGAGGTAGCAGGACAGAATTCCAGAATTTGTTGCCAGGCGACTGAAGGTGTGGTCACCAACAACGGAAAGGTTAAAAAATGGGATATTCAAGAAGGCCCTCCCTCTATACTGTTGACCCTCAAATACTAGAGGAGCAAACACATTGAGAGATTTGTGACTGATCACACTGTGTGATATTCCTCCTGCCTATAATTAAAACTGCCGTAACGACCCACTCCCAGGTCAAATAGCAGAGAATAGAATGATCCACAAAAGCTCAAAAGGGAAGTTAAAGAAAAAAAATCAACTCTATCATGGTTTTTAGAAACCTCCCAATGTCTTTCAGCCACACTGGATTTGTTCCCCCATGCAGTTACTCTTTGCCTGTGGGCAGACATGGCAGCCAACTAATGGTGTTGTTTAGTTTGAGGGAGGAATGTTGGCCAGGACACTGAGGAATCTGCCCTTTTACCAAATTCTGGGCTCCATTCTAGAACCATGGGATCTTTGACCCTGGTCCAAACAGGCTTAATTTAATTTCTTTAATTTAATATTTCATCCAAAAGATGGCCCCTTAAACAGTGCAGCTCTCCCTCAGTACTGCATTGGAGTATCAACATGAACTATGACTGGGGTACTCCCACTTGTCCATCCCAATTTCAGACCAAAGATGAGCAGAACACTCCAAGAGACTTGTAAATCCCTGTGAAAATTCACTCCCTATCTGTCTAAGCTGTGTAGGATGCTAGAAAAGAAGTATGCCACACCATCTGAGATCATGCAATCAACTCTGCAATGGCATTCCCCTCCCCCTACCCCCCCAACCCCACCCACTATGTCTGTATCCTGTGGAGTCATTAAATCCAGAAACCCACCAATTTCAGTCTTGAACCTGTTCAGTGGCTGAGTGCCAATAACCCTCGAGAATAGGAATTCCAAATATTCAGTACTCTCTGAGTGAAGAAATTCCTCTTCACGTCCGTTTTAAAAAAGTTACCGATTATGCTGAGATTATATGCTATTTCTTATTATTCATTTATGGGATGAGGGCATTGCTGGCATTTAATGCCCAACAAGAATCAATCACATTGCTGTGGGATTGGAGTCACCTGAAGGCCAGTATGACATTTCCTTCCCTTAAAGCATTATAGTGAAACAGATGGGTTTTTCCTGATAGTTGACAATGGATTCATAGACATCATTAGACACTAAATTCCTGATTTTCATTGAATTAAAATTTTACCATCTGCCAAGTTGGAATTCAAACCCAGGTCCCCAGATCATTCTCTGGGTCAATGGATTAACAGGGAGACAATAAGGAATGCAGAGTCGATACAGTGTGGATCTGGAAGAACCCCACAGCAGGTCAGGCAGAGGAGTGGAAGAGTCGACATTTCAGGTTGGGACCCTTCATCGCGGCTGGGGAGGGGGAAGGGAGCTCAGAAATAAAAAGGAGGGTGGTGGGGCTGGGGGAAGGTAGGTAGGGTTGTGATAGGTGGATGCACATAAAAGATTGTGGAGAATGGTCAATGGGAAGGATGGAGTGGTTAGATGAAAAAGACGATGGACAGTGGATAGTGTCAGGTCAAGGAGGTGGCATTGAGAGGGAGGACTGGTCATGGGATGGGGCCGGGAGTGGGGAGATTTTGAGGCTGGTGAATTCTATGTTGAGGCCATTGGACTGTAAGCTCCCGAGGCAGATTATAAGGTGTTGTTTCTCCAATTTTTGTGTGGCCTCATTGTGACATTGGAGGAGGCTCAGGATGGACATGCCACCAAGACAGTGGGAAGGGGGAGTTGAAATGGCTAGCAACTGGAAGGAGTTGTTGATTGGAACATACAGAGCGCAGATGCTCTGCAAATTGGTCACCGAGTCTGATCTTGGTCTCTCTAATGTGGAGGAGACCACACCTGGAGCAATGGATGCAGCAGAACTGGTTAGATGACATACAGGTGAATCCTTGTCAGATTTGGAATGATTATTTGGGGCCTTGGACAGAAGTGAGAGGGGAGGTGTAGGGGCAGGTGTAGCACTTCCTGCAGTTGCAGGGAAAGGTACTGAGTGTGGTGGGCTTGGTGGGGGGTGTGGAGCAGATGAGGGAGTCGCAGAGTCAGTAGTCCCTACAGAAAGCAGATGGGGTGAGGAGGGAAATATTGCTTTGGTGGTGGGGTCCAATTGCAGGTGGCGAAAGTGGCAAAGGATAATGTGTTGGATACAGAGGTTGGTGGGGTGGTATGTGAGGACTGAGGGACTTCGTCTTTGTTGTTTTGGGAGGGGGTTTGAGGGCAGAAGTGAGGGAAATGCAGGAGATATGGTTGCGGGCATTATGAATCATTGGAGAGGATAAGTTACAGTCCTTGAAATAGGAGGATACCTGGGATGTCCAGGAGTGGAACTCTTCATCCCAGGAGCAGATGCAGCAGAGGTGGAGGAATTGAGTGTAAGGGATCACATTTTTGCAAGAGAATAGGTGAAAGGAGGTATAGTCAAGGTGGGATTTGGTGGGTTTGAAATAGATGTCAGCGCTGAGTCGATTGCCAGAGATGGAGACAGAGAGGTCCAGGAAGGGAAGGGAGGTGTTGGAAATGGTCCAGGTGAATTTGAAGTCAGGTGAAAGGTGTTAGCAAAGTCGATGAACTGTTTGAGCTCCTCATTGGAGCATGAGGCAGCACCGATCCAGTTAATGATGTAGCGGAGGAAGAGGTGAGGGATAGTGCCAGTGTATCTGCAGAAGAGGGACTGTTCCACATATCCTACAAAGAGGCAGGTATAGCTCGGACCCACACAGTGCCCATGGCCATCCCTTTAGTCTGTAGGAAGTGGGAAGAGTTAAAGGAAAAGTTGTTGAAGATGAGGACTAGTTCAGCCAAGTGGATGAGAGTGTCAGTGGAGGGAGCTGGTTGGACCTGTAGGAGAGGAAGAAAGGGCAGGCTTCCAAGACACCTGCATAGAGGATACAGGTGTAGACAGACTGAATGTCCATGGTGAAGATGAGGTGTTGGGGGGCAGGGAATTGAAATTTTTGGAGAAGGTGGAGGCTGTGGGGAGCATTCCGAACATAGGTTGGGAGTTCCTGATCCGGCAGGGGGGCAGAAAGCAGAGTCGAGGTAGACTGAAATGAGTTCAGTGGGGCTAGAGCAGGTGGAGATAATGGGTTGACTGGGCTAAAATTGTTTCAGAAATAGTTGGAACTGCGGATGCTGGAGAATCTGAGATAACAAGGTGTAAAGCTGGATGAACACAGCAGGCCAAGCAGCATCAGAGGAGCAGGAAGGCTGATGTTTCAGGGCTAGACCCTTCTTCAGAAACTGGGCTGTCAGGTTTGTGGATTTTGGGTATGAGATAGAAATAGGCAGTGCAGGGTTGGGGAATGGTCAGGCTAGAGGCTGTGGACGGGAGGTCTTCTGAGATGATGAGGTTATTGATGGTCTGGGATTTGATAGTTTGGTGATCAGGGGTGGGGTCATAATTGAGGGTCGGTAGGAGGAGGTGTCAGAGAGTTGGCGTCTGGCATCAGGACTGTTGATGGGTTTTGGCCCAAAACATTGTCCTGAGTCAGCTGATTTGCTGCAGTTTGGTCCCAGTGCAGCTGACTTAGGGTCTGGGGTCCCTGGTTCTCTTTTCTAGTATCATTGTTCAGATTAAGCAAGTGCAGCATGTGTTAAAAGAAAGGACAATTCATTTTGCACCTTTCACAATCACAGGGAATTCACTTTATAGCCAATTAATTTCTACATTGGGGAAACCAAGCGGAGGCTTGGGGACCGCTTTGCAGAACACCTCTGCTCGGTTCGCAATAAACAACTGCACCTCCCAGTCGCAAACCATTTCCACTCCCCCTCCCATTCTTTAGATGACATGTCCATCATGGGACTCCTACAGTGCCACAATGATGCCACCTGAAGGTTGCAGGAACAGCAACTCATATTCCGCTTGGGAACCCTGCAGCCCAATGGTATCAATGTGGACTTCACCAGCTTCAAAATCTCCCCTTCCCCCACGGCATCCCAAAACCAGCCCAGTTCGTCCCCTCCCCCCACTGCACCACACAACCAGCACAGCTATTCCCCTCCACCCACTGCATCCCAAAACCAGTCCAGCCTGTCTCTGCCTCCCTAACCTGTTCTTCCTCTCACCCATCCCTTCCTCTCACCCCAAGCTGCACCTCCATTTCCTACCTACTAACCTCATCCCACCTCCTTGACCTGTCTGTCTTCCCTGGACTGACCTATCCCCTCCCTACCTCCTCACCTATACTCTCCTCTCCACCTATCTTCTCTCCATCTTTGGTCCGCCTCCCCCTCTCTCCCTATTTATTCCAGAACCCTCACCCCATCCCCCTCTCTGATGAAGGGTCTAGGCCCGAAACGTCAGCTTTTGTGCTCCTGGGATGCTACTGGGCCTGCTGTGTTCATCCAGCTTCACATTTAATTTCTACAAAAGTGTAGTTGCTTTGAAATGCGGGAATGACAGCAGCCAATTTGCACTGTTACAGTGTGAACCCCCGCAATATAAATTCTGGCCAGATTTGTCATTTTAGTGCCCATATTTGTGGCATAAACACTGGCCAGGGCATCAAGGTGAACAGCCCTGCAATTCTTCATCGTAATCCATGATATTTTTAATATCCACTCAAGTATAATCTGGGCAATCTCTCACCTAAAGGAGAGCAATTTCACGAGCACTTCCTCAGTCTGGAATGCATCATCAAACAAAAAAAAATGATAAAAACTGTGGATGCTGGAAATCAGAATCGAAAACAGAAACACTTGGAAAAACTCAGCAGTCAGATTGAGCTCTGACAAAGGGTCACTGGAGCCAAAATGTTAACTCTGATTTCTCTTCAAAGATGCTGCCAGACCTGCTGAGTTTTACCAACCATTTCTGTTTATTCATCATCAAATGTTGGAAGTTGAGCTTGAACACTCAGCTTTACTCAAGCACAGGTCTAGACTAAGCCAGGTGTATCAACAAGAAAGGGATATGAGGACAGACGGTGTGGGTACTCAGTATCTTTAAGACAGTCTTTATGATGTCTTCAGCAGGATACCAAGGAATTCTTCTGGAATTTAAATTTCCTTGAACTTCCATTACCAGCAGATAAACCTGTGATTCAAGTTGCCTCTCTGTTAGCTTTATATTGTTTCCTGAAAAGTCACACTGGAGAATTCCTGCTCTGCCCTTGTGATTATTGGGTACAGCCCCTGGAACAGGCCTCTCACTGCTGTGCATTAGAATATCTATCAGGAGATTGTTTCCACTCCACTTCTACCTCATACATAATTGACGACTTTACATTTCCTCTCTTTGAGTGCGGCTTCATGTTCCCAATCAATCCTCTCAAGAAACACGTTCTGAAAAATTTCTCCCCTGACAATGATGCCATTCCCTTACCCCTGGTTTGTGTGGGCAACTCTAAAATGTTCCCTGATGAATAGATTGCTCTGAACTTGGCTCGTAAATACCTCAGGCTTTTCAGTGCACTGTGTGATGTACAATGTGTGTTTCTCTTTGATCTGATGTCTCTGCTCAGTCAGTAACTGGTTAAAACAAAATGATCACCACACCACTGGATTGAAGCATCTAGACTCCCACATGTTCCCATTAATCATCACATACTGCATTCAGTGCACTGGTCTAGATTAGAATTTAAACTCTGCACAAGTTTCTGTTCTATGCATCTATCTCTATCAGTATATCCTTCTCGTTTCTTTTCTCTCAAAATGTATCTCAAGTTCCATCTACACCCTCCCCATCAAACATTCCCGAGAGGGGTACAACACAGGCTTAGATATAGAGTAAAGCTCTTTCTACACCGCCCCCATCGAATATTCCCAGGATCGGTACAGCATGGGATTAGTTACAGTGTAAAGCTCCCTATAACCTGAAAATAAAGCTCACATTACTCTTTTATAGTGAGATAATGATTTACTGTTTTCCATGTCATTGGCTGCCAGTTTCCTTAAGCAATACCGCACCATTCCTAATCTCTCCCTTTTCTTTCTTCCCTTAAAGTTCTCAGTTTATCAGTTTATCCCCTTATATTTTATCAGACCATTTGAACCGATTTTTGCACTGATCTTTCGGTGGGTATGGCACCTGTATATCAGTGAGCTGAAGCTGATGAGGGATTTATGACAAATGATATTTTACAGCAAATAAAACTCCATTTAAATGGCTCACTACAATCCACGGTCTTTTAAAAAAGCCTCTGCCAACAAAACTCATTCCTGAAACTTTTCCCGACAATAGCAGGATCAGTTGCTGGACAGGAATAGTCACTATCTGCAGCCTTCATCTTTATTTATCCATGACACTTCAGTCTTCCACAGCTCCCATTTGGAATGTATTCCAAATCTTACTCATTTATCTTTACATCTCCTGCTAATTTGATCTGGTAGTTCCTTTTGAGCTAATTAATCTGCATTTAGTGCCTCTTCCATCCCACTGAAGTTTGCCAATTCCCAGCTGCTGGCTCTTGCATTTCATCCTCCAGAGGACGTATTATATAAATATCCCCCAATCCCCAAATGAACCAAGGAGCATTTCAGCATATTTAATAATTATGCCCTGTCAAGCGGCTGCTCCATACTCAGACACTTTCTCAATACCCTCAACAATCCAACTTCAGCCTCACCCTCTGATCTCTTGTGATAGACTTCGGTCTTACCAAATCCTTCCTCCCTCCAAAGATCTTCTTTACCCATTTCCATCCTCTCCCAAAGCCAATTATTGCTTCCCTAGCATCCACTAATTTTCTGCAGAGCTCAAATTTCTGAGTACAACGAACATTAATGGTCTTTGTTATCCCCCCAGCTTTCTTGATACGTGGTACACTGTGGCTTAATCTCAGTTCTGCCTTCCCCTATTCTGTGGATCATCTCGCTTTGTTTCCAAACTGATCTCATTTCCAACCATGTCTTGTAAAAATTAGAAAGAATTGTATTTCTGTAGCACCTTTCACCAGACATCCCAAAGCGCATGACAGACAATGGAGTATTTTTGAAGTGTGGCCACTGTTGCCATGGACACAGCCACGTGAAATTAACAATTTTTGTGAGACTGGCATCAGACAACCAATGGAAACAGCTGTATGATGGAGAGCACAATGAATATATCTAATCAGAATTGGCATTTCCACAACATTCACAATTGCAAAAATGAATTCAGGAGATGGGATAAGACCAGGATCTGTTGATATTTTCAGATCAAACTGTTCAGCATTGTTATTACACAATGCCGGAGCAAATCAGGACTTGAACCCAGGCCTCTTGACTCAGATTTAAGGACACAACCACTGCACCACATGACCCCTTTAGGCTCAACCCTAATTGCCCTTGAACTGGGTGGCTTGCTAGTTCATTTCAGAGGGCGGTCAAGAGTCAACCACATTGCTGTGCATCTTCAGTCATGTGTAGGTGAGTCTGGGCGACGATCAGAGGTTTCCTTCCTAAAAGAATACTGGAAGAGCAGGTGGATTTTTAAACAATAATTGACAAAATTGTCATGGCCACAATCACTGAGTCAGTATTCCAGGTTTATTCATTAATTGTTTGGTAGTCCAGAGTCTAAACATTGCTAAAAGGAGGCAATAAGTCAAAGCTTTTTGTCTTGCACTCATCAGGACTAGAGTGCAAGAAACAGACTTGAAAAAGGAACATGAATTTAAGCAGTATGAGATTTATTAATTCAGTTTCAAATCCTACCTTTGATCCTGCCAGAAGAAAAAATGAATGTAACATTTGAGAATGATACACTTACCTGCATTCTTTAAAAATGAACAACCAGTATATTCATTGTATGACTGATTTTTTTGCAACTGTTTTTTCCCTCTGGGATGACTCCAGAACATTAGCCTGTGACATTTCCACTAAGCTATCTGCCAGACTCCAAGATCAGGAATTACAAATACACATGCAGCCAGACACAAACACTGGATATATTCAGGGCAGCACAGTGGCACAGTGGTTAGCACTACTGCCTCACAATGCTAGGGACCTGGGTTTAATTCCGCTCTTGGGTGACCATCTGTGTGGAGTTTGCATATTTTCCCCTTGCCTACATAGATTTGCTCCAGTTTCCTCCCACAGTCCAAAGATGTGTAGAGTAGGTGGATTGGCTATGGAAAATGCAGGGTGATTGGGTAGGGGGTGGGTCTGGATGGAATGGTCCTCGGAGGATTGGTGTGGGCTGAATGGCTTGATTCCACACTGTAGGGATTTCATGATGCATGAAGCTTGTACATTGGTCCCTTCCCAATATATCAAGCCTCACCCAGCAAGCAATCCACAAATGTATTGACAGGTCATTTGTCCATCTCTAATTTTATAAAAATATACTGAATAAACAAAAAAAAGAGAAAATTAAAATAGTGCAGCTTCCTTAATGCCACTATGACTTTTCTCCCTTGCTGTCCTCATCAAGTTGATTCTGGGTGCACAATTTTGTCGGGGTTGCCCTTTGCCAGAAGGGAGACAGCAGGGAAAACCGGGGTGAGCTGCAGGGGACCACAGGGAGCTTGTGAGGGACACTTATAAGCATCAAGGGCTGCAGCATGACCCCTGACACAAACATCTGGACCCAATCTCCATGCCATAACTAGGAGGCAATGAAAGCAAGTATGCTCCTTGACCTTGCTAAGAGCAGACAGGAGCTGTGTGGCTGAAGAGGCTCAGCATTGCTTGCAGGTACGAGGGTCTACCCAGTCTTGAGATAATGCGCAGCCTCTCAAAGAGAAGCAGCTCATGTTTTATTCAGATGTCAAACAGGCTTGGCCTTGAAGATGCACAGACAGGGAGACAGAGACAGAGAGAGAGAGAGTTGTGCATGAAATGTTCTCCTGAAAGGTGAGCAGACAAGCAGGCATGTGGGCAATTGTCATCCTGTGAATCTTAATCTTCCCCCTTTGGGAAGAGGGAGAAACAGATAGAGACAACATAAGCTTTAATTTCAGACTAAACAAACAGGAAGAACATATCAAGGACTGACCCTTAATCTGTGCCTGGTTGGAACGTTATGGCAAGTAGTTAACCAGATATGTGTGCGTATGTGTCTGTCTGTGTGTTTTTGTGTGTGTGTGTCTGTCTGTCTGTCGGTGTGTCTGTCTATGTGTTTTTGTGAGTGTGTGTGTCTGTCTGTCGGTGTATGTGTTTCTGTGTGTGTGTGTGTGTGTGTTTGTATGTGGGGGGCAATGAACAGCAAAAGATAATAAGCCAAGGATCCAGTTCCTAATTGATGTCAGGATCCAGTGTGCAAATTGATCTGTCAAATAAGGAGAGTCAGGCTTGGCTGTGATCTCTCTCCCCACCCCCTCACCAGAGCAAAAACAGTGCATGCATCCGATCATGCCCTTGCACACATGAATAATGATCCTTTGGACAAGGTAAATCCATTAATGAAAACCTTGCAATCATATAGCGTCCTTCACGAACTGTGGCTCTCAAAGCATTTCACAGCCAGGTTTTTTTTCAAGTGTGTATTCATTGTTGTAATGCAGGAAATGCAGCAGCTATTTTGCAGACAATAAGGTTCCACTAGGCAACGAGATTACAAGTTTTTGGTCAGAGTGTTTGTGGGATAAATATTGGTCAGGACAAGCGCATATGGAATCTTTTACATCTACCCAGGTAGGCACACAGTGCTTAGTATAACATCACGTCTGATGGGGAGTTCTGGCGGTGCAGCACTCTCTCAGTACTGCACTAGAGTGTCAGCCTTGATTTTTTTTTAAATTGCTTAAATCCTGTAGTGGAATTTGAACCCAGCACCTTGTAGCTCTAAAGTGAGTACTTTACTGGCTGAACCATGGCTGACTCCAATAGATAGGGTAGTTACAATATGTTAAATGCCACAATTTCCTTCTATTTGCTATCTTTAGGAAGTGGAAACAATGCGACAGGGAGAGTGCTCAAGTACATCACAGAAGCAAAGAGTTTTCTTGATACGTAGTGAACTTAAAGATGGGTCTAAAACTCCCTTTCATATTCCATAGAATGACCACTATCCTCATTCTAAATTTCCCAGAGTCCCTTTCTGAGGACCAGTGACAGGGCTCCAGCAACAGACAATTGTTTATTCGGGGGAGGGTGTCCAGGATGGAAATAGTGTCCAAAATTCACGATAAACAATCCCTAGCTTTAAAAAATAATCAATGCTGCATCTCACACTAGTGAAGCTGGGAAATGTCTGTTGTTATTTAAGAGTGTGGATAGTGATTGCAAGCCTTGTTATCCATTTTGCATTTTGAAGTTTTGAGGGGGAAGGGGTGGCTAAAAGGGAGTAGGTCAATGACCCACAAGTCGCAAATGGAAAATTGAAAGATACGCATTGACTTGCTCCTCATGAAGCCAGGTTCGCTCTGTGCCAGATGCATCCACAGCACTAAAAGGTTGTAAATGAGATCAGTTCCCATCTTGACATAATGGGAGGTGAGAGACCAAGCCAAAAGCTCCTCTCTGTCATTCCCAGTTGACTGAAGCCAGGCTAATGTGGTTCTCACATTCAATACATACAGAGGAAATTACAGACCCATTAGTCTTACTTTCGTTCCACAGAAAATAATTAAATTGATTGTCAGGCTCAGGGTTGTCCAACATTTTTGCACAGAGTGGTGAAATTTTCAGAATTTCAGAAAGACAACAGTAAGCGCTAACTTCAGAAAAAAAAGTTCCAAAGCAATAAATTGATCATTTAAATGAGTTGTTCAAAATGACTGTTAAAAGTGACAAGCGGCAGAGATAACTATTGAAGTCTTTTCTGAATGAAAATGGCCTTTCTGGTTAAGAAGCAGAGTTAGTGAGAGGAAAAAGACTAGGCGTCAATTCCCAGGGTGGAACAAGAGCCAAGTTCAGAAGCTGACATTGACTAGCGCTGACCTTGGTTCACTTCTGTTGGCATACAGTTTGAGGTGGCCTTGTCAAAATGTAAATAAAATTGGGGACTGAAGCTTGTTGACTTTCAACGTGGATTTTCTTCTGCTACCACTGTACTTTGTGGGTGGTTGTTTTGGGGTAGGAGGAGGAGCTGGGGATAAAAGCAGAACGGGTGTGCCCTCTGTTGCCCACGCACTTATTCATTCATCAAACCAACTCCTGCAGTCACTTAGCCACCACATCTCCTCATTGATGGTCCACCCAATTTTCATCCCCCTATCCTGCCTGAATCTCACCCCTACTTACATCTAGCAGTCAGACTGGGACCCCTCAGTTAGCCCCACAGGACTCCTTGGAGGGGGCCACATTATGGCTTTTGTGCCACCTTTTAGACAAGGAACAACACAAAGGTCTGTCTATATAACAACCATCTGGCCCCAAGAATGTGATGGCAGGACAAGATTACAAACAAGGAGATCTTTCACTGTACTGGCCACAAGAGGAAGAAGACCATTCTCTAGAAAATTTAACGTCAGTGGACCAGCTATTCATTCTGCAAAGTTGATTACAGATTCCCAATAAGATCTCCTATGGGGAAGTGCTTCAGGACAAATAACATTCACCTCACCCTAGGAGCTGCATACCAGATCCTAACCAGTTGCTATGTCAAGAAGCTTTTCCTCATTTTGCTTTTGCTTATTTTGTCAATTACCTTAGATCCTTCCACCATTTGAAGCACTTTCTCTCTATCTATTCTGTACAGATCCCTACTTTTCGGATAGAAGCTCTGGTTTGGAGTCCCTGTCCAGCAATTGTTGGCCAAAAAACATGGCCAAACAGGTTGATTATCAGCCTGCAAACCATTCCAGTAGACCTAATGGCAGGTGGCAAGAGTGAGAGAGTCTCCTGGTCAGCCATCCTGTAGGAGGAGATGGTAAACCACGCAATACTTTATTCATAAGCATGGTTTGATCCAATGGATGTCCAGGGTCCAATATTCAGAAATTTCAATGGGATAAAGAAAATGGAATGGCACCAAGGAATTTATGGCAAATGGAGACAAATTACATTTGAGATCCAGATCAGCATTGCTGAAATTGTGTGGCTACTGCTTGTTTCCAGATTCATATCTACACCTCTAAATCACCTACTCTCGTTCTTAATTATGTGCTTATAATTTGAAGCCTTCACCTCAGTTAACTTGGACTCAGTTAACTCAGTTAACATGTCAACTATAGTTCAAAGGTGCCACACTTGCCTTTGTGTCAGAGTGCTGATAGTTCAAATTCCGCCCAGATATTTTGAGAATATATCTCGGCTGGCTTTCCCAGAGGGGCCATCGATTAGGTGAGATATTGATGTACTGGAGTAAGGGATTCTGACAGCGTTGTTACAGGCTGATGGGGCACCCATTCCTGACTGTTTATACGTCCAAACTCTGCTTGGTCTCCAATGTACCACCTTCAGTTGCTGAATCCTGACCTCGCTCCTCCCCTAGCCCCTCTAAACCTACCTTGCTATCTGGCTCCACCAATGATCATTGTGGGGATCCCAACACTGGCTGTTGCTCCTAGTGGTGCTGCTGGGTCAAGAGAGAGAGAGAGCACAAATCATAAGATCTAATTGGCCAAGACTTATCAGGAAGGATTGGAGAGCAAGCCTCTGTGTAAAATTGCAGCCTACAGTACTAGGCATCATTTAGTGCTGTTTTGAGGGATTGTTCTGCACAGATTGGCAACCATGTTACCTACATTAGAACAGTGATTGCACTTCAAAAAATACACCATGACAAGGCAATGGCCTAATGGCATTATGGGTGGACTATTAATTCTGGGCTCAAATCCTGTCACAGCAGATGGTGGAATTTGGATTCAATTTTTGGGCAATTAGGGATGGGTAATAAATGCTGGGTCCAGCCAGAGATGCCTACATTCCCTGAGTAAGGAAAAACATTGATGTTTGTATTGTGATGCCTGAAGTCATGGAGGTGCCACAAAGAAATAGTTGTCAGTGAGTTTTGGTCAACGATTTCTCAATGTTGAAAGCTAGTTAATTTAATTCAAAGAATCCTACCAGATACGAGCCCAGGAGCTTTATAGCCCCTCTCCACACCCCTTCCCCTCCCCCGCCAATCAGTCTGATTGCTGGATATCGGCAGGGGTAAGTGTCAATGGTTTGCTGCTTAAGGAAAGACTGCAGAGTCAACAATTGCAGCACAAGGTCCACAAAATCTCTCCAGGAGGAAAACAAATTCTGGAAAATGGCAGCGTTGTATACTATTTTGTAGAGGCAACAGCCAGCAGCTTTGTAATCTTCATAATGGAGCAGTTGTGACAGGAAATCTAAAAATTGCTTTCAGATTTAATTGGGTTCCTCAGGCACTGTGCAACGTAAAGCCAATTGAGTGAATGTTTCACAGGACTTTGCTTGCCTCTGTGTGTTCCCTGTTGCCTGACTCCATGTTCCTTGCACTCAAATAAAGACTATTCTGTTCTTGTTTCTGTGCTCCCCGTGCTTGACAATTATGGGAACCATATTATAGGAAAGATGTGAATGCATTGGACAGAATAAAAAAGCAATTTGTTAGGATGGTCCCAGGGATGAGAAATTTCAGCTATGAAGAATTTGGGACTGTTATCCTTGGTAAGTAGAAGTCTGAGAGGAGATTTTATAGACATTTTCAAAAACATGAATGGGCTGGACAGAGTGGGTAAGGAAAGCTGCTTCTGGGTGTAAAAGAAATAAAAATAAGAGGGTGTGGATTTAAAATGATGTACAAACAAAGCAAGGGTGATGCTAGAAGAAACTTTTTCACACATCAGTAGTTAGGGTATGGAACACATTAACTGGAAATGTGGTTCAAGATGGGCATTGCTGATGATTTGGATAGAAATGGTGTGCAGGGATAATGGGAACCCTTATATGAGCTAAAACAGCTCATATAAGATTTGATAACAAACCACATAATTATGTCCGAGAAAACAAGGTGTAGAGCTGATGAACACAGCAGGCCAAGCAGCATCAGAGGAGCAGGAAGGCTGACATTTCGGGCCTAGACCCTTCTTCAGAAAGAGGGGAGAGGAAGGGGGTTCTGAAATAAATAGGGAGAGAGGGGGAGGGGGATAGTAGATGGATAGAGGAGAAGATAGATGGAGAGGAGACAGACAAGTTAAAGGGGCGGGGATGGAGCTAGTAAAGGTGACTGTAGGTGGGGAGGTAGGGAGGACATAGGTCAGCCCAGGGAGGATGGACAGGTCAAGAGGGCAGCATGAGGTTAGTAGGTAGGAGATGGGGTTGGGGCTTGAGGTGAGAGGAGGGGATAGGTGGGAGGAAGGACAGGTTAGAGAGGTGGAGACGAACCCACCCCCTCCCCCATTTCTGAAGAAGGGTCTAGGCCCGAAACGTCAGCCTTCCCGCTCCTCTGATGTGGCTTGGCCTGCTGTGTTCACCCAGCTCTACACCTTGTTATCTCAGATTCTCTAGCATCTGCAGTTCCTACTATCTCTGAAACTTAATTATATCCCTTGTGAGGTGCATTAGACAACTTCACTTTTTTAAAAAGGGCCTCAAGAAATTCAAGTTTTTTTTTCATGTCATTAAGTAGAGTATACCATTCCCCGTTTAATGACTGGATCCACTTGAGGTGCTGTTTTTAGTCAGAAAGAGCAAACTATCGTGGATACTGCAAATCTAAAATACAAACAGAAATTGCTGGCAAAACCAGGGTCTGTAGAAAGAGAAACAGAGTTAATGTGATCCTTTACTGTAATCTTCGAGGGGCAGCCCTACAATTAGCTCAGATAACAATTCGCGTCAAAGGACATGTCTGGCCCCTGCTGCTTGTAAATAAATATTAAAGTCACGATGAGCCTGTGTGGAGGAATGCATCCTAAATGTTTCAGAAATGAATTGTTAATTTGCAGCCCATGACAGATAGGAACAATTTATAACTCTTTCCCATTTACTCTCATCCTGCAGAATAACAGTCAGTTTTTTTAAAACTTCATGCAGAGAATTTCAAGAGAAAGGACCAATCTCTTCTCTGCCTCGACTGTCTCTCCTTTACACCCACCTCCATAATGAATCAATGCATTTATATGGCACCTTTAATGTAATAACATGCCCCACAGTACTTCAGAGGTTCATCGTCAGGCAACATTTAACACTGAGACCCTGTTGTCTTGCTATATCATTCATAAAGAGCTAGGAATGAATTTGTTCCACAGAAGGACCATCCAGGGTGTCACAGGTACTACCACACTGTAGTCAGTGCGAAGCAATAACTTGTCAATCCATTCACCACATGTGAGGCAGCATGAAGCACACTCAAGGAGCCTTTGGCATCTTGAGTCTAAAAGTGTAAATACTTTGAATTTATGGGAATATCAAGTCGCAACATGATTGCAGCAGGTCTCAGTGAGCAAGATTAAAACCTTAGAATGGATTGAACATTGAACTAGATGGAGAAAAATCAACCCAGAGACACAGAGAGGACAAACTGAGAGAATCACATGAAAATGCAAACAGCACCACTGCAAATGAACATGCAGTCCCAGATCATGGTGAATTGAGAAGCTATGATAGAGTACTTTCAAGGATTTAAACAAAAGTGTAGGCTGACATTCAAATAGATTTCTGGAAGGCATTGACAAAGAAGAGAGGGTCAACTACATCCTCTTGTGGGCAGAAGAGAATGCTTTACATTATTTTAAAAGCTGGTAGGCAAGTGAGGATAAATTATAAGAAATCCAGAGAAAAGTTTTTCTGAACAAATCAGTACACACCTTTGGTCAAAATTAAAGCATGGGATCCAGCGTTATGAATTTCAGTTCCTGAATCAGGAACCAAGTTAGGCAGTTGACATTTGAAACAAAATTAAGAATTTACATTTTTCTGGCTGCATTTAAGGAAGCACATGAAAGGCAGATAGATTAGGTTACTGGTGCACTGTACAAACTGTAGCATAATGGAAAGGGTAAGCCAACTGTATCCAGGCTGTGAACACTACCACAGCACATGGGGCCACAGAGTAGACAAATGATGGTACTGAGTGCCCACAGGGCTAGTTCTCAGTTAATTCAGGGGAAAGGTTTCCATAAATTGATGCCGTGAATCAGCAATACAAGAACGCACACCAAAGAGGGGTAACATTATGTAGAAGCTGTGGATGATACACATAAGAAAATGACTTGCACATGGATCAAACTGCAGAACTAATGGAAAACCTTAAGCCCCGGGAAAGATGTGCAGAACAAAGATCAATGGTGGTAAACGAAAGAGCAATGGGGAAAACAAAATGACCAAAAACACCCAGCTGCTGGTATATGCAATGAGTCTGGTGAGAACATGACAGACATCGGAACAAAATAACTGCAGGAAGAAATGTTTGGATTCAGATCAGGAAGTATGGAGGTGGTTGCACAGTGATAATGTCAGCGGGCTAGCAGGCTAATGGTCCAAGGGTATGAGCTCAAATCTCTGCCACAGCAGATGGTAAAATTTGAACTCAACTTAAAACAAAACTGGAATTAAAAAGCTAGCCTAATGGCACCACTGCTGATTGTTGTAACAAGGTAATTTTGGAGCTGTACAAGACATGTACAACACGATCTGCCCTCCACCTATAGATTTTGGTCTACATGGACTTCTGGTCTATAGGTGGAGGGACAGATAGTTTTGAAGAAGCAGGGAGGCTGCAGAAGGACTTGGGTAGGCTAGGAGAATAGTCAAAGAAGTGACAGATGGAACACAATGTAGGCAAGTGTGCCATATACACTTTGGTAGGAAGAACAGAGGCATAGACTATTTTCTAAATGGGGAAAGGCTCAGAAATCTGAAGCAGGAAGGGACTTGAGAGTTCTTAGTTAGGGTTAACATGCAGGTTCAGCTGGCAGTTAGGAAGGCAAATGCAATGTTATTATTCATTTCAAGGGGGCTGGATGCAAGGGCAGAGATGTGCTACTGAGGCTGTATAAAGCTCTGGTCAGGCAGCATTTGGAATATCGTGAGGAGTTTTGGGCACTTTATCTAAAGGAATGATGTGTTGGCCTTAAAGGGGCCCAGAGGAGGTTTGCAGGAATGATCTCAGGATGAAGGGCTTGTCATACAAGGAGCAGTTGGGGACCCTGGGTCTTTACTTAGTGGAGTTTAGATGGATGAGGGAGATCATAGATCATAGAATCCCTACAGTGTGGAAACAGGTGCTTTGGCTCAACAAGTCCACACTGACCCTCAGAGCCAGACCCATTTCCCCATAACCCACCTAATCTGCACATCACTGAACACAATGGGCAAATTCCCATGGCCAAATACTTAGCCTGCACATCTATGGACGGTGGGGGAAACATGCAAACTCCACACAGAGAATCTGACTGAATCTTACAGAATATTGAGAAGCCAGGATAAAGTGGACATGAAGAAGATATTTCCACTAGTAGGTAAGACTAGGACCTGAGGGCACAGCATCAGAGCTGATGAGGACAAATTTCTTCAATTAGAGGGTGGTTAATCTGTGAAACTCATTGCCACAGCTGGCGATGTATGGAAAGTCAGTGAGTGTATGTAAGACAGAGATAGACACGTTCTTAATTAAGAAGGGGATCACGGGTTACAAGGCAAAGGCAAGAGAATGGAGTTGAGAAATGAATCAACCATGATTGAATGGTGGGACAGGCTTGATGGGCTGAATGGCCTATTTGTGCTCCTATATCTTATGGTCTTTGGTTAGGCCACAGTTTGCGTTCTGTATGCAGTTCTGACCGCACCACTATAGGGAGGATGTGGTTGTACTGGAGGGCGTAGGGTTGCTGTAGAAGAGATTCACCAGGATGTTGCCTGAGATGGAGTGGTTTAGTTAGGAAGAGAGGCTGGATAAGCTCAAGTTATCTTCTTTAGGCTTGAGATAGGACGTGATCGAGGTGTATAAGATTATGAGGGGCATGCACAGGGTGGATAGAAAGCAGCTGTTCTCCTTAGTCGAAGGGTCAATGACATGGGGGCATAATTTTAAAGTGGAGGGCAGAGGGTGAGAGGGGATTTAAACAAGATAACAAAGTGTGAAGCTGGATGAACACAGCAGGCCAAGCAGCATCTCAGGAGCACAAAAGCTGACGTTTTGGGCCTAGACCCTTCATCAGAGAGGGGGATGGGGAGAGGGTTCTGAAATAAATAGGGAGAGAGGGGGAGGCGGACCGAAGATGGAGAGAAAAGAAGATAGGTGGAGAGGAGAGTATAGGTGAGGAGGTAGGGAGGGGATGGGCCAGTCCAGGGAGGACGGACAGGTCAAGGAGGCGGGATGAGCTTAGTAGGTAGGATTTAAACAAGTTTGTTTTACCTAGAGGGGATTTAAAGGAAAGGTTTTTTTTACCTAGAGGATGGTCGAAATTTGGAATGCATTGCCTGTGAGGATAGTTGAGGTGGGAAACCACATAAACGTTAAATAGTACTTGGATGAGCTTTTGAAATAACATTCAAGGCTATAGGCCAAGTGTTGGAAAGTGGGACTGATGTAGATTTATAGTAGTTTTTGTCATTGCAAAAATAGTCTTTCCCATACCTATATAATTCTTCAATTATTGGCAAAGATTTCCAGAAATTTACATGAAAACATATAACAAAAGATGAAAGTTGTTGACCTGGAAAAACTAAAAGGTGAGTAGGGCGTAATGAGGCATGTTGCATGTGAGAAGGGGAACCAGCTGCTGTACAGTTAATAGGGAAATTCCGAATCTCGGGTCAACACTTCAAACAGAAGGACCTGGAAACAAAAAGAATGTCAGTACTAAGTTCAGACTGCAAGTCTGTGAACTACAGGCTCAGCTTGACACTACTCCAGAGAACCATTTACTGCAAACCTATAGTAAAGAAGCAAATACTGGACTATTTGAAAGAGAAAATCTGAAATGCAAGAAGTTGAGCAGAGCAGGAAGCTGGAAAAACTGTTGCGAGACTGGTGCACAGAGTGTTTAGAAGAGAAATACAAGCTGCAGAATTGGAGGGCAGACCTTGAGCAGAAGAATGCCAGACCAAAAACCAACTGCTGCATATTGCTTTAGCTCAGTAGAGGCATATTTTCACACATTTCATGAGTAATATCTTTGCAGGAAAGAAACCAAGCTTTAACAGGTTCTAAAGGCATTCAGGTTAATTATAACAGTAGATTGTCAATTTTCTTTAAATTAGCTAAAATATAAATAAAATTAAAAACTAATTGTTATGTGAGCAATCCGCTCAGGGTGCCACACTTACTGCTGCACTGCAGCCAGCTAATAATGTACAAGTGGACTTGCCATGTGAAATAAAATGAAGTTCCAATATTTTGAGTGTAAAGGTGTGACTATTTCAAACTTACAGGAGCCAGAAGACATCAGTGGTTTTCTTAGAGAATATCAAAAAGGAACAGCCACGTCTGTGTCTCAACTGAATCTCCTTCATATGCCTACCTCTATAACAAAGCATATACTGCCATCAACATGGCAACAAAATATCACACAAGAGCACCATCAGACAAAGTTTGACACAGAACCACTTTAAGAGATAGCAAGGCAGATGTCCAAAGTCTTAGTTGAAGAGATGGGTTTTAAAAGGAGAGCCTGAGCGAGAGCAGAGCAAGGCAAAGAGGTTTAGGGAGGGATTCTTAGAGCCTAGGGGCTAGACAGCTGAAGGGAAAGCCTCCACTGGTGGATAAATTAAAACCAGTGATTCTCAAGAGATCAAATGGAAACACTGGAGTTTTCGGAAGTCTGTAGGGCTGAAGAAGTTTGAGAGTGGCAGTGACTGAGGGAATGATGGAGGGGTTGAGGGAAAATGGCTGGCAGGTGGAGAAGGGGTGGGATTATGCAGGAATTTGAAGACAATGATGAGAATTAAAAACTGGAGTGGGTCCACAAACAGAGGAAGGTGAATGGGATTTGGTGTAAATCAGGAGGCGGCCAGCAGAATTTTGGATGAGTTCAGGTTTGCAATACATTGGAGCATTGACAGCTCAGACTAAAACTGAGAATACCTCGTCCAATGCACTAAGTATCTCCCTCTGGTGTTTGGCTACATACTGCCTCTTGCAATGTGGCCATTGTGAATTAGCTGCATTCTAATAATTCAGGTTTCACCTCAGGCCCCATCATCAATACCAGTGGCTCTGCTTTGGTCACCACTGGGGCAAATCCCTTCAGCTCTGGAGCTCCACTTCCTTCTAGAACTTGATGCCAATGTTTCTGCAACTCCTTCTCCATTGCCATCCCACCATTTAATGTCAACATACTTTCTTTCCCTGTTTTCCTCCTACCAAAGCGTTGTATTCAAAAGCCTCCATCTTATTTCCCCATTCCCTCCACATAGGCTTTCACCCATCTGCCTGTACCTCACCAGATCTCCATGTCCATCTATCTTTCACTGTCCTTCATGTGTTCAGCTACCCGCTGTAATGGCAAGTTCTTCATCCTCACCACTTCCTGAGTAAAAAAGTTTCTCCCAAATTCCTTATGGGATTCATTGTGAGCCCTCGGTTCTTGTCTCTCCCAGTAGTGGAAACATTTTGCGCACAAATGTTCTTTCAAATTCCTTCATAATCTATGTAATGTTTCAGTTCATCCCTCAGTCTTTTCTTTCACCTGCCGACAGAATGTTCTGAGATTGTGACAGAGCGATGCAGCAACATAAGTCTGTCTTTGCAGCTTTCTATTTCAGTCTGTTTCGCAGCACCAACACTGAGAGAAACATTTGTTACTGATAGCAACAGGGCAGCGATAGGCTTGGCACCAGATTACATGGAGCAATAGGTTTCTCAAGACACCAGTCTTAGCACTTGGTTTTCAAGGGCTGGTGGTGGAACAGTTGCATTTATATACTGTCTCCACGAACCCCAAAATCTGAGCAGTGAGGATGGCATCAGGAAATTTGGGAAATTGGCACTGTGCCAGCAACTATCCCATCCTTCTTGGTACCCTCCTAACATCTGAAAGATAAAGAGGAGTGAGACACTTATTTAAGCTACAACCAATAATGCTTATTAAATGATTAATGAACAAAGAAATAGTAATGAAACATCTCTATTTAGAATAAGTCGCTAAGCTCAGCTAGCTATTGCATAGAATCTGCATCTTCTACGTCGTTTCTCTTTGATATTTTCAAAGCTTCGGAAGTAATTAGTGAATCCTCCTCAGAAATGTTCAATCTATTCATTTGAAAGTTTCCAGAAAGTCTCAAAAATCCCAGCTGGACTTCAAAAAGAGAATGCTTTGGATCAAAGGACGAGAGCTCAAGCAAACTTTAAATAACTTTGATAGAACTGGTTTGTACATATCACAGAAATGGAACTGCTTATATTCTTCCCAGGACAAGCTGCCTGTGTCTGTTAAATATTGTTGTATACGATGTGATGAACTAGGAACTAATTAGCCAGGGGCCAATATGTGCGAGCGTTCCAGTATGCAACATTCAGGGCTGCACTGGAAAGTTTGGTTTATGTGTGACAACACCAGGCAGAGCAATCTCCTACCACAGATAGTATGGCAAGTTAGAATTAAACAAATAATCCCTAATTTTTCCAAGTTTAAAATTGTAATTATTTCAAACAGCATGGAACAAGACAACCAGACTACAACAGCATGATCACTTGATGCTCAATGACTCCCCCAGGTCTTTCTTCACTGTTTCCCATATTAAAAAATCGACATATATGATGTCACTATTGGTTTAGAGTTGATCTGTGACCTTTAACCCTCAATACTGGCGTCATTGTTTCTCTGTTGGAATGTATTTCCTGCTTTCACTGACTACCTTCAGGGTATATTAGTCCTCTGACTGTTTTCTGAATTATTTTACACCAAAAGTCCAGCACTGTGATCTTCTATATAATAAATACAACTGCACACTGATCTTTGGTAGGACTAAACAAAAGTATACAGCACCACAGCAAGTACATTTGAAGGCATTATAGGGGTTGAGGACCACTCACTTGTATCCCAATCAAACCATGGCTGATCTCGGACATAAATCAATTTACCCACTTAAGCTTCCCAACTCTCGATAGTCAGGCCCGACAAAAATTTGAAGATAGCAGTCTTAAAAATACTGTCTCCTAGCATCCACTGTCTTTCAGAGGCAATGATTTCTAGATTTTCAAAAGTATCTGTAGAAAGACATGCTTTCCAATTTTGATTCTAACTAGGTTAAAATCAACTGATTTTAAGACAATTTCCCATTGAAGGAATTAGTTTCTCTCCAACCGTCTGATTGAATCCTGTTAACATTTTAAAACTCTCTATTGCATTACCCCTTAATCTTCCAAATTCAATGGAATACAAGCCTCGTCTATGTAACCTGTCCATATAACGTAACTCTTTCAGTCCCAGTATCATTCTGCTAAATCTGTGCTGTAACCACGCTGAGGCTAATGTAACTTCGCTGCGATTCCGTGCCCAGAACAAAATGCAATTCTTGTTAAGAGCCTGACAAAGCCACTGTACAGATGAAGCATCACTTCCTTCCCTTTGTTACACAGCCCTTCAAGATAAAGACTGTTTTGTGCTTAGCTAGCAGTCATTTCTACACAATGTCTTTATTGAGGTGCCTGTAAAATGGCTGCTTCCAGAGTGTGCCTCAGGTTACAGTTCGCAGGACTATAACAAATCTGGAAGGACATTTGCATGAGAGTGCATTTCAACCTAAAAATTCCCCAGCTTTTCATAACAGACAACACAAAACAAACTGAGTCATCCAGGCTATCTGGTATTTAAATTGACTTAATGACCGTTCTCATGCATTAGCAATTCATTATTCCCATCCATCTCTGTACATGTATTGCGTATAATCTTTGTGTCCTGTGGGTCTCTTAACGGTATGTGTGCTCGCTGTCACTGATAGTTCTTCTCATGATATTCTTTCCATGTGGAGTGTTGTTCCCATGTCTTTTGTTATTGTTTCATTCTATTTGTTAGGTTTTTATGAACCCCAGGGTCTGTGCAGATGGTGAGTTTCCATCTTATAGATCAGCTGCCTGCAGTTGAGGAACTGCTTCTCCAATTGTGTATATCTGCCTGTGGTTACAACAGTATAGCTGTCTGTTTGCTTTCGCCACATATGACTGCGGTGACAACAATTCCACAAAGGTCCCATGTTATCACTAGGGCTTACTTTTATTGACAGTGTGTTCAATGTTTGTACCCTGACTAGCTCTCCCATACTCGACTCTGCCAACCCATCATTAAGTTTTGTCAAAACAATATGAAGCTTTCTGCGATTTCACCTTATTTATTTTTACACCAACACCTCTTACTATTTAAGGCTTTGGTAGCTCTTTTGCTGTTGAAAAAGTAGTTTCGATGTGATTAGACATTAGTCTTGACTTCTTTCAATGGCTTCAGGACACGTGTTTCTCCACTTGAGGATTGCCTTATATACATCTGTCTTGGATTTCCTCCATTTCTAATGCTTCCTTTGGCAATGAAAATTGTTGCCTGTCCAATTTACAGGAAATAACGTGGAGATAATGTGTGTGTTAAATTTTTTGGACCTTTTTGAATTAGTGAGTGAACTTTTCACTCGTGATCTGAGGACTATTGTCATTCATCACAATAGTGAGTTTTGAGAAGATTTGTAGCTCAGGTTGAGTTTCTGGATGCGAGTTTGCTCGCTGAGCTGGAAGGTTCATTTTCAGACATTTCGTCACTTTTTTTTATTTGAGAAAATATACTTTATTCATAAGATGTACAAAAAATAAAACATATTTATACACCTATCCAGTCATGCAAGCCGCTCCAGGTTACCCAAGGGGTACATACACCAACTAAAGGAAAAAAAAAACAAACAAAGAAGAAAAAAAAACAAAGCAAATACCCCAGCAGTCGTCACCCCACACAGTCCCATTTGGTCCCGTGACCAGTTGGGGAAGGCGCCAGCTGGGCCCAGTTACCAGATAGGGCCCTTTTTTCTATTCTGGATGAGGGTTTTCATACCGTGGTCTCTCCCCACCGCGCCTTGGCAGCGGCTGCCCCAAGCTTTAGCGCGTCCCTCAGCACGTAGTCCTGAACCTTGGAGTGCGCCAGTCTGCAACACTTGGTCGGGGTCAGTTCTTTCAGCTGGCAGACCAGCAAGTTGTGGGCAGACAAAAAAGCGTCTTTCACCGCATTGATGGTCCTCCAGGCGCAGTTGATGTTGGTCTCGGTGTGCGTCCCGGGAAACAGCCCGTAGAGCACGGAGTCCCGCGTCACGGAGCTGCTCAGGACGAACCTCGACAAATGCCACTGCATCCCCCTCCAGATCTCCTGCGCGTAGGCACACTCCAGAAGGAGGTGATTGACAGTCTCGTCCCCCCCACAGCCGTCTCGAGGGCAGTGTGCAGTGTGCAGTGGCGCAGAGATTCCGGGCATGCATAAGAGAACTCACTGGCAGAGCCCCTCTCACCGCCAGTCAAGCAATGTCCTTGTGCTTGTTTGAAAGTTCTGGCGATGAGGCATTCTGCCAAACGACTTTGGCAATCTGCGTGGGGAACCACACGACAGGATCCACCCTCTCCTTGCTGACCACTGCCTGACGGCCTTGTGGTCAAAGGTGTTTCGTTTCAAAAATTTCTCCATGAAGGACAGGTGGTACGGGACGGTCCAACTACTCGGAGCGTTCCGCGGCAACGAGGCCAGGCCCATCCTTCGCAACACCGGGGACAGGTAGAACCTCAGTAAATAGTGACACTTGGTGTTTGCGTACTGAGGATCTACGCACAGCTTGATGCAGCTGCACACAAAGGTAGCCGTCAGGGCGGGGGTGGCGTTTGGTACGCCCTTTCGCCCATTTTCCAGGTCTTTGTACATGGTGTCCCTGCGGACCCGGTCCATCCTCGACCCCCAAATGAAGTGGAAGATGGCCCGGGTGACCGCAGCAGCGCAGGTCCAGGGAATAGGCCAGGCCTGCGCTACATACAACAGTACCGAAAGCCCCTCACACCTGACAACCAGGTTCTTGCCCGCGATGGAGAGGGACCGGAGCATCCACCTGCCCAGCTTCTGCTTCAGTTTGGTGATACGCTCCTCCCAAGTCTTAGTGCATGCCCCAGCTCCACCGAACCAAACACCCAGCACCTTCAGGAGTCTGTACTGACGGTGAAGGGGATGAAGGAGCGGTCGTCCCAGTTCCCGAAGAACATGACCTCGCTCTTACCCCTATTGACTTTGGCACGCGAGGCCAGTTCAAACTGGCCGCAGATGTCCAACAGCCTACTCACTGACTGATGATCGGTGCAGAAGATGGCGACGTTGTCCATGTACAGGGAGGTCTTGACCTGAAGGCCTCCACTGCCTGGGATTGTCATGCCCTTCAGGCTCACGTCTTCCTGATGGATGCAGTGAAGGGCTCCACACAGCAGGAACAAGGCAGGAGAGAGCGGGCAGCCCTGCCTGACTCCAGATCTGACGGGAAAACTGTCCGATTCCCACCCGTTGATCGAGACTGCGCTAACGATGTTGGTGTAGAGCAGTCGGATCCAATTGCGGATGCCCTCCCCGAGCCCCAATTTGGAGAGGATGTCCCTCATGTAAGCATGAGAGACCCTGTCGAAGGCCTTCTCCTGGTCCAGGCTGACGAGGCAGGTGTCCACCCTTCTATCCTGCACGTAGGCGATCGTATCCCTGATGAGCGCGAGGCTCTCAGCCACCTTCCTGCCCGGCACAGCACAGGTTTGGTCAGGGTGAATCACTGACTCCAGGACAGACCTGACCCGGTTGGCTATGACCTTGGCCAGGATTTTGTAGTCCACGTTCAATAGTGAAATGGGATGCCAATTCTTAATTTCTTCCCTCTCCTCCTTCCTCTTGTAAATGAGGGTGATGATGCCCTTCCTCATGGACTTGCACATTTCCCCTGCCTGAAGCGCACTATCGTACACCTCCAGCAGGTCCTGGCTGACCAGGTCCCACAGAGTGGAATACAGCTCGACCGGTAAGCCGTCGCTCCCGGGAGTCTTATTCCTCTCCAAGGACTTGAGGGCTCTGGTCAGCTCATCCAGGGATATCGGCTGGTCCAGCCACTCCCTCGTGCTGTTGTCTAAGACCTCCGTGATAGACGACAGGAACGACTCGGAGGCCGTGCTGTCCGTGGGCTTCGTGTCGTACAGTCCGGCATAGAAGGATCTGCTGATCCTCAAAATGTCGGGCCAAGACGACGTCACCGAGCCGTCGTCCTCCTTCAGCCGGCTAAGCACAGAGCTCTCTTTGTGCACCTTCTGAAAGAAGAAACGCGAGCACGTCTCGTCCTGCTCCACGGAGCGGACCCTGGACCGGAAGATTATCCTGGAGGCCTCCGTGGTGAAGAGTGAGGCTTGCTGGCCCCTCACCTCACCTCACGGAGGTCCTCCGTGACATCAATCCCGATCAACTGCAGAAGGAGCAGGTTCTGCATCCTTTTCTGGAGTCGCGACAGCTTTCCCCGCCTCTCTCTTGCCTTCTGAACACCCTTGAGGACAAAGAACCTCTTGATGTTCTCCTTCATCGTCTCCCACCAGTCGCCCGGAGACCCAAAGAGCGGTTTCACGGTTCTCCAACCGGCGTACTCCCTATTAAGCTCCTCGACGTTCTCTGGGGTCAACAGAGTCATGTTGAGCTTCCACGTCCCCTTGCCGGCCGGCTGGTCATCCTGTAAGTGACAGTTGGCCAGCAGGAGGCAGTGGTCAGGGAAGAACACCGGCTCGACGCTGGTGGACCTGACCGAGGACGCTCATGACACAAACAGGAAGTCTATCCTTGAGCGAATAGACCCGTCTGGCCGCGACCAGGTGTACCTCTGCTGTGCTCCATCTGCAGGGGTGCTGAAGACGTTGAGCAGCTTGGCGTCCTTCACCGTGCCCATCAGGAATCTGGACGTGACGTCCAGTTGACTCCCCCCACCCGCTGTCCCCACGCCGGATCTTCCATCTGCATCGATGATGCAGTTGAAGTCTCCGCCTAAGATGACCGGCCTGGACGTAGCCAGCAGGGGTGGAAGCCACTGCAGGACAGCCAACTGCTCACTCCGTACCGCTGGGGTGTACATGTTGATCAGCCTCAGGGGAGCGTTCCTGTCAGTGACGTCAGCCACTAGGAGCACCCCCCCACCACCTCCTGAACTTGAGAGATGGTGAAGTTGTGCCCCCGCAGCAGAATAGCCAGGCCCGAGGAGCGACAGTCGTTACCCCCTGACCAGATCGAAGGCCCACAGGTCCAGGCGCCGGACCATTTCCCGTACCTGCTGAGGTGCGGTATCCTGCACTCCTGCAGAAACAGGAGGTCCGCCTTGACGATGGTCAGGTAGGCCAACGTGGACACAAATCTTGCGGTGGACTTGACACTGCGCACATTAATGCTCGCAACTCGTACCCCCATTGTGGGCAGTGACCGCAGTACCCTCCCCAAGTCCAAGATCCAGCCCCTCCATCTGTCCCTTCATGCCCATTGCCCGGGCTAACTGCTGGACGCTCTCCGGGCTCAGGAAACCGTCCGTGCTGCCTTCCGGGTGGCATCCCCCCGTCGGGGCTACGAAGGCAGGAGAGTCCAGCTGGGGACGCGCTGTTTCCTCCTTCTTGCCTGGAAGTTCCGGGGGGCCCTCCAGGGCCCCAGCGGCACGTGACTGGGTGTCGGAGGGAGCCTCAGGACGCCTCCCATCACCGGGAAGCGGGGTGCTGCTTTCTTTCTCCCTTGAGATCTTTAGCTTCTGCCTTGGGCGGGCCCTCTCCGAAACCCCCTCGTCAGAGGAGCTCTTATGGCCCCCCTGTAGCTGCCTCTTCCCGCCTGATGGTTCCAGTTCCTGGGCCTGCCGATGTGCCTTCCTCCTCGCTTTCCGGACCGTCGTCCACACCCCTGGGTGGCCTGTCGCTGCCTCCATTGACTCCGGGTTGTCGGGGGGGAGCGGAGCCTGGAGGGGCACTTTGCTGGCCTCGGGCCCATCCTGCGGGTCTGGGCCCTCCTGCACGGCCTGGCCCTCCTGCACATTAGTGGGGTCCTTGCAGGGCCCTGGTGCCTTCGTCTCCTTCGGGGGGGGGGGGGGCTGGCCCCGCATTGCCCCTGCTGGCGACCTGGGCGTAGGTGGTTCCCCGCCGCGGGCATGCCCTATACAGGTGGCCCGCTTCCCCGCAAAGGTTGCAGCTTTTTCTTGTGGGCAATCCTTTGCAAGGTGTCCCTCCTCCCTGCAGTTCCTGCAGATGGTGGCTTTGCAGTTGGCCACCACATGACCTGACCTCCCACAGGCATGGCAGACTTTAGGTTGCCCTGCGTAGGTCAGGTAGCCCTTGCTCCTGCCGATTGCGAAGCGGACGGTGGGTGTACGATGTTCCCGTCCGAGCCCATCCTCAGCGTCACCTTGACCTGCCTCTCACTGGTCCAGATGCCAAAGGGGTCCATGATGTCAGTTAGGTCCCCTTCCACCTTCACGTACCTTCCAAGGAAGGTCAGGACATCAACTGCTGGCACATGCGGTATGTATATGTGTACAGTCACCATATGGCTCCTCTGCGCTGGCATCACGAACAGCGGGACAGCGGTCAATACAGAGAGGGGGCCCTCACCTCCTTTCTCCTTGAAAACCTCCAGGAAGCGCTCGCAAAGCTTGGCACTCCTGAAGGTTACATCGTAAAAACCTCCTCCGGGGAAATCCTGCAGGCAGTAAATGTCTGCAGCAGCGAACCTACAACAGTCCAACAGGACCCTCTTCACGAAGAAGGTGCAGTCCACAGGTGCACCTTCATCCACCTTCTTCACGGAGACACGGATGGTGTTCCGGACCCCCTGACCTGGGGCACGAGCGCTCGCCGCAGCCATCGTTGCAGGTTGGCTGCTCCCCTGAACCAGCGTTAGGCCAAAGCCAGCATTAAGATCCACCGGTTGCAAGGGTGCACAGCCAACCCACGTCTTCCTTCCACCTCCAACACAGCGCTCTTCTCCTCTCGGTCCACAGAAGAGTGGGTCTTTATTTTGTTCCAGATGTAAGCTGGTTCACTGAGCTGGAAGGTTTGTTCCCAGATGTTTTGTCACCATTCTAGATAACATCAACAGTGAGCCTCCGACAAAGCGCTGGTGTTATGTCCCACTTTCTATTTATCTGTTTAGGTTTCCTTGGGTTGGTGAAGTCATTTCCCATGTTGGTGATGTCATTTCCTATTCTCATGACATCACCACCACAGGAAATGACATCACCAACCCAAGGAAACCTAAACAGATAAATAGAAAGCGGGACATAATACCAGCACTTCATTGGAGGCTCACTGATGATGTTACCTAGAATGATGACGAAGCGTCAGAAAACTAACCTTCCAGCTCAGCGAGCAAACTCACATCCAGATTCATCACAATGTTTGGGAATACCATAATGGTTGAAGCATGCATTCAGGCATTTGACCATTTCAACAGTTGTCAATGAAGTCAACTGGACTACCTTCCAGAAGCCAGAATAGTAGTCTAGAGTGACATGTTATTAGTCCATGTCAGAATGAAGAGATCTATTCCCAGCTTTATCCATGGTCAGTCAGGGATGCTATGGATCAATTGCAACTCTAACCTGCTCGGCTTGCTACACATTACAAACACTGCACTGGCTTTCATTGCTCATATTTGTCTTGCTTTCCTCAAACTTGGCTTAATTCCTTTGGCAGCTTGCATGGATGTACTTTAACACCTGTCCTTTCAACTCCTTTTGGGATATTGCCTCGGCTTCTTGTGTATATCATCTTGTGCTATCAATTCATCTCTACGTCCAAGACTCTGGTATGAAAACAGGTGTGACAATGATGCATTTGGGTTATCCTGTCATCATTACTTCTTGCAACACTTGGAGAGTTGCAGCTTGTTGGGTAGCTTAATTTAGGCAAGGTGCTTGTCTGTTAGATTTAGCATCCTGGCAGGGTTGATGACATCCAGGCCATCATAAGCTGTGTCCTCACATCAAACCTGGAAGACTTTGCCCTCTGTCGTAGCATCCTGTACTTTCTTCATTGGGAATGCTGCTCACAATTGTAAGTCTGCGATGTACATCTGCTTTCTTTGCTGGTCATTGACATTCATGGCATATCTTTGTAATCAAAGTACCATTCTGTGAAAATGCTAAATCAGCAGTATTCGCAGCTTAAGGAAATGCATTGAAGCGGCCTATGGTTGGAGTCAAACTGTCATTTTGTCTCTTTCAAATATGGTTAAGGGAAACATTCATGAGCAAAGACAATGTCCAGGCACTCCTTTCCTATCTGAAAGTAGCACTGTACAGTTCATGTTTGTATCTTGGATGCAAAATACAACCGGTTGTACTTGCTTTATTAAAGTTGCTTGGAGTCTGCCTTGCTGATGGCACACTGCAGGGTGAATTGATTATTTACATACAGTATTTCAGCACTAATCTTGCTGTCACTAGTTGCTTGATTTTAGTGAATGCTGTTTCTTGTTCTGTGTCCCAATACCACTGCACATCCTTGGTCATGAATTGGAATAATGATTAACGCTGCAACAACAAGTTGGTAAGAATTTAGCCCAACTTTCACAAATGCCACTGCACCGTAGGCTGTGGAATAAGTGCAGGCAAATGGGATTATTATAGTTGGCATTTGTTGGTATGCAAAGACATGATGGATTGAAGGACCTGTTTCTATGCTGTATAACTCTGACTCTATGACTTTATGAACCATAAAAACATTCTAGTGCTTTTACATTTACGGTTGCTACAGCATTGCTACACCCTCAATTTGTAGAGATTCAGGTGAAGACCATCTGCTGTCATTTGTGCCTGACTTCAATCATCTTCAATTGTAAATCTTTTTTTATTCAGCTTCAGGTTCATCTAGTGATATCTGATTAACAGTTTTTACAATAAATCTTGTTAGTGGCCAGCTGTGGCTTCTTCTGTTGTTTCTCTGTATTCATTAACTGGATCATTGACTACAGATCCACTTTGCGAAGATCACTATAGATCCACCCTGGGAAGATCACAAACTCTCACATTGCCTTTATCCGTATTCTTTTGGAATCATGGATATGGACAACAGGAAATGTGCCATCCATGTCTATGGAAGGACATCCAGAATGTGTTTAGAAAGCTGCTGTTTTTATCTAGGTTCAATTGTCAGTAACCATCTTTCACATCTTGGGAATTTAAGACTTTTGCCTTTGGACATTGTGGCAAAAATGCCTTCAATGGTTGGTATGTGGTAGTGAGCAATGTTCCCTCAAGTTACACAGCTGTGTGGACATTCTACCCACACCAGTTGGGTATCCTGAATCTGTAAGCACAGAGTTATACTTCTCTAATTTCTGTTTGATCATCCATGGTTTAGTGTGCTGCGACGCATTGCACATCTCTTTTGATACATTGAGGGGTACCAGTCCAAGATTTAGACTTGCTCTGACTGAAGGGGATGGATTTTGCTTGCCGTCTAAGATCTGGAACTCCAAATCTTTGTCATTGTCAATGCAGTGGGCTCTCTTAGTAAACTGTCCTCTCAGCACAGGCATAGTGCTATCATTTAGCCTCAGCCTTACTCTTGGGGTCTTCTTTGTGTTTGTATGTTAAGCCACTTCATATAGTTCTGTAAAAGTCATGATGTTGCTTGATGAACTACTGCCGATCTGGTACTTGATATTCAGGACTTCTGCAGTTATCACTTCAACAGTCATAAGCCATTTATTACCTATCCATCTGACTGAACTAACCTCTGGAGTAGATTAATGTGTCAGGACTTACAGCTAATACCTTTCCAGTGGACTAGTACCCGCTTGCTGTGCTTTCTTCTGGGCAAACACTTGTGCGCAAAACGATACTGCTTCCTGTAATGAGGACAATGCTTTTTCTAAGCTGCACATTCCTTCTTTTCCTTTGTGTGATATCCTCCACAGTATTTGCATTCTGTTCTTTGTTCACGATGATTCTGCCCATTGGGCCTGGAATGTCTTTCAGCACAATGCAAGGCCTGCTAGGTTCTGCCATGTATATGCTCAGCTGCTGATTTATAACCTCAATATTTCACAAGCGTTGTCTTGCTGAGAGTATCTTTCTCCTCTTTCAGTAGATGTGCTCTTAATGCAGAATCTCTTACGGGTTGTATAATCCCATCTTTAGTTGATCAAACTTCGGTTGCGCTACTTGTCAGGATTCCGTGACCTAAGTTAATGAAGTCATGAAGAAGAGGCATTGGATTCAAAACTTTTACTTTGTGGCTCTCTCTGAGATGCTGCCAGACCTGCTGTTACTCCAGCACTTTTTAAAAAAATTTCAAACTCCAGCATTTGCAGTATTTTGTTTCTACTGATCAATGGATTCTTTTTCACCTTAGGTCTTAATATTGAATATTGTCTGTTCATGTTGTCCTGGGGAAGTGGTGATGAGCTGCCTTTTTGAATTACTGCAGTCCATGGGGCTGCTATTAGGAAGGGAGTTCCAGGAATTTGACCCAGCAGCAATGAAAGTATGGTGATATGGTTCCACCCCAGGATGGCATGTTGCTTAGGGGGGAGCTTGCAGATGGTGGTGTTCCCATTCTATGCTGCTCTTATCCTTCTGGACAATGGAGACTGCAGGTTTGAAATGTGCTCTTGAAGGAGATATGGTGAGTTATTACAGTTCATCTTTCAGATGACCTTCTTCGCATCAGTAATGAAGGGAATCAATGTTGGAGGTGGTGGATGGAGTTCGATCAATTGGGCTGCTTTGTCAGGGATGATGCCAAGTGATTTGAATGTCATAGCTACATTCAACCATGGCTGAAATAGCCTGGGGACATCCTTAAAGTGTGAAAAGTGCTATCTATATATAATGCAAGTAATGTTTTCCACTTGAAAGGCAATCTGAGAACACAACAGGAGCTGGATTCTAGTGTTGTCAAGAATCACTGTGAAACTTGATCTATTGCAGACTGTGAAGAACATCTAGATTCTGACAACCTTTGAGTCCAAAATACTCTGAAGTACCCTGTACCCTGAAGGTAGTCAGCAAAAACAAGATGCATATTTCAAAAGAGTAAATATTAAATAGTAACTCTTGTATAGAGGTTGAAGGCCACAGGTCGACTCTCAACCAATGATACTTTGATGGTAAACTGATTAGGAGATTATGATCTTGAGGAGAGGGAGACAGCGTTGATAAACTGTTTATAAATCCAGGGAATGTTTTCTGTTGAATGACTATGTTCAGATGTATCCCTTTTTAACTGTAATCTTACATGACCATAGTCTGGTACTTTGACTCCAATAGCTCACTTGACAGGGGTCAGCTGAGATGGTGAGCTGTCCTGTTACAGAGGATCACATTCAAACACTTCACACCCAGCACTTTTCCCCAGGGGCATCCCAGCTCAGTGGCCAAGACTCAGATTCCCTGGTCCTTCCTCAGAGGCATAGAGGTCGATGGTATTTCCCGAGGAAGTGGATCACGATAGTTCAACCTCTCCATCCATCATTAGGAATGGAATTTGATTCACATCACCAGGTAAGCAGGAAAAGCACGCAAAACGGGTGTGACATCCAGACCATTTCTACCTCAAATATCTAGTTCCTTACTGTTGCTCTGTCCCTCTGCCAACACCATCCCTCCCCTGCCTCTTTCCCAAATCCAGTCCTATCCCACTCCAATCTCAATCTTCTAATCCTGCCTCCAATCACCCCTTTCCCAACTCCTTTCAACACTGTACTAATCCTAGCCTTCTCCCAATCCCATCCCTTTCCCATACTCATTCCTCTCCTGAATCCACCTCCACATCCACATTCTGCTTCCAAACCCACCCCTCCTAATTCCATTCCTCTCCTAAATCCGCCCTTCCACATCCCATCCCACTCCCGAACCCACTCTTCCCCTAATCCTCTCTCAACGGTCCTCCACTCCCATTTCCAACTCCAGTCCATTTAAATAGAGAAATGATTTCAGGCTCATTCTTTCCCAAGTCTTCAATATGTTGCAGCTCCTTCCCCCACCTCCATGACAACCACTCCCACAATAATCACATTTCTCCTAAAGGCAAGCTTTTACATCCAGCTAGCATTTAATTGAACTCAACCCTCCTTTTTACCACTTCAGAGGATTATGTACACTTTGACCTGAGACTCAGCATGTGGTTCTAATCAGAACAAGATCAGGCCACTGTGGACACTAGGCTCCGAAATGCAGTCAACTTACTCCACAGGGCAGTACCTGCTCCATCCTTGTGTTGAGACAGACACTCATCTGGTTTCCACTCTGAAGCTAACTGTGGGGGTGGATATCGGATCTCCACAGCAACTGACTGGTTCGGTGATCCCATGATTGGAGTCTATATTCTAGGCTCTGGGTGAATGAACATGGCACTCATGTGGACTGCTCAAGTCCGGAAACAGCCATTGCTCACAGTAGCCCATTCAGCACTGGAGCGTTGCTGGTTATTATAAAACAACTTGTTACAGTCTCCAATCCTACACCCCCTCCCTTAACACACTGACCTTCAGTAATTGGCTTCTGCCTAATCCACTTGCCCAGCTCCCAGCAGCTGGGAGCCTGCGGCTGAGGTAGGGGGAGCCCTCGTGCAATGCTGTCTGATTGCAGATACTCTCACAAAGACTTCAAGCTCCTTGCCTGAAACTATCCCTTCACAAAGACAGCTTTGTGTTAAAGACTCCCCCTTCTTAAACGAAGAAGACAGCCCTTTGACTGACAGCCTTGATTTAACTGCTTCAGTCATGGCTCAGCAGCTAACATGCTAACCCTGTCTCTGAAGATCGAGTCACAAAATCGCCTGGTTGGCAGGTACAGCAGGTGGTTAGGAAAGCAAATAGAAGATGTTGCTTATCGCACCGGGAATGGGATTCAAAACCAGCGATGTTTAGCTGCAGTGGTACAGAGTGTTGGCAAGAACACATCAAGAATGTACGGCCTTAGTGAAGAAAGAACATCATCACTTTGGGAACAGTTCTGAGAAGGTTCACTCGACTGATTCCTGGGATAGTGGGGATTGAGCCTACAAGGAAAGATTGGACAAGGTGGACCTGTGATCCACTGGAGTTTAGAGGAATTTTCATAAGAGATGATCTTATTGAAACATCCAAGATTATGAGGGGATTTGAATAAATGGATGCTGAAAAGATGTTTGCCCTTGTTATAGAGACTAGAACGAGAGGACAATTTGAAAACAAAGGGAGAGTGAGACATGGAGAATACTTTTGTTCTTTCAGAGGTTTACAAGTCTGTGAAATTATCTTCCTCAGAGAGCAGTGGAGGCAGTGCAATTGAATAATTTGAAAACGGAAGCAGATAAATTCTTGACCTACAAGGAACACAAAGAAGTACCAGAGGGAGAGGGGACCATGGAGGTCAGAGGCCACAGTGAGACCACCATTAATGAGGGGCTGAATGGCACACTCCTGCTGCCAATTTGTATGTTCTTCTGTATGTGGAATCAAGTCTGATTTAAGAGAGATTTAAGCACAAAATTTAGACTGCACAGGGTGTGTTACAATGCGTTAGAATTCTGTAGAGACCAATTACATTCTTGTGAAACAAAACGAATTCCAAATCCTAGTTATTTAATAAAGTCAAAAGATTCCACCATTTAACACAGAAATATTTTGACTATGCATGAGTCAAACAAAGCAAATGCTGTACATTACCTTAGCTAATCAATCATACTCTAAAAGCCAGAACTAACGTATGTTAAACATGAATTAACCGGCAAATTTCAATCAATTATAATCAATAAATTACCCATTACCCTGTCTCCTTAATAAAAACAAAGAACTGTGGACGCTGGAGATTTGAAACACAAACCGAAAACATTGGAGAAACTCAGCAGGTCTGGCAGTGCCTGTCGAGACAGAAGCAGAGTTTACATTTCAAATCCTGTGACTGTTCACCAGAGACTGCAGCTTCAGGTCAGGAAACAGTGTGAAACATCAGCTTTCCTTCTTCTGTCTGCTTTTATTTGGTCTGTGCAAATATGATCCAATGGAACCCTCTACATTTACTAGATCTCTGTTAGCATTGCTCATAGCAAACCAGATTATATCCCTTCTGCAGGCAATGCAGAGAGAGTATTATCCTGCAGTTGAAGTAAACTGGAGTCAGAGTAAGGTAGCATTTGCTGATGGTTCTGTAACATCTCTCTGTGGTCCGAGGCAAATTGCTTTTCAGGCTGAAGGTCATAATTCTGACTTTACATCCTTTTTCTCAAGAGAGCAAAGATAAAGTCAACCAAAAAAGTCAATCACGGACATTCAGGCTCCCACATCAGAAGTCAAATATTTTCAATTGCTAAAGCACTTTACACATTAAAAATTACTTCACTGGTTTTTAATTTTTTTTCACAAAGAAGATTAATGCAAGTGTGACATGAGAATAAGTAGTGTGATACATAGCGCAGGAAAGGTCTTAGATGCACAGCTTCTACTGTGATGTCACAATACATTACTCATCGAGTCAGATGTTTTGTAAGATTATGCCAACTCATTACTGACAGCACTTATCAGCATTATGACTTTAGGATGGGCATACACTGGAAAAACGTCAGGGTGTATTATAGTACTGTAAGCTCTCTGTTAGTACAACAGACAGTCACCCACACACTTCTACCGCAGCACAGAAAATGAGAACATGCAATCTCTGGGACCATTAGGAACTGAAATTTTAGCTTCTGGCAACTTTGGGGTGTCAATTCTAAATTAGACAGTTTAAGTGGAATCTCAATCTCTGGTGGCTGTCGTGTCCAATTGTCTGGGAACACTGGGGCAGGGGTTCAAAGGAATTTGGTTACAGGGCAACTTACAGGTAGAGAGAAAAACAGCACCCAACTGGAACGGGGATGAGAGCCCGAGGTATTGGGCTACAACCTGGGCAGTCTTGAGGTACCAGGAAAATGGGACCCAAACCACCCAGTACTGGAATCATTTGGGGAAAAAATGATTAAACGTAGAATTCAATAGAAATTTGGCCCCTCACCCTACTCTACAGCTAGGTCATTCTCCAATGATTCTCCTGAATACAGATCTTGTTCATGTTTTCCTTGGGTTTGGTGGGGAAGGAGTGGGATGTAATGGTTGGTATTAAATAATGATATGACCTGACAGGGCTAGTGGATTATAGAGGAGATTACTGCAGAAGGAAGATTTTGCTAATCTGGGACGGTGTGTTAACAGTGGCATTATCCCCTCTCTTGAGGCTGCCCTTGTTTATTCAGCAGCCCATGCTAATCAGGGCATACAAGTTCCGCAACATAGGATGAATAAATCAGATCTTGGGGCAAGAAGAGGTATTTCACATAGCATCCAATGATTCAGCAACTCTTTGAACCTTGGGTAGTTGAGCAGGATCTCAACCCTGATTGTACACGAGTGATCTCCCTTGTGACAGGGGCTTATGTCAGCTGTTAGACATCGATCAACCAGACGCACAATTCCTTACATGGTCTTGTCCGTCTTGACTAACCTCCAAGACATCAGTGCTCCTACAATTCTGGTTGATCCCCAAGTTTAAAAGCTCCATTGGCAGCCATGCTTTTGTCTGCTAAGCTCCCAGGTCCCCTGCAATTCTTTTCTGAAGAAGGGTCACAAAACGCTAACCCTGCTTTCTCTATCTCCAGAGGCGCTGCCCGACCTGCTAAGTTTTCCTAGCAATTTCTGTTTTTGTTTTCTGCAACTCTCCCCATGCCTAAACCTCTCTCTCTCTTTCGTCCCTCTCTCTTTAAGGTGCTCCTGCAGAATTTCCTGTACCAAGTTTCTGTTAATCAAGTCCAATCCCACCCTTAAATGGTTCCAGTTTTGTTGGACAAATTCTACAGGGTTGGAATTTGTATCACGTCAAAAACGCATACTGCCTTATCCACCATCTCACCTTTTCTGAAGGTGGGTTTAGTCTCTTTAAGAGCCTGACCATCAGGAGTCTGGGGTTGTGAATTTGGGGGATGGGGGAGAAGTGGGGGGGTTTGAGTGGAGAATCCGGTCAGTTTCCTTCATCTCACTAGAGAGGTAAGTTCACTATTTTGGGTTTGGGTGTCACCTCAAATCAGGTTCTGAAATGCTCCTGCTCCTCTCAATCTGCGTCAGAAGTCTTCTGCTCGCACTGAGTGGATTTGAAGGAGACAGCTCCCTGCATTTTATTTAATCGCTTCTCTCCATAAAGGGAGACTGCCGATGAGGTCACCGTAGTCTGCCTAATGCTTAGCTCATTACTATTTCAATCCAATTTAAACTTGGATCATTTTTGGTCAGCCCTGATTTTATACAGGGCACTACTGGTGCAGTGCTTTTCTCTCTCATCGAAGTACACTCCTGGAATGAGAGCTCGTCATCGCGATTGCGAGGAAAACTGCCAAATTACATCAACATATCCAAGCTTAGATGCCCCAGAAAACCTCAGTTTGTAGGGAAACTGGGGGTGGGCAACAGATACCAAACCAGTGACAGTACAGACTGAGATAACAAAGTGTAGAGCTGGATGAACACAGCAGGCCAAACAGCATCTTCGGAGCAGAAAAGCTGACATTTCGGGCCTTGGCCCCTCCTAAGATGCTGCTTGGCCTGCTGTGTTCATCCAGCTCTATACTTTGTTTTCTCGGATTCTTCAGCATCTGCAGTTCCTATTATCTCTCACTGTACAGACTGAAAACAGAAATGAAAATCAGGACAGTCCAACCAATCAAAAGGCCTCCAGCCACAGAGAGGGCAGGTACTGAGGCCTGCGGAGAGATTTGCAGGAGCTAAAGCGGAAGTTAAAAAGTATGATCATGAGGGTACTAATCTCTAGATAACTCCCACTGCCACACAACAGCACTAGTGGAAGCAGGAAGATGGCAGGGTTTTGTGTGGCTTCAGGAAGGATAGATCAGATTCCTGGGGCATCAGGAACTGTCCAGGGATAAGAGACAACTAAATGCAGGTCAATGGGACTGGGAACAATATGCTCATAGAGACGTCACTAAGGTGTTTGGGGAGGGTTTAGAACATAGAACATAGAAAAGTACAGGCCCTTCCGCCCACGTTATTGTGCTGTGGATTAATCCTAACCCAAAAATAAAATAACCTAACTTACATTCCCTTCAATTCACTGCTGTCCATGTGCATGTTCGGCAGTCGCTTAAATGTCACTAATGACTCTGCTTCCACAACTAAACTTAATTGATAGGAGTCGGATTCTTTTTTTACACACAGTGAGTGGCTCTGGTCTGGAATGCATTGGCTGGAAGTGTGGTGGAGATAGATCTTAGGCATTCAATAGGGCATCAGATTATTATTTCAATAGAACCATTGTGGGAAGTTATGGTAAAGGGCAAGAGAAAGGCACAAAGTCATAATGTTCATTTGAAGAGTAGAGCAGTGAGAATGGGCTGAATGGCCTACCTCTACTCCATTACAATTGTGACTAGCACCAGTATGTTGAATGCTAGAATAAGGTGTTAAAGTGGTGGTGCTAGACAGAGCTTTAAAAGGACATAGTGCCTTATGAGACAGGACATACTAAGGAGGACTATGAGAAATGCAAACACGCGTTTAGAACACGTACATGCAAACAGGCAAATGTAGTGAAAATGGTTGGATAGTTGGTGAGTTACCAACACAATAGAGACATGGGGATACGATGTGGAAATAATAGAAACATGGTTTCAAAATGCTGGAAGTTGGGCGTTTAAGATTCTCGGACACAAAGTGTTTAGAAAAGATAAGGGAGGAAAGAAGTGAAGAGGGCGTTAACAGTACTGATTGGAAGAAATTGTAACGTTCGAAACAGAGGAGACAAGGACAGAGACCATTTTCTTAGAGCTGAGAATGAAACAAGGCATTATCACGTAGTCCACAGGCTCTCCGACAGTGACAGCGGCAAAGGAAAAAATCCACAGGAAATCACACAGATGCGAAGAACTACACAGCTAACTACAGTGCGCTTGTGATCTCCATTCCAAACTCTGTTCCCTACCTGCCATCCCTCTCCCTGGCAACGGTCTGAAATTAAACCAGACTGTTTCCAATCTTAATGTCAATGTTTGACTCTGATCGAGTTTCCAACTTCAAATTTGAATACCAAACCAGCGAATCTACAAACTGAAAACAGAAATGAAAATCAGGATAGTCCAACCAAACAAAAAGCCTCCAGCAACAGAGAGGACAGGTACTGACCCCTTATTTCCACCTCTGTAACACTGCTTACTGTAGTGATTAGAATGAGGTTGGCCAGGTGGATCTGACTGAGTATAAGTTCCCTGATTGGGGCTGTTAACCTGGGCCAGTCAGGGAGCCCTGGCTGATGGATAGAAACAGGATTCTCAAGGATTCTCCTCACTCTAAGAACTGGCTCTGAGCTAACTGGTTAGAGTCCATGTAAGAAAGGGTGACTTGGGGACAGGATACCGGCCTCCATGGAATTATTTCATTTACCTTCACCTTGTCGAAGATAATTTACTGCTGGAATTTTTTTCAACAATCTTTTCCCAGGTACAATCAGTTCTGAAGAAGGGTCACTGGGCCCAAAACATTAACTCTGATTTCTCTCCACTGGGGCTGCTAGACATGCTGAGTTTTCCAGGAATTTCTGTCTTTGTTTCTAATTTCCAGCATCAGGATGGGTCTTTGAATTACTAGTCCAGTGACATTACTACAGCTCTATCACCTCCCCTATGTCAGCCGACATTTTATAATGCCCCTGCGAAGCACTGCTGAAGCCTTTCTAATGTGAAAGGCACTGAATAAAGAAGGTCATTACTGATGATGATAACGGGGTACTTTACTAACCCAAATATCAATTGAAATAGTATTTGAGTGAAGGAAAAAGAAAGGGAGGGATTTCTGAAGCGTGTTCAGGTAAGTATCCTTGATCAGTGCCCTCTGGGTCTAACTAGAAAGAAAGCATTGATACATTTAATGCTGGGGAATGAAGCAGGCTAATTCAATCAATTCTCTGTGGGCAGCATTTGCGTAAGAGTGGTTGTACAAGAGATTAAATTAGGAATGGAGAAGGGAGAAGGAACAATCTGAAGTAGAACTTTTAAATTGGACTGCAAGGAGGGGGGATCAGTCAGGGTAAAATGGAGCTAAAAACTGGCACGTAGAGCTGTAATGGAACAATGGGCGAATTTTAAGGAGAGGTGTCATCTCCAGGTCGGGTAGATAGCAACAAGGGTGAAAAGGTTGGGGAGCCAGAGCCTTAGCTTCTGGAATCACAAGGAAGATCAAGAACATCATTAATCAAAAAGTGAAGAGATATACAATGCACAGCAGTTGAACTCTTCACACAAAGTGAACAAGATGAATATCTCTTCAAGAAAAGTTTGATAAGCGAGACTAGATTGATTAAGACTATATTCACTGGAGTTTAGAAGAATGGTGGGGGGATCTTATAGAAACTTATAAAATGCTAACAGGACTAGACAGAGTAGGGGTGGCACAGTGGCTCAGTGGTTAACACTGCAGCCTCACAGCACCAGGGACCCGGTTTCGATTCCACCCTCCGGCAACTGTATGTGCGGAGAATGCACATTCTCCCTATGTCTGCGTGGGTTTCCTCCAGGTGCACCAGTTTCCTCCCACAGTCCAAAGATGTGCAGGCTAGGTGGATTGGCCATGCTAAATTGCCTGTAGTGTTCAGGGGTGTGTGGGTTATAGGGGGATGGATCTGGGTGGGATGCTCCAAAGGGCGGTGTGGACTTGTTGGGCTGAAGGTCCTGTTTCCACACTGAAGGGAGTTGAATCTAATCTAAATGGAGGGATGTTCCCAATGGCCCTGGCAGCTCAGACCCAACAAACATCTGGGCCACTTAGGGTTGAGATGAGGAGATGTTTCTTCACCCAGAGACTGGTGAGCCTGTGGAAGTTTTTGTCAAAGTAGCGAAGGTGAAAATATTGAATGTCTTCAAGAATGAGTTAGATATAGCTCTTAGAGCTAATGGGATTAAAAGGTATAGGAAGAAAATTGGCACAGGGTACTGAGTTGGATCATCAGCAATGATCATATTGAAAAGCGAAGCAGGTCAAGGGGCCAAAAGGTCTACGCCTGCTCCTATTTTTATTCATTCACACATGGGACATGAGCATTGCTGGCTGGCCAGTGTTTATTGCCTGTCCCTAGTTGCGCTTGTGAAGGTGGTGGTGAGCTACCTCATTGAACCACTGCAGACCCACAATGTCATTAGACAGGGTGTTCCAGGATTTTCACCCAACGATGAAGGAATATATTTCCAAGTCAGAATGGTGAGTGGCTTGTAGGAGAACTTGCAGGAGGTGTTGTTCCCATGTATCTGCTGCTCTGATTTTTCTAGATGCAAGAAGTGGTGGTTTTCGAAGGACCTTCTAAGGATCTGTGGTGACCTTCGGCTGTGTACTTTGTAGATATTACACACTGCTGCTACCGAGCTTTGGTGGCAGAGGGAATGTACGCTTGTGGATATAGTGCCAGTCAAGGTGGGCTGCTTTGTCCTGGATGGTGTCAAGCTTCTAGAGTGTTGTTGGAGCTGCATTTATCCAGGCCAGTGGGGATTATTCCATCATATTCCTAACTTATGCCTTATAGATAGTGGACAGGCTTTGGGAAGTCAGGAGGTGAGTTACTGGCCACAGTATTCCTAGGTCCAGACTTGATTTTGTAGTCATTTTGTTTATGTGGTGATTCTAGTTGCGTTTCTAATCCATGATAGCCTCCAGGATGTTGATAGTGGGGTATTCAGTGATGGTAACACCATTGAATGTCAAGGAATGGTGGTTAGATTGTCCCTTGGATATTATCAATACGTGGCATTTGTGTAGTACGAGTGTTACTTGTCACTTGTCAGCCCAAGCCTGAATATTGTCTACATCTTGTTGTATTTAAATAGGGGCTGCTTCAGTATCTGAGGAATAGTGGGTGGTGCTGAACATTGTGCAATTTTTGGTGAACATCCCCACTTCTGACCTTATGGTGGAGGGAAGGTCATTGTTGCAGCAGCTGAAGATGGTTGGGCCTAGGAGACTACGCTGAGGAACTCCTTCAGAGATGCCCTGGAGCTAAGATGACTGATCTCCAACAACCACAGCCATTTTCTTTTGCGCCAGGTATGACTTCAACCAGTCTGCCCCCTGATTCTCACGGATTTCACTTTTGGTAGGGCTCCTTAATGCTACACTCGATTGAACGCAGCCTTAATACCAAGAGCTGTCACTCTCACCTCATCTCTTGAATTCCGATCTTTAGTCCACATTGACGTCAGGAGCTGGGTGGCCCTGGCGAAACCCAAACTGGGTGTTGTTGAGCAAGTTATTGCTGAGCAGATGCTGCATGATAGCTCTGTGTACTATAGCTGGAATGTTGTCAACGCCCACTGATTTTGCAATATCCAGTATCTCTCACCATTTCTTGATATCATGTGACGTGAATTGAATTGGCTGAAGACTGGTACCTGAAGACCACTGGCGGAGGCCGAGCTAGTTCCAAGATAGAATCATCGGAGTAGGCGTTATTCAGGCTCCTCAGCACAGGGCTCGTCCATCCATCTGCTTTTCTCTCTTTTCCATTTTCTTCTTCCTCTCTCTACTTTTTATATGTTTTTAAAGACTTTTTAATAGGAAAACTAAACTTGAAGCAACTAAGAGCCAGAGTGGAGCAGGCCGGAGGCCTGGAGCTGATGCGAGCCAGAGTGGAATGGGCTGGAAGCATAGAGTGGAGCAGGGATGTTTGTTGGACTGGTGTCTGGCGTGGGTGGTTAGTGGCTTGCAAAGCCAATCAGACCACGTGTGGAAGTCCCCGCACTGATCTACTGCAATGTTATGTTTATCTGTAATCTGCTTGGCTGACTAATGTTTATACTTTCAACTATGTCTTAGTTCTCACTTTTACAATGAAACACTATAGGGTAATGCAACTTTTTTTTCTTTATTTCTCTTTTTGTATCTAAAATTTGTACCTAACATGGCACTGTGAGAGGCGACATTGTAAACTTTTCACTGTACCCCTGCACTTGAGTACACATGACAATAAAACCTAATTCTGATTCTACATGGAACATGCACTCAGCACTTCTGGCTGAAGTTTGCTGTGACTACTTCTGTCTTTTATTTTGTATTGATGTGCTGGACTGTTTGATCATTGACGATGAGTATATTTTTGCAGCCTACTCCTCCAGTGAGTCATTTAATGTCCACCACTATTCATGACTGGCTACAGCAGTGCTGCAGAGCTTAGATCTGATCCGTTGGTTGTGAGATCGCTTAGCTCTGTCTATCAATTATGTTGCTCATGCTATTTTCAAGTAGCTTCTCCAGGTTGACACCTCATCTTCAGTATGCCTGGTGCTGTTCCTGGCATGCACTCCTGCACCCTCCATTGAACTAGGGTTGATTCTTGGTTTGATGATAATGATGTGGAAGGGATATGCCAGGCCATGAGGTTGCAGATAGTGCTGGAGTACAATTTTGCTGCCATTGATGGCCAACAGCGTCTAGTGGATGCCCAATCTCGAGTTGCTATACCTATTCAAAGTGTGTTCCATTTAGCCTGGTGATAGCACACACAACACAATGTGAAGGCAAGACTTTGTCTCCACAAGAACTGTGCAGTGGTAACTCTTACCCATAGAGTCATGGACAGAAGTATCTGCATTTGGCAAATCGCTAAGGATCAGGTTAAGAATGCTCTTCCCTCTTGTTGGATCCCTCCCCACCTGCTGCAGACCCATTCCAGCTATGTCCTTTAGGGCCTGACCAGCTTCATCAGTAGTGCTGCTGCCGAGCCACTTTTGGTGGTGGTCACTGAAATTTCCTGCTCAGAGTACATTTCTCGCCCTGACAACACTCAGCACTTCCTCCAAGTGTTGTTCAACACGGAGGAGGACTGATTCATCAGCCAAAGAAGGATGTGGTGGGGTCCAGACTCAATGCTGAGGACTCCCAGGGCAACACCCTCCCAACCATACACCATTTCTGCTGGGTCTGTCTTGCCAATGGGACAGACCATAACCAGAGATGGTGACAGTGGTGTCTGGAACATTCTATAAGTTATTAGATATATCTACATCAGGCTGTTGGATGACAGTTCTCCCAGTTTTGGCACTAACCCTCTGATGTTAGTATGGAGGACTTTACAGGATCAACAGGGCTGTTTCTGCCATTGTCTTTTCTAGTGTCTACGTTGATTCCAAGTGGTCCATCCAGTTTCATTTTTTATTGAGGCTTCGTAACAATGGATACAACAGAGTGGCTTGCTAGGCTGTTTCAGAGGGCAGTTGAGACTCAACCACATTTCTCTGGGTCTGGAGTCACAAGTAGGCCAGACCAGGTGAGGGTGGCAGATTTCCTTTCCTGAAGGGCATGAGTGAACCAAATGGATCGCTCTGACAATTGATAACAGCTTCATGGCCTCAGTACATTCTTAATTCCGGACATTTTCTTATTGAATTCAAATTCCACCATCTGCCATGTCAGGATTCGAACCTGGGTCCCCAGAACATTAGCTGAGTTGTTGGATTAGTGGGATAATACCATTAGGTAATGATCTCCCATTTTCTATGAATTATATAAAAGGCTGGCTTCAAAGAATCTGTCACTCATGGATAAATAAATTGCCTCAAGGACAGGAATCAACAGATTATGGTAAATACAGCTCTTTTCAGACTACGTGTGAGTGATAATGGGAACTGCAGATGCTGGAGAATCCAAGATAATAAAATGTGAGGCTGGATGAACACAGCAGGCCCAGCAGCATCTCAGGAGCTCTCTGATGAAGGGTCTAGGCCTGAAACGTCAGCTTTTGTGCTCCTGAGATGCTGCTGGGCCTGCTGTGTTCATCCAGCCTCACACTTTGTTATCTTTTCAGACTACAGTGTGATTGACAGTGGGGTTTCCTCAAGAGTCAATGCTAGGACCACTGCTTTTCTGATATGATACTAACTGAGAGGGATCTGAATAGAAAATAGAACTAGAAAGATAAGGAAAATAGAGTATAAAAGGAGCCCAAAAATCTTCATTCGATGTGTAAATAGTAAGCAGGCAGCACCGGGGTGGGGGGGAAGGGGGTGCTGGAGTCCTCTTAGAGGCAAAATAAGTAGTATATGCTTACAGGCATCTGTCGAGACTAGAATCCTTAATGAATGCTCTGCATCAACATTTACTGAGGAAGCTGGCAAACACTGATTGATGGGGAGGTGGATGGGGTGAAAATTAACAGGCAGGAAGATGGCTGGGTTTATCATGCAGAAGTCACCAGCTACAGATGGCTTACATCCCATGTTGCTAAATATGGAGGAGGAAGGGGGTAGTCAGATTTGGTATGGGGGGAGGGGGAATGCCAGATGATAGGAGAGTGGCAAATGTGATTCAGGAACGAGGGCAAGGAGATTCCAGGTGAATGTGGCTGGTTAGTTTAACATTTCTGACTGGTAAGATCTTTGAGAAAAAACAAAGAGGGGTAACAAAAGTCAACTCTGAGAATCGAGAGTTAAATATAGACAAATCAGCACAGAGTTGCAAAAAGCAGGTCATGGTTGGCCAATCTATTTAAATATTTTGATGAAGTAACAGAGAAGGTTAACCAAGGCAAAGCAGCAGATGTCATCAATGTGAATTTGTAATTTATTTTTTAACAGTGTACTACATAAAAGACTGGTTCACCAAACTGAGGCATGTAGAATAACTTGGATTAAAGAGAATTAATTTAAGGATGGAAAGCAGAGAATTATGGCAGATGATAATTTTTCAGATTAGAGGACAGCAGGCAGTGAGGCAATAATTGCTTTTCAACTTGGATCTTAGAATACAGAGTAAAATTTCAAATGTGCTGATGATACCAAACCTGGAGGAGCAAGAACCAGTATAAATGATTCTAATCAACTGCACTAGGACATTAATAGGCCAGGAGAACGAGCAAACAATTGCCAGATAGAATTTAGCGTAGAGACATGTGAGATGATACATTTGGCAGAAAGGAAGGGGAGAGGCAATATAGATTTACAGGCACAATCTAACAAATGAGCAGGCACAGAGCTTCCTTGGGGATTGCGTGGTCTACCTTTGAAAAATGGCAAGACACATTGAAAGATTAATTTTTTAAAAAAGCACTTGGGGTTTATAAATAAAAGTATTGAGTGCAATTCTTATAAAACCACCTTAGTAATCTTTTAATCCTTTATAAAACTCTGGTTAAACTATACCTACAGTATTGCATTCAATTCTGGCTACCACATTTTAGGAAGAATGTGAAAAGGATGTTTGAGAAAAAGGAGATCGAGCAGAATGGCTCCAGGAGTGAGGGCTTTTCACTATAAGGTTAGTTTGGAGAAGCTGGGGTTGTCCTTCTTGTAGCTAAACAGATGGAGAAAAGATTTGTTAGAGGTGTGCAGGATTATGACTGTTCTGGATAAGTTGGACAAAGAAAGCTGTTTCTGTTAGATGGTGGTACAAAGACTAGGAGGCACAAATACAGGGCTTTGAGTAAGAGCTGCAGGGGGATTACAAGAAAGGACTGTTTTGTTCATACACAGCAAACAGAAATGATTTGGAACTTATTGCAAGGGTGGAGTAAGTGGAGAATATCATTGATTTCTAAAGGAAATTAGGATGGGCACTTGAGAGAAATAAATGCACAATGCTTCAGGGATTGAGTGACAGAAATGGAATTGACTGGCTTGTTCTCAAGAGCTGGTATGTACTTGATGGCCCAAATGGCCTCCAATGGTTCTGTCTTGATTCTGTGACTCCAATACAAAACAAATTGATCAGCTTTCAGAAGATACCTCACATTAGCCTCCTGCCAGGAGTCACAAACCCCTAAGTTAGGGTCATTGTTGCTGCATTTCCAAGAGTGGCCCTAGAACGAGACCTTGATTGGGCTGTGCACACACACTCCATCCCCACAACTGTCCCAGGCTCACTTCTCCATTGGGTAATTTTTTCTCTGACCCTCATGGAAAGCCTTTGGGATGTCTATCACTTGAAAAGGAACTATCTAAATCTATAGAGATAATGGGAACTGCAGATGCTGGAGAATCCAAGATAACAAAGTGTGATGCTGCTTGGCCTGCTGTGTTCATCCAGCTTCACATTTTGTTATCCAAATCTCTATGCTCTTTTAATGGAACGTCTAGTCAGAGTTGTTACAAACCAACAAGGCAGGAAGGACAGGCCAGAGACTTGTCATGAGAGAAGATTTCAACAGAATGCACAGCTGTTCAACCACAGGAGGCGCAACACTGAAACTCACCAACGCATAGGCCCTCAGATAAGCAGTACCCTTGTGGAGACCCCAGTCGATCTCAGAAAGACAAGTACAGGCTTACCATGGCTGGATACAAATAATTAAATCTTTAAGAGCACTTGACAAGGGAGGTCCTGTAACCATCTCCTCAGATCTCCCCCTACCTTTCTGCTGATACATGACACTCCCACGCTGGTTCAGCCTCAGTATAGAATAACTGCAGTGAAGTGAACACAGGGACCTCAATAGTCTCTGACATGAATGAACCCAGAAAAGAATGGAAAAGAAGTGGCACTCAGGCAGATTGGGAGCTCGGCATCAAGACCTAGCAGCTCAAATCCCTTCATCCCAAAGCTTTTTCACAATGCAATACAATGAGGTATCTGCATCTGATAAACTTTAACGGATAGCAGCCCATACACAAAACAAAATATTTCTTAAAGAGCTTTGAACAAAAGAATATATCCTAAAGCAATCTGCAGAGGCATAATCACACTCACTAAAGTCAAACTAACACTTGTCGAACTTCGTTATTTTCAGTGCACTGCACAAACTTACAAACTCTCGTGCTGAGCATCATTCACACACATGCGCTCTTTGAAAAGGACAGTGTATTCATTGCCCTTCTCGTGACTGGAGCTGCTGGGCTACCCTGAAGGCACTGACCAACCTTCAGTGGTTCACTGAAGGGGCCATTCTGAGTGAGAGTCTAACAACGAGGGAACCAGGTCTTACTGTGTCCTTACACACCCTCTCACACAGTCTCCAGACAGTGGTCAAAGTGAAAACTGGGGCCAACATTGTTCATTCTTAACCCTTAGCTACTGAGTTTAAAGGTTTTGCAGTCACCTCATCAGAAACATCAGCGTTTAAAGGGACAGCATCCTCTTGACAGAGACATTACTGTTTAAAGGAATCTAGAGGTGCGGTACATAATTCTTTGAAGTTGGTGTCACATATAGACAGGGCGGTTAAAAAGGCATTTGGCATGCTTGACTTCATTGCTCAGTATAGGGGTATAGGAGGTAGGAAGTGATGTTGAAGTTGTACAGGACATTGGTGAGGCCTCTTCTGGGATACTGTGTCCAGTTCTGGTCGCCTAGTTATACAGAGGATATTATTAAGCTGGAGGGGGTTCAGAAGAGATTTAACAGGATGTTGTCTGGTATGGAAGATTTGCATTATAAGGCTGGATATGCTGGGACTTTTCGCACTGGAACGCAGGAGGTTGAGAGGCAAACTGATAGAACTTATAAAGGAATGAGAGGCACAGACAGGGGTAATGGTAGTTGTCCTTCCCCTAGGGTGGGGAATTTCCAGACGAGGGGGCACACTTATAAGGTGAGAGCAGAGAGATTTAAAAAGGACATAAGAGGCAATTTTTTTACACAGAGGGTGGTTCACATGTGGAATGAACATCCCATGGAAATGCTGGGTGTGGGTACAATTACATTTAAAAAACATTTGGATAAGTACACAAATAGGATATGGGCCAGGGGCAGGCAGACAGGACTAGTTTAGTTTGGAATTATGACAGGCATGAACTGGTTAGACCAAATAGTCTACTTTCATGCTGTATGACTCTATGAGTGCAGCTCTTCAACAGAAACATCACTATTTAAAGGGACCAGCCCTCTAAACAGCCCGTCACTGTTTAAAGAGAACATGGCCCCTCAAGAGAAGCATTGCCATTTAAAAGGAACACGTCCCCTCAACAAATTAATTGCTGCCAAAAGGGACCGTGTCCCTTCCACAGCTTAAAGGAACTGTGGCCCCCTCAAAAAAAATCACCATTACTTAAGAACTTGCTCCTTCAGCAAATTCTTCACTGCTTAAAAGTGCTCTGCCCAACAAACCCCACTCTGCAACAAGGCACTGTGCACATGTTGCGCAATTACACCTCCACTTAAAAGAGGCACATGTACCTTCAGCAAATCCCCTATCTGCTTAAAGGGGCAGCACTTCTTTATCAAAACCCTCTCTGCTTGAATGAGCCATGCATACCTAGAGTAAACTCTTTGCTGCTTAATGAACCAGGGTATATCTTCAGCAAATCTGCCTATATTTTCAGGAACAAACAGCAAAGAACAATACAGCACAGGAATAGGCCCGTCGGCCCTCCAAGCCTGCACTGACACATTTTGTCCTTCCACATTAAAACTGTTTTCACTTACAGAATCCATATCCCTCTATTCCCTTCCTATTCATGTATTCGTCCAGGTGCTTCTTGGCTGCTTCTACTACCTCCTCTGCCAGTGTGTTCCAGGCATTCATCACATTTTGGGTGGAAAAACATCACTCGCATGTCTCTTTTAAACTTCTGCCCCACCACACCTTGAACCTGTGTCCCCTAGTAATTGATCCCTCCATCCTGGGAAAAAGCCTCATCTTTACACTCTATCTACATCATTCACAATCTTATAAACTTCTGTCGGGTTACCCCTTAACCTCCTGCGTTCCCGTGAAAACATACCCAATCTATCCATTTCTGAAGAAGGGTCCCAACCCGAAATGTCAGCTTTCCTGCTCCTCTGATGCTGCCTGGCCTGCTGCATTCCTCCAACTCCACACTGTGTTATCTCTGACTCCAGCATCAGCAGTTCTCACTACTCTCCCAGTCTATCCAACCTTTCTTCATAGCTAAAATCCCCCGTACCAGGCAGCATCCTGGTAAACCTTTTCTGTACCCTCTCCAAAGCATCCATATCATTCCGGTATGTGGTGACCAGAACTGTATGCAATATTCCAACTGTGACCTAACTAATCTTCTATAAAGCTACAGCATAACTTGTCTATCCTTATACTCAGTGCTCCTTCCAATGAAGGCAAGCATATTCTAGGCCTTTTTCAGCACCTCATCTACCTGCCTTGCCACCTTCAGTGATCTGTGCACCTGCACACCCAGATCTGTCTGCATATCAATACTCCTAAGGGTTTTGCCATTCATCATACAATTTTCACCTGTACTTCACCTTCCAAAATGCATCACCTCAGAGTCTACACACTCTCAACAACACAGCCAGTGCTTAAAGGAGCCAAATACATATTCACCTATCCCTCCCCTCCTGCTAATGGGGCTATACAGAACATCAACACAACCCCATCAGCTTCATCTATTTCATTAAAAACACCTCTACTTAAAGGGCCTTGCCCACCTGTATCAATCTCCGTCCACTTAAAGGGTCTATTTTTGTACATTCTCTCATTGGATGTGGGCATCACTAGTTGGCCAGCATATATTGCCCATCTCTGGTTGCCCTGAGAAGATGGTGGTGAGCTATGTTTTTTGGTACGTTGCAGTCCATAATGCTGCAGGCTGACCCACAATGCCATTAGGGAAGGAGTTTCAGGATTTTGACCCAGCGACACTGAAAGAACGGTGATATATTTCCAAGTCAGGATAGTGAGTAGCTTGGAGGGGAACATTGAAGTGGTAGTGATGTTTATGTGGTGAATCTAGTTGAGTCTCTTGTCAATGGTCAACCCAGGATGTTAATAGTGGGAGTTTCAGTGACAGTAACGCCATTGAATGAAAAGGGGTGGTGGTCAGCTGGTCTCTTGTTGGAGATGGTCATTGCCTCACATTTGTGTGGTGTGAATGTTACTTGGCAGCCAAAACTTGGACACTGTCCAGGTCTTGTTGTATCTGGACATGGAGTGCTTCAGTATCTGAGGAATCGCAAATGGTGTTTAAAATTGGCGATCATCATGCACACCTTCGGCAAAATCCCTCTGCTTAAAGGGGCCCAATATCCATGCAGCAAACCTCATCTGTTTAAAGGGTCCACTTGCACCTTCAGCAGACACCTCCTTGCTCAAAAAAGGTGTGTCCACCATCAACAAACACAGATGGTTTAAAGACTCTGCACCTCAGCAGACCCCTTCTCTGGTTCTGAGGTCCTGCCCGCCCTCAGCAGTCACCTCTGCTTTTGAGGGAGCTGCTTATTCTCATCAGACCCCCCCCCCCCCCCCTCCACCACTCTGGTTTTTGGAGTTGTGTTCACCCTCAGCTGAATCTCTAATGGTTTAATGGGGCTACACTCAGTCACAACAATCGCTTTGCTACTTAAAGCAGCTCTGATGTTGCAGAAGACAATTCCAAAGTGCAAGTAGCAATATTTCACTCCTCAAATGTTTTTCTCACAGATTTTCCTTCCTAAATTTCAAATTTTTAGGTCCTGCCCTTTAATCCTGGACCCTAAGCCTGTACAAATGATTTTGTTCATATGTTCCCCTCAATATCTTGAAAGCTTTCATCAAACCAGCTCTTAAATTTCTAAATTCCAGAGTCTATAACACTAACTTATTTAATTCCCTGCCCCCTCTCCCATATCATTCTTATAAATCAAAGCTACAAGACAAAAATGTATTTCTTAAAATGTGGTGCCCAAAGTTCACGGTATCTTGAAAAAGTGCTTTGTGTTTTAGTGAATTAGTCTTCCAAGTTCTGCTTCTGAGTCCAAGCTATAGATAGGGTTTAATGAATACATGGATAAACTTCTGAGGTATGCTGTGGTGTGACTGTGACCCCAGTGGTTAGACAATAACTCTCTGCTAGAAGGTTGGTACTTGTACTCCAGTTCACAACTAATAATAAAGTGACTGGAGACCTTGAAAATATTCAGCTTTCAAGGGAGAGAACCAGCATGGATTTGTAAGTTTGTAATTGTTCAATACATCTGTATTTCCTTGTTTTCATCTAGCATGCACATCCCTGGATACCATGGCATTTTAGCATGGCCAATGCACCTAGTCTGCAGATCTTTCAAATATGGGATGAGAGAAGAATACCCAGCAGAAACCCGCACAGACATGGGGAGAATGTGCAAACTTCACACAGTCACCCAAGGCTGGAATTGAACCTGAGTCCCAGGCACTGTGAAGCAGCAGTGCTAACCACTGAGCCACCGTGCTGCCCCTGTTTCCTTTAAACAGTGATTATTAACAATAGCTATGTAAGACTACAGAACTCCTTGCTCTGAGTTGTACAACTGCTAGATGGATTAGCCATGGGAAATGCAGGATTACTAGGATGGGGGGGGGGCTTGGTCTGGGTGGGATGGTTTTTGGAAGGTGGGTGTAGACTCAAAGGGTTGAATGACCTCTTTCCACACAATACAGATTCAATGAAACCTCAAAGTTTGGCATGAGCTTCTATGAAGAACAGCAGAATCCGCATTAAGATACAAGGCACTTTTTGTCAGAACCTTTATGCCTTTGTAAACACACATTCCCTGGAGACCCTGGAAGAAGTTTCTGCTCCTCCCAGTCTCTCTACATAATCAGGTGAGACTTCCAATATCACAAGATCATCAATATATATTCTGCTGATTCATTGACAATCTTTGTGAAAAATTTGATTAGTGGCTGCTACAGTAACTCCCAGGTCAGCACTGCTGCCTCACAGCGCCATGGATCCACGTTCGATTCCACCCTCAGGCGACTGCCTGTGTGGAGTTTGAACATTTTCAGTCCCTGCATGGGTTTTCTGCAAGTGCTCCGGTTTCCTCTCATGGTCCAAAGATGTGCAGCTTAGGTGGATTGGACATGGTAAATTTCCCATAGTGTTCAGGGATGTGTAGACTGGTTGGAGTAGCCATGGGAAACGAAGGTCTACAGGGATAGGGTAGGAGTGGCTCTGGGGGTGATGCTCTTCGAAGGGTCGGTGTAGATTCAATGGACTGAATAGCCTGTTTCCACACTGTAGGGTTTGTATGATTTGTCAGATTTGACTGAGCATCTCCAAATCCAGAAAAGCAGAATACCACAGATGCTGGTTATATGAAATAAAACTTAAAAATGCTGAAAAGTACTCTGCATATCAGACAGCATCTCAATGAATTGTTGCCATGGAGAAAAAGGTCATTCAACCCATCACATATCCTGTATTGTTTAGTGCCAATCTATTGACTTTTGCCCCGTATCTCTGCATACCATTTTTATCCAAATTGTCATTCATTGCCCATCTTGAATGCCACAATTGAACATGTCTCCACATATAAAGAAAACCCAAAAGAACTGCGGATGCTGTAAATCAGGAACAAAAACAAAGTTGCTGGAAAAGCTCAGCAGGTCTGGCAGCATGTGAAGGAGAACACAGAGTGAACGTTTCGGGTCCGGTGACCCTTCCTCAGAACGGGTTAGAGTCACCGGACCCGAAAAGTTCACTCTGTGTTCACCTTCACAGATGCTGCTAGACCTGCTGAGCTTTTCCAGCAATTTTGTTTTTGTTCCTGATTTACAGCATCCGCAGTTCTTTTGGTTCTTAACTTTATTTTTATGCCTCCACATATTTCCAGACAATGCAGTCCCTAACTACACGCTGTGTGAGAAGTTCTTTGTCTCTCACTTTCTCCCAATTTACTCAATCCAGCCCACTCAGCATTTTGGAAACCTCTACCAAATCTCCTCTCAGTCTGCTTCTCTCCGAGGAGAGCAATATCAGTTTCTTCAGTCTATCCGCGTGGCTGAAATATGAATTATCTGTGGAGAGAGAAACTGTGTTCATGTTTCCAGGCCCTTCACCAAAATTGGCAACGACAGTAAGGAAATGCTGATGTATTGAACAATTACAAACTTACAAATCCATACTGGCACCCTCTCTCTCTCTCTCGAAAGCTGATTTTTTTCCCCAAGGTCTGCAGTCACTTTATTATTAGTTGTCGACCGGACTACTCCGCCCATAACAAATGTTAAACTATCTGCTTTGCAAATCCCCTGGATGCTATCTCTCAACCTTCTTAAATAATGGACAGACACGCAAAAGAAACAGACGTTTTACACGTACGGAGTTGCCGAGGTAAAACTGGAAGCAAATGCAGTGACCAGTGGAGGAATTGACTGCGTGACTACAATGCTAAAGCGCATTCAGTAATTACCACATTGCTGCAGGAAAGCTGACGTTTCGGGCCTAGACCCTTCATCTCCTGGCCCTACAATCAAGCCTACTCCAGCTCAGAGCCTCCCTCTCCCAGACCTGCAAAAGACCTCTCCTGTTTTTTCTTCTCCGTAGGATCCACAATGGATTTCTGATGAAGGGCCTAGGCCTGAAACGTCAGCTTTCCTGCTCCTCTGCTGCTGCTTGACCTTCTGTGGTCATCCAGCTGTTCACCTTGTTATCTCGGATTCTGCAGCATCTGCAGTTCCTACTGTCTCAAGTTATTTTCCAGGTTTGGAGTGAGGTGTACGGGTTGTGGGGGAGGTTGTGCTGACAGCTGGAAGGCTAAAAGGGTCACCAGTCCGCCTGTTTCCCTCCCCCAGCCATACTGAGATGAAGGTCTGTACCGTATTTTGGACTGAGCAGCTTAAAGAACAATCTCTCTCACACAGACAGACAGACACTGCCACTCGAATTCCTTTCTAGATCCAATTTAGCGTTGCCTCCTCTTTCTCTCTCAGGCACAAAATGCAGAGATTGCAGGAAGAGACTCAATGTGCCACACTGCCCTGCGCATCGACTCTTTAGCGAGAATACTTCATTCTCCGTTAATGAATAAACCCATTCATTTCCCCCGCCAACCCGCTCCCCGCCTGTTTGCAGGAGGCACACAGCGACGAACGCGAGGATGAAAGCTTGCTTCAGAACATTCACCTCGCATTAACACGGACACGGCGTTTTTTTAAATTTCGCCTCGATCATAACTGTTTTCGCTGCAGGAATGTAAAATATAAGTTCCTCAATTGCAGCAATGAATGTGGTTAAATGACAAACGGTAAGCCTTTGGGGGTGTGGGGGGTGTGGGTGGTGTTCAGCTTGGCAGGGTCTGTGTGTTTTCTCTGAAGTAGAAGCGGCCTCCCCTTCCATTACCCGTCCCATCCCCCAACTCCCACTGATTTCATTATCTCTCACATCTCCACAGCTTGTGCCTCAAGCAAATGACTCCTCGCTCGCTAACGTGACAGACCGGCGAAGAAAGTTACAAGATCTGACCAGACATGAAAGCATTTGCTCCCTGACAGCAAAATAGCCAGGATGCCCGGCAATAAGCTGGACCAAAACACTATGGCAGCCAGCTCCCCTCATGGAAGGTAATCTAGGGTCATACATTGCTGGGGAGTCAAAGGGTCTCAACTGTGTTTAACCGCTTCCGCCAGACCATAAGTAGAAATCAGCGTTGTCCGGTTAGAATCTTGACCCACCTCCTTAAAATTGTTCATTTCATCTGCGAGGAGCCACTTGGTGGCCATTTTGTTTAAGAATTCAAAGATCCATTTTTGTGACAAGATGCAAAGTACAGCTAATGTTGGCATTCAAATCCCCAAGTCTAAAGAAAAACTGAAAGAACTGCAGGTGTTGGAAATCACGGAAAAGAAACAGTAGTTCCTGGGAAGGCTCAGCAGGTCTGGCAGCATCTGTGGAGAGAAATCGGAGTTAATATTTCTGGCCCCCGACCCAAAACGTCTGTTCTGAGGAAGGGTCACTGAAACTGAAGCTTTAACTCTGATCTCTCTCCACAGACGTTGCCACACCTGCTGACCTTTTCCAGAAATTTCTCTTCTTGTGTCCCCAAACATAAAGGTTCAGCGGTGTACAAAACCTAATATTTATTCCGTGAATACACTGTACGCTTGTTATTAACCGAAGAGAAAAGGAATAAATTAAAATTTGGCTGGCAGACTCGCAAGTTTTTGAACTCCTGCTGAAAGTGCATTATGAATCCTTACTTCTGACAGGCATGAATTTCATTTGAGGAAGGGCTCTTCCACCTCAGTATAAAGAGCCTGTGTTTCTGCAGAATTTTAGCACATCTGCAGAGCATTCCAAATCTGCTTTATAGTCAATTAGTTATTTTCAACCTGTGTTACTGTTACCCAGGAAAAGGACTCTGAGCATTTGTGCTCAAGGTCACATAAACCACACACAGAAATGAAGTAGATTAATTGGTTTTAGGTGCTGTCAGCAGGTGTAGAAATGTTTGCCAAGTCTGGGTGGAGGGAAAGTCTCTAATTTTCAATCTTTGTCTAAACAAGTGGTTGGAACCAATGACCAAAACTGACACTTTTGACACTGCAGCATTGCCTTGATGTTTCTGACGTGTGAGCATAGACTATGTGCTCAAGTCTGCAGTGAAGTTTTATCAAAGATAGACTGGCTGTCCCAAAAAGATTCCTCATTCTGAAACAACTTTCATCTTCAAATTTCATGGGTACAATTATGGTCATCAAGGCAGACTTCTATAAACTTCCTTTCTCTCTGGTCATTACTGTCTCAAAGGGATAGCTTTCCAGGGTTCTTGTTTAACTGAGTGCCAAATAACATCCCAGTTCAAAGTTTGGCCATTTTTTGGAAGACACCCAGCACTTTAGTGTGTCTGGGTTATTCACACAGCTTTCCAGAATTTTGGACCTGAATATTGCTGCAAAAAGATTCTTCTCATTTTGCACTCATCAGAAGAATTCACAAAAAATACCGAATTTAAGGGGAACCAATTGTTAAACAGTAGGAGAGGAGAATGCTGATTAGCCAATTCTCCATAGTAATGCCTCTGTTAATCAGTGACCACTTCCCAATGAAAGGAGCTCCTTCCCGAACCTTCACAGCAGCGAAGGTGCTGCGTTTGCAACCCGGTTATCAGGAACAGCAATGGTCACGGAATAATGTGGTCAGTGATTAAATAGGAGTTGGGGGGGGGGTGGGGGGGCGTCAGTTGTAGCTGGCTGTACGGGAGACATTGGTGGAGCCACTTTTGGAATACTGCATTTAGTTCTGGTCTCCCTGCTATAGCAAAGATGCTGTGAAACTCGAAAGGGTTCAGAAAAGATTTACAAGGATATATTTACAAGGCACCTTTTCATGCAGAGGGTGGTGTGTGTGTGGAATGAGCTGCCAGAGGAAGTGGAGGTGTCTGGTACAATTACATTTAAAAGGCGTCTGGGTGGGTACATGAATTGGGAGGGTTTAGAGGGATGCGGGCCAATTGCTGGCAAATGGGACTAGGTTAATTCAGGATATCTAGTTGGCATGAACGAGTTGGACTGAAGGGTCTATTTCCTTGCTGTAAAGCTCTATGAGGTGCTGTTCCTCCAGTATCGGGGTGGCATTGTTGTTACACTGGAGGAGGCCCTGGATGGATTGTCACCCAGGGACTGGGACAAGGGAGTTGAAGTGATTCGCGACTGGGAGGTGTTGCCGTTTGTCACGAACTGAGCATAGGTGTTGCATAAAGCAGTCTCTGAGCCTCCGCTTGGTCTCCCCGATGTAGAGGAGGCCACGTGGGGAACAGCGGATACAATAGACCACATTAGCGGATGTGCAGGTGAACATCTGTTTAATGTGGAAGGTTTTTTTGGGGCCTTTGATGGAGGTGTAGGGGCAGGTGTAGAACCTCCTGCGGTTGCAGGGAAAGGTGCCGGGGTTGGTAGGACGAAAGGGGCGTGTGGAGTGGATGAGGGAGTCGCGGAGCGAACGGTCCATCCGGAAGGCAGATAAGGATGGGGAGGGAAATATATCCTTTGTAGTAGGGCCAGATTGCAGGTGGCAGAAGTGGTGGAGAGTGATGGGTTGAATCTGGAGTTTAATGGGGTGATACGTGAGGACAGGGGGAGTTCTGTCTTTGTTTTTATTGCGGGTAGGGGGTTTGAGGGCTGAGGTGTGGGACACACAAGAGATGCGGTTGAGGGCGTTTTAGACTACTGAAGGGGGGGTAATTGCGGTCCTTGAAAAACAAGGACATCTGGGATGTTCGGGAGTGGTTCGCCTTCTCTTGGGAGCAGATGTGGCGAAGGAATTGGGAATAAGGGATTGCATTCTTGCAGGAAGCTGGGTGAGAGGAGATGTAGTCTAGGTAGCTGTGGGAGTCGGTAGGCTTGAAATTGATACCAATTTCAAGGTGGTTACCAGAGATGGAATGGTCAAGGAAGGACAGAGAGGTTTCAGAGATGGTCCAGGTGAACTTGAGGTTGGGGTGGAATATGTTAGTAAAATTGATGAACTGTTCGAGCTCCTCGTGGGAGCACAAGGCAGTGCCGGTGCAGTCATTGATGTAATGGAGGAAGAGGTGGGGTTTAAGGCCAGTGTATCTGCGGAAGAGGGATTGTTCCACGTATCCTACAAAGAAGCAGGCATAGCTTGGGCCCATGCAGATACCCATGGGCAGCTCCTTCGTCTGTGGGAAATGGGAGGTGTTGAAGGAGAAGTTAAGTGTGAGGACGAGTTCGGTTCAGCAGATAAGGGTGTTGGTGAAGGGGGACTGGTTAGGCCTATGGGAAAGGAAGAAGTGGAGGGCTTTTAGGGCATCTGCATGAGGAATGCAAGTGTACAGGTATTAGACGTTCATGGTGAAGATGAGGTGTTGGGGACCAGAGAATCAGACGTTTTGGAGGAGGTGGAGGGCGTGGTTGGTACCCAGGATGTACGTGGGGATTTACTGACCAGGAAGAGAAAATGGAGTCGAGATGAGTTCAGTGGGGCAGGAGCAGGCGGAGACAATGGGTCGACCAGTTTTGTGGATGTTGGGAAGGAGATAGAAATGGGTGGTGTGGGGTTGGGGAACGATGAGGTTGGAGGCTGTGGGTGGGAGGTCACTGAGGTGATGAGATTGTGGATAGTCTGGGAGATGATGTTTTGGTGGTTAGGGGTGGAGTCATGATCAAGGGGGCGGTAGGAAGAGGTGTCAGAGAGTTGGTGCCATTAAAGGTAAATCCCTAGTGGTTAGATACTCTTCATTACTCTTCTTTAAGAGCTGTTCTCTCTACAAATCATCTGCTGAAAGGTGAAAGGGAAAAAAATATTATCAGAAGTACTGAAAGGACAAATCCTCAACCAGTGAATGAAGGGCTGGGAATTGGTCTATCTACGATCTTGTCTTTAGCAAAGAATTGGAAGGAGTCCAAAGAAAACAATTCATTGATGTTTGTGATTTAGACTGGTGCCATAACTGTGCTTCTCTGACATCTGTTTCCTTCCCCACCCACAATTTTTGCATTTTGTCTTTTTGTATGTGTGGGAATTTTAAGAGAGGGCTTGTGATTATGTTATGAAGATCCAGATTTGCAATTCAACTTCAAAACATTTTGATACTATCATAATCCAGCTTTTTTTTAAACAATTATTTTCCTGCTAAAGGGGAAGGAAAAACCCAGCGGGCATATTTGTTTAACCTGAATTAGATGGTGAGGTAAAAATGGGCATTTGGGTGGTTTAATCAAATTTTCACATTATAGTAGGAATAGTAGGCTTCAATTTCCAGTGCATTTTCCCAGTCAGTCATGAAAATAGTTATTTAAAGTTATTCAAAAATTGTGTGTCTATTCTTGTACATAACACGCATACATATTCCCCCAATATTAAAGTGTAGAGCTGGATGAACACAGCAGGACAAGCAGCATCAGAGAAGCAGGAAAACCAATGTTTCGGGTTCGGTCTAGGCCCGAAACGCCAGCTTTCCTGCTCCTCTGATGCTGCTTGGCCTGCTGTGTTCATCCAGATCTACAATTTGTTGTCTCAGATTCTCCAGCATCTGCAGTTCCTACTATGTCTCTACATATTCCCACATAATAGTTACCTCAAGAACTGATCAACTTATTGCTTTCCTGAGGTGTAATGATTACTTTGTTTTCAACTTGAGGAGTCTAGGAACTCCCTACTCTCTTCTTTCTTTTAATTTCAAAAATATACTTTATTCACAGAAAAAACTTTGTATACATACACATTGTTACAAATACAGATTGGTTCTGTACAGTTGTGAATCAAATAAACAAAACAAAAACATAGCACTTCGACTTTATCCAATTCTCTTATGCATACAAGGTGTTTCTGGAAGCTGCAAGTGCTGTAGGACTTGCTCTTCAGGAGCAATTCAGACTGAAAATAATTGGATGAGGCCAAGTTTTAATGAGGTGAGGTCAGATCTGGCCCAGGAAAGCTGGAATCAAAGATGGGCAAGCAAAACTGTCACTGAATAGTTGCCTTTAAATAGATTACAGTGAGGGTTATAAACCAAGATGTATTCGGATGAGGGTGAGGATATGTAAAACAAAACCAGAGCTCTCCAGTATAGTTTGGCAGCACGGTGAAGCAGAATTAAAATGCACATCAGTGCTCAAAGTACAAATGGGTGAGTGAATTTCACCCAAAATTTCCAAATTGCCCTCGAAAATACAATCGGGGGCAACAGATGGTGGGTCGGGGGTGGAAACACCCCTGTAAGTAGAAATGACAGAATTGAAATGTTGCTTGCCTAATCACAGGATGGTTCTCTCTCACATTTGCCGCTGGTAGGTTCATTCTGATTTGAGGTGTAGCAGGCGGTGAGTGAGCGTTATCAAAGGGAGCTGGAGCTGCCAGGGTCTGTCTGCTGGATCTGGTGGGATCAGCTGGTTACAAGAGGAGGCTGACAAGGAAGCAACTGGAGTTGGGGTTGGGTTTGGGGTTGGGGGAGGAAAAGACTGCAAGAGGGAAGGGAATGAAGGTGCAAATCAAGGGAAGTTTCACATCCGTCAAATTAATAACCTGCTAACCTCAAGCCGGGAAGAATTGGAAGTCATGTGTAATGAACTCCTATGAAAGTAATGAAAGATTCAGCCAGTCATAGCGAAAGAGGTAGCTATTACATCTGAGAGGCTGTTGAAGAGCAGCTACTGAAAACAGGATGGCTGTATTAGTTAAACCCACATTTATGGTGGGGAAATCGTTGGCGTCTACAATCAAAGGTAGGGTAGCTAAATGCCTCAAAAATTTTCAATTAATCAGGGAGCGCCAGCATCGATTCACGACAGGTAGATCATGCTTGACAAGCCTCAGTAAATTTTTAGACAATGCCCCCCAGTTCAAGAATCTGTAACCTGTGTAAGTAGTTCATCTTTTTCCCTACCCTGTCTTTTCATGTTAATATCTTGAAGACTTAGATCAGATCACCCCTTAACCTTCTGAATTCTAGAGAAAACAGGCCCAATTTATAATAACCTTCAAGTCCAGGCATAATTCTTGTAAATCAATGTTGTACTCCCTCCAAGGTCATTTTTCATTCCTGAGGTGTTGTGCCCAGATCTTCACTCCAACTAGGTTCAGGGGATTGTCTGTGTTTACATGGATTGCCAGAAGGCATTCAACAAAATCCCACATAACAGATTGTTAACCAAGGTAGAAACCGTGAAACTGAGGGTAAATTACTGATGTGGCTGGGAACGTGGTTGAGTGGAAAGTAGGGATAATGGATACTCAAATCGGCAATACGTGACCAGTGGTATCCTGTATGGATGTAATAGAGCCTTAGTTATTCACATTATTTGTTAACAACATGGATGATGGCATTGAAAAATCATATATCCAAACATGTTGATGATGCAAAGGTAAAATGGCATTGTAGATAGTATGGATGATAGCATGATAGACAAAGGCAGCAGAAACATGGGAACGCCAGCACCTTCAAGTTCCTAGAGTAGATTTGCAGCTGAACAGCCAAACAATGCCCACATTTCACAAATGAATTTAAAAATAACTTTGTAAAGAGTTATTGATGAACCAAGTGAATGAGCAAAACTGCAGCAGATGGAGATTCATGTAAGAAGTGTGGGGTTCTCCTTTTCAGACTGAAAAAAGAAGTCAGTAATCTTTCTAGATGGCATAAAGTTTACTACACTAGATGTACAGAGAGACTTGGAGGTTCTGGCACATAGATATTTCAAAAGTCAGGAACAGATGCAGAAAACAATCAAGACAGCTAATGGAATGCTGGGGACTAGAGTACAGGGATGCAGAAGTTACACTGCAGTTTAACAAAACCTTGGTTTGACCCTACGTGGAGAACTGAGCAGATCTGGGCACAACACCTCAGGAATGAAAAAATGACCTTGGAGGGAGTACAACATTGATTTACAAGAATTATGCCTGGACTTGAAGGTTATTATAAATTGGGCCTGTTTTCTCTAGAATTCAGAAGGTTAAGGGGTGATCTGATCTAAGTCTTCAAGATATTAACATGAAAAGACAGGGTAGGGAAAAAGATGAACTATTTACACAGGTCAGAGATTCTTGAACTAGGGGGCATAGTCTAAAAATTATGGCCACTCAGGAGAGACATCACTAAGCTACTTCTACCCTGGAAGGGTGATAGAGGTTTGGAACACTCTTTCACAAATAGGAGTTGATAAATCAGTTGTACATTTTAAATCTGAAATAATCCTTTTTTTTGTTAAAATGTAACATAGGCCAAAGTCACATATATATGTTAGTCCACATATTAGCCATATATCATCATTGAAGAGAGGAACAGGCTCAAGGGACTGAATGATCTACTCCTGTTCCAGCAGTACCAGATGGAACATATGTGAGGATACAAAGGAATTAAGAGTGGAATTTGCACTGGTATGGGCACAATACTCTAAGCTGTCTTTTGCTTTAGGCATAGTTCTCTAAGACTGGAAAATGGCTAACATTCTACTCTTCAACACAACAGGCCAAGAGTTTAACCTTTATGTTAGTATGCTTTGAAAAATTTTATTCCTGGGAAAAGTTATTGGTCATTTGACAAGTGGGGGTTAAGGAAAGCCAACAAGGATGTCACAGAAATGATGTGTTTACTCATCAAAAACACAACTGCAGGAATTAACTAATGTCATTGCCAATGGACATGCATGTCCAAGCAGCATTTGATAAGCTGTCACATAACAGACTTTCCAGCAACTCTGAAGCCTATGAAATAAAAGGGACAGTGCCAGGATGGAGACAAATTTGGCTGAGGGGCAGGAAGCAAAGGATAGTGCTGGAAGGTTGCATTCTCAGAGCTGGTAAAGGTAGATAGTGGCGATCTGCAAGAATCAGTGCCATTAGGCTCCTCTTGATATATATATATATATTCATGACTTAGACTTGAATTTACAGGCAAAATTTTCAGAGCTTGCAGATGACAATCTGAAAACACGAGGACACAGGTTATTGGAACCCGTAGGCATGTAGGTGAAATTTAATGCAGTGGTGAACATTTTGATCAGGAGAACAAGGGAAGACAACATAAACAAAAGGATATGATCTAAAAAGGTGCAGGTAAAAAGACAAGTATATATACGTAAAGTGGCTAATAAGGCATATGGGAAATGCAAAAGAAAAGCTTTAAGGTCTTGGTTTGGCTTCTATTAGAGTATTGTCTAATTCTGAGCACTCACACTTTATGCTCTCTAATAAGCTTACATACAGTCCCAAGGAGAAAATAAACTTTGATATCAAAGATGATGGGAACTGCAGATGCTGGAGAATTCCAAGATAATAAAATGTGAGGCTGGATGAACACAGCAGGCCAAGCAGCATCTCAGGAGCACAAAAGCTGACCTTTCGGGCCTAGACCCTTCATCAGAGAGGGGGATGGGGAGAGGGAACTGGAATAAATAGGGAGAGAGGGGGAGGCGGACCGAATTATTTGATATCAAATAATTGTATTAGGGTTGAAGGTCCCCATCAGTATTTATGCATTGACTGTAAAGTTTTCTTCTGAGAAGGCTGAGCCATGAATCAATAAAGATTTCAAAATCATGAGGGATCCACAAGAGACAGCATGTTTCCATTGATAGGCAGATTGAGAGCCAGAGGACAAAGATTCAAGGCAACTGGCAAACAAACAAGCGGTGACAGCAGAATAACTATTTTTACACAGCTACAAGGTTAGGATCAGTAATGCACTGCCCAACAGTGTGGAGGTGATAGACACAATTGTGGCTTTCACAAGGGAGTTGGATAGCACTCAGGAAAAGTTTTTGGGTTGTGTGGAAATGGGACGAGTGGAATTAAACTTACAGAGGTGGCAGAGTCATGGCAGATTGAATGGTCTTTTATTGTAAAAAAACTCATTCAAATAGGCTGTAAGAGACTTTGGATTATCCTAGGATTGACAATTGTTGAGTGACTGTTAATATTGTTTCAAAAAAAGCCAAAAACAAAGTTGAGGCTAATAATACACACGTACACACAGATGGACTCTGATTTTGTAATCTTTATTTGTTTGATTTCCAGTAATAAAAATATGTCAGCTAAATTCTGTACAAGGCCTAATATTTTTTTTTTTACAGACTCCTTTTTGTGCTTCATATCACACACTCCTAAATTACAAGAAAATGCACAAAAGATTTGAGACACCCCTGGCAAGGTGAATGCAGTCCCAGTCCCTGCTTGTCGATTTTTTAAAAAACTCACTGACAAGCTGTCCCTATTTCTTTAACATATATATATAAAAAAATTACTTTGAAAATTCACTGGAGGTGTACTTCTGTTAACAGACCACATTATGGCTGGGCAGAATTACTTTGTATCACTTGACCAAATCCAGCAAGAACAAATGGAAAAATAACATAAAATCAATTCTTTTAAAAAAAAAGCACCATCCTTGACATTCCGTGCCTTGATACCAGTGCATGCAACCAGCGTTTCCTGTATGGTAGCACCACTTAGTGGCAGATACTTGTATTAGGACCATTTGGCTCAAGTCAGCAGATGTCATCGGGGGGAGCAGGCAGAGGATTAAACCATTAATCCCTTGTTATTAAAAGATTTTTCAGCATCCTCCTTGAAGATCTACTCAGTGACACTACTGTTCGCACCCAGACAAGCCCAAAATAACACCAGTACACCACATTTAGCATAATGCTTTGAATCTGTTCCAATACAGCTGTTGTGGAGACTGAGATCCAGAAATGCCATTTGGAAAAATACCTACAACAAGGATGGCTATGTACTGTGCTCAGTCCACTAAAGGGTTCCAGATTAGTGATAATTGAGAACACATTTATTATGGTGTTAAGATGCAACAAGGCTATATTTCTTTCCTGAAGAGGTTTGGTTCATGAGATGGAAGACAACAATGGAAACATGGAACGTATGGTCTTTAGAAATTTAGAGTCAACACCTGAGATTCGGATCAGGTCCAGCATCAGATAAGGAAAGGGGCCCCTTTCAACTGTCTCAAAGTAATTGTCAACCTGCAACTGGATGCTCAATGGCCTTGAATCCTGCAATCTGGTTGCTGATGCCCAGACATTTCAGTCTCAGTAGACTTAGGTCCCTTTATTCATTGGTTTGCTTTACCTGCTGATGGATAATTCCTAAATCAGGGCAGAGCATTCAGATTATGTCCAAATGAATGGGATTTAACTTAAACACATTTGTAGTTTGTAGCCCAAGACTTTGAGGTAAATAGAATGCTGTTGTACTGCATTTGTGTGATATTACCAATATAAGCCATTTGCTCAAGTGTCTCTCCACCAGCACCTCAAGGGAGACTTCTGACACTTCCACCCAAGAGGACTGACGTTCAGATCAAAGACCAGCATGTGCTCCATTCTCTCTGCACTGCCCAACAGTCTCTCAGCCCCAAAATACATGATTGTTTTGTTAAATATACAAAAGAGACAGATGTTGAGTGCTCCATCCTGGTCATATCTTACACAAATTTAATTTGCAACAGGATTGGATTGGCCTGGCCTCAAAAATTCTATCCTTTTCTAAACTGTTGTTTGAACACAATACTTATATTGACTTTATACCACACCTACTAAGAGTTCAGGAGCTCTCAGCCACTTAATGCTTAGGTGGCAACAGATTTTATTTCATTTCAACTTATTCCCAGCTCATCGGAGGCAGGAAATAATGCATTAAACAACCATATGGAAAATCTGAAAACTATGGTCATTACGCCCATATTTAAATGACTTGGCTGACTTATTTGCTGTTGTAGATCACTGGTAACGTTCTTATCTGGAACTGGAAAATGGATGGAGGCATGAAGTGTGCTTAGAAGAATGTGCCAGAGAAAGCAGTTGCAAACAAACCAGAAACAGCTACACTAATGAATTACTGTATAAGACTATCTCACATCAACAATTTTAATCTGTTACCCTCTAATTGCAATGGGGATTAATTCAATTTCCACCAACAAATCAACTATCAGTCACAAATTGCTCGATTAAGGAGGGGCTATGTGTCATCAAGAGACACTTTCATACTGGAGATTACTATTCTTTGAGGTAACCATTCCTGTATACCACTGCTGTAAGATTCAAGAGAGATATGGAACCTGATACAGGTTATAGTACAGACTTTTCATATCTGGTGGGATAAAAGCCTGCTGCTTTTCCAAGAATGGAGTTGGATTCAAACCTAGGTTCCTGCAAAGGAGACAATTCGCCACCATTTCATTTAGAGAGGCCAAAAAGATGTAGGAAAATTCAGCAGGAACCCTTATTGCCTTTTCTAATGTTGAGGTGTAGCATATCAGTTATAATTAACATATATTCCATATGACTTGCAAAGTTTTCTGCAAGCAGTTGATTGTATAAAAGGGGATAATTCCAGCATCTTTAGTTTTTCAGCTAAAGAACTTAATAACAAATGCACTGTTACTGCAGCACAGCGCATCCCTGTAGGTAATCTTTTCAGTTCCATGAGAAGAACTATTAGCATTTTTCCTTCATGGCGTTGGACACATTGAAAAAAGCTCAGAATGGACCATTCACACACCTTGATTGAAATATGTGTAATAGACGTTTGGATATGTACTTCAAAATGCAAACACATGCTGTGAGTGCATTAATTTTTAAAATCAGTTTTGGCACTGTCCAGCCAGAATTTCCACGCTTTGAAAAGAGCAAATGAGTTTCAACTGTTGAGTAAACTGTATTCAAACTCAGAATTCAAAAATGGTCATTCACAACCCTGCCCCATACAAGCATATTTTCAATCTCCAGCAAGGACACATTGCAAACTGTAAAAACTCCAAGTTAGCTTAACTTATGCTACCTTCAATTAATGTCAAGGTGTCTCAAACAACCAGACAATGTACTTTGCTTTCTTCCTCCCTCTCCTGGAGAGTGATGATAGAAGTGAGTAGTAACATTGTTAAAGGAGCAGAAACAAAGGACTGATGACACTCCTCGGAGTACATCTTGAATGTTGATGCAGGCTGAATCTGGGCGAGGGTGCGCCACCCGAAGCCATGAGAAATGCTGGGGCACAGTTGCTTTTGTGCACTTGTCACACAAAGTTTGATAAAGGCGATCATTTATTGGCACATCTGCTGCCTTAGGATCCTGATTAACTTATCAACACTTACCGTACGCAGAAAGCCATGGCATCTAAAGCACAAACTATTCTGCAACACTGACTGAGGTGCACCTTAATGTTAAAATACAAGCAGCAATGAGACGCATTTAGTAGGGCATGGGCTCAGTCCACAAACTTTACCCATGATATGAAATGGTGGAAAATCATGGCCCAAATCTTCATTGTGATCACCCTAAATATATGGTTCTCTTTATAAACCTTCCTTTTTTTTAAAGTATGTACACTCACACATATAAACAAATGTGTTTTAGAAAATCCATTTAAAAAAAAAACAAACTGTTCTCAGTTTTTCCAAGTGCAGTCTTTCCAAGCTGCGATACTGCATGAGGGTCAAAAGCAGACCTTACAAAAGCTTGCTGCCACCGAGGCAAAATTATTCCACAGCCCCACAGTCTAAAAGAGCTGACCAGTCCTTGTGATTGCACAGAATTGGATGGGAAAGTTACAAGTAGATTTTTTTTTTGCTTGTTCTTTGTCTCCTTGTGTGTGCGTCTATGACACAGGGCTGAACTCTCAGTCCCTGAAGTAAAACATTCATTACTCCTGATGTCCTTTCTGTCTCCCCCACTAGGTGGGCATTCTTCATGCCTGGATCGTGATGTGTGCCAGGTTCATCAGTCCAGCTGGTAGGATCATTCATTCAGGGACAGAATAATATCATCTTCCAAGTCAGAGTTATCCGTGGTATCCGCTGGACAAAGTGGGGAGGAGAATTAATTACCATTAGTTAATTACAAGGACCATTAAAAATAAAGGACTCCATTTGACAGATACTTATTTACATGGGGTCTTACCAGATTAGCAGTTACCTGAATGTTTGAATGGGGGCATTTCTTAATACTCAGCATTCCAGCCCTTCTGTCACTCTTGTTTCCTTGCACCTCAATCTCCTAAAGCCACCACTCTCTTAGGAATAGCAATCACACATGCCAGGTTCTAGTTGAGACTCTGCAACACTACTCTCAGACTCAACCATTCCAATATGTTCCTGTTCAGCCTCTCATCTTCCACCCTTCAAGTTTAGCTAATATTCTGCTGGCCTTTGAACAATTTTGCACTGACTTCCAGGAGGTTAGCTGGTCAGCAGCTTAGGAGGTAAAAGGGTAAGGGAACAAGGACTGTCCCTGTGCCAAGGTGAATTCGGCGGGGATACAAGTGAAGTCAGAAGAAAAGTAAAAATAAGAAAACTCAGATTTAAAGCATGGGGGAGTCTGAGAGGGATGTATTTCCTAGGGGGTTAATTGAAGTGAAGGTAGCAGGGTCAACTGAATTGATGATATTTGTTTTTGTAACAAAGTCTACAAGCTCCTCACAATTATTGTTGGACGTGGAGAAGGAAGAACAGAGGGTGCTTCCAAAGTATCGTTTGTAGTGAAGGTAAACTAGACAATGTCACGAAACACTGACTTCTCCTCCTCCAGACGATGCCTGTATGGCTGTGTTTTTTCCAGCCCTCTGTTTGTCCACCTTGGATTCCAGCATCTGCAGCTTTTTGTCTCTAGACATTTTCTTTGTCTCTCTGGATCATGTTTGATTGCAAGGCAGGTTATGAGATGGACAATATTGCTTAACAAAGTATTAAGTGGTCTAATTGGAATTGGTAGTGAATAATTAAATCAGCAGTTAGTTTAAAGGTTTTAAGTTTACATCCTTGAGACTTAAGGGAGTCAAAATGAAGGTACATCAGGAAATGATCAGGAAAGCAGAGGCAAGTCATGAAAATTAGTTGAGGTGCTATTTAGCAAAACAATAAATATTGCAGCAACATGACGAATTAAAGGCCAGAGGTGAGAGTATTGGGGATTTGAGTGTGCTGTGTTAAGTGACTTGAGGGACAGTACCTTCTAGGTCTGGACTCAAAATAGTGGGCTTGGGAAAGTGAACGAGAATGTGGATAGAAAGTGACACAAAGAAATGATCAGATTGCATTATCAGTGATAGTTACAATGTAAGTTACAAAGTGGAGAGACTGAGGGGGTAGCAAATTGAGAATTTCTACAAAGGTGGTAGTTTAGGAAGGAAAGAAGGCAGTGAACTAAATATGTAGAATTGAGATGGAGGCTATGTTTATCCTGGACGAGTCACTCGGTGCAGAGGTTGAGATGGGAAATCAGAGAAGATCACAAAGAGAAACCTGGACTGGGTGGGAAATACAGATCAAAAATTTGAAGTGGATGTGATGGATGGAAGAGGCAAGATTTTCAAAAGGTGGAGAAGATGCCAGATGACTGGGGCGAATTGACAAAGATGTGATTTAAAGGCCACACCACTGCGATGCCAATTTGACGAGGTCAAGATGATGTTGCAAGTAATTAAACTTAATTAAGGAAATAGGTGTCATCAACCTTCAGACATGTCTGTCAAAGCGAAACAGCCAACATAATCAGTCACAGGTCTTTCTTCACAAATCAAGAAGCAGAGGGGAACAATGATAGTCACAGTCTCGAGGTTCAGTGTTTATAATGATGGGTTATGAAAGGGTCGGTCTCTGCAGGTTAAGGGGAGTAGGGAGAAAATACAATGGGGCAATTGAGGTTGCTGGTCATCAAGAGGTTGCAATGAGTAACTTCGTGGACCTGTTAGAGGATATTGGGAGAGTGAGTGAGACAGAGGAAAGTTCAGGAATTATTTTAAAAAGGATGAAATCTAGGATGGTGGCAACAGAGCAGAAAGATGCTGATTACTCAGGAATTCAGGTGTGGCATTAGATCATCAGGGGATGCACCGGTTTCAGAAGCCAAGAATGGCCAGAGGAAGGACAGAAGGGGCCCTAGGCTGAAACAACACACTGCGTGAGTCCTGCAGCAATCAACTGGAGACGAGCAAGGTATGGAAATGCATTGTCAGGCTGACGGGATGTAGATGCAGGATACCTCAAATAAACAGGATTTTGCACAACAGCAATACCACAACTGCCATGAGCCAATGCTAGAATCAACTGTACAGGGCCTGGAAGACACCTCAAATATCTCTGCTTTCAGTATGACTTTGGCAGCATCTGCATTTTTCTTCACCAATGAAAAATATTCCCTTGTCACAACAGCCTTGTCTGCTGCTTCCTTGCATAAATCAATACGTCCTGTACTGCCCTGACACTCCTTATATGGCTTTGACCATCCTGGGAATGTAACCAAAACATTAATTTTTCAAATGCAGCCATTTTTCATTTACAGTTGCTCATCTACAGTGCTCATCAGTAATTCATTCAATTTACACATGGAACCAATTCTGTCCTCAACTCACTGAATTTCACCACATTGCAATGAAGTACTTTAACTATAGATTGTTCCTTGCCTTTTCCCAAAGCTGACTTATAACAGGATTATCACTGCTCCCTAAACATTCCCTGACTGATACCTGATCTGCCTCATTCCACAAAACTACAGCCCAGCAATGCCCTCTTCTTTGTTTGGTGGGAAATGCCCTGCACTAAAAGGCAGACCTAAACTTCTTTGGGATTATTGCACATACGAATGGAATTGACTTACAATCTCCAAGAATGTCTGTATCTTCATCTTCCCATTCATCTTCGTCTTCCTCCTCCTCCTCTTCCTCAGCTTCCTCTTCCCCATTACCCAGTAGAGCTTCCAGTTCCTCCTCATCAGACGCCGTGAAGTCGCGTTCTCCATCCTGGGCCGCATTTGCTTCACTCCCGTTATTTTCATCCTCCCCATCCAGCAATGGGTCAGTGTCCAAGTCATCCAGGTCATCTTCGGAATCATCATCGTCGTCATCATCATCGTCGTCATCATCCTCTTCTTCCTCCTCCTGTGACAGCAACATCATCATCAATATTAGTTCTGTATCATACTGTGATACTTCCTTCAAATTGACTGTTGTCAAAATATGACAAACACAAATTTGATACACAAATTCCAGGTTTCCAAGACATTGCATGATGACAACATTTCTTCTGAGCAGCCTTGGTCTAATTTCAAAGTTTAATCCCCTTTCTCAAGTTCACTGCACTTGGTTTCCCCAATGGCTACTGCCATATGAATCCCCCATGTGTCACTGCCACCACCCCCCCCTTACCATCTCAGCCAGGTGATTATTCAAAGTGAGCACACAAGAGCACCAATAGAGTCAATCCAATATTTGTATCAGGGCTCACTGTCTGTAGTTAGGAATAAGAACACCTGATCTTTTCCTCATTTAAAGGTTGGTGAGATCAACTGGTGACTCAATTGAGAACAGTTACATCAATACAAATCAATGACTAAACCATGGGCAACTTTACTGTGTGGTTCAATGAAATACTGCACATAGTTTGTTTACAATAGAAGGTTAAAGTCTGAGCAGGACACTTTGCCCACTCACCGAAGAGCCTGATCATCCCTGGCCTATGCTCATGTCTTAGATTCTGCAGTCTTGTCAAAATCTTGGAGAGAAAAGACTAAATTGAGAAAACTTTGGTCACTGCTACTGTTCTGTTTATTCTTTCCAACAAAATTAAGATGCCCAAAATAGTACATTGAAAATACATAATACCAACAATTAAACTCGAACATTGGCAGCTCCAGGGAATTGCCTGCCTCCTGGACTGGACATTTTTAGATTTCAGCTCAGTCTGGCAATTAAACCAGCCTTAAAATGAATAATATGAACCACAATTAACATTACAGTGCTGAAGTGACTCAACACTTCAGTGTGGCTTTTTTCCTCTAATTTGAGCTGGAAAACTGCTACTTTGGTTTTTGTCTGCCCACAGAAGCGTGTAGCTGTGAAAAGTGCCCACTGATGAAAACAAACATTCTCCACTGGATCTGTTGTATTCAGGAATCTCAAAAGATTTCAGACACGAAAACCCAGACTGCTGTTTGGCCATAAACAGTTGTCGTGCCTGATGTGTCCATTACTTCAAGGTTAAAAGACTGAAGTAGTAGGTTTTTGTTTCTTAATCTCACCCGTAGACTGGCTGGTGATCACATTGTTTAAGGAAAACTGAAAGGATGTGGCTAAAACTAAGTATGTGGGAATCCACAGTACAAACCTGATCCTCCTCTTCATCCTCTTCCTCTGCAAGCCGCTGACGCCCCACTTCGTACAATCTGCAGACAGTGTCCATTGACAGGGCATCCATGCTGCTGCCTTGGTTCTGCAATATGTTGTGCAGCATTAATACAGAGCAGCATCCATAAAACAAAACCACACCAGTGTGCAGGAATACAAGCTTTTAAATAAAACTTTAAACTACAACTTGAAGTCACGCCATACATTTATTGTGGTAAAATAAACAAGGCATTTCAGAGGAAAGTTATAAGACCAGAAACTAACAAGCCACACAAGAGATGTTAGGTCTGTTGAACAAAAGCTTGGATAAGGAAGCAGGTTTTAAAGGTGTGCTCTAAAGGAGCAAAGTAAAGTAGAGGCTGACAGTCTAAACAGCTGAAAGGACAGATGCTAATAGTGAAGAAGAAGAATAAAGGAGGCCAAGGCTGAGAGAGTTTACAAAGCAATGGAGGCACAAGATCATGGATTGATTTGTTAAGGAGGATGAGAATTGGTTTTGCTTCTCTGTTGTTCCCATGAACCTGCATGACATTCACCACAATTTGCCCAAATTAGTCCTCATCAGGTATTACTTTGTGCCATGCCAGCCTGAGGTCAATGCGAAAATGGAGGATATCACATTTGATCCTGATCTGTCCTTACTATATGTCAAATCACTTCCATTTGCAGTGATACTACTGAACAGTGGGTGGAAGTGAGAATTTTCTCCAACCCAAACAGGCTGACTTGCAAAGATCAAAACCTTTGAATCAGTATATAGCTGATGGTGATTTGACATTATGACCAATTTTGACGATGACAAATTTTGACACGCAAAGCAGAGACATGACACGCCAGCTGGCAGTTACATTACTGTTCTTTCATTTTCAAACCTTTGCTTTGAATTTAGCCTATACTGATGCGGTATATGCCTGTTCATTGGGAAAACTGGAAAGAGCTGAGAGTACATGGGCAGTTTTTTCATGTAAAGATTCTCTGGTATTGATTTCAGTCAATTCAGAAGAGTTATTAGGAGAATGTGAATTCCACTCTGATAAGGGATGGCATGTTGGATTAAGGATAAATAGATGTGGAGGGAGTTTTACCTTGCTCTTAACCTGCTCCATATCCTGCTTGGTAGCTCCTATGGCTGATGATGATTGAAGATAAAAAGGAGAAGAATCTCATGCAGTGAAGCTCCTCACTTCAAATGGTGTAAAAATAAAGAAACTAAGCAAATGTTCTAGTCAGCCTAGACATCACTGTGCACTGAAGGGACAGACATTACAGTGTTAAATGGACAAGAGCAGGCAGTTAAATCAGGTTAGGTAATCAATTGGATTTGCAGACAGATACCTACAACAGAAATTCTAACTTTTTTCAAACAGACCACTCAAAGATTGAAGATGTTTCCTGGGGATTTACTGTAGCCTTAAGTTTTGAGGTTTGATCCTCAGCCTGTAATGGATGAGGGGCATGTCAAGTCTGAGCCAGAAGCAGGCAGCTGAGAGGATTAGCCAGGGAACTTGTTGCTGACCTATTTACTACCTCCTGGTGGAATATACATGTTGCTATACATGACTGTACTATTCTCCACAATCTTACGTGGGATGGCCCTTCTTTGACCAAATAATGAGGTGCCATTGGTGCCCTCCTTTCAGCAGAAACAAATTTCTTCCTGTGCCCACACAGACAGCTAAGAGTTGTCAAGTTATTCATACTGTAGACCAGAGCCTGGGCCTACCTCAATTACAGCCAGGTAGCAGTCCTTAGTATCTGTGCAAAGATCGAAAATATTCCTCTTCACATCAAGGGTTGCTTTAAAAATAATAGAAAATTTTCAATTACTATATTGCTGAAAATTACATGACGACATTACCTCATTGTTCAGTACAGAACGCTAAACAAGTCAGCAAATCAATTACATCAATGCCTGTCTTTCTCAAAACTGAAGTAAAGACACAGTGCTGGAAAACTCGGCATAGTTTGGCAGCGCTGGTGAGGACAGCGTGAGTGAATGTTAAGTCTCTAATGATTTTTCTTCAGACTGAAGTTATTATTGGGCTCAAAACTAACTGATCCTTTCACAGACACTATTAGACCTGCTCAGTTTTTGAGCATCTGCAATATTTTACTTTTATTCTATTGAGAAAGTGACCTAGAACCATTGGTTAAATGCTGGCTTTAAAAGAGAGAGATGGTCACAGCTTTAGATGCAGCAAACTCAGCTCTGCTCAGCAAGTTGCTGGAAGAAGACAATGTCATCAGTTTATAAAACAAATTGCTGGAGAAACTCAGCAGATGTCCATGGAGAGAGAAACATTTCAAGTCTGATAGTTCGGAAGAAGAACCTGTTATCTGTTTAAGAGGCAAATACTTCAGGTATCTGTATATAAGCAAAATAAATACATCATTACAGTTTATCAAGGTTAAAGGAAAGCTTAACATGGAGGATGGTGGGGGAAGGCAATGATGGCAAAGGAAAACAGTGAGTGCCTCACTTTAGGATATGAAGTTTTAATTCATTCTGGGCTGATTAGAGGAGGCTTTCACACAAAGTGTCAAGTATAAAATTAATTCAACTCACATTGCAGTGAACGCAGGCACAGAGCAAAGCTGGATGTAAACTAACTCCACTTAGATAACCTCATAAGAACGTGGGACTGAATGTGGCAGTGGGGAGCATTCCACTGGCAGAAGCATGTTACTGGAGCAGAGAATAAGCATACTGAATTTCACTTTTTAATTAGCTGTACCATATCCAAATAGAAGTTGCTTACTGCCAACATTGGGTGGTGCTCGAAATTGGAAAGTATGCTATTCACCACTCACACGGATCCAAGTAGCAGTGATTACTTTCCAACTAGCAGAACAAAACTGACTGGCAGTCCAAATGAAATGAAGCACTACTTAATAACTTGCAAGAAGTTTGTGAACACCAAAGGAAGTGCTTCCAGTAAGTGAAAACCACCAGCAGTTGGCTAACAGAATAAGTGGCCGCTCAGACATGGAGTCAAGTGTTTGATACTTCACTGCAAGTAACTTTGCAGAGTGTGGGAAAGATCCCACACTCCGGTGAGATGTCCATATGGACTCCTGGAACAATATATGTCTTTGATTGTGGCTGCTCTTATTAGTACTACAGCAGCATTTCTGGAGGCACACACTAATGTAACAGTGAAAGTTATTCAACTTCAAAGAAATAGTAGTGAATGGGCTCAAACCACAAAAGGCAAAGAACTTGTACCCTAGGGGCCATACAAATAAGCTAGAAACAAATAACCAACCACAAATGATTTTTACCTTTTACAATGTTAATCCAGAACGTAACTAACAACAAGAAATTAAACACATTTCAAAATGCGGCAATCTAAAGTTAGTGCTCGGTTCTCTCACCTATTGGTTTGTAGTCAGTAGCATCAAAGGTCCTGAAAGAGGATCCAAAAGGGCTCTTCATCCGCACTTCTATCAAATCATCTTCGTCATCTGCCTGCAGCATAGCTAGAACACACAAAAAAAATCAGAGAAAGAACTCATTCATCTCGCCTCATACTTCAGTGCTGTGCACATTGCACTGCAAGTAATGATTTATGCAAACAGATCGCAGCAGCCAGACTGTGCACAAGTTTCCCGAAACAACCTGTGTACTAGGAAATGACATCACAGAAACATTTGTCCTAGTGTTTATCTTCTTTATGAATCATAAAATTGACTGCTAAAGGTAACTGAATGAGGATTGTCTGCAGGGAGATGTGCCATATTTATGAGCTCAGCGCATCAGATAATCCTTGAGCAGCATGCACCGGGTACAATCCCAATTCTGGAGTTGGAAATTCACTTTTCAAATATTGCAATGGGATCTTTACACACAAATGTAAGAAATTGGTGTCCACTGAACACTCTCCTCCAAACAAGCCTGTAAATACACAGGAGCATAGGCAATTGGAGGCCAATCAACACAAGGTCGACAAAACTCTCCTTTGACTCAATTATGGGGACCATAGAAGTTTCTTACCCAGTAAGTAATAACTGACCAACTTTAACTGTCAATATCCTCTCCGCTTAGGTACTTTTCAAGTTTATGGGCCATAATGTCTCCACTCACCGGGTTACAAAAAACTTGTTTCAGAGGGTAGTGACACTCTTTGTAACAAAATGCTTCCTAATATTTAACTAATCTAATCAAAGCACTGCCATATGCATCTCCCCCTCTAAACCTATAACTCTTAACATCTTAAATAAAACTTATACCAATGCACTCGCTCAAAGTCTAATATTTTAAAAATCCCTTTCTCTAAAACAAAGTTCTAACACTTGCAAACTTATCCTGGGCATGGACACTTTGTTTAGGTGCTAGACACTCCATCACCCCTGTGCTGCCTCTTCAAAACAGCTACTTAATTAGTCCCATTCATTTACTACTTCTCTTAGCCCTATACTTACTTTTTCCCACATATTTATTCCATTCCGTTGTACTATTTAACATGCTTCCACCAATCTTTTAGGCAATGCACAAAGATCAGAAGAAATAGGAGCGAGAGCAGGCAATTTGGCCACCAAGCCTGCTTCAACTTTCAATAAGAACATGGTGAATCTGTTAAAGACCTAAATTCCACTTTCCAGTCTTTGCCTTATTAGTATTGACTGCCTTGTAGATCAAAAATCTGGCCAGCCTTGAACAATATATTCAATGGTACAGCTTCTGCTACTCTCTGTGGAACAGAATTCCAAAGAAACGCCTCCATATTTCCGTGATAAATGGGAGACCTCATTCTTAAACTTCTTTGGTTCTGGATTCTCCAGAATGAGTGGGGAAGAGGCAAGAAGATCCTGCCAGTATCTACCCTGTTAAAATCCTCACATTCTTCTATGTCTCAGTGACACTGCCTCTTGTACTTTTAAACTCCAACGTACTCAACCGATCCTAGACAACTCCCTAATTGAAGAATTAGCTAGTGCACTTTCTCTAAACTACTTCCAATGCAACTCTCTTGCCTCCGTAAGTAAAGCAATTAACCCTGAACAGCACAGTGTTCCACGTGTGGTCTAATCAAAATGCTGCACAGGTGCACCAAGATGTCCTTTCTTTTACACACCATCCCTGTTGAAATAAAGGCAAACGTTCCAGCTGCTTTCCTAATTAACGACTGCATGCAACCTTTTTGAGATTCATGCTCAAGGGCACATCTCGAACAAAATTACGCATTGCTATTCCTCTTGCAAAGTGGACAAACCCACAGTATACTCCATCTGCCAAATTTTTCCTCATTCCTTTATTCACTCTATATTTCCTCAGACTCTCTGTACCCTTTTCACAACTTGCTTTTCTACATGTCTTTATATTGGCAACAAATGTGACTATCTACCCCCTTCATTCACATCATTAATATAGATCATAAATTTTACAGGCCTCAGAAGAGACCCCTTTGGCACTCTACACATGACTGCCAACTTGAAAATGATCTATTTATCCCAAATGTTTCCGGTTAGTTAGTGAATTCCTCCATCCATGGTCATTAATCACATCATTAGTCTTTTCTTGTGCAATAAACTCTTGTTGAAAGAATTCTAGAAATTCAAACACATTACAACTACTTCCCCTTTAACTGCACTTTAATCTGCAAAGAACTTGAATAACTTTGTACAATGTGATTGCCCTTTCACAAAATGAACTATAAGCCCTGTTGCGACTTCCTTCATCATGATTTTAGCATTTTCCCAATGACGGATATAAGGTTAGCTGGTCTATGGTTTCTTCCTTTCTGTCTCCCTCCTTTCTGGAATTGAGGTATTGTACCTGCAGTTTTCCAAGTCCACTGGAACCTCTTCAGAATCGAGAGAGCACTGGAAGATTAGAACCAATGCACCTACTATCACAATACTCAGCCCTTTTGAGACTCTAGGATGTACAGGGGCTTATCAGCCTTTAGTCCCATTAGCTTTCTTATTATCTTCTCTGTGGTGATAGCTGTTTAAAGCTCCTCCTACCCTTTTGTCCCCCAATTTTCTACAATTCTTGAGATGCTTTCTGCGTAGAGAGGTTCAAAATACAGACCAAAACCCCAGGCATTTCCTTATTTTCCATTAATTCTCTAATCTCGTATACAGATCAATGCTCATTTTAGCCAATTATCCTTTTTATAGATTGGTAGAAGGTTTTACTGTTTGATTCCGTATTTCTTGCTCGTTTTCTCTCGTACTCTAATTTCACCCTTTTTTTTCCCCCAAAGGGAAACTTAGCTGCTGTATAAAATTATCTCTCAACTCTCCTCAAATTCATAAAAACATATTAAGTTGGTGTCATCAGGTTATTGATTCTCCTGCCAATGCAATTTGTTTTAGAGATAATGGGAACTGCAGATGCTGGAAATTCCAAGATAATAAAATGTGAGGCTGGATGAACACAGCAGGCCAAGCAGCATCTCAGGAGCACAAAAGCTGACGTTTCGGGCCTAGACCCTTCATCAGAGAGGGGGATGGGGGGAGGGAACTGGAATAAATAGGGAGAGAGGGGGAGGCGGACCGAAGATGGAGAGTAAAGAAGATAGGTGGAGAGGGTGTAGGTGGGGAGGTAGGGAGGGGATAGGTCAGTCCAGGGAAGATGGACAGGTCAAAGAGGTGGGATGAGGTTAGTAGGTAGCTGGGGGTGCGGCTTGGGGTGGGAGGAAGGGATGGGTGAGAGGAAGAACCGGTTAGGGAGGCAGAGACAGGTTGGACTGGTTTTGGGATGCAGTGGGTGGGGGCGAAGAGCTGGGCTGGTTGTGTGGTGCAGTGGGGGGAGGGGATGAACTGGGCTGGTTTAGGGATGCAGTAGGGGAAGGGGAGATTTTGAAAATGGTGAAGTCCACATTGATACCATATGGCTGCAGGGTTCCCAGGCGGAATATGAGTTGCTGTTCCTGCAACCTTCGGGTGGCATCATTGTGGCAGTGCAGGAGGCCCATGATGGACATGTCATCAAGAGAATGGGAGGGGGAGTGGAAATGGTTTGCGACTGGGAGGTGCAGTTGTTTGTTGCGAACTGAGCGGAGGTGTTCTGCAAAGCGGTCCCCAAGCCTCCGCTTGGTTTCCCCAATGTAGAGGAATTCTGCAAAGCGGTCCCCAAGCCTCCGCTTGGTTTCCCCAATGTAGAGGAAATTTGTTTTTCCTGATTTACTTTGATTATCAAAACAGTTCACTCGAGGATCTCTTTTCAATTCCCCATAGCCTTAATGGCTTAGTTCCTTATAAAATATAACTTCTGCAATTTATTCTGCTACCTTCAAATATTGGCTTATCGTAACTAATATCTTTTAGCTATTCTGACTGATGCACCTGGACCAGGGTCATAAATTTTAACTAGGAATGGTGAATCAGATCTAAGCACAAGACTCCAAATGTGTACCAAAGTAGTACATGCAATGTTTTATATTGGAGCTGGTGTTGGTGCATTGCTAATATCACTCTATAAGCAATCCAGAATCTCAGCCTCATGTTCCGAAGACATTGCTTTGAATCCCACCATGCCAGGTGGGGCATGTGAACTCAAGGAAAAAAATTGTGATTAAAATGCTGGTCTAATGGCGACCAAGTAACCACTGCTAATCGTCACTGAAACCCATATCGTTCACTAATGTCCTTTACGAAGTTAATCTGTCCTAGGAGTACAGAATGTGCAAGGGGGACCTTTAAAGGAATTAAAGAGCAAGGAGGAGGCACAATTAGAAAATAGCAGGTAAAACAAAGGGAAATCCTATGTTATTTTACAAGTACGTTAAGGATAAAAATGTAACAAGGGAAGGAGCAGGGCCCGATATTAATTTGTGTATGTAGCCACACTACATAGGTAGGTTTTTAAAAGAATAAGTAAATACGTCACTGTTCACTAGTCAGGGGGTCAACGTGGGTTTAGAAATTGGGGAGGAGGCTGTGATTCAATTAAAGAAGTTAATACAGACAGGAGGTTGTCAGTGGTCTGGTAGGCTGAAAAGTAGATAAATCTCCAGGGCCGAATGGAAAATGTATCCTGGGCTGTTGAGTGAGGCAAGGGAGGCTTTTGTTAACTGAGACAGAGATTATAACAGTAAGTTGTGTTGGAACGGCATAAAACATTTAGTTAGGTCATAGCTAGAGTATTGTGTGCAGTTCTGGAATCCACATCATGAGTGGGATGTGATAGCAATGAAGAGGGTGCAGAGGAGATTTACCAGAATATTGTCTGGGCTGGAGAGTTTTAGACGTGAAGAGAGATCTGATAGACTGGGGTTGTTTTCCTTGGAGTAGAGGAGATCAAGGGGAGTATATGAAAGACGTATGAAAATATGAGGACCAAAGATAGGGCAGACATAGATATTTCCCTTTGGGCGGGCATCAATGACTGGGGCATAAACTGACAGTAAGGAGGAGAGGAGGTATAAAGGGGAGAGGATGCGAGGTTATCCAGTATTTGCGAAACCCATAGAGCAGCTCCAATCTTCTCACAAATGAAGTCCAGTTTCACATCAGGAATCTGCTTGGATGAGCAACAAGGAGGGAGTGCAGAAGATGAGAGAAGAAGAAAGTCAGGCTAGGGGAGTAACTTACTTGAGCACCAAAAGTCTTTTGAAATTTGTACATTAACTGCTCAGGACACTTTTCCTCTACAAAACATATGTTTGTTGGAAAGTCCCACATAGTGCTCATGCCGTTCTCCAACCATCCCCAATATGAAGCAGACAGACATTCCAGTTTTGGTCGAGATGGCCTTACGAAGTGAAGCACTGCAGAGACAGGTGTGTTTGAAAATTCCGTACTACTTTTCAACTCCACAAAAATAGAATCATTTATCCCTCTTCCAAAATAAAGTTGGCATGTTTTGTAAGTAAACACCACTATCACCCTTCCAAAGCTCCTACCTCCATATATAACCGTGCCTGTGTTGTTGAAGACTATTCGACACTGGTCTAATGCTGGGACTGTGTGCAGAAGGTGAAATGTCCGCAGATCCCACTGAAATGAAGCTTCTGTTAAAGGACTCACTCCAACACTGATGGATCATGAATACAGTACTTAAAAACTTCAGTACCTTAGGATTAATTATATTAGAGGCATATGCCACTCCAGTGTACATAATACACAACCTCCATCTAAAACCGGAGGAAATATTTGGAGCATTTCCTCTCAAAGTAACTTTACAGTGCACTTCTGCACAGAAGGATTTATGTAGCTGACTCAACAAATACGCTCAGTGAAACCCACACACTCAAGTCTCCTGGTTTTATAGATTCTTTGCATTCTGTACAGCCATGCTATTTAGTGTTCTCTTGTAAATGACATGCACAGCTACGTGAATAGATAAACGTATTTAATTGTTTACTTTCTCAGAACAAATTGCTTTGTTCTTGACGATTAATTTTCTGCTTGGAATTGAATTTGTTTTGTTATTGAAGGAAAGTTATTTATTTAAAATGTAAATGAATATCACTACCGGCAAATTTCTCTCACAGATGCGAACACATTCGAACAATGATCGTTATTCCTTCAATGTCATGGGTACAAACTCCTGGCACTCCCTGACAGCAATGTGACATACCTACACCATATGCACCGCAGTTCAAGCAGGAGCTCACACAAATATTCTCAAGGGCAATGTGGGATGTGTCATAAATGTTAGTCTAGCCAGGAAAGCTCATGGATGAATAAAAGGAATTGCTACAGGCCTTAAATACAAAGAAAATTCTGGGAATGATCAGCTGACCGACTACTAAAAGAAGAATGTAAGAATAAGGTTTCATGTCTATGACCTATGTCCCCAAGAAATGGTTATGACCAAAATGACTTTACCTACTGCTATCCACTGATATGTTGAGCATGCAATTGTCAGATCAGATTTCCAGTGGCTGTACTACATTTTAGCTTGAAATTCAATAAAAATGACTTTTTCCTAGTGAACAGTTTACTGGCTTTGTCTATTAAAATTCAGGCTGTGAAAAGCATTTGGAGCTTTACTACATTAAGTGGAGATACTCCTGACAGTGATGGGTAGCATAATGTCTGAAAAATTACTTGCACCTCTCAACACCGAAGTGTCGTAGATTGACTACCATTTTTCCAAAGTGTACTCAAAGTCTAGTGATGAAACCGTAACTACATTTCTGAAACGTAACACATCTAACATTAGTTTAATTTTTAAACAAGACAGATCTAGCTCACAAATACGTCTGGATAATTTGCATTTTCTCTCTCAGCTTTTTGGTCTCCAATTAAAAATCCAAGTCTTCAAAAATTGACAGCAAGATTTCTAAAATATCCCATAAAATCATTGACCATTTGTTGTACAATATCCCAGCTCCTGTAGTACACAGTCCCTTGTTAATGAAGGATACAATCTCTGTATTGATGATGACTTCCAGCCCGTTTGGATGGAACACTCCACTGATGTTCATGTTGAACTTATCAAACTTGTGAATGGCCTGTGTTGAACGGATATCCCACAGCACTCCGTCATTTAACACCAAATCATCTGTGGGGTTAAAGGTTGCACAATTCCGCTTGTAGTTGTTGGCTAGGTCGGGATTGTAAAGAGTGAGGATGTTTTGACCTGTCTGGATATCGTATATCTATAAACAGAAGAAAAGACAAGTTTTTTTTAATAACTGTATTTGTGTTGGGTGCAAAAGGTGAGAGATATTGATGCTGCAGAATCTGAATAATTTGGACATTATGTATGGATAGCCTTTTCTTGACTTTGCCGTAATAACATTCCTCAATAGCACAAGTGTTGTATTGTCTCCATTTCTCTGAGCCATCTTATGGGATTTCAGTAGGTTTGTTAAATCTACTGCTGCCTTAGCTTTGTGTTGCAGATCTAAGTGCTTGAAAAATTGGATTGGGTCAGATTTTTAAAAGAACCTACATTCTCAAATGCTGTGCCCACAGAATTCATATAGTACTTCTAATATTCAAAAAGGTGAAGCTCTAGGGATAGAAATGGATACTGGACTAAAGGAAAAACTTTAGAAGGAGCAACCAAAGATTGGTGAAAGGTTCAGGTTTTAAACATGGTCCGAGAAAACATCAGCGAAGGCTGACCGATTAACGGTGGAAATTACAGATCACAGGACCAAGGTAGCTGAAGGCATAGCCTTTAAGGGGGAGGCAAAAGAAGGCAGATAGACACATGAGAGTTCAGTCAAAGGAACAAACATTTTGGGGGAGGAAGGATCAACATCAAAAAAATTTTTGGCACCAGGGCTGAGATAAATTGAACAAGGGCAGTGAGTGACAAACAGGATTTAAAAAAAAATCATTTACAGGATATGGGCAGTGCTAACTAGCTCAGCATTTATAACAATTCCTAATTGTTGCAGGCCTGGTGTCACATGTAGGCTGTGGCTAATGTCCTTCAGGGAAGGAAATCTGTGAACGAGATGCGTTTTTCCAACAATCAACAATGGTTTCTTGATCATTATTAGATCCTTAATTCCAGATTTTTACTGAATTCAAATTTCACCATTTGACAGTGAGATTTGTATCTGGAACTCCAGAACATTACCAGGGTCTCTAGATTAAATGTCTACCAATAATTCAAATAAATCATTGCTTCCTCTATGGCAGCAGAGTTTTGGATGTTCACTTAAGGTTTAGGATGGGCTGCCAAGTATTGGAATAATTAGGTCTGTTGGGACAAAGGCACAGATGAGGATTTCAGACAGGCAGACAATGATGAATGGAGATAAAAGTGGGCAGTCTTTACTATGTTGAAAATACAGGGTTGACTAGGATACAGAAGTTACAAGGTTTGATTTGGCCTGTGATACTGTCTGGGGAGGGAATAGAATTAGTGACAAAAGTAGAGAGTCTGTTGTTAGGTCCAGAGATGATGGTCTCAGTTTACACAGTGCACTGCTGTGGAACAGGTTATTGGATTGTGAACAGCAATGGGAGGCATAGGTGATTTATTTCTGTTCCTCAACCAGACCAGATTACCTAACATAACATACGCGAAACCACAGAGTTGATGCCTTTATCCATTGGGGCACTGGCAGATCAAATGACCAATATTCCCATTACATGCATCACAGATAAACCAAAGTCAAATTACTCACATGAGCCACTTCCTCCTTTGTCCCAATCACTCTGTCCTGAGAGAGTTTACTGAACTCCACATAATGATCGTCTGTGAATGAGTGCCTGAAACATTGGGAACATCATTGCCAAGTTAATTCTAACAGCACAGATCCAAAACAAACACTCATACCTGCTTAAGGTCTAGTGTGGATAAGTTCTGTTTAAAGACCTCACCAAATTGCACTCTATGGCTCTTCAAGACAAAAATACCTCCTCTTTCCAGCACAATACAAGCCTCTTTTACCCATCCATTCATCCCCAGGCTTGGTATTCCATTTTCATCTACCACGATAAGGGCAGCACATACGTGGGAACACCACAAAGCTCCTCTGCAAACCACTCACTATTCTGACTTGAAAAAATGTCTTGCTGTTCCTTCACTATCACTGGGTCAAAATCCTGGAATTTCTTCCGTAATGGTATTGTGGGTCTACCTATAGCATATGGACTGCAGCAATTCAAGTCTGCAGCCGTGGCCTTGTCAAGGATAACTAGGGAATGGCAATGAATGCTGGTCTAGCCAGTGACACTCACATCCCACAACAGAATTAGAAAAGAAACTCATTCACACTCTCAGAAGCTGGGAACTGAACTACTTCAATGCATCAAACATAGGTACATTCCAGCACCCCGCTAAAGCATCATACACTGGTGTACTAGTACATTCGATCTTTCAAACCAGTGCTGTGATTAAAGTCTAACGCATAAATATTAGCACCTTCCCCATTTTAAACTACCACAGGATGGGAACAAGCATTTTTAAACTACTACAAGCATGGGAACAAACAAACACACAAAAAAAATTCAGAACTTATTTTATGAGGAAATAATGACAACTTATTTTCTATCTAAAGCAAAAACATTGAAGCCACAAAGAGACACAGCAACTGGCCTTCATATCCTTAAGATGGAGAAGGTGCAATCAACCTCTTTTGCTGGCTGCCCAATGATGCTTACTGTAAATTGACTTGTGGACACAAATAAAGGAGGTCATAGTTTCAAGTGATACCAAAAGTTAGTAAATATTTGAAAATTTAGCACTGTGGATTCTTCTCCACATGCAATACTCTTTAGTTTAGTGCAATGCATCCTTGATTAAAATCACAAATGCAACTTCATATTGTACTGAATAGCTGAGGAGCACAGGGATTCATCCCAGTAACACACCCATTTTTCTGTATTGTTCCATTGTAATTCAAGGCTTGAAAACCTCACCTAAAATGATGCACTGGCAGAGTAAAGAAACTATACATCTGGCATTTACAACTCTTAGATTTGTGAAAAATCATCTTCACTTACTTCATGTCAAAGACTGACTTCATTCCCCAGAGAGCAGAGAGAGGCTGGCCCCAACTTGCTGACGTTAACAACAAGGATCCATCCTGCAAGCGCATATAGACAGAAGTTACAGAAAAATTAAGTATCAGGTCGGTCAGTACATAGAATAATACTAGTACTGATACTCAATCCCTCAGTCAAAATTATTTTACATTAACTGGCTATTATTTGATTTTATTATTGCAAGATTTTACCTTGAGCAAATTGGTTGTCACAGTTTCTAAAACCAAAACAAAATCAGTGACCACACTTGGAAAGGTGTTTCACTGAAGGCAAAGCTATTTATGACATTCTAAAACTAAGAAAGGCACTACAGAAATGTATTTTCTGGACTTCTGAGACTTAAATACCCACTGTCCTGATCATTGTTGGATAGTCCCATGAACAGTACACTGAAGGAAGCACAATCACCAGGAATATAGGCCTACAATCATGATTGTCACAGAAGTAGGATTTGGATTTTGGTTGTACAACCTGGACAGAAACTGAAGGAAAAATCTCAAGTCAATTACACAGAAAGCCCGGGAAGAAATCCAAAGAGATGGTGCACAAAAATGCATAATTTCTAACCCACGTGTCCCACGAGTGGTTGCAGTGGGGCAAAGAGGAAGGAGAAAATCAAAAGGAATAAGCCAAGCCACATCTGACTGTAGACTTCACAAAAACCAGAGATAATAAGTCTACCAATCAAGGGGTGTACATTATGAAGAATTCTATTAAAGGCGTCCAAAAGCACACTCACTTGTTGTGATTTTATCCCGACCTAGCCTGACAGACATTCCTACTTGAATTTGGTACAGGTCCCGATTGCCCTGCTGCATCCTACCAAAGTGGGCATCTTGGGGTTAGCAGCCTAAATGGCTAGTGTCTGGGACACGTGACTGAGGCAAGAACTGCAGATTCCTGCAGGGCTTAATGAATTGCGCTCAGGAGTGGGAACCCCAGGCTACGACTGGCATCAGCATCACCAGGCTCAGATCAAACAGGCTGGAGATTGAAACAAGGATCTCTGGTTTGTAAATCTCAGCTACTCATGGCTGTAACCAACACGGACCGGATAACATTTATACGTATACAAATCTAGACTGACACTTCAGTACAGTGCTGAAGAAATATTGCACAGCTGGGAGATTATACCTTTTGGGCGAGACATTAAAACAAGGCCATTTGCCCTTTTGTTTTGATGGAAGCAAATGACTTGGTATTTCAGAGACACTAGGGAGCTCTCCATCACCCGGCTGATACTTTTCCATTAACCAAAATCACTAAAAAATAAAGATTGCATATTTCTGTTTGCAGGATCCTGCATTTCTATATTTTAAATAGAATTATTTGGTTATAAAACATTGCGACATCCTGAAGTCTGAAAAGTACGGTATAAATGCAAACCTTTAAAAAAATTTAAATGCTCATCCTTCCCAGAACATGGACAGGACCTCGTAATATTGCACTTACCTTAGATGGCTCTAGGTGTGTTATGGCAGAATTATGACAGGCATATGTACCCTCTTCTTGGCCGCTAAATAAATTGTAGAGTTTTAATTCTCCGGTACATGTCCCCAACATCAGAAACCGCTCTCGCGCAGAGAATGTGCAGCATGTAAAACCACTGCCTTCCTCATCTGATTCTCTGAACACAGAAATGGGTCGGAACCTGCAAGAAGTGAGCAGGATACAGAACTCAATTTTTGTTATGAATACTTGAGGAATAATTAGGTTATGTAGAAAGTAACATTTCAATGGAACAGACGTGAAATACTAATTCTAAAATTCCATTTACGCCACCCTTCTTTCCGTGAACACCTGAAGAAATGCACAATTTTCAAGTTGTATTCCATGCACAGGAACAGCCAAACAGATCTAAGATTTTGGTGGAATTGCTTGAGGGAGGAGTGTTACGCTCATCAAGGTGAGAAATATTACTGAGGAATAAAACACGTTTCATTTTGTGTCAGGTCATATACGCTCTTAAAAGTCCATGCTGCTACATCAAATATTCCTCAGCCCCATGGCAGATAAAAGAGGTTACTACCAGAAAAAGAATTCCCCCATTCTATCCCAAAGACCACCAGGGTAGAGACTGTGCAGTTTAGACTCAGCATAAAGCTCTCTTTACACTAAGCCATTCACCACTACTGCAGCAGGCACCAACAGATAAATACAGAGTAAAGCTTCCTGTAAGGAGTCTCAAATTTGTTTTTGGGTCATTGATTATAGAGTAAAATTTCTTCAATGTTACTTTAGCCCCAACACTCAGGGATCACTGTTTCACCAGTTTCAATACCAGCCACCATGTGCCAGGTTGATCAATTAAAAGTAGTTTTATACGAGGATTCACTGGTCACTATAACTGAATGGGGATCACCCAAAGTCATTTTGTTTAATATTTTCAAACAAGAGAGATATGATAAAACTGGTTCTTAAGCCAGATCCCAGAGGTAAAAAGTTCTTGCTGAATAAAGTGTTGGAGCTGGACGAACACAGCAGGCCAAGCAGCATCTGAGGAGTTGGGAAGCTGACGTTTCGGGCCTAGACCCCCCCCTCCTTCATTTACTGAAGAAGGGTCTAGGCCCGAAACATCAGTTTTCCTGCTCCTCTGATGCTGCTTGGCCTGCTGTGCTTATCCAGCTCGACGCCTTGCTATCTCAGATTCTTCAGCATCTGCGGTTCCTACTATCTCTTGCTGAATAAACTCCTTTAAAGGGGGAAAACTTTGAGAAATTTGTATGGAATGGTGTGACTGTGGCACTATCATGACTTAAGCTGGAAAGCCCAGAGTGGGACGGCGTGGGCTGGGAAGCCTGGACTGGGACTGTAGCAGTGGAGAAGGTTGGACTAAGTTTTATTTGATTCTAAGTTAATGTTAATGGCACCTACGTACAGTGACGGCACACACTTTTCACTTTATTTTATACTGAATACACATGACAATAAGTGATTCAATTCAAAATGATTCAATTCATATAACGTGGTCAAGAATAGGCCAGGCAGTAATGGCCATTCCTACATAATTACCTAACCTTGGTTTTCCATCAGCACTATCTTAAAACATGCTGGCAACAGTCACGACTAAGATACTGTCAAAAGAGGTCTTGTTACACGGTGGTAATTTTCATATCTCTTGGCCAGAAGTTCCAGGCTCAATCCCACCTACTATGGGCATGCATCTTACAGGCTAATTAAAAATATTTGATTGCGAGATGTAGTGTCAGATTAGTTGACTAGCAACCCAATGATTATAGTCATGGCAAACTGAGATGCTGAATTCATTGTGCTTGGCCACTTAAGGTCATCTTCAGGAAAGGGAGGAACTAACCTAGATTCTTATTTAGCTGACAACTGGAAATGACAAAGTCTATAAACCAGAGCAGATTTAAGAATCCCTGTCCTCTGAGCCCACAGCTGAAGTGGGAAATTTGACCATGCTTTCTGAAATTAGAATGTGATATGATGATAGGAATACCCGACTATGGTGTATTGATCTAAATTACAACTCTACATGTAATATGTCAGCTAACAAAGGAAAGGTTAAATCTGGAATGTTATACCTAATTTTTTTTTTTTATTTGCTGACCCCACAGCTACATTATTGCACAGTTCCTTGAAAAATGGTCATCATGGTGTTTCAACCATGAACGTACAATATGTAGCTGAATTGACCATGGACCATTACATCACAATCTGCACCCACAGACTTCTCCAAAAATGTCACAGAATAGATGTGAGTCCAAGTTTTCCCTCAGTGACCTACAGGTCAAATCCAGCCATCTACTTCCACCCTAGCACAGATCAATACAGAAGTGATTTTAAACCTGTAAGTTGTGTTACCAGATGAAACCACAACAGTATTTACTGCTTCAGCTACAGATCTTGACACCTGGGGAGAAGAAAGGAATGAAAAAGGAACAAAAACACATATCTGCACAACGAGAGAGGTTGGTAACTGAGTGAGAGGCTATTAAGGACTCATCTTTCCCTAAAGTCAAATATTTATGTTTAGCAATTAACTAAAAATTACTGCTTAAGAGGTAAGTTACTTTTAAAAAGAAGTTAGGCTTTTGCCAGGCTTAAACAGAGAAATATAAGCTCTGTAACTAGTAAATAAGCTGACTGGTTTCAAAAAATTTTGCAATTTTCATAGGGCTGACTCATTTATTTATCTAAGAGTATCTGTACTGCTTGAGTGCACTGAATGAGCACCCAGGAATGACTGTAGCAACACAGTAAAGGAAAACATACAAGTGGGAAGAATGAAAATAAACAGGGTAGCAGCATGTGACAATTTAGTGAGAGCATAGACATTTCCCTGCAGCTGACGGTGTGAATACAGAGGCTGTTTTGCTTGGCTGGTACAATGGTTCAGGATATCTGTTCAGAGTTGGACGGGAACTAAGAGTGGAACGGGTGGATCCAGATGCAGGTACCAATAACATAGACTAGGAAAGAAATTCTGTATCGGTGGTATGAAAAGCCAGGCGCTAAATTATAAAGCAGAATCTCAAAAAATGCAAGAATCATGTGCAAATGGCCTAAGGGTAATGAAAATTGAAGAGATGCACAGTTGAAAGATTGCAATGTAAAAAGTGGACACTGATTCATTGGGTATTTGCAGTAGCACTGGGCAATGTGGGAGCTATACTCTGAGATGGACTTCACCTGAAGAGTGCCTTATTTTGGGGGGTGAAAGGGGGCCACAAAAAGAGGAAAAGATCATGCTGGGGAAAATTGAGTGAATTAGAAGGAAATGATAAGGTTAGGAAATGATAATGATAAGGAAATGATAAGTGATTAAGGATAGTAATAAATTAACAATTATTAGAGTATAGCAGGAAGGAACAGAGCTTCTAAACCTTTTGAGTGTGTCAATAGATAAGGCCAGTGTTTACAAAAACAGTGGTTGTGGTGTGGGTTGGTGGGGATGTACCGAATTAAAAGCTCTGTATTTGAATGCGTACAGCATTTGCAATAAAACAGACAGTTCTGTGGCATTCAGGAAGGACAGAATTCTGGGAAAAGGTGGCAGGGTGCTCTCTTAATTTAAGAAGGCATTACTTCTGCAGCGAGAGAAATTACCTTTGTTCTAAAGTTTGGATGGAAATAGGAAACAACAAAAGGCAGAAAACTTTGGTGGGAGTTATTTATAGGCCATCAAACATAAATAATAATGTAAATATAAATCAGGAAATTAGAGGTTCACCTAATAAGAATATAGCAATCCTGGGTGACTTCAAATCACATGCAAACTGGAAGTATTACTAAGCAGGACATATTTTTGGAAAATATGGCTTATGTTTTTCCAGAGCAGTTTGTTGAGGAACCAACTAGGGAGTGGTCTTTTTTACATCAATTTTTGCGTAATGAAAATGACTAATTAATAATCTTCTTGTAAATAAGTTTTTAGAAGAGTGTGACCAGAAAATGACAGCATTTTGCATGAAGTCTGAAAGTGAATTTAGATCAGAAATTAGTTTTCTTTCAGATTTAAGACCCTGCGAAGCCACGAGGGGCGAACTGGTTATGGCATATTGGGAAAAATACATTAAGAGCTATGACAATAGACTACTTACTAACTAATAAATTTTAAATAACTCGTACATGGTTTACAACAGTAGTGTTGAGTAACACTGCAGTATTACACTGACAATTATTTTATGGTCTTTTTGTTTAATTTAAGACAATGCTAAAAAGGTCAATTGAGGATTGGGAGAATATTAGAATTTCTAACTAAAATGCATTAATATTTGAATCTTTGGAGCTCTTCACCCAAGGGCTGTGAAAATTCAACTATTTGCCATCTTCGTGAATGACAGTGATAGATTTCTACATATTAGAAAACATCTGGGGAATAGCATAGCAAAATGGTGAAGTTGATCAATCATAATTTTACTGAATAGCAGACCAGACTTAGAGGGCTGAATGGTCTACTCCTGCTCCCATTTTTTTTTGGTTTGGACTCTCTTCAGCTCACCAGGTCAAAGTCGTACAGGTTGCAACTCAAAACTGATTTCTCTGCCTGTCCTTACAAGCTGGGGCAGCACTGGCCAAGAGAAAAATCACATTAAAAGGCAAAATTTAGCATCCTGAATCAATACAAAGACTACAATGAGAGTTGAAGTGATAGGAAATTATGTTCATTACAATCTCAATCATGAAAACAACTCATAACTTCAGAACTATTGCAACACATTTACAAAGGTTCCTCTTGAACCACTTTAAATGCAATGGCTATTTGGAGTTAAAACTCTGCAGAAAAAACTGCCGATTTTAGGCTAAGGCAGCTTGAATCAGTGTTAACACTGCACACGATTTTACCACACAATGTGCACAACAGAAACAGAGAGTCAAATACACTTGCAATAAACGTGGGGGACTATAAGCATACTTGTTTTGTGCAGGGAAACTTTCTGCAAATCTCTGTCAATAAACTACACAACATTACCTGCTGAAGATGAGATGCCGATCAAAGCAGCCTCCATCCACTCCTCCATATTTAGGGAAAGCAGATCTATGGGTCACACGGCTGGTGAAGTTCAGTGGTGCTTGCCGTCTCTGCTTTGGCTCTGGGCACTGGTGAGGAGTAAAGAGGGAAAAAGGAGGGCAGGTGACAACAGGGTTCTTGCAGCGGGCATGCTGTTCTCTGAGGTATTCAGTAATGATGCTGTCCAAGGAAGGTGGTGATGGGAGGTGGCGGTCCAGTTGCTTTTTAATAGCCGGTGTCTGGTTGTAAGCCCCATAGTCCGACTTCTGTCGAATTAATCTCTGCTTCTTCAGGTTCGTGCCATTGCAGGGAGATGGCTTTTCCTTGGAAAAGCTTATCTTGCCAATAATTGGTGAGCCATTGGGACAGGAGAGCCCAGAGGTGGAGGTGGCCCCTTGAGAAGTTGCTACCTTCGCTTGGCAGGATGGTGGAAACACAGTTAGGTTGATGGTTCGAGATGAAATGCCATTGGCTAGCCTGGGAGTCCGGGGTAAGCTGACAGGGGAGGTGCCAGGGGCGGTGGCTGCAAAGGCGGGAGAATGTGGCGGTGCAGCTTGGATGGCCGGTGTCCTGGGAAGGTCACCCTCCTTGGTGAGCATTGATGCTGTGTCGTGCAGGCCATGAGACACGAGATGGTTGCGGATGAGTAAGAGCAGCTCTTTCTCAGAGAAGGTAATCCGTGTTTGTGCCACTACATCTGCCTTCTGAAGCCGGGCCAGTGAGACATCAGAGCCAATGGACAGCGGCTTCCCAGAGACACGCTCAATCAGCTCAGAGGCATACTTGCAGAATTTGACGTGCTCGTGTCTCTTGTCCTGAAGCACAGGCTCCCTCATCAGTTGCTGGATCTGGCCACTGGTGAAAAGGGGCAGCTTGCTGATGATCTGCTTCACAGCACTACTGCGTGACAGGCCCACCAGGGCCTTGCATGCCAAAGTGCGGATCTGATCCGCATCCGTGATGGGAGTCTTCACAGTCAACAAGGACAGTAACACCTTGATGCCGTTGTTGGCCTGTACCACATTCCACATCTTAGTCAGCACACTCTCTGTGGTCTTGGGGTTCTGCAGGTTTTTCCGACGAGGTGTTCCGGAGTTGAACTTGCCGATGCTGGAGATACGCTTATCAGGCCCGCAGACACAGTTGATAATGACTTGAAGTGCAGATTTCTGTGTCTCAGCATCATTTGCAAAGATATCCCCCTCGGCAACTCCAAGGATAATGCTCATCCCTACAAAAGAAAACAAGGATCTTTAAATGTAGGAGGTCATAAGAACTGCCATCGCTGGAGTCACAGATAACACAGCAGGCCAGGCAACAGAGGAGCAGGAAAGCTGACGTTTCGGGCTGGGACCCATTTCTGAAGAAAGGTCTTAAGCTGAAATGTCAGCTTTCCAGCTTCTCTAATGCTGCATGGCCTGCTGTGTTCCTCCAGCTCCACACTGTGTTACCTTTAAATGTAGGACACAGCTTAACAGACTTGTAACCTCTAACTTTACAGCTCGAGAACAGTTAACTAACCTACAGTTTCCTGCTTTGTGACCTTCTTTTCCTGAATAAGTGATGTCATGATGGTGATTCTTCAGTCTGGGATCTTTCCAAAAATTAGGAAATTTTGGAAGAATACAACCATTGCAGCTATCTCTGCAGCCACTTCGAAGAACCTAGGATGAAAGCCACCAGGTGCCGGGAACTTGTCCACCTTTGGTTCTAATATTTTCCCCATGACAGATTGAAATTCCTCCCCTTCCTTTTACATCTTAGTTTTCAAGCAGTCTTGGGACATGCTTTTTGGTGTCTTCTACAGCGAAGAAAGGCACAAAACACCAGATCAAGGCTTCTACAATTCTCTTGTTTTCCATTACTAATTCCCCAGTTTGATCTTCTGCAGGACTAAGGCTCACTTTAGTTTCTTTTTTCTTTTGTACATACTATTTTTATACTTCTAGCAAGCTCTCTCTCACTCATTTGGAACACGGTCAAGGATATTAAAGGAAGTAGCTGAGAAAAAAAAGTGATGTTCTGGATGTATCCTTTCCAAGAATTTACGTTCTTTAAATCCATAAATTCCCAAGGATTGGATAAGTGCCAATGTTACATTCTTATTCAAAAAGGAAGGAGACAGTTAAACAGTTAACAATAAGCCAGACAGTTTAACATCCATCTGTGTCATTTTAAAGTCTATTACAAAGGATGCATTTAGCAATTCATAACATAATGAAGCAGAGTTTGGATGGCTTCCTGAAGGGATAATCACGTCTGACAAATTTATTAGAGTTCTCGGAGGAAATAAGCAGGATAGGTAAAAGGTAATCAATTGGAAGAAATATATTTGAAAGGTGTTTGATGAGCAAAATAGGATGCTTACCAAGTGTTCATCACATTGGCAGATAGTATACCAATATAGACTGAAGACTGGCTAACTAAAGAACAGAGCTGGAATAAAGTGGAACATTTTCAGGCTGGCAACCTGTAACTTGTGGTATGCCACAGAGATCAGTGTTGAGGCCACAATTATTTACAATATATATTAATGACTGAGATGAGGAAAGTGAATGTACCATCACTAAGCTTGCAGATAACCCAAAGATAGAGTCTGGAGAGGATACTGACTGGCAAAGTGTTTGGGCAAAACACTGGCAGATGAAATCTAAGATGTGAAATATGAGGTTATGCACTTTGGCACGAATGTTAGAGGAGCTAAATAGAGTAAGCTTACAAATGTAAGCCCACTACCATTATAAACTGAACAAACAGAGCTCATTTCAAGCAGGACACAAATCGCATTTGGACAGTCTGGTTTCACTTTGCATCCAGATCACACTAGCACGACTGGTGTCATATTACTTTTATTGGAAACTGTTGATTCTGGAAGTTAAGCTTTGGAAAATGGTAACCATGAAAAATACACTCACCCACCGCAGTCACAGTTGAGGACCCTTCATCCATCACATCTACAGGTTCTGCCAGCAAAAGCTGAGTTTTGGAAACTACTGTGAGGACAGCCAGCACATCGAGAGCACAACGCACAGTGTCATTTCTGAAGGAACGAGAGATTAGAAAATTAGGGTATGCCACACTTAGACTTTACAGATAACATCAACATACTTATATAACACATTGTGAACCTGTACAAAAACATTTCTGATCTTGGTAGTGCAGCCAAGCAATAAAATGAATGGGGAAAAAAAAATCATCTATAGAATTCCCTTAAAGGCTGGACATTAAATGTCTTTTTTTTGGAGAAACAATTTATAACAGAGAAACAGGACATTAAACTCTGCAAAATTACGTCAATGTTTATATGAACAACATACAAAGCTCCTACTACTTTACTTCATACCATCCTAACAGCATATTCCTCTATTCATTTCTTCATGTATCTATCTTGTTTCTCTTGAATGTATCTACGCCTCAACACTTCACATGCTAACCAAAGTAAAGCTCCTGAATTCCTTATGGGATTTCTACAAGACCCTATAGGCCCTGGTTTTGGATTCCCTTCCAAATGGAAGTTTCATATCTACATTGACACTGTTAATAACTCTGAAGATCTCTATCATATCACCTCTAGGCCATCTTTTCTCGGGAAAGACAGTACTGGCACTTCAGCATTTCCTGGGGTCCAGTTGACTAAGTTATCCAGGAAACCTATTGGTACTCAAAGAGTGTCTTAGGATCTTTTACATTCAGACAGGGCAAGTAATTGCCTATAATCTGGTGTAGTGTGATTTTTGACCTTGTCCAACCCAGTCCAATATCAGCATCACCACGTCAAACCTTAAAGCCACACCTGATAGCTCTTCTTTCCAAGGCTCCTTCTTTTACTGTGTCAAATGGCATTTAAATCGTTTGTCAAGTTGATTACGTTTCTTTGGCTCAATTGTCTACTCTCTAACCTCTGCGTTTCCCTCTAAACACCCAAGACTTTGATAGTCCTCCAAATATCCCCATTTTAACTTGGCACTCACTTTATGACTGTAGCTCTATAAAGCTTTCCATATTAAACACACTGCCTAAGTACAAGATGCCATGCCAATTTTGGTGTCTTCTATTAGATCACCAGAAAACATTAAAAGAAAGCAAGGTATACCATATTTTTATTCTGCTTCTTTAAACAAAATGTGCTGAAATGAGCTAATCATTATTCAAACCGTAGCACTTTATCTCATCTTCAATCTGGCCCTATCTCCTGCAATCTAATGGTCTTTAATACACAAGTTGTTACCTAATCTATCACTATTTATCTTATTTCTCAAAACATAATCATGGGAAAAGGCTGTCTGCAGATTCAAGTAATGAAAATACCAAGAATGTAACATTTCAAAAATGCCTAACCTGAGAAACAACAGCTCTGCTATCCCAAACATGATGGTGGCCAAACTGGAATGGCTATTTTAAGCAAATGTGTTTGCTTAAGTTTAAATATATGGATGCATGTATTTTCCTGAACAATAACAGTGGAAAAATAATGGTTTGGGTAATGCTCATACTGAAGGCCTAAGATGATTGCTTCCATTCTTGAAACCAGTTTATACATCTTTCCTGCACAAAGATAGAAGCAGAACAAGACCACGGAAGCAGAGAATAGACAAAATGAAGATTCATTTTTCTGAAAATGCCGAATGAATGACTTAAACAGCTAGACTTATTCAAAACCAACAATGAAAAGAATTAATTTGCTCCATCTCCACTGTTGGGCTGATAAACGGCAATTTAACAAACGTAGTAAACTTGAGAATAACATCTTCACAGTCAAATCTTGCAGCGACCCTTCAGCTGAATGTTAGAAATATGAATCAAAGTCTACCTGCCATAGTAAGTCCTCCAATCACAAGCGATGGATATGAGCTGTAACAGAAGTTGTACACAAGAGAGCTTGTGAAAGACCTCAGCTGGCTCCCAGAATAGTCTTGCTGGGCCATATTCAATCAGAAATTCCATCATCTCCATAACCTGCTCATGGGTATAGGAACAAGCCTAAAAAAGAGAGATTTGAAACAAAGTAATTAGCTCCAGTACTTCCACAGCAGTCACGTCAACACCTAGGCCCCAATCTACCGCAGCAGGAGAACCACATTCAATGTTCAGAAACTGGTGAAGTACTTCAACAGATGTTTTTCTGATAGATCACCATTTGATTGAGAGAGATTCCCTGAGGATAAAAAGGCTTTTAACTCAATGTACAGATTCTTTTCACATTTCTAAAACAGATATTTGAAAAAGATATTCCTCACATGCAGTATACCTTCCAGTCAAAGTTTTTACAGTGCAGAAAGATGCCCTTTGGTCCATCACATCTGCACTGCTCATTGAACGTTTATCTATTTAAAATGTGTTTCAAGTGTTCATCTGAACAGTTCGTAGAAGTCTCAAGAATTCCCACCTCTGATTCTTTCAGGCAATGAGTTCCAGATAGCTATAACTCTCTGCGGTTCACTCAAATCCACTCTTAACCTTCTGCTCCTTATCTTAAAACTGTGACTCATTCAGCCCACTACTAATTTCTCCCTATCTAGACTGTCTTAACCCCTCAATCAGGTACCTGAAACACCACCTTCCCTGCTCTAAGGAAAACTACACCAGCCTATCTAGTCTCTCTTCAAAATTGAATCAGTCCAGCCCGAACAAAATCCTGGTGAATCTTCTCTGCACCCTCTCTAGTGTTATCACATCGTTCCTTTACTGTGGTGACTACAACTGTGTACAGTAATTCAGCTGTGGCCTAATGTACATTATATACAGCTTCGTCATAACCTCCTTGCTTTTGTATCTAGTACCTTGACTAATAAAGGCAAGTATCCCACTTCATTCTTAACAACATTCCCCGCACGTTGCGCACATGCAGCCACTCTGATATTCCATGTACTGCAGTTTGTGTGACATGGATCACCATACCAGCTTCCAGTTTTGGAAGTCACTGCTGCGCACTGACCTCAGGAGGTCCGTGCGGAAGAAAGTAAAATTAGAAAGAAAATTGCTTCTTAACCACCTTATCTATCTTCGAGAAACAACAGACATCACATCAAGGTCCCTCTAACCCTCTATATATCCTCGGGCTCTACTGTTCAATGTGTACTCCCTTGCCTATTTTAGTCTCCACAAAATGCATCACCTCAGACTTTTCAAGATTGCCAATGTGTGAACAACTCTTTTGTATCCTCCTCCTCGCTATTCAGTGCCACCACCAATTTGAGCACTATTGCAAATTTACCTACATCCCACATTCATGTTTGGGACGGAGGCAGAATTTGCGGTGACTTGCTATATTAGATTGAATGCAAACTGGATCTTGTGCTGAAACACAACCATGTTTTCTGTATGAAACATAGGAGTAGGAGCATTGAATCCTTTGATCTCCCTATGACCTTCATGAGGACAATGGCTGATCATACAACTTAGTACCCTGTTCCCACGTTTTCCCCCATACCCCTTGATCCCTTTAGCCCCAAGAACATCAAACTGTATCTCGAAAACATTTTATGTTTGTTTGGTGGATGTGGGCATCACTGGCTAGAATAGTATTTATTGCCCATTCTAATGACCCAGAGGGCAATTAAAAGTCAACTACATTGTTATGAATCCTGAGTAATATATAGCAGATCAGACAGATCTCCTTAGAGATTAGTGAATCAGATGGGTTTTTACAACTATTGACAGCGTTTACATGGTCGCCATTGGGTTGAATTTTTATTAAATTCAAATTTCACCATCTGTCATGGCGGGATTTGAACCCATGGCCCCAGAATATTCACATGGGGTTCTCGGTTCCTAGTCCAGTGACATTACCATCACGTCCCTACATCTTCACAATTCAAAGTTTTGGCCTCATTTGCTTTCTGCTGCAGAGAATTCCACAGGATTAAGTTCTCTGGGTGAAGAAATTTCTTCTGATCTGAGTCCTAAAAGTCCTTGTCCCATATCCTTAAACTGTGAGCCTGGATTCTGGACTCTGCATTCTGCAGTCATCAGGACCATCCCTCTTGCATTTATCCTGTCTAGTCCCGTTACAATTTTGTAGATATTTTCCAATTAACCTGTTCAGAGATGTTATCACACATCTCTGGAACAGGTGGGACTTGAACTGAGGTCTCCTGGCTCAGAGATAGAGACATATAAGAATTTTTATGTTTATTGGAATATACAAAATTACTTTGGAACTGAGAATGAAATCATAAATCTTTGTGAACCAAAACTTTTGAAAGTAACATACACACCCTCCATTTAACTTAATACATTTTTTAGGAAAGGCTTGGTCAATAGGAATCAAATGACTAAGCTGTACCCAGTGCTGCAATAATTTGAGATCTTCCTGATAAAACAGAAGCAGAAAACTTTTTCCGAGTGAGTTACCTTTGTTTCTGTTGTGAATGAATTATATATTTAGCTTTTGGACACAGGACACCTGACAATTCGCAACAAGTCAATTTTTGAATGCCACCCCATATCTGATGAGAAAGTTGCTGTCTGTGAAAGCTGGAGCACATGCTGATTCTTGGGGCACTAGTTCTGGGGTTCCCAGTCAGCACACGTGTAATCACATATTAACATGCTCAACTAGCATACAGCCGCATAAATAGCAGCTTGCAATTAGCCTAGCATATTGGGCATTTCTGAATCATTGGTAACCCCAGGTCTAGAGATGGAAAAGGGAGGACAGCTTTCAAACTATGCTGCAGGATTCTGTAGATGCATGAATCCAATTATGTTAAACACAATGATGAATACACAATGGTATTTGAGAATTAGGGTCCTACTGCGTAATTCAGCTATCCTTGTATTCACTGAGCACACGTATTAAAAGACTTCATAAAATAACATGAAAACAGCATAAGCAGTATTCAACACTGCCCACAATTAGTCTGTATGAGCACTACATGCTCCTTAAAAGTTCTGGAAAAATAGGTGTAATTACTTTTTCTCTTGCAGAGCAAATGGAAACCATATGCGGTTAAAGGTCCTTAGAAAAAAAATTAGTCACCTGACCTTCCTACTTGCGATTAATTCAGAAATATCCTTTAGCAAATATCAGATGCAGGGTAGGTTTTAGTAAAGATATTTTAAACTGGTCTCAGATTCATTTCAATGAACTGCAGCCTAATCAAATGCTCCAGGGTCACTGGTTCAAATTCCACAATTAATAAAACCTGGAACTGAAATCTAATCTCAGTGATGACAACCATAAGCCACTATTATAAAATTCCATCTGGCACACCAATGCCTTTTAGGAAAATAAATCTGCCATCAACTGGTTTGGAATGTCTGTGACCCTAGGGCCACAGAAATGTGGCTGACTCTTCATAGCTCTCTTAGCAATTAGAAATAGGCAACAAATGCCAGCCTTACCAGTAAGGTCTGCATCCTATGAAGAAACAAAAATAAATTCTTTCTGGAGGAATATGTCCTTTTTTAAAAATGATGCAGAGCCACAGCTTTCTGCTGTGGAGTAAGTTACCCCATTTTATACAATCATAGAATCCGCACAGTGTGGAAACAGGCCATTTGGTCCAACAAGTCCACACTGACCCTCAGAAGAGCATCCCACCCAGATCCACCCCCTACTGTATCCATGTAACCCTGCATTTCTTGTGGCTAATGAACCCAATCTACACATACCTGAACACTTTGGGCAATCCAGCATGGCCAATCCACCTAACCTCGTACATTTTTGGACTGTGGGAGGAAACCAGATCACCCAGAGGAAACCCACACAGACATAGGGAGAATGTGCAAATTCCACGTCGAGAGTTGTCCAAGGTTGGAATTGAACTTGGATCCCTGATGCTGTGAAGTAACAGTGCTAATGACTGAGCCACCATGCCACCCAGAAAATGGAGATCTCACTCATGGAGTTATTGCCCCAATATCTGACTTCATCTTTAATGCCTATCTTTTGCTTTTTTTTGCCACAACTATTTTGCAATTTTATTAATAATGTATGGTTCTCATGTTGGAACTGGTTATTTTTTTGGAATGGTCTAACTTTATTCTTAAATTAAAATCTGACTGAGCATTCCAGAATTCTTTTTGATCTGTGATTAATTTTGCCTCTTGATAGCTTCATGGCAAAAGGCTGCACTGCATTATGTTGGATCGGTCCTCTTTTGACTCGAACATACATCCCTCTTCCTAGGCCAATCTTTACCTTCTTCTACCTGATAGGTGTAACAAGAATTTGTCAATTCAATCTTTATACAGTTTGTATTAAAACTGATTCTTTTCATAATTTGTGGAACTCATCTCATTCCTCCTGCTTTTAAAACACTTACAGACCTATATGATTAGGTTCTGATTTAGTACTCCTGCATCTCTTCAATTTGAAGGTATTTTGTACATAGATGCCACGTTTCCAACTGACAATTTGATTAACTTGGGTTTAAAGACTGTTTCAATAGATAGGTTCATGCAGACAAGTGGGACTAGTTTAGTTTGGGAAACTTGCTTGACAAGTTGGATTGAAGGGTCTGTTTCCATGCCGTAAGGTGGACTCTGTTAGCAACATAAATAGATTGCACTTTGGAAGATACTCCAGTTACATAAAAACTCCTCTTCAATGAACAAACGATCCACAAAGGGACAGCCTATCATGTGTGGCTTGAAGGTATTGCTTCTGCATGGGTGGATCTGCATTAATTCTATTTCCATTCCGGTTCCACGGACCACCAATAATCTTCAGTTGGCAGCAGATGATGAGTATTTACAAATCAGACTGTGTTACAGGAAGAATGGATTTTTGTTTTCACAAGTGACTGTAAGAACCAGGATAATTATTTCAAAATGAATCACAAATGCTAAGTAGGATGATTTTGATGAATGACAACTGAATTTAAGCATCTATTAAAGGTCTCATTGGAATGTCAAAGAAGGCAACACTTAATTCATGAAGCTTTCAGAGCAATCCACCATAAGCCTGTTGTGATTTGGTGCCACACTCTTCACCCATCCTGAAAACATTGACAGCTCTCCATATAAAAGCATTATTTCTCTGTACACACCTTGCATGGTGGGTGAGGGTGAATAATAGCACCACCTTCTGTTCGTTGCAATGATCTTTTCACTTGCTCCACTTTAATTCCCAAATGTGACTCGAAGTACCTACGGAGAGCCATACATGTGTGCTTGGCAGTCTGGCGACTGGCAAATATCTCGTCGTCACTCAGCAATGCACCCTGATCTTCCAGGTTTAAGATTTCCAGTGTACTGATCTACAAAAGTCACACAAAACAAAAAGTTAAATTCAGGACAATCTGTACATGGTCAAATGTAATCATGGAACAAATGAAGTCTGCTCAGCCTTTGGCTTGGCCCTTTAATTTGATAACGGTTGATCTATATTTCAATGTCATTTATGCGCCTAAACTCCACATCTTTCAATACTTGTACCTAACTTAAAAAAACAAACTTAAAAGCATCAACTTCTGCAGAATCCATAGCCTCTTGGGAGAAAATGTTTCAGACTACTGCTACAGTATGTGAAAAAGCAGTTCACAAATTCCAGCTGGATGACATGACATTAAGATGTGTCCTCGATTTTTACCACCAAATAATTTCTCTGCACTCACCCAACAATCCAGTTTAACATTTTAAGCGCCTCAATCAGATCACCATGAGGATGTTAATTTGTCGGCACAAAGAGCAATATGGATTTGATTACAGATTTAAGTGAGCACTGATTATTCAGAGCAGCCATTTTTACAGACATGCAAACCATTTTTTGAAATAAAAACGTATAGTAAGTCCAAAATGTCATCTCTCCTGAGACCTATTTGCTCCCTTACCGGCAAACTAGGACAGCAGTTTATTGCCGTGGCTCATTGTCCCATTTATGCGGTTATATGTGCGCTATTTCCCTCAGTGCATTTATCTCAGCTCCACAGATATCAAAAAATGTAGCCGTACAAACTCAAAATCACTTTACAGGACGAATTAAAAAATCAGCCAAAAAAAGTCAACAGTACCAGGTTTACTACTCGTCGGAGACCATCTTGTAAATCAAAAAGTTCCAGAATGGAGCGAAAAGCGAAAGAGATGGAGAAAAACAACGTGGCATGACAGCGGCCCGACTCATGAGAGCATTCCAATAACCACAGGGTGTAGCTGACAACATCGGACAGTACGTACTGTGGTAACAAGCAGAGCTGGAGAGAAAAGAGCAAGAATCAACACATGGGATCAGAAATAAATGCTTGCAATAAATTAGAGGGGGAGAAAGGAAGGACTGGCCTTTACATAACATCTACACAGTCTCAGGATGTCCCAAAGCATGTTGCACCTAACGTAGCAATTTTAAATTGATTTAATCTTGTATTGCAGGAAAAACAGCAGCTAGAAGCACACAGACAGCAATATCACAATAGCCAAATAACCTTTTTCCAGGTGTTGGTTGGGGGGATAAACATTGTCCTAGGTACCAGGAAGATAACGATTACTCTTCCTCGAATAATGCCATGAGATCTTTCACATCTACCTAACAATATAAACAGAGCTAAAATTGTTTCAGAGGTAGCAGGAACTGCAGCTGCTGGAGAATCTGAGATAACAAGGTGTACAGCTGGATGAACACAGCAGGCCAAGCAGCATTAGAGGAGCAGGAAGACGGGTGGGGGGGGGGTCTTGGCCGGAAACGTCAGCTTTTCTGCTGCTCTGATGCTGCTTGGCCTGTTGTGATCATCCAGCTCTACACCTTGCAATCTCAGATTCTTCAGCATCTGCAGTTCCTATTATCGCATGACTCATCTGAAAGACAAGACCTTGACAGTGCAGTACTGCATACTGGATTCTCTGCCTAAATTTTGTGATTAAATCCTCTGAGCTAAATTTGTATCCAGCTCTTGCAATTCAGAGGCACTAGTATTACCAACTGAGTTTCAATTATATAACTTGCATTTTTATAGCATTTTTAAAACAAGAGGATGTCTTAAAGGCATTCCATTGCAATGTTATGAGTGAGAGAAACCTGACGCAAGGGTTCATTAGGACACCCTGACAAAAAGCCTGGTCAGAGGTAGGTTTTAGGGAACTCGAATGACAACATGGATGGAAATGCAGACGCCAGGGTGGGATCTGCACATATTAGGGCATACATATTGAAAGCATGTCTGTCAACAATGGGCAAGAACAACACAGCTACTAATTTATAGTATCTTCTCTATTAGAGACTATTATCTTAACAGACTGAATCCTTAGATAAGAGGAGAAAACATACAAGTGAAGCAGCTAATAAGCCCACTAAAAACAAGATTATTCAAACATTTTTAAATTTTGAACATCACATCAAGTATTGCAAAAGGAATTCATCTTTCAATAATAACGAAGGCATTCCCAGTACAGTGCTAGACTCACCCGTTCCATCGCATCCTGGTTGTAAGCCAAATAATACAAACACAGGGACACTCCTGTCGCAGCCATGGAGGGCCTGGGAATCTCCAGCAGTTTCTGAACTCCTTCGTGAGCCACAAACTCAGCTGCAAACTTTTTGTGTAACAACAGAGAGGCCAAGTACTGCAGAGGAGGAAAATAGTTGTTAAACAAGTAGGTTGCAAACAATGGGGTTGAATGGCTAGCTCAATACACAAGTGTTATGGTGCTGCAAGGCATGTTCCCATGAAGCCAACATAAGGACCCATGCTACAAAGATGGTCAATACTGGAACATTCACTATATAACTCCATCCCAAACTAGATTGCACTTTGTGGAAAAATTACAATAAATTAATACAATTGTATACCACCTCATTCCCATTACCACCAGGTTTTCCTCCTTGAAAGCACTAGTTCATGCTGTAGGCAGGGAATTCATTTAAGACCATGTATTAATGATACAGATATTGTGGCAGTCTGATGTATGCTCTAGCATATTTCAGCAAAGATCACAAGAAATAAATCAAAATTGAAAACACTGATTTCCTCTTCCCACATTTTGCCTGGAACTCTTGGGCTAACTGACCGTACAGTACGATTAGCCATGCTGGGATCAGTTAACTCGGAGTAGAATGGAACCTAAGGCCCCCTCAGTGAACACAAACAGCAAGCTGAAAAATAAATGGGCCAAGACAGATGCTCAGTCACGATCCCACTTAACAGTAGAAGGTCCGAGTTAATTTCTAGTCTACTTCTAAATTTTAAAACCAGTATAAGGACTTCTGGGCAAGGAACTGGAAAACTTACCAGAGTTCACCACTCTACAATACTTTATCTTGTGGAAACTGCACATGAATATTTCAGGAGATTTTGGAATTTCCTTCTTCAGAAGGCAGTATAAACAGCCTTTGAATAGTTTTAAGGCTGAAATAGAACCTGGGCAAGCAAGGTGGTGAAAGATATCATGGGGTAGGCGGGAATGTGGAGCTGGGGCTGTAAGAAGCTCAGCCTTGATTTCACTGAATAGCAAAGCAGATTCTCAGGGTCAAGTGGCCTACACCTGCTTATAGGGCAGAGTCAGGCTCATGCGATAAATGAACTGAATCAGTGGTCAGCCAAGCAAATTAATCAATACAAGATAAGCTGGCAGTACAGTAGCAAGCTCTGCCTCACAGTGCCAAGGACCTGGGACTGATTACAGCCTCGGGCGACTTATGGAGTTTGCACATTCTCCCCGTGTCTGCATAGGTTCCTCTGGGTGCTCTGGTTTCCTCCCACAGTTCAAAGATGTGCAGGTTAGGTGGATTGGCCATGCTAAATTGCCCATAGTGTCCAGGGATGGGAAACACTGGGTTACAGGTACAGCACAGTGGGTAGGTCTAGGCGGGATGCTCTTTGGAGAGCAAGTGTGGACTCAATGGGCTGAATGGCCTGCTTCCACACTGTAGGCATTCTATGGCCCATTCCTTGATTTTCTCCCCATTCTTCCTGAAGATATTAACTAAAGGTGGGACCTAGCTAGTGTCTCTCTATTAAATCATTCAAATAGCCATTTATCTTCTCCAATCAGACATACCAATCATTGGAAGTAACAAACCTAGATTCCTAGCTTCTGTGACTCAGTTTTGCATCACACAACTCAATTACTTATCAAGTATTTGGAAACTACACAAGACTGCTTTTACAAACAACACTGCACAGCGGTATTGTGTGAATTGAACGCCCCATCAGCCCAGGCTTAATCAAATGTTGTCATACCTTAAGAGCTTCAAAAGTCAGCTGGACATCATTAGTCTGCTTCAGGTCAATGTAGTACATCAGCAGTTCCCGAGCACCAAGCTGCATGAACACAGCTAGCAACTGCCATAAATCAGAAACAACTCATTATTAAAAGGCTAGGCTGTGACTCTGTCTCTCTAACTGGATTGCAGACCAGTATGTGGTCAGAATAATGAGACTGCTCCACACAACTGATTATGACTGACATAAACTCAGCAAGATTTCAACCATGAACTGAAGATCTGGATTGCTAGCTGTCACTGCCAATTTTGGGCACAAACTAGGGGATCAAAAAAATGATACTTGGCTCCCTGATGAGCCAGTGGATTTCACTGGCAGGACATCAGCATTTCACCTGGGACCTCATACCACATCCCAATATTTTGCCATGGTTCAGCATATTCAAACTAGTGAAGCCATCAACACTAACTCTTGGCCCCATAATCCCCAGCAGTTAGATATACTTTCACACAGCACAAAATACTGGATAACGACCAAGGATCCCCGGCTGATCTTCCATTTTCTAGCTCAAGAATATGGAGGTTAACTTCAGTAACCCCATTCTCAGCCATGGCTAAGATCAGCCAACAGAGCACGAACCATATAACTTTGGGCTTTTTGGCTCACTTTCATTCATTGAAAGCCCATTAGGAGAACACCACCTTCTTCATTTTCCTCAAATTCCCAGGCATCAATTATATTCACAATGGATAACTAAAGAATCTGTACTTTAATAATTAATTAGGAAAACTGCAGTATTCTTATTGGTGTTAATATTGAGAAGAGTGAATGCTGCAAGCCAAATACATATCCTAGGATAGCACCATTTTTTATATCACAGACTATACATCTTGCCTGTGTCACAGTTGCACATGAGACACAAGCAAACTAGTTAATTTGAGCTGATTGTTTTTGATTCAAATCTGAAAACACAGCTTCACAATGTTCTCTAACGAAAGAGCAAAATTCATTTTTACAACTATATTAGGTTCAGTTTCCCTGAAAGAATACAGCTCCACTTATGGAACACTTTTTCATTAAAAACAAAGTACACAGAAACTCAGCAAGTCTGACAGCATACGTGAAGACAGGAAAACAAAGATTAAAGTTGTGTCTGTTACAATTCTTTGTTTTGCAATACATGATTTCACACACTCTTCCAAATAAAATACTGCCCTACAATAAGCAACTGCATCAGGGTAGGGAGTGTTAGTGTAGACTTGTTGGGTTGAATGGTCTGTTTCCACACAGTGGGGATTCTAAGATTCTACGTGGGGAATGTGCAGGAAAACGGTAGAGGTAGGTCAGCGTTGAGTTATTGATTGGTAGAGCAGATTTCAGGAGCCAAATGTATACTTCTGCTCCTATCTCCTTCAGGACTTCAGCCTGTCAGACGGGTTGTGTGGTTGAGTGAGCTGGTGGTCTGCTTTCTGCTGAAATCTAGCATGGACTGATGGGATTAAAGATTGCTGGCTTCAAGAGTCCCGCATGGATATATTTGTGAATCTGAGTCCAGGTCTAAAGAGCATAGATTAACTGCACAGAACTAAAGGGAAGAACCTGCACTTATATAGTGCCTTTCACGGGCTCAGGACACTTCAAGCACTTAATAGTTAACGAATTACATAGTCACCATTGTAATGCAAGGAAATTATTCCAAACTGATAAACCAGATTAGATGACTGCAGTGTGAAATGAGATTTCGCACTGGGTAGTGGGAGATGCACTTTTAGGATTGGAAGGGAACACATTTTTGAGAGGAAGGAAGTTTGTTCTAAATCTAAACATTCACTCAAATAACAGCTATCAGTGGATACTCTATATTATTAATCCTGTCACACAAAGCGTCATTAACGAAACCCAAATCCTGGCATTGAAGCAAAATGCTTCTGTTACTAAACTAACAATCGAGAGGTCTGCATTAATCATCCAGAGAACAAGTTCAAATCACAATATGCGATTTTGAGAATATAAATTAAGTTTGTTTTCTAAAATATTCAGTTTAATTTATAAAAGATACTAAATCACAGCAAAGCAGTCAGATAGTTGTAAAACTCCACTTGAATTGTTAACGTTTTAAAGATTAGTCCAATCCCAGGCACACACTATTGACTTTTAACTAGCCATTGAATGATGCAATTGATTCGCTTGCTGAGGCCTAATGTGGACCAACCTTCAAGAATAATTAGGAACTGAAAATAAATGGCAGTCATGCGTGAAACACCCAAACCCCAACCAAGAACAACTGGGAAAAAAAAATTCAGCCTTATTGCTCACCTCCTGATACTCCCCTAAGGGTGTTAAGTATTGAAGAATTAACCTTTGCTCGATGGCAGAGGTCAAAGGGAAAAGATTATAATTATTGCCAATCACCCAAGATGACATTTCTGACCAGCTGTTTGACTGCTCGTTGCATATTCGTTCAGGGTCCAAGCTGGCAAAGTTGAGTCTTTGTTTGGTTGCTTTCCTCACATCCTCCCTCTCAGTCCTTCGTCCATCTTTGCCCTTTACACCATCCTCGCTTTCTGTGCTCTTGACAGTGGAGTTCATCCTGCTGCTGGTTTTATGTGAAGAAGTTATCTGGAAGGACACATCGTCAGTACAGTCCTCACCATCCTCAATTTTCGATGTGTCACCGTAGTCCATGTCCACTGCCTCCTCATCCATTGGAAGAAGTGAAGTAAAGTGTGGCTTCCGCGGGCTTTGCCATTTCATCTTCTGGTTGTTCTCCAAGTCCTGAAGTTGCAAATCTCGTAAGCGTTGCAACATTACTGGCACCTTCAAGCAAATCAGAAGTAAATCATTAACGCTGTGCATAATGGAAAGAAGGATCCCAATCTTATTTAGGAGCATTCACAGTATAAACAACGAGAATAACTGGCTTCATTTTTAAGACCAATTTTTATACTGTGGGTAAATATCATGTAACAATGAAAAGAACTTGCATTGGGAGCTTGAATAGTTGAATACTCCTGAGAGCAACCACAGGGGTCTAAGAAAAGGTGTTTTACTTAAGTTCTCCAATACCTTCATTCTCAGGCTCCTGCAGTGCTCTCATTTTCTTACCTCAAGTGCTCTGTAGAAAGAATGAAGGCAGTTTTATTCAAAAACAAAACACTTCCCAAACAGTCAAATACTTCCATGTCCTTGATCAAAAGTCACTGAAAAAACTATTTTCTAAATCAACCTATTCAGACTCTCACCACTGGGACAGGTAGCACTTGAACCTAGGCCTCCTGGGTCTGAGGTAGGATTACCACCACTGCATGTACCATAAAAACAAGCTAGTTTACTAGGGTAGCAAGTAATAAGGAAAGCAAATGGTATAAAAACAGAAGTTGCTGGAAAAGCTCAGCAGGTCTGGGAACATCTGTGAAGAAAAATAAACCAGTTAATGTTTCAGGTCTCAGAGATAATGGGAACTGCAGATGCTGGAGATTCCAAGATAATGAAATGTGAGGCTGGATGAACACAGCAGGTCAAGCAGCATCTCAGGAGCACAAAAGCTGACGTTTCGGGCCTACACCCTTCATCAGAGGTTTCAGGTCTGGTGACCCTTCCTCAGAACTCTGGAAAGCAAATGGTATGTTGGTCTTTATCACAACAGGATGCAAGTACTGGAATAAACATGCCTTGCTTCAGTTGTATAGAACTTTGGTGAGATGTCTGAATGAATAACTGAAGAATTTTGTACAGTTTATACTCTCCTTATTTTGGGAAGGATATATTTGTCAAAGAGGGAGTGCAACAGACATTGACCAGATTCATTCCTGGGATGGCAGGATAGTCCAATGTGAGATGGAGGAGACTGGGCTGATGTACTTGAGTTTAGAAGACTGAGAGATGATTTCATTGAAAATTATAAAATTCTTAAACATCTAGACAGGGCAGATGCATGGCTGGGCCAGGGTCCAGAACCAAGAGAGATATATGAAGAATAGTAGGCAGGCCATTTAAGACTGAGATAAGGTGGTTGTTTTTCACTCAGAAGGCAGCAGATCTTTGGAATTCTCTCCCCCAGATCAGTGGAAGCTCAGCCCTCAAGTACTTTCAGACCAAAACTGAAATACTTCTAGAAATTAATTACATTGAGATACAAGGATAGCATGGGAAAATGGCATTGAATACATTATCAGTCACGATTTAACTGAATGGACGATGAATGGCTGACACTTGGTCCTCCATATCCTCAAAGGTATCGGAACAACCTAGTCACAAAATAAATTTTAGATATGTTCACACAGCAAGTGTAGGACATGGAGTTTCCAGTCCAGGCTACAAGGTGAATTGTTGTTGAAATACTGACCCCTTCACCTGCCTCCAACACAAGCCCTCCCTCAACCTCCATCTCCAACTGCCATCGAGACATCAATCACCTCACTCTCTTCACCCCTCTCACCCACTCCAACATCTCCCTGGCAGAACGTGCAGCCCTCCGCTCCAGTGCCAATTCACCATAAACCCTGCAGACAAGGGAGGCACAGTTGGAGTATGGCACACTGAACTCTACATCGCTGAGGCCAGGGGCCAACTCTCCAACATCACCTTCTACCACCCACTGGATCATGACTGCACCCCCGAGCACCAAACCGTCATCTCCCAAACCATACACAACCTCATGACCTCAGGTGACCTCCTACCCACAGCCTCCAACCTCACCGCCCACTTCTTTCACCTTCCAAAAATCCACAAACCTGACTGCCCTGGTTGACCCATTGTCTCCACCTACTCCTGCCCCACCGAACTTAGCTCCACCTATCTGGACTCCATTTTCTCCCACTGAGTCCAGGAACTCCCTACCTAAATCCATGACACCACCCACGCCCTCCACCCCCAGCAGAACTTCCAATTCCCCGGTCCCCAACTCCTCATTTTTACTGTGGATGTACAGTCCCTTTACACCTGCATTCCCCATGCAGATGACCTAAAGGCATCCGCTTCTTTCTGTCCCACAGGCCTGACCAGTCCTCCTCCAATGACACCCTCATCAGCCGAGCTGAACTCGTCGTCACCCTCAACAACTTCTCTTTTGATTCCTCCCACCTCCTACAGACAAAGGGGGTGGTCATGGGTACCCGCATGGGACCAAGCTATGCCTGCCTCTTTGTAGGTTACGTGGAACAATCCCTCTTCCGTACCTACACTGGCCCTAAACTCCACCTCTTCCTCCTTTACATTGATGACTCTATCGGCGCCACCTCGTGCTCCCATGAAGAGCTTGAGCAGTTCATCCACTTCAACACCTTCCACCCCAACCTCAAGTTCACCTGGACTATCTCGAACACCTCCCTCGACCTCTATCTCCATCTCAGGCAACCACCTAGAAACCGATATCCATTTCAAGCCCACCGACTCCCACAGCTACCTAGAATACACCTCCTCCCACCCACCTTCCTGCAAAAATGCCATCCCAAATTCCCAATTCCTTCACCACCGCCGCATCTGCTCTCAGGATGAGGCATTCCATTCCCATACATCTCAGATGTGTTCGTTTTTCAAGGACCGCAACGTCCCACCACATCCCCTTCCACCCAACCACCAAAGTGGTCGAGAACGCCTTCGAGCATGTCTCCCGCATTTCCTGCAACTCATCCCTCACACCCTGTCCCCACAATAACGACCAAAAGAGAATACCTCTCATCTTCACATACCACCCCACCAACCTCTGGATCCAACGCATCATCCTCCGACACTTCCGCCATCTGCAATCTAACCCCACCACTAAAGACATTTTTCCATCTCCACCCTTGTCTGCTTTCCGGAGGGACCACTCTGTCCGTGACTCCCTTGTCCGCTCCACATTCCCCTCCAACCCCACCACATCCAGCACCCTCCCCTGCACCCACAGGAAGTGCTACATGTGCCCCCACACCACCTCCCTGACCCCCATCCCAGGCCCCAAGACAACTTTCTACATCAAGCAGATGTTCACCCGCACATCTGCCAACATGGTATACTGCATCCACTGTACCCCTTGTGCCTCCTCTACATCAGGGAAACCAAGCTGAGGCTTGGGGAAAAGCTTTGCAGATCACCTACGCTTGGTTCGCAATAAACAACTGCACCTCCCAGTTGTGAGCCATTTCAACTCCCCCTCCCATCCCTCAGACGACATGTCCATTCTGGGCCTCCTGCAGTGCCACAACGATGCCACCTGAAGGTTGCAGGAACAGTACCGCATATTCCGCTTGGGAACACTGCAGCCCAATGGTAGCAATGTGGATTTCACAAGCTTCAATATCTCCCCTCCCTCTACCGCATCCCAAAACCAGCCCAGCTCGTCCCCACCTCCCTACCCTGTTCTTCCTCTCACCTATCCCCCTCCTCCCACCACAAGCCGCACCCCCATTTCCTACCTACTAACCTCATCCTGCCCCCTTGACCTGTCCGTCCTTCCCAGATTGACCCTTCCCCTCCCTACCTACACTCACCTCTACGGGCTCCACCCCTTTAACTTGTCTGTCTCCTCTCCACCTATCTTCTCCTCTATTCATCTTTGATCCACCTCCCCCCTCTCCCTATTTATTTCAGAACCCTCTCCCCCTCCTCCATTTCTGATGAAGGGTCTAGGCCCGAAACGTCAGCATTTCTGCTCCTAAGATGCTGCATGGCCAGCTGTGTTCATCCAGCTCTACACTTTGTATCTCAGATTTTCCAGCATCTGCAGTTCCTATTATCTGTTATTTAAACAAGTTAGGTCTTTCCAATGGAGGTCACCAACTATGGAAAGGATGGATAGGAAGGAAGGAACTTTACACTGACTAAAGCCATCTCCTTTGTATCCTGTGTTTTCCTGAAGAACAAGGAGTAGACTGTAAGTGAGTGCTTTCTTTTAAGTGAGGAATGATGATTGACCCAAGGGGATCCATGACAATAAAAAAAATATGAAAACTAGATAGCACACATCAGAGTACTGAACAGCAGGAATTGATAAATGTCCTAAACTTACACTTAATCTAATAACATCCCATTAATATTTGAATTCGAAAGGTCAAGTCTGGAGACAAACAATGGAACCAAATCTCCCTTCTGTCCTCATTCCTAATTATATTCACCTTGCAGATTAAGATAACTAGTCACAAACTTATCCCATTTTAAAGTTGCCCAAGTAACCTTGCTTTATTTTAACATCAGCAAGCTAATGGGGTCTCTAACGCTCTGCAGTGTTGCAAAATTTGTTTTAAACACTGATTTTTTGCATCTGTCCGGCTACTTGACTCCAAGTTACGGTTCCCCCCTCCCACAGCAACCGCCGCCGCCACCACCACCACACCCCCATGGGTTTCCTGCTCCCCACCTGTTTCCAGTTCAGTCTCTCAGCACCTCCCTCTCATGGGTTTCCATTCCTGCTCAAGACCCAGATTCATTCTGAAGCCGAAGCTCTGATGTTGTAGAAATGAGAATCTAATGGTTCAATGAAAGGGCTTTTACAATCTGTGGTTTCCAAAGCTGCTTATTCCTTGCTGCTCTTCTCCCAAGCCTTCTCTTTCAGAAAAGGTACAGGGTAGGGAGGTGGCAAGCAGGAGCATTTAAAAAACATTGGCAGCTTTGGATCAAATCTGAATCTTGAACTAAAATGTGATCCAGTAAAAGAAGTGGTAAGAAAGTGGTTTGGGGAAAGTATTCACATCTCAGGGTGGGCCTCGGAGGGGGTTGGGTCTGTAGTAATCAGGAAAATTAGGGAGCAAGTGATTTGGGAAGCAGCATAGCTGTTAAAATAGTTCACTAATGTAAAATATTGCAATTTAGAGGCTTTCATGTTTTACCATTTGCGTTTTTTTTAAAAGATCTATAGAACTTTACAGTTTTAACATCATTTCTCATTAACATTTGGTTCCTATGGTAACCAATCTTTCATCTTGCGGTGCTTGAGTTGAAGTTGAGTGTTCAGGAATACAATCACAACTTTAAGTGAATCATTTCGCAAAGTGAGAATTTAATACATTGCAAATCCATTGGCAACTGTGTTTGACAGAATTGTGAAATATGAACTTTGGGTTTCCTGAACCTTAAAGCTGCAGCATCACATTTCTTACCATTTGAGAGTTTTCTTCCCGATAGTTGGCTGCAATGTCCTGGTTTTCCATGGCCCCGGCAAGGAGACCAGTGGCATAGGTTCTCAGTGGCTGGTCACTTTCCTTTGCCCATTTGAACAGGTTTTCAACAATTCCCTCCTAAAGAAAAAAAATAGAGAACATTACAACAACAGTCTCTGCAATCTCTCTCAACAAATAAGTTCAACTTATGAGCGGACATCACTGACACTACAATTAAACGAAATGGAAAAAATCATATTTGACTCAATTTTCTCAAATGTGGTGATTTGGGGATAGGGTGGGACAATGGAGTTAAGGTAGGTGGATCAACTGTGATCACACTGAATGGTGGAGCAGGTTCGTAGGTTCCATTCTGCTCCTATTTCTTGTATGATGTATGGAGCTTAATACCTCACAACTGAGACAGTATGAGGAGTTCGGATTTATCATGTACAGTAGAACATTTTGGCAGGGGAATGAAAAAAAAAACTTATCACAGCCAAACCTGATTGATCAGTTTACAAATCAAAACACTGATGTCTGAGTTTTGCAGATTTAAAAAAAAATGAATGAAGATCCTTTGAGGTTAAGATGCTCATAAGTACTTCAAATCATGAGTGCGAGTACTTTAATTAATACAGTATATGGTAAAGCTAAGTGCAGTGCCTTTCATCACTTGAGTACAATAAGACTGGTTTTTGGCTTTAATACTTTAAAAACTAGGATACAGATCAATCAACACCCTGACTCTGATCTGCATCCTTTGTCCTACCTTCTCCTGAAAGACAACAGCAGTTTCCAATCCAGGCATGATATCCAACAGGAGACGGCACGCTGAAGTGTTGACTGGAGGATCTCTACTGGTCATCACATATGTATTCACCAGCTGTCCAGCGGCATGAGAGAGGAATTAAGGAAAGGTGAGATTATATCACGAAGTAAAACAAACAAGTGTATGCTTATCTGTTCATAAACAAATGGCATGTTACTTTAGGACAGAACTTCTGTAAAATACTTTCACCCCTGCTGAGCCCATTAGGGTAAAGGCAACAAGAGTCAATCATGTAAGTGACTTGATATAAACTCATATCCAATAAAAACCTTAAGAACTGCAGATACTGTAAATCAGAGGCAAAAACACAAATTGCTGGATAAACTCAGCAGATCGGACAGCATCTGTGGACTGAAATCAGAATCAAAATTTCAGTTCGAATGATCCTTCCTCAGAACAGACCTACATCTGGCTGTCTTACCTTGCCCAGAGTAACTGGCAAGTGTTTGAAAAGTGATAAACTCAAAACTGCACGTCTTTAGAATCATTGGCCTTGATTTTAAACAACAGCAGAACCTCCACCTATGAAGTCCCTCTTTCTGACACAAGGGATGGTTAAAAGTACCAAGATCAGTTAAGCAAATTTAGTGTCCTCCTCTTTGAATTTTAAAGTGTGGCGATCAGGCCACACATGAAACTCTAGTAAAGGCAGATGAGGGCCTAATTAACATACCAAAGCTCTAAAAGTCCAATGACTTCACAAAGCGGGAACATGAATGTTTAATAGCAAATGAAACAAAAACAAAAAGAAGATTGGCCTGAGAGATTCTCAGTAGCAGCTATCAACCTCTTAAATAGAGATAACAAGGTGTAGAGCTGGATGAACACAGCAGGCAAAGCAGCATCAGAGGAGTGGGAAGGCTGACGTTTCAGGCCTAGACCCTTCTACATAAAATGCATCATTTAAAGAGTCTCATTTAGCACCTCATTACCAGCTAGAGAAGCAGAAGTGATATATCCACTCAAAAGTATTGCATTTAATTGTTTTCTAATCCCTCCTCACTCCGTGATCATTTAAATTCATGATCATCACCACCTACTCCAAAAATAGAATTAATAATCAGCCTTAGCAAAATGACAATCAGGTGACTGATTCCTCATACTTCCAAAGAAACCTGACAATCTCTCAAATAGTAATTCCTTAGTTCAACTACATCATATGATAGGAGTGGGCAATAGAGTGCAGTCGAAGCAAAGATCCATTCCCAATCACATCTTCGTCCTACACCTCCAAGATAATAAAATGTGAGGCTGGATGAACACAGCAGGCCAAGCAGCATCTCAGGAGCACAAAAGCTGACCTTTCGGGGCTAGACCCTTCATCAGAGAGAGGGATGGGGAGAGGGAACTGGAATAAATAGGGAGAGGGGGGGGAGGCAGACCGAAGATGGAGAGTAAAGAAGATAGGTGGAGAGAGTATAGGTGGGGAGGTAGGGAGGGGATAGGTCAGTCCAGGGAAGACGGACAGGTCAAGGAGGTGGGATGAGGTTAGTAGGTAGCTGGGGGTGCGGCTTGGGGTGGGAGGAAGGGATGGGTGAGAGGAAGAACCGGTTAGGGAGGCAGAGACAGGTTGGACTGGTTTTGGGATGGGGGGGGGGGGGGGGGGGGAAAGAGCTGGGCTGGTTGTGTGGTGCAGTGGGGGGAGGGGACGAACTGGGCTGGTTTAGGGATGCAGTAGGGGAAGGGGAGATTTTGAAACTGGTGAAGTCCACATTGATACCATATGGCTGCAGGGTTCCCAGGCGGAATATGAGTTGCTGTTCCTGCAACCTTCGGGTGGCATCATTGTGGCAGTGCAGGAGGCCCATGATGGACATGTCATCTAGAGAATGGGAGGGGGCGTGGAAATGGTTTGCGACTGGGAGGTGCAGTTGTTTGTTGCGAACTGAGCGGAGGTGTTCTGCAAAGCGGTCCCCAAGCCTCCGCTTGGTTTCCCCAATGTAGAGGAAGCCGCACCGGGTACAGTGGATGCAGTATACAGTTCATCCACTTCACCAACACCTTCCACCCCAACCTTCAGTTCACCTGGGCCATCTCCAGCACATCCCTCACCTTCCTGGACCTCTCAGTCTCCATCTCAGGCAACCAGCTTGTAACTGATGTCCATTTCAAGCCCACCGACTCCCACAGCTACCTAGAATACACCTCCTCCCACCCACCCTCCTGCAAAAATTCCATCCCCTATTCCCAATTCCTCCGCCTCCGCCGCATCTGCTCCCACGATAAGACATTCCACACCCGCACATCTCAGATGTCCAAGTTCTTTAAGGACCGCAACTTTCCCCCCACAGTGATCAAGAACGCCCTTGACCGCGTCGCCCGTATTTCCCGCAACACATCCCTCACACCCCGCCCCCGCCATAACCGCCCTAAGAGGATCCCCCTCGTTCTCACACACCACCCTACCAACCTCCGGATACAACGCATCATCCTCTGACACTTCCGCCATTTACAATCCAACCCCACCACCCAAGACATTTTTCCATCCCCTCCCGTCTGCTTTCCGGAGAGGCCACTCTCTCCGTGACTCCCTTGTTCGCTCCACACTGCCCTCCAACCCCACCACACCCGGCACCTTCCCCTGCAACCGCAGGAAATGCTACACTTGTCCCCACACCTCCTCCCTCACCCCTATCCCAGGCCCCAAGATGGCATTCCACATTAAGCAGAGGTTCACCTGCACATCTGCCAATGTGGTATACTGCATCCACTGTACCCGGTGCGGCTTCCTCTACATTGGGGAAACCAAGCGGAGGCTTGGGGACCGCTTTGCAGAACACCTCCGCTCAGTTCGCAACAAACAACTGCACCTCCCAGTCGCAAACCATTTCCACTCCCCCTCCCATTCTCTAGATGACATGTCCATCATGGGCCTCCTGCACTGCCACAATGATGCCACCCGAAGGTTGCAGGAACAGCAACTCATATTCCACCTGGGAACCCTGCAGCCATATGGTATCAATGTGGACTTCACCAGTTTCAAAATCTCCCCTTCCCCTACTGCATCCCTAAACCAGCCCAGTTCGTCCCCTCCCCCCACTGCACCACACAACCAGCCCAGCTCTTCCCCCTCACCCACTGCATCCCAAAACCAGTCCAACCTGTCTCTGCCTCCCTAACCGGTTCTTCCTCTCACCCATCCCTTCCTCCCACCCCAGGCCGCACCCCCAGCTACCTATTAACCTCATCCCACCTCCTTGACCTGTCAGTCTTCCCTGGACTGACCTATCCCCTCCCTACCTCCCCACCTATACTCTCTCCACCTATCTTCTTTACTCTCCATCTTCAGTCCGCCTCCCCCTCTCTCCCTATTTATTCCAGTTCCCTCTCCCCATCCCCCTCTCTGATGAAGGGTCTAGGCCCGAAAGGTCAGCTTTTGTGCTCATGAGATGCTGCTTGGCCTGCTGTGTTCATCCAGCCTCACATTTTATTATCTTGGAATTCTCCAGCATCTGCAGTTCCCATTATCTCTGATACTATCTTAGTTCTACACCTCCTCTTTTTTTATCCAACACCCCATCCCCAGCAATTGTATGCACACACACTAGTATACTGACAGCACTTTTGTTTTTATTTTAAAATGCCTCTTCCAATCAAAATGCCAGTCCTAGGGAGACTGAGATGGAGCCAGTAAGTTCAAGTCAGTCATTGTTGTTCTAAAATCGGCCAGCCAGGGGAACAAGGGACCAGACCGATGTGAATTCTCAGAGTCAACAGAGTGTGGAGCTGCAGAAACACAGCAAAAGTCAGGCAGCATCAGAGCAGCAGGAAAGTTCATGTCTGGGGGACTGGTCAGTGGGAAGGGTGGAGCAGATAGGTGGGGAAGAAGATGGACAAGTTGTATCAGGTCAAGGAAGCGAAGATGAGCGGGAGGGTTGTAAGTGGGGTGAGATTTTAAAACTGGTGAATTCTATGTTCAGGCCATTGGGATCTAGGCACCTAAGGCAGAATATGAGGTGCTGCTCCTCCAGTTTATATGTGGCGTCAATTTGGCACTGGAGGACACCCAGAATGGATGTGTCACCCAGGGAGAGGGAAGGTGGGGGGGCGCTGCTTAAAATGGTTAGTGATTGGATGGTGTTAGTGATTATAGTGTACAGAGCGCAGATGCTCAATGATTCTCAGCGATTTTTCTCTTTTCAGAGCCATAAAATGGAGAGTGAAACTAGAGAGAAGAGTCCATAATCCATTTGTTTTTGAGAGTCTGAGCATCAATAAACACAGAACTCTAACTCTTCAAAACCAGAAAATTCATTTAGCTGCCAACAATGTTTCATTATTTACTGTGCAAACAGAAGCCTAAGCTGTTAAAACAGTTTACTAAAGCCATGTGCCCAGTAGTACCCCAGCAGCAGTTGGTTCTTTCTTAACCATCGAGGCAAGGCTGCAGATCCTTTCAATCACAGAACAATGCCCGACTACAAATTCAAAGACTAGGAAGTCAAATTGATACTGGTTTCACCTTACAACCAAGACTGACAAAGCATTAGTTTAAAAACAATAAATCCAGATCAATGTTCGGGGCAGCTTGGGTAGCTCAGTTTGTACAGCATCAGACTTTTAATCTTGAGTGTTCAGCTTTTAAGCCCCTTCCTGGGTGCCCTTTTCATCAGCCATGTTCCAATAGCACAACAGACTCGATGAGCCAAATGGCCTCATTCTGCACTTGTTCCTTATGGATATGGGCTCAAAGCCCACCATGTGAGCTGGTGAAATTTATCTCATTTAATACATTTGTAATACTAAATTAGCCCTGACAATGAAAATCTCAATAGCAAAAACCTCAGCCGGTACACTATTTTTTTTAAGGAAAGAAATCTGCAGTTCTTAATACCACTCTGGGTCCACAGAATATGGTTCACTCCCATCTGTTCTCTTGAATTGCTAAGGAAGTCAATCACTTCAAAGGTAATTATGAATAAGCAACAAATATCAGTCATGTCAGCAGTGACCACATCCCAGGAAATTTAGGGGAAAGAAAATCCTAATAGGATCTTACAATGCAGAAACAGATGCTTTGGTCTAACTTGTCCATGCTGGCCAAGTTTTCCAAGCTAAATTATTCCCACTTGTCTGTGTTTTGCCCATATCCCTCTAAACCTTTCTTAGTTATGACTTTTAAATGTTGTAACTGCACTTGCACCTACCACTTCCTATAACAGCTCACTGGCCCTCATGTCCCATTTAAATGTTTCTCCCCTCATCTTAAAAACATGCTCCCTAGTTATGAACTCACCCACCGTCAGGAAAAGACCTTTGCTATTCACCTTATCCATGCCCCTTGATTTTATAAACTTATATTAAGGTCACCTTCAGGGAGGGAGATTGCCTTCCTTACCGGGTCTGGCCTACACACGACTCCAGACCCACAGCAATGTGGTTGACTATGAACTGTCCTCTGGGAAATTAGGGATGGACAATAAATGCTGCCTAGCCAGCGATGCCCTCATCCCATTAGTGAATAAAGTAAAGGGCCCCTTCACCTCCTACACTCCCAGCCTATCCTTATAACTTATTTCCATATATTTACATCTCGTTAAACCTCCATTGCTCTTCAGTTCTAAGCTATTTTTCATTCTCCAAAACCAGGTTGGGATAAATTCCCATAATGAGAATTGGAACAGTTTCCTGCCTTGTACTGCTCTTTATTTAACAGTGCACATGCGAAACATCTCAGCATGCTCCATGGCTGCCATCTTCCTGTGACTAGAAAGGTTGATGAGGGTCGAGCTGTGGATGTGGTGTATATGGACTTCAGTCAGGCATTTGATAAGGTTCCCCATGGTAGGCTCATTCAGAAGGTCAGGAGGAATGGGATACAGGGGAACTTAGCTGCTTGGATACAGAATTGGCTGGCCAACAGAAGACAGCGAGTGGTAGTAGAATAAAAAATATTCTGCCTGGAAGTCAGTGGTGAGTGGAGTTCCACAGGGCTCTGTCCTTGGGCCTCTACTGTTTGTAATTTTTATTAATGACTTGGACAAGGGAATTGAAGGATGGGTCAGCAAGTTTACAGACGACACAAAGGTCGGAGGTGTCGTTGACAGTGTAGAGGGCTGTTGTAGGCTGCAGCGGGACATTGACAGGATGCAGAGATGGGCTGAGAGGTGGCAGATGGAGTTCAACCTGGATAAATGCGAGGTGATGCATTTTGGAAGGTCGAATTTGAAAGCCGAGTACAGGATTAAGGATAGGATTCTTGGCAGCGTGGAGGAACAGAGGGATCTTGGTGTGCAGATACATAGATCCCTTAAAATGGCCACCCAAGTGGACAGGGTTGTTAAGAAAGCATATGGTGTTTTGGCTTTCATTAACAGGGGGATTGAGTTTAAGAGTCGTGAGATCTTGTTGCAGCTCTATAAAACTTTGGTTAGACCGCACTTGGAATACTGCGTCCAGTTCTGGGCGCCCTATTTTAGGAAAGATGTGGATGCTTTGGAGAGGGTTCAGAGGAGGTTTACCAGGATGCTGCCTGGATTGGAGGGCTTATCTTATGAAGAGAGGTTGACTGAGCTCGGCCTCTTTTCATTGGAGAAAAGGAGGAGGAGAGGGGACCTAATTGAGGTATACAAGATAATGAGAGGCATAGATAGAGTTGATAGCCAGAGACTATTTCCCAGGGCAGAAATGGCTAGCACGAGGGGTCATAGTTTTAAGCTGGTCGGTGAAAAGTATAGAGGGGATGTCAGAGGCAGGTTCTTTACGCAGAGAGTTGAGAGAGCATGGAATGCGTTGCCAGCAGCAGTTGTGGAAGCAAGGTCATTGGGGTCATTTAAGAGACTGCTGGACATGTATATGGTCACAGAAATTTGAGGGTGCATACATGAGGATCAATGGTCGGCACAACATTGTGGGCTGAAGGGCCTGTTCTGTGCTGTACTGTTCTATGTTCTATGTTCTAACTGAAACACTCCAGTCCCAGCAATGTCCTGGTAAATCTTTTCTGAACTCTCAACAATTTAATAACATCCTTCCCATAAGCAGGGTGACCAGAACTGTACACTGTACTCCAAAAGTGGCCGCACCAACATCCTGTACAACCTCAACATGACACCTCAACTCCTACACGTGATGGTCTAAGCAATGAAGGCAAGCATGCTAAATGTCTTCTTCAACACCCTGTCTAACCTGTTGGGCAACTTTCAAATAACTATGTATCTGAATCCCTTGGTCTTTCTGTTCGACAACACTATCCAGGATCTATCATTAATTGTATAAGTCCTGCCTTTGTTTGTTTTAATAATAAAATACTTCGCATTTTTCCAAATTAAACTTCATCTGCGATTCCTCAAACCCATTGGCCCAACTGATCAAGATCCCTTTGTAACCTTAGATAATTTTCTTCACTGTCAACTATTCTACTAATTTTGGTGTCATGTGCAAACTTACTAACCATGCTCCCTAAATTCTCATCCAAATCATTTATAACTAAACCACCGGTCACTGTCCTCTAGTCTGGAAAAAACCCTATAACTACCACCCTTTGTCTCCTACTGTCAAGCCAATTTTGTATCCAATTGGCAAACTCACCCCAAATTCTAAGTGATCTAACTTTACTAATTATTCTATCATGTGGAAACCTGTCAAAGGCTTTAATAAAATCCATGTAGACAATGTCTCCTGCTCTGCTCTCAATCTTTTTGGTTACATCAAAAAATTCAATAGGTTTATGAGACACGATTTCCCACAAACAAAACCGTGCTGACTATCCCTAATCAGTCCTTGCCTTTCCAAATGCATGTGAAGCCTATGTCTCAGAATTCCATCCAACAACTTAACCATCATTGATACCAAAGTCACTGGTCTATCGTTGGAAGCTACTCCTTGCAGCCTTTTTTAAATAAAGGCACATTAGCCATCCTCTAGTCGCCCAGCACCTCAACCATGATTGTAGGTGATACAAATATCTCTGCAAGGGGCCCCGCAATTTCATCCCTATGAATTATTAAAAATCTGTCTATGAATTAAAAACAATTCTTGATACCTGTGTAATAAAATACAGTTACTTTCAATCTGTTCACCTTTACTGGTTTTAGAAGCAGGACGGAACAGTTCCATCCAAAACGGATGGACTTGATGGGTGAGATCAGAGCCGAGGCAAGATGAAATGATGATGGATACAGGTTCAATAGAAACAGCAGGTGACTGCAATAATTAGGTAGCACTAACAAACAGAGCTGTTCACCCCTTCCAAGTCAATTTTGATTTAGTTCCCCTCCCCCTACCTCTCCTTCACCTTTAATGGTTCGTATTCTCCTTAATGGGCTCTGCACGCAAAAGAATCAATTTGTAAATACAGGGCGACTTGCTGGTAGTGGACAATAGCAGAAACAACTATGCATAATATGGTGACGTGAAACAAAAATGCTCAGTTGTTTGTGCCAGGAGGCCCGGGTTCAAGACCTATCTGCTCTAGAGATGTGTAGTAACATGTCTGAACAAAATGATTAGAAAAAGGATCACAAGGCAGCTGCCAACAAACATAATATGCAAAATAGTCTCCTTCAGTGCTTTTCGTCAGGGTCGGCATGGTGGCTCAGTGGTTAGCACTGCAGTCTCACAGCACCAGGGACCCAGGTTCAATTCCAGCCTCAGGCGAATGTCTGTGTGGAGTTCGCACATTCTCCCCATGTCTGCGTGGGTTTCCTCTGGGTGCTCCAGTTTCCTCCCACAGTCCAAAAGTGTGCAGGCTAGGTGGACTGGCCATGCTAAATTGCCCAGTGTTCAGGGGTGTGTGGGTTATAGGGGGATGGGTCTGGGTGGGATGCTCCAAGGGGCGGTGTGGACTTGTTGGGCTGAAGGGCCTCTTTCCACACTGTAGGGAATCTAATCTAATAATGGAATAGAAGATAGACATTTGACATAATGGGTCCATGGGTTGCTCTCCACAGAGCTGATAATCAACTTTGAGAACCCATGCTACCCACAAAACCATGTCAATTTGTTTCTCCTTAGTGTGTATCCAATTCCCTTTTGCAATCATTGAATGCCTCTGTACTTATCATCCCCCAATAGGGGAAAGTGTATCATTGTCCAGTACTAAAAAGGGGTGGGCTTCAGTGAAAGGGCTCTTCCTCATCCATAACTGTGCCTTCGGTTAGCTGTTCACTGGACCTGCACTACAGAGCAGTGGGCATACTTACCGCATTCATGAAATCATCATTTTTGAAGAGTATTTTTAATAGATGTCCCAATCTACATTCTGGATCTGCTCGACCTGCAAGAGATACATTAAGTGTACGTTCAAAACATTGACACATTTTTCATGATAGATTTCAGTAATCAAGTTGCAACTTTAATATCTCTTGGCTCAGGCCAGAGTTTTTTTTAATATAAAAGTCATACCAATATTTCAGACATAAAGCAATACCTTTGCAGAAAAGCCCAGAAAATGGAAAGAGATATTAGTTCAGTAACATGCACCTTCCTCTAAAATTATAAAAATGCCAAATTGGAAAGGTGCAGAAATCGGCTGGATTTCTGGAATTTCTCTCTTCACAGTTATAGCGGCTTTGAACAAGCTGCACAAGTGGGAGGGGAAGGACAGGATGAGTGCTGTTTAAAAGGATCAATGGCAACTGAGCATCTGCAAGTTACGAGGTAACGCAAAGATGTGTCAGATATGACCGTATCTCAGTTATACCACAGCAGTATCAATGTAACCTGCAAAAAAAAAATTGGAGGAATTCAACTGGCTAATTGACTTCCAGTTTGTAACCAGATGGCTGAAGTTGATGGGTCAGGAACCAGCAGCTTTGGTGCCAGTCTTCAGCAAGAGCTTTCAGTCAAAGTACCTCACCGCTTAAGTTATTCTACACAATTTCCAATTGTACTGCTGACTACCATTCTCCAGAAGATTCACAGAATCCCTACAGTGTGGAAACGGGCCATTTGGCCTAACAAGTCCACACTGGCCCTCTGAAGAGGATCCCACCCAGAACCATCCCCCTTCCTTTCTCTGTGCATTTCCCATCGCTAATGCACCTAACGAACACATCCCTGAACACTATGGGTAATTTAGCATGGCCAATCCACCTAGCTTGCAGATCTTTGGACTGTGGGAGGAAACGGAAGCATCCGGAGGAAACCCATGCAGATACAGGGAGAATGCGCAAACACCACACAGACAGTTGCCCGAGGGTGGAATTGAACTCAGGTCTGTGGTGCTGAGAGGCTGCAGTACTAACCACTGAGACACCATGCCACCCAGAAGGCTGGGCAAATACCAGAATCTAATCTTCTGCGTGTTTCTTTCCATGTCTTACGGCCATTCATTTCATCTTTTGCACGACCAGTTTAATTTCTTTTGCACTACCAACTTTTTCTGCTTTCAAGCCAGCGCACTCTGCCAATGCTGCTCCATCTCTTACTAAGGTGCCCCAAGTCATCTTTCAACTCTGTTCCCACATTTATCAATTCCATTAGTGTCCAAATGTTTACACATCAGTTTTATACACCCAATGACTCAATATCCACTGACCCTGGGACAATTTAAAGATTAACAACGTGGTGAAGAAATTCATCCTCATCTTGGTCCTAAATTTTCACTTGTAATTCTGGGACTACACTTCTTAGTTTTAAGCAACCCAACGTTTGCTCAGCACATGGCCCATCAAAATCCCTTTAATTTTGTACGTTTCAGCAAGATCACCTTGAATCTTTCAAAACTCAAGGGAATGTAGCCTAGTTGACATGACCTAAAAGTACAGTAAATAAATATTTTCCAATTAAGCCGTTCAGAGATGTCACTAACAAGTCTGGCATATGTGGGACTTTAATCTGGGTCTCCTGGGTCAGAGGTAGAGGTACTAGCACTGCACCACAAAAGCCCTAAAGTATTGTAAATACAGTATATGTTAAAATTCCACTCACTTGCATAAGTTTTAATGCCAGGCTTCTTCCAAAGGCTGGTTGGTGCACTACTCGCACTAGCCAGCTTCTGTCATTAGGTGGAGTCCAGTGCCTGAGCGTAAGCTCAGGATGGAACTGAGACAGAAACGGGCACCGAAGACTTTAAGTTAAGATCAGAAGGCAGGAATGGGAGTCAGGTCTGGGACAGAAGAGCATCTGAGGTCAGGGACAGGAAGTGGACAAAGACCAGAGTGACTGAATGCTGGAGTGGAAGTATGAAGAAATGGCCTTGAGAGCAGGCAAGCAACAAAACAGGAACTCATTAACTAAAAAAGGCTGACGGCTGTTAGCTCCCTGTTTTCTTTCTCCTTCATTGAAAACAGGGCCACCACTGACATGAATGCTCAAGCGCAACGGAGAAACAATCGATGTGCATCACCTTTATATAAGTGAGTACGTGGCATTTCACGGCACAGGCCCCCATAGAAATCATTGTGTTCTTCGTGGAGTCCAGTTAAACAATTACGGTGGAACTCTGTTTTAACTGCTTTTAGAAGGTGGCAATGCAGCTGAACTCACTTAATTTTTATTGCTATACCAAACAAAGATTTCACCAAGCACCAAATACAACATTTATTTGTCCCTGTGGCAGAGCAGACTGCTACCTTGTCATATAGTGTTCAGTTGGGTCTATCCACTAAATAGTCACGTGACAGACTATTAGCATACAAAGCATATTTCACGGTCTTGGCTTTTGCTGCACAGTTCAAAGGCAGTCTCTTCTCAGATAATGCTAGTGAAATTTGACCAGTAGGTCAGCTGATGGCACCATACCTAGTTAAATGCAAGATGTTAAGCTTACCAGGGTGCCTATCATCAAACGGATCAGGGTCAGCCTTATGGTACTCCTCAGTCTCTTTCTCAATTAGGTCTGAAATCCTGAAATAAAAAGAGAGCCTTTTCAGTACAGTAATGGAGTAGTATTTTTAGGTGAAATTGGAATTAATTAGATTAGTGCTTCTCAGGCATAAATCTTTTATTGAGTTTTAATAAAACTTTCTAAGAAAAAGATGTTTGCGAATGCCAATAGAATACAAATGTAGTTTAAGCAAACGAGACAAATGAGTTACATTTTACCTCTGAATTTGAACTGATAAAATGGCTCAAACACAAACTACTTCAACGATGCACACTCATTCACACATCAGGATTCAGTAACACCAACACCTGACCTGCTTCAATGTGGTCAGACAAGTTCAACTTTCTAAAGTGAGAACTTCGATGTTTGTAAAGCTGATTTTGTTTTGGGAAATAGAAAACCTTTCTACCTTGGGGAGTCAGTGTTTGCATCAAGCACTAGCATGTACAGTTATTACAAATTAGAAGCAGAATAAAGATCCCTATCCCTTAGACACACATCTCCCAAAACTATGGTGAGTACGCCTCAACTCCTGCCTTCCTCTACCTCACCCTCCCGACAAATCTGGCTGAATTTTTTTGAGGTGATCAGACATCTCGATGAGGGGAGTATATTTGGTGTAGTGGATACAGATTTCAGTAAGGCCTTCAACAAATTCCCACAGAGAAGACTGATAATGTTTCTTTAAAAGCACATAGGACACAGGGTAACTTGGCAAGATGGATACAAAATTGGTTTAGTGCCAGGAGACAGAAGGTGGTGGTAGAAGGCTGTTTGTGTGACGTACACGTATGTGCGCACGCGCGTGTGTAAACGGCATGGTTGGGGGGGGGGGGGGGGGGCGGCGGAGAGAGAATGGGAAGAGAAAGAGAAACAGGAACAGGAGGAGGAACTTGGTAAACTTGCAGATGTCACAAACATTGTTAAGTTCCTGGGGTGCTGGTCTACGAATCCCCGAAGGAAACAGAGCAGGTTAATAGGGTGATTAAGAAAGCACAGGGCATACTTGCCTTTGTCAGTCATGACATAGATTATAAGAGCAGGGAGAGGTGTACAGGTCTTTAGTACTGTGCGCAGTTCTAGTCACCACACTACAGGAAGGATGTGACTGCAATGCAGGGGGTGAGAAGGAGATTCACCAGAATGTTGCCTGGCATGGAGCATCTTACCTTCGAAGAGAGGCTGGATAACCTCAGGTTGCTTTCTTTGGAGCAGTGAAGGTTGAGGGGAGACTTGGTAGAGATGTACAGGATTATGAGACATGGATAGAGGAAGCAGAAAGCAGCTGTTTCCCTTAGTTGAAGGGTCAATAACAAGGGGCATTATTTTAAGATGAAAAGCAGGAGGTTTAGACAGGACTTGAGGAATAGTTTTCATGCCCAGAGGGGTCTGGAATCTGACTGCACCTTTGAGAGTGTAGTTGAGGCAGATAACCTTTCAACCTTTATAAAATACTCAGATGAGCACATGAATTGGCATGCACGACATTCAAAGCTATGGGACCTGTGCTGGAAAGCAGGACTAGTGTAGACTGGATGTAGTTTTGGTAGTATAGATTCGATGGACCAAAGGGCCTCTTCTGTTTTATATGATTCCAATGATGATCCCAGTACACACATGCATCCTACCCCAATGAATCATATCTTCCCTACCTGCAACATCCAACTCGCCAGTCAAACTGCCTTAAAATCCCAAGATAAACATTCTATATTTTGTTTCAGTCCTAACATTTGACCTCTACCACCCCAAGAGGGAATTTAATAAGTTTAAACTACTTACTTGGTCAAGACAGGGACAATGTTCTGACCATTGTTGTTCTCCCTCTCCCACTGTTCCAGTAATGAGGTGAGCTCGGCTTTGGAATCAACATTTGTAGTAACCGAAGCCATTGCTGAGCTGGTGAGAGACCAGAGCGGAGGGAAAAAAAAATCAAACTGTTAGACCTCCACAGCATCACTTACAACATCTCCATTGCACCCGAGATAAACTAGTGATGTTCAAAGTGAAATTTTAATTCTATCCTAATTTTAGCTGTTAAACAATGCTAGGCTGGGAGCCTACCAAAATGCTTGATGTCCTGTTTATGCTAACAGTGCTGTACCAGTAAAACATCACACACAATTGTAAAAGCTTTGGGATTTTCATGGTTGAAAGAATTGTGCAATTTACTGCTGAATCTTATAGGTTCGGAGCGTGTTAGCCTTCTGTGACTTCTCCCAGCCAGAGTGTGCTCAGGAGACAAGTTGATCATTAAATGTTTTTCCCCGTTCTCCCCAATCTAATATAAGTTCTACTTAGTCAAAGTCAGTTTAGAGAGCAATGTTGATTTATCGAATCTAGTAGACTAAATCAAAACAAGGGTTTCTCTCTAATTACCGTATGTTAAGATAGATCATCTGTTGTACAACGTTTTAAGCAGGAGTCAGTGTCATTCAGTACTTAGCTCATTTCCATCTCCCAGCAAATTTCTAAGGAAGTATGACATTGATATTGTAAAACAGCTCTGGAATTTACTGCAGTACACACTCCTTTGCCTGTTTCAAAGGTTTCAGAGCTTCTCTGGTTGTGGACTATGGATCAAACAGCATTGTCACTACTCCTTGACCCCTTGCTGTTCAGCTAAAGACATCATTATCTCACCCTCCATCCTGCGAGAAGCCCTTACTGTAGAGGGGAAATTGCATGTGTGAATAGGAAGATTCCAGGTGGAGCACTTTAGTTCAATCAGGTGCAAATAAAATGGCACGATTCCACGACAGTACTCTCATTCCAAAATTCATAATAAGGTGCAAGCACTTGAATTTTTCCCTCAGTCTGTCCCACCAGATCTTGAACTTGTATAACAGTCTAAAGTCACTTCTGAAAAATCGATGCACTGATCCAGTCATCGGCTGCTTAATTCCACGTACACAGATGAGGCAGCAGCTAATCTATTTTAATCTTGTGCAATGCTAATTAATTGCTTTAAATTCCTCCCAACATTTGTCATTGACTTAAATAATCACACTTCGTTGCAATGTTACACTGCACAAAATGCACCACAGCTGGGAACACAAAGGCACATGTAGACTTGTATCTTCACTGTTTAGACAACTTAACGCTTGACATATCATTACATTTTATCAAAATTGCATAATTTACTTTATACAGGAACTAACGTACTAAAAATGCCAAAATATAATCAACGAAAAGTTGATATCATCCATATGAGAAAGTATTAGGACAACTGGTCAGAGCTAGACAGATGGGGAGGCTTAAAGAAAGAATAAGAGTTCAGGCCTTGGCAGCTGAAAGGGAATAGCAGTAATGAAAACTAAGCATGAGTGTAAGGCCAGAAGTAACACAGCAGAAAGGGCATGAAGGAAGGTTTGCACAGATGGAAGAGTACAAAGTGTAGGATGTGCTCAGGCCACAGCGGCACACAAGAATGAAAAGCTTATAATCAAGATCAACAAGCGCAAGGATGAAAAGTGAATGGCATGAATTACATGAAGTTCAGGACAAGTCCAAGTTAATGGGGGTGTAAAGTGGGTGACCGGCCCAGGATTTCATTGGAATTGTTGTGGAGGAACTGGAGACATGGAGAGCTGAGAAAGGCAATGTTACAGCACTGAGAGCTAGTAGGTCTTGGTGATGGTCAGGATATGGGATCGAAGACCAATTCAGGATCAAACAGAAAACAAAGATGCTTTCAGCTGCCATGGCTGGTGTGTTTAAATGAAGGACAAAATCAATAAGACAAAACCCCAAGCATTTGAAGACAACCAACAGGGCTTGACACTTCAAGGGTGCTAATAAATAATCTCAATTGGTATTAATGGGCCCTCCCTTCTACAATCCAAGTTGTGGGCTCAAGTTCCACTTTAGGTCTTGAAAACATAATTCAGACTGCTAGTCCAGTGCTGCCTATTGCGTCACAGACAATGCGTCATGCAAATATGTACAAGGAAGGCAAAAGACTATGAAATATTCAAATAATAAGGTATTCATTTAACCACCACTACCAAATAGATTAACCAGTTACTTTTCTCACTACTCAGAGAGTACGTTGAGCTCCAAGTGGCTGCCATTTCTTCCTACATATCAATTACAATACTTCAAAAGTAATTAGTTTTCTGTGCCAAATTGGAAGTATAGCAATGGGTAGGGAGCCCCAGCATGTTTCTCCCTTTGAGTCAGCAGCAAGTCTCTTGACTGGGTCACGTGAGCAAAATGAACGATGGCTACATTCTCAAAGACATACTCTATAGCGGGGTGCCATTGGCACCAAAAGCCACAGGGCACCCACATCTAGAGAGACCACTGCTTGAATGCAATCAGAGTCAATGCATGGGAACTCCTTACTGCCTGTGTCAGCAGGCATGCAGTCAGGAAGCATGTGGACATAACAGTTGCTAAAAGTAATGACCAGATTGTGGAAGGGAGAGTGCACAAGAGGGAACAACTATCAATTGAGCACAGGCCAACACTATTCAGCTGTACCAGCTGCAGAGAGGAGACAATTGGTCTCTATAAATCATAACAGACCGCATTCAATCCGGAAACAACATATGAAAACAAACACATTAGGGACAGCATAAAAGCAAAAGAAAAAAAAACCATGAGGTGATGATCAGTCGGAATCCAGAGGATTGTGAATCTTTTAAAAACCAGCAGAGCATAACTAAAAGTACAAGAAGGGGACAGAAAGTGAGTCTGTGCTGAATAGCTTCCTTCTGGAAGCATGAGAGTAAGCTAGCTACTAATACAAAAAGATGATTGGAAGAGTCTTTTTAGATGCCTGAAGGGGGGGGGGGAGCGAGGCGGGCGCGCGCGAGGGGGAGACAAAAGAGTCATTGGACTACTTGAAATTGAGGCTGCAGAAGTAGTGGTAAAAAAAATAGAAGAACTGAATAGGTACTTTACAGCAGCTTTCACAGTGGAATACACCAGCAGCATACAAGAACTTCAAGAGAGTCAAGGGGCAGAGGCAAGTGTGGTGATCATCACTAAGGAGAAGGGTACTAGCGAAGCTGAAAGATCTTAAGGTGGACAAATGATCCCGGCCCAGATGGACTATACCCCAAGAGTTGCGAAGGAGATAGCTGAGGAGATTGGTGGTGATCTTTCAGGAATCACTGGAGCCAAGAAGGGTCCCAAAGGACTGGAAAATAGCTAATGAAACAACCCTATTGAAGAATGGAGGGAGCATAAAACAGGAAACCATAGGCCAGTTAATTTGACCTCGGCTGTAAGCAGGGTTTGAGAGTTTGTTATTACGGATGAAATTGTGGAAGTACTTGGAGGTGCATGGTAAATTAGTGTTGAGTCAGCACAACTTTGTCAAAGGGAGGTCATGCTTGGCAAATGTTAGAATTTTTTTGAGGTGATAATGAACAAGACGGACAATGGAGAATCAGAGGATATGATCTATTTGGATTTCCAGAAGGCTATTGACAAGGAGGCGTTAGGTTCTTGGTTGGTAAGGGTACCAAGGGTTATGGGGAGAAAGCCGGACAATGGGGTTGAGAAACAGGTCAGGCATGATCAAATGGTGGAGCAGACTTGATGGGCCAAATGGACTAATTCTGTTCCTATGTCTTATGGTCTTACAACCTGAGCACACACTGTCTCTTAAGATTGACAAAAGTCATTATTAGTACTTTACTAAATTAGTATAATACTCACTCACAACTATTCTCTTTTGCCCAAGGACTACTGGCATTTAAAACATTGTGAAGCATTTTATTTTAAAAAACTGCATTTCAAGCTAAAGGAGGAGATATTGGGAAAGGAGGAGGTGTCCATACTTCACTCAGATATGGATATTAGAGACAGCAGAGGAAATCCCAATGTGTAAAGGTGAAGTCATGTCTCCTAACAGTGGCCAGCATGTTGAATGCACAATAGTCAGAATTGGAGGAATACAGTTAAGTAAACAGCATTGATTCAGCCCTTACGCTTTATGTGCCAACACTAGGTTACTGTCATGCACTTCACAAGAGGAAATGTAACAATTATTTCTGCAGTGTTAAAATGGTAATTTACAAATGGTACTGCAACTAGGACTCAAAACGTAATCACATTGCAATGAAGTTTTCATACAGCATCCATGTGAACTGGAAGTAGAAATTAAATAGCAGACTTATTGTTCCAAACAATAAGGGGAGAGATGTGTTGTGTAACAATGGAATGAAGAACTGGTGAAGGAGCTTAAGTAGATGCATTAAAAGCAGAGAAATAGAACATTTCAAACTTGACTTCAATACATTAAATAAACAAAGTTTTGGAGAGGAACTCAGCAACAGAGTGCAATCGGAGAATTCTGGTTTGCAACTCCTTGAATTTAGAAAGTGGAAGGTAAAATTAGTCGAATTGTTCAAAATAATAGATGAGCTTGAAAAGGTAGACAGGTAGAAGCTACTTCCTTATGTGTGGAAGTACAGGACAATGGGCATAATCTTACAAATAACGCTATACTTGATGTCAGGAACCTTCCCTTTTCACACACAAAGTCATGGAAGTCAATCGTCTTCCCACAACGTTTCATACATTGCTGTAAAACTTAAAGATTTGTTGTTCCAATGTTTTTGTTAGGTAAGGGGAACAAATAACATGGATAAAAAGTAGATGGACATCCAGATCAACCATGATCTAATACAATGATAGAACTAGCATCAGCACAATATAGTGTTAAGAGTTAATCAGATCGCTGACACATACACACAAATCCAAGTAGCAAATGTAAACAATGAATTTACCGAGATCTCAGATTTGGGATACTTGGAAACTCTTTACTCTCCAGAGGCAAACTCTGTGGTCCGTAAGTGCCCCTTCACCAATAACAGTTCCATTAGTGTGTCAAATTGTGCATTCCTCCTTCTTTGACCCAGACCCAACTATGGCTCAGGATCATTTTATTCTCACCAAACCCAATGCAAAGCAAAAATAATCTCTAGTCCAGCTAAGTTACAGGGTACCAACCTGCCAAAAAGTCAGAGCTTCTCAGTCCATCATTATTTGAGAATTTATACTGACAAGAAACTTTTGAGATTCTTCAGAAATGGATTTCTCATGTCAAACCTCTCCATCCACTGTTTTTCTTGAATTCTTCCAAATGTTGTTCCAAACCCACCACATCGTTGACACCTTGTTTCTCTGCTTCCTCCGCTACATTCAACTCGGGTTTGAGTAGACCTTTTGAAAATGCATCCTGAGGCTCCAGGTCGGAATTGTCAGCGTCTGAGTCACATTGCGGATTCCAGGCCATGCCGCGCTGCTGCCATTGCCGCCTTGCCTGTCGGATTTCTGAAGAAGGGTCTTGACACGAAATGTCAACTTTCCTACTCCACTGATGCTGCCTGGCCTGTTGTATTCCTCCAGCTCCACACCGTGTTATCTCTGACTCCAGCATCGGCAGTTCTTACTATACCTGAAAAAGGAGAGCATGAGCAACCTTCTCTAGTCCAAATATCTCTTACATCCAAACTGATAATCAGGAAGTAAGTGAAAGTCAATAAGAAACTGAAAGTCCACTAGTATTATAGAGTCCAGCAATAGATCAAAAATGAGTCAGGGTCTTTAAAAAAAAAAATCAAAGCTATTGTTTCAACCGAAAAGTGAAGTTGCTCGTACAACCTTCAGCTTTGATATAGACATTGAGAGTGATGCCCAGGATTTTAAAAACAAATCTTAGGAATGTGGGAGTCGCTGGTTGAGCCACCGTTTATTGCCCATCCTGAGATGCCCTTGAGAAGGTGCTGGTGAGCTGACTTGAACCACTGCAGTATATTTGGGTGCACAGAGCAACAATGCCAATGGGGAGGCAGTTCCAGGATTCTGACTCAGCAACACTGGAGGAATGGCGATATAATTCCAAATCAGTCTGGTGAGTGATTTGTAGGGGAATCTGCAGGTTGTGATGTTCCCATGGATGTGCTGCCCTTGTCCTTCTAGATAGTAGTGGCCATGGGTTTAGAAGGTAGTGTACCATAAGCCTTGGTGAATTACTAAGTGCATCCTGTTGATGGTACACACTGTTGCTACATTTCAGTGGAGGAAGAAGCCAGTTGATTCCAAACAAATGGACTGCTTTGTTCTAAATGGTATCAAGCTTTTTGAATGCTGCTGGAGTTGTACTCATTGAGGCAAGGAAGGAGTATTCCATGATTGACTTGTACTCTAAGTGTTGGTCAGGCTTTGAGGAGTCAGAAGGCAAGTTAAACGCTGCAGGGTTCCTAGCCTCGATTGGCTCTTGTAGCCACAATATTTACAAGGCTAATCCTACACAGTTTCTGGTCAATCATAACCTCCAGGCTGCTGATAGTGAGGGAATTCAGCATAGTAATGGCATTGAATATTAAGGGGCAAAGGCTAGAGTCTCTCTTGCCGGAGTTTGTCATTGCCTGGTGCTTCTGCAGTGCAAACATTACTTGCCACTTCAAATCAGAATATTATCCAGATCTTGCTGCATATGGATCAGTTTCAGTATCTGCGGAGTCTTGAAAGGTGCTGAACATTGTTAGTTGATGATTGTACATTGCAGCTTATGACCCTGTGATGGAGGGAAGCTCATTCATGAAGGATCAGAAAATGGTTGAGCCTGGAATACTATTCTGAGGAACTTCTGAGATTCCTGGAGGTGGGATGACTAACCTCTGACAACCACAACCATCTTCCTCTGTGCTAGGCATGATTTCAACTACTGGAAAGTTTCCCCCTGATTTCCATCAACAGTAATTTTTCAGTTCTGAGGAAGGGTCACTGGGCCTGAAACTTTAAATTTGTTTTCTCCTCCAAAGATGCTGCCAGACTTGCTGAGCTTTTCCAGCAACTTTGTTTTTGATCGTAATTTTGCTAGGGCCTAAATGATATCACATTCAGTCAAATGCTGCATTGACTTCAAGAAAAGTCACTCCTACCTCTGATATTTTCTAATCAATCTGTTCAAGGATGTTATTACACATCTCTGGAACAGATAAGACTTGAATCTGGGTCTCCTGGTCCAGAGATAACAAGATAGCCAGATGAATACAGCAGGCCAAGCAGCAGGAAGGCTGACGTTTCGGGCCTAGACTCTTCTTCAGCCCGAAATGTCAGCCTTCCTGCTCCTCTGATGCTGCTTGGCCCGCTGTGTTTATCTAGCTCTGCACCTGGTTATCTCAGATTGTCCAGCATGCGCAGTTCCTACTATCTCCTAGTCCAGAGGTAGGTGTACTACCAAAGAACTTGACCTCACCTCTCCAGTTCGGCTCATTTATTCATGTTTGAATCAAGGTTATATCTAGGTGCAGAGTTGAGTGGCCCCGATAGAGTATAAACTGAGATTTAGTGATCAGCTCATTTCTATCAAGCAACACTTGCTTAGCACTTTTGATGATCCCTTCCATCACTTCAGGGGATAATAACTGATGGCGCGGTAAATGGCTGGTCAGATTTGTCTTGCTGTGTGTATACATGACATACCTGGGCAATTTTCCACACTATTGAGTAAACGGTAGGCATCACATGGCACCAGTAAAACTGGCTGGAAGACTGGCATGTGATGCTGGGGCCCTCCATAGGAGGCCAAAGTGAATCATCCATTTAGCACTCTTGCTTCCTTGTCTTTTGAACTAAGGTACTAGGATTCTCCATCATTAAGGTTTGACATAATTGTGACGTCTTCTCCTCCAGGTGGTTGTTTAATTCACTGCCAACATTAATTGCATGAGGCAGGATTGTAGAGCTTAGATCAGATCCATTGGTTGAGGAATCACTTGGCTCTGTTTATCATTTGCTGCTTGCAGTTTTTGGCATGCAAGTAGCCATGTTGTAGCTTTACCAAGTTGACACTTTAGTTTTAGGTTTACCTGGTCCTGCTCCTGCACTCCCATTGAACTCATTCCCTCCTGCACACTCGAATCAGTGTTGATACCTGGCTTGATGGTAATAGTAGAGTGGAAAAATATGACAGGCCATGAGGTCGCAGATTGTATTTCAGTACTGCTCTGCTGCTAATGGGTTACACTGCCTCGTGGATGACCAGTCTTGAATTGCTACATCTGTTTGAAGTCTGTCCCATTTAACAAAGTTGTAGTGCCACACTACATGGCGGAGGGTATTCTCAATGTGAAAATGGGCCTTTGTCTCCATTAGGACTTCGACTGAGACTGTTGTGGATAGATGTACCACTGACAGGCAAATTGAAGAAGAGCTGGTCAAATATATTTCTCTCTCTCGTTGGCCTCCTCATCCCAGTACCAGTCTAGCAGCAATTGCCTTAGGACTTGACGAGTAGTGGTGCTGCTGAGTCACTCCTGGTGATGGACACTGAAGTCCCCACCCAGAGTACAATCTATGCCCTCACCACCCTCAGTGCTTCATCACCCATGATTGACCTGATGCCATGAGACCTTATGGGTCTAGTCAATGGTGAGGACTCCCAAAGTAACACTCCCAACTGTACGCTACTTTGTTGCCATCTATGCTTGGCCTGTTGTGTTGATGGGACATCATGAGTAAGATACGATTTGTGAGTACAACTCTGATAGCCTTGCTCGACTAATCTGAGACAGTTCTAATGAGGCTACTCTCCTGAGTTTGGTACTAGATCCCAGATGTTAACAGGTTTGTGCAGGACTGATAGTGTTGAATTTGCCATTGTACCTTGCAGTGACTTAGTGGGTATTAGGTGTCCCATCCTGTTTCATTCCTTTTGAGAGTTTTTAAAGTTTATCATTCTTGCTTGGTCATTTGAAGGCAGCTCAGATTCAATAACATTGCTGTAAGTCTGGAATCACATGTCCAACTACTACAGCAGATTTCCATTCCTGAAGGACACTACTGAACCAGATAGGTTTTAATGACAATAGTTTTAATTAGCCATTAAACTTTAAAATTCAGATTTTTTTTGAAAGCTCAGACAGAAAGAGAAAGGGTTCAGATGAATAAATTGAGGCATATAGGAAGAATTATTTGTTTTGTTATTTTTTGCTAAAATTACGATATTTCTACTTAAGATATTTAGTCAAAAGTTGTGGACAAAACATCTGTTCACAAATTATTGAAGTAGCATTGGTCAAAAGTATTTTGGCTGTGGTTATAGTAAAAACAAGTTTGCAAACCAAGCTATATTATTTATTTGGCCAGACTGTATTCTAGGATATCTTGTATGCAAACTGTACATTTTAATGCAAATTGTTTTAATTGGAGGGGACATATAGTATACGTCTTATACTATATGAGTATAGTATAGGAGCTGAGCATTTCGCTCTACTGCGATATTGGTGATAATAAGGTTACTTCAATAATTGCTACCTGTAATTGATCATGTCTTAAGGCTATACAGACAGCCTTTGTTTTAAGTCTCTCTTAATTTTTTTCCTCTTATTTTTAATGTCCTCACTTCCTTAGCATGTCTCACATCACTACGGTTCTCCTGTCAATGCATAATCAACAAGGCCCCTGGACTGTGCTGCCAGAGTTGGTGCTAATGATCTTTGATTGCAGAGTGCTGACATCTCTTTTTATAATGGTTTTCTGTTCAGGCCCTGATGTAAATTTTGTTTATAAACTTTGCTTTCTACGTTTCTCTGCTGTTTGTTAGGTACAAGTACAAGAACGGTGGACAGTTTTTTCCACTGCACCATATTCTACAGTTCTTGTAAAGGTATGACAGTTGAAGAACTTGTACTTCATAGCAAGAACTGCAGATGCTGCAGTCAGAGACAACACAATTTGGAGCTGCAGGAACTCAGCAGGGCAGGCCAGACAGCATCAGAGGAGGAGGAAAGCTGACATTTCACGTCAGGACACTTCTTCAGAAACGTCCCGACCTGAAACGTCATATTTCCTGCTCTTCTGATGCTGCCTGGCCTGCTGTGTTTGTCCAGCTCCACACTGTGTTGCTGCGAAGGGCGCAGCAGGCCAAGAAGCATCGGAGGAGCAGAAAAGCTGAGGTTTCGGGTTTCGATCCTTCTTCAGAAATGGGGGAGGGGAAGGGGGTTGTGAAATAAATAGGGAGAGGGGGGAGGTGGCTAGAAGATGGATAGAGGAGAGGATAGGTGGAGAGGAGACAGACAGGTCAAAGAGGCGGGGATGGAGCCAGTAAAGGTGAGTGTAGGTAGGGAGTTAGGGAGGGGATAGGTCAGTCCAGGGAGGATGGTCAGGTCAAGGGAGCGGGATGAGGTTAGAGCTTGAGGTGGGAAGAGGGGATAGAAGGGATGAAGGACAGGTTAAGGTGGTGGGGACAAGCTGGGCTGGTTTTGGGATGCGGTAGGGGGAGGAGAGATTTTGAAGCTTGTGAAGTCCACATTGATACCATTGGGCTGCAGGGTTTTGAAGTGGGCTTTGAGGTGCTGTTTCTGCAACCTTTGTGTGGCATCATTATGGCATTACAGGAAGCCCAGGATGGATCCGGAGATTGATGGCATGTTACGTGAGGACAAGGGGGAATTCTGTTTTGGTTGTTATTGTGGGGAGTAGGTGAGAGGGATGAGTTGCAGGAAACACGGTCGAGAGCTTTCTCGACCACTTGTGGAGGAGGGTGGATGGAAGGGAAGAGTTGCGGTCCTTGAAAAACGAGGACATCTGAGATGTTCGGGAGTGGAATGCCTCATTCTGGGGCCAGATGCGGAGGAGGCAAAGGAATTGGGAATACAGGATGGCATTTTTGCAGGAAGGTGGGTGGGAGGAGGTGTATTCTAAGTGGCTGTGGGAGTTGGTGGGCTTGAAATGGATATTGGTTTCCGTGTGGTTGCCAGAGATGGAAACAGAGGTCCAGGATGGAGAGAGAGGTATCAGAGATGGTTCAGGTGAACTTAAGGTTGGGGTGGAAGGTGTTGGTGAAGTGGATGAACTGCTCAAGCTCCTCGTGGGAACACAAGGTGGCACCCATACAGTCATCAATGTAATGGAGGAATAGGTGGGGTTTAGGGCCTGTGTAGGTACGGAAGAGGGATTGTTCCACATAACCTACAGAGAGGCAGGCTTTGCTTAGGCCCATGCAAGTACCCATGGCCACCCCCTTTGTCTGTCGGAAGTGGGAGGAATTGAAAGAGAAGTTGTTGAGGGTGAGGATGGGTTCGGCTAAGTGGTTGAAGGTGTCAGCGGAAGTGTACTGGTCGGGCCTGTGGGACAGGAAGAAATGGAGGGCCTTTTGGCCATCTAAATGGGGAATGCAGGTGTGAAGGGACTGGACATCCATGGTAAAAATGAAGTGTCGGGGACCAGGGAATTGGAAGTTTTGGAGGAGGTGGAGGGCGTGGGTGGTGTCACAGACATAGGTAGGGAGTTCCTGGACGAAGGAGGAAAAAATGGAGTTGAGATAGGTGGAGATAAGTTTGGTGGGGCAGGAGCAGGCGAAGATGATGGGTGACCAGGGCAGTCAGGTTTGTGGATTTGGGGAAAGAGATAGAAGTAGGCGGCGCAGGGCTGGGGAGCAATGAGGTTGGAGGCTGTGGGTGGGGTCGTGATCAAGGAGGCGGTGTCAGAGAGTTGGCACCTGGCCTCAGCGATGCAGAGGTCAGTGCAGCATTCTACAACTGCGCCTCCCTTGTCCGCAGATTTTACAGTGAAGTTGGGATTGGAGTGGAGGGAGCGGAGAGTTGCATGTTCTGTAGGGGAAGAGGTTGGAGTGGGTGAGAGGGGTGGAGAGGTTGAGGCGATTGATGTCACGACAGCAGTTGGAGACGAAGAGGTGGAGGAAGGGTAGGAGGCCTTGGGGTGGTGTCCAGGACGAGGGGGTGTGTTGGAGGTGGGAGAAGGGGTCAGTAGGGGGAGGATTGGGCTCATTTAAAGTTGCAATTTTTAGGAATGCAACCTTGCATTTAAGTGAGGACACTTTGTTTAGAACCGTCCCTTACCTCTTCAACCGAACTTTTGGTCACCCCAACATCACATCCTTTACTTAAATCTTTTAGAAAAAAGTTACACCTCTGAAGCACCTTGGGACTTCCACATTCAGTACTGCATATAAACATAAATTGCAGTTATGATGATATCTGTAAGTTACTAAGATTGCTGCACAAGTTTTGAAGGGGTTCCAGTGAATTCCAGGAATCTTGGTAGCATATTAAGTGAAGATTCCATAAATCACTCTGCTAAAGATTAAATACACATTTATATTGTTTGTCCATTTTGCAAAACTAAACTTGATATCATTGCAGTCACTGTCATGTTGTTTTTTGGCCCTGCTTGGAAAATTAAACTGATCATCAGTATTAACATAACTGCAAAACAACCACAGAACTAACATAAATGCAGTGACCACCCCTCATCCTTGTACCAAAAGCAAGCTGGCTCTTAAATACTGCCAATTCAAAATTAACAAGACAGGTTGGTTTTTTTCCCCCCCATTAACCACAAGAACATTTTCGTATCTATTCCCTTTCCTTGTTCTATACAAATCGGCAGGGAAATATGTCAGTGCTGCACAGCCCTCATCCAACTAATCTACAGAGGGAAGACTATATGGAAAGTAACTGAAAGTTGGTTTTAGGCATGCACACCATACAAAATTGAGTACATAATCAGGTGCATTTACAGTTCCAGATACCATCTAGAAGCGTGCAGCTTTGGTACATCATCACTTCTGGTCACGAGTACATTCAAAAGCACAGGAAGCTCAGAATTAGCCAAATAAAAACCACAGACTTCTGTAGCTGTTACATGCATGTCACAGGAACACAACCATGTAACACTGCCAGAGAGAAAAAAATTACTGCAGTCATTTTGGCCACTCCATGCATCTATGAAATATCACACAACAACTCTCATAACCCTGTAATAAGTGTCTTTTTCTTGTCAGGTACTTATCCAACTCTAAATCTGTTACTACAGCCAGGCTGCCCTGTCTGTATGTAAGCAAGTCAAACTGTCTTTTACCTATTTAATTTAAAGGCTAATCTCATCACATGGCAGAGCAAACCATTCTAACACAAAATGTATAACAGAGTAGCCATTTAACAGGCACTCAAACCACATCAGAACTAATACATCTTACTTTAATCTTCTCTTTCTCTTGGAAGCCCTGATAAGAAATTCAGTTCCGTAGGCCCCAAGCAATACCGTTGATACTTGGTGTATTCAACTGTGAGAACATTACAACAACAATCTAAAGTTCTCTCACACGTGCAAATGGCCACTCCTAGCTGGAAAAAGGAGCTGGAAAACTCGGTGATGTTCCTTCCACTCCCCCAGCAGGGACCAGATAATGCAAAACCTGGAGAACAGACCCAAAACTGGTCAATACTCATGCTCCTGTGCAGCCTAGAGGATGAGTGGCCACAACAGCAAGGGCTAAAGAACAGAAGTGCCAACATAGGTTAGTCTGTGTGTCTTATTGCCAGCACGACTGCATTGCCACAAGCTAATCTCCTCAACATTATTTGTAATTTCTGTCAACCCAAAGCTAACACACAACATGGGGTATGGTCTGTACATACATTATTATTGCCAATGCCAACTGGGATTAAACAAAAGCAAGGCTTGCAGGAAATTCTGACTTCATTAGGCAATTCAACAAACAGGCTCCCGAGGAGCCTTTGAACAAAAGACTAAATTTTTAATGGGCACGGACAGCCATTGCAGCATGCTTGTAAACTGCAGCTCCAATTACCGTCAACTCCCTTTCACTTTATACACTTCACTAAGTTTGTCTGAAGCTACAGTGCAGACTGAAATTAAGCATTCTGTAGCTGAAGTGCTATTTGTCACCTGGTACAGATCCACCCACTGGCCCATTTCCAACACCACATGGCAGGGCTCTACACTTTTAATCTCTTACCTACTGACAAAAAGGCAAAGGAGAACAATTGACTGTTGAATCTTTCTTCTGCAAAGTGACAAGGGGGCTTAACGAGATTTTAGGGCACAGTGCTAAACAATTTCAGAAGTTCATTTCAGTCACTACCACATACCCTCAAGGGGACACAGATGGCTGATGCCTCATCTTGACTGCCAGACAATTTTAACAGCAGGGGTGTATCACAAGTCACTTCTGAAGTTTCCTCAGTCAAATTTCAGTTTTAAAAAAAATCAACAGATGAGCGCCCTTACAGATCAAAAAAACCACAATTGCCATAATCATAAAATTAATTGGATTCAACTTTGTGACAAAGCATTGCCTACAGCAAGTTACATTAACCACAGCATCTCCTGCACCAGCTGCCCAAACTGTGCACAGTTGAGTCTAGATAACAAAGTGTGGAGCTGGATGAACACAGCAGGCCAAGCAGCATCTAAGGAGCACACCTGACTCTTGCCGATCTCCCAACACAAGGCATACCATGGTTCGGTCTGTCATACACTCTTCTTGCACAAAGAATTCCACAAGTTATGACCCTCTGACTGTGTCACCTCCTCCCTTTATCAAATGTGCAGGCTTCTCCCTGCCCTTTCCATCACACTGACACCAGGCATATATCCTCCTCCATATCAAACACACTTCATTTCTTGCCCATTCCAGTCCCAGTTAATCTGCAGCAGCATGTCCTTACAATGTCGAAGCAAAAAAAAGGCCAGTTGACGTATCGACTCTGCCCCAGTATTCACTGAGATCATTACTGATCTGATCAACCTCAGTTCTGCAATGAAGAACCAAGTTTACATATGATGGGTTTAGGGAATGTGCCAAAAGCTGGCAGATGGAGCTCAATGTCGATAAGTAAGAAGCTCTATTTTGGGCAGAAGAATAAAAAGGCAACTTATTGTCTAAATGGAGAGAAACTTCAGAAAATTTTGGTGCGGAGGGATCTGGAAGTCCTTGTGCATGAATTGCAGGAAGTGTGTACGCAGGCACAGTAGGTAATAAGAAGGGCAAATGGAGTTTTAGCATTTGTTACTCAAGGAATGGAGTACAAAAGTAAATAAGTTTTGTTTATAATTGTATAAGGCATTGCTGAGACCACTTCTGGAGAACTGCATAAATTTGGTATCCTTACTTGAGGAAGGATGCAATTGTGTTGGAGTTTAGAGAATTACAGAGATACTAGGCTTGTCTTGAGGAGAGATTGAACAGTTTAAGCCTATACACACTGGAGTTTAAAAGGATGTGAAGCGATCGAATTGTTTCCCCTTGTGGGGCAAACAAGAACACCATGTCTTAGGCTAATAAGTGGTAGATTTAAAACTTCTCTCAGAGTTGTGAATCTGTGGAATTCACTGCACCAGAATGCAGTGGAAATCCGGATACTGAATACTAATTAAAGATCCATCCCCTTAAATTTAATGTGTTAAAGGGTTATGGGGAATAAGCAGGCTCGAGGGGTTGAATTACCTACTCCGATTTCTTATGCTCCTAGTTATCCACATAACACTTGTTTCTCCAACTGATTAAAATTCTGTCTACCCCAGCCGCAAATAGGCTTTATCTGAGAAAAAAAATTCCTCATCTGTCTCAAACAGGCAACTCCTGCCTCTGATTTTGTGTGTATTTGACTCTCCCACAATTGGCAATACGTAGTCTGGTAATCCCCTACAGAATCTTGTCGGTTTCAATAAGGTCCGCTCCGTTTCATCTAAACTCCAGCAAGTCAATTACATCAACATATCTTCAAGAAAATCCCTGATAATGGGAACTGCAGATGCTGGAGATTCCAAGATAATAAAATGTGAGGCTGGATGAACACAGCAGGCCAAGCAGCATCTCAGGAGCACAAAAGCTGACGTTTCGGGCCTAGACCCTTCATCAGAGGGGGGGATGGGGGGAGGGAACTGGAATAAATAGGGAGAGAGGGGGAGGCGGACTGAAGATGGAGAGTAAAGAAGATAGGTGGAGAGAGTGTAGGTGGGGAGGTAGGGAGGGGATAGGTCAGTCCAGGGAAGACGGACAGGTCAAGGAGGTGGGATGAGGTTAGTAGGTAGCGGGGGGTGCGGCTTGGGGTGGGGGGAAGGGATGGGTGAGAGGAAGAACCGGTTAGGGAGGCAGAGACAGGTTGGACTGGTTTTGGGATGCAGTGGGTGGGGGGGAAGAGCTGGGCTGGTTGTGTGGTGCAGTGGGGGGAGGGGACGAACTGGGCTGGTTGAGGGATGCAGTAGGGGAAGGGGAGATTTTGAAACTGGTGAAGTCCACATTGATACCATATGGCTGCAGGGTTCCCAGGCGGAATATGAGTTGCTGTTCCTGCAACCTTCGGGTGGCATCATTGTGGCAGTGCAGGAGGCCCATGATGGACATGTCATCAAGAGAATGGGAGGGGAAGTGGAAATGGTTTGCGACTGGGAGGTGCAGTTGTTTTTTGCGAACTGAGCGGAGGTGTTCTGCAAAGCGGTCCCCAAGCCTCCGCTTGGTTTCCCCAATGTAGAGGAAGCCGCACCGGGTACAACCTCCGGATACAACGCATTATCCTCCGACACTTCCGCCATTTACAATCCGACCCCACCACCCAAGACATTTTTCCATCCCCTCCCCTGTCTGCTTTCCAGAGAGACCACTCTCTCCGTGACTCCCTTGTTCGCTCCACACTGCCCTCCAACCCCACCACACCCGGCACCTTCCCCTGCAACCGCAGGAAATGCTACACTTGTCCCCACACCTCCTCCCTCACCCCCATCCCAGGCCCCAAGATGACATTCCACATCAAGCAGAGGTTCACCTGCACATCTACCAATGTGGTATACTGCATCCACTGTACCCGGTGCGGCTTCCTCTACAGGGGAAACCAAGCGGAGGCTTGGGGACCGCTTTGCAGAACACCTCCGCTCAGTTCGCAAAAAACAACTGCACCTCCCAGTCGCAAACCATTTCCACTTCCCCTCCCATTCTCTTGATGACATGTCCATCATGGGCCTCCTGCACTGCCACAATGATGCCACCCGAAGGTTGCAGGAACAGCAACTCATATTCCGCCTGGGAACCCTGCAGCCATATGGTATCAATGTGGACTTCACCAGTTTCAAAATCTCCCCTTCCCCAACCAGCCCAGTTCGTCCCCTCCCCCCACTGCACCACACAACCAGCCCAGCTCTTCCCCCCCACCCACTGCATCCCAAAACCAGTCCAACCTGTCTCTGCCTCCCTAACCGGTTCTTCCTCTCACCCATCCCTTCCTCCCACCCCAAGCCGCACCCCCCGCTACCTACTAACCTCATCCCACCTCCTTGACCTGTCCGTCTTCCCTGGACTGACCTATCCCCTCCCTACCTCCCCACCTACACTCTCTCCACCTATCTTCTTTACTCTCCATCTTCGGTCCGCCTCCCCCTCTCTCCCTATTTATTCCAGTTCCCTCCCCCCATCCCCCTCTCTGATGAAGGGTCTAGGCCCGAAACGTCAGCTTTTGTGCTCCTGAGATGCTGCTTGGCCTGCTGTGTTCATCCAGCCTCACATTTTATTATCAAGAAAATCCCTTCCAGTTTTTATACTCATTTGAAACAAAATCTAACATTCCCTATCCCGTCATCGATTAGCCTTTTGTGATTCATGGACAAGGACACCCAAATCCCTCTGCGTAGCAGCTTTCCCCATTTAAATAACATTCGGCTCCTTTATGCCAAATTGCGTAACCTCACAGCTTCCCACATCTCATTCTATCTGCCAAACTTTTTGCCCACTCTTAACAGGTCTGCATTCTTCTGTACACTCATGTCATCCCCACCACTTGCCGTCATACCTCTTTGTGTCATCCACAAACTTGGCTATAGTACATTCATTTTCAATACGCATCATAACAAAAGCCTCTTGTAATATACATGGAATATCATCTACTGGGCACCCATATCCACACACTGAAGCTATTTTTCAAAACATAAGATGCAACCCATCAGCTCAAAGCATCTCAACAATATTCCTTTAAAAAAACGGTTGGGAGGAAATAAACTCAATATTTATTGCAAGACAAGATGACAAACAAATTGCACTGAAGACAATTGGGCCTTCTTTGCTTGCCATTTTTATTTGAAATATTATTTTGTTCTACAGGGTAGACTGAAGTACTTATTTAATCGAGGATGAGACTGAAACAGCAGTCTTTTCCATCCTGACCTCAGTAGGCCTCTTCTCTCCTCCCTCACTCTCCACACTTGCTTTCTCTTCCCCCCAACCACCTCTGGTCTCATCACCCGAGACTCTTCACCCACCTCTTTGGAGGAATGAGTCTGCGAAGAGGCAGACTCAGCACCCCATTCCTCAAGTGCTTCTGCAGGCCCACTTCCCCACACAGTCCCTCGTCACCAACTCTGCCACCCCGACACAGTCCCTCGTCCCCATCTCTGCACACCCCACGCAGACCCTCGTCCCCGTCTCTGCCCCCCCCACGCAGACCCTCGTCCCCGTCGCTGAAATCCACCCCCCACGCAGACCCTCGTCCCCGTCGCTGCAACCTCCCCCCACGCAGTTCCTCGTCCCTGCACACCCCCCCCACCCAGTCCCTCGCCCCCGTCGTTGCACCCCCCACCCAGTCCCTCGTCCCTGTCGTTGCACACACCCCACCCCCCCCAAGTCCCACGTCCCCGTCGTTGCACCCCACCCCAAGTCCCAGTCGTTGCACCCCCCCGCCAAGTCCCACGTCCCCGTCGTTGCACCCCCCTGCCAAGTCCCACGTCCCCGTCGTTGCACCCCACCCCAAGTCCCACGTCCCCGTCGTTGCACCCCACCCCCGAAAGTCCCACGTCCCCGTCGTTGCACCCCCCCGAAAGTCCCACGTCCCCGTCGTTGCACCCCCCCGAAAGTCCCACGTCCCCGTCGTTGCACCCCCCCGAAAGTCCCACGTCCCCGTCGTTGCACCCCCCCGAAAGTCCCACGTCCCCGTCGTTGCACCCCCCCGAAAGTCCCACGTCCCCGTCGTTGCACCCCCCCGAAAGTCCCACGTCCCCGTCGTTGCACCCCCCCGAAAGTCCCACGTCCCCGTCGTTGCACCCCCCCGAAAGTCCCACGTCCCCGTCGTTGCACCCCCCCCGAAAGTCCCACGTCCCCGTCGTTGCACCCCCTCCACGTCCCCGTCGTTGCACCCCCCCACGTCCCACGTCCCCGTCGTTGCACCCCCTCCACGTCCCCGTCGTTGCACCCCCCCACGTCCCACGTCCCCGTCGTTGCACCCCCCCCACGTCCCCGTCGTTGCACCCCCCCCACGTCCCCATCGTTGCACCCCCCCCACGTCCCCGTCGTTGCACCCCCCCGTCATTGCACCCCCCCCACGTCCCCATCGTTGCACCCCCCCCACGTCCCACGTCCCCATCGTTGCACCCCCCCGTTCCACGTCCCCATCGTTGCACCCCCCCCCCACGTCCCACGTCCCCCGTCCCCATCGTTGCTCCCCCCCCACGTCCCACGTCCCCCGTCCCCATCGTTGCTCCCCCCCGTCCCACGTCCCCATCGTTGCAACCCCCCCCGCCCCACGTCCCCATCGTTGCAACCCCCCCCGCCCCACGTCCCCATCGTTGCAACCCCCCCCGCCCCACCGTTGCAACCCCCCCGCCCCACGTCCCCATCGTTGCAACCCCCCCCGCCCCACGTCCCCATCGTTGCAACCCCCCCCGCCCCACGTCCCCATCGTTGCAACCCCCCCCCGCCCAAGTCCCACGTCCCCATCGTTGCAACCCCCCCCGCCCCACGTCCCCATCGTTGCAACCCCCCCCGCCCAAGTCCCACGTCCCCATCGTTGCAACCCCCCCCGCCCAAGTCCCACGTCCCCATCGTTGCAACCCCCCCCGCCCAAGTCCCACGTCCCCATCGTTGCAACCCCCCCGCCCAAGTCCCACGTCCCCATCGTTGCAACCCCCCCCGCCCAAGTCCCACGTCCCCATCGTTGCAACCCCCCCCGCCCAAGTCCCACGTCCCCATCGTTGCAACCCCCCCCGCCCAAGTCCCACGTCCCCATCGTTGCAACCCCCCCCGCCCAAGTCCCCATCGTTGCAACCCCCCCCGCCCAAGTCCCCATCGTTGCAACCCCCCCCCGCCCAAGTCCCACGTCCCCATCGTTGCAACCCCCCCCGCCCCACGTCCCCATCGTTGCAACCCCCCCCGCCCCACGTCCCCATCGTTGCAACCCCCCCCGCCCCACGTCCCCATCGTTGCAACCCCCCCCGCCCAAGTCCCACGTCCCCATCGTTGCAACCCCCCCCGCCCAAGTCCCACGTCCCCATCGTTGCAACCCCCCCCGCCCAAGTCCCACGTCCCCATCGTTGCAACCCCCCCCGCCCAAGTCCCACGTCCCCATCGTTGCAACCCCCCCCGCCCAAGTCCCACGTCCCCATCGTTGCAACCCCCCCCGCCCAAGTCCCACGTCCCCATCGTTGCAACCCCCCCCGCCCAAGTCCCACGTCCCCATCGTTGCACACCCCCCACCTCAAGCCCCACGTCCCCATCGTTGACCCCCCCCTAAGCCCCACGTCCCCATCGTTGCACACCTCCCCACCCCGGTCCCACGTCCCCCGTCATCCTCTTCAAGCCACACTGCTTCCCCAACCCCGTCCTCCTCCGGATCCTGTCCTCCTTCCAGTCTCTCCCCACTTTTTCCCTCCAACTCTCTGTTCTTGTTGTAGTTTCCTCTCCCTCGCGGACCGCTCCGGTTCCCCCCCCCTCCACCTCCTCACGTGTGGGCCCGGGGCCTCAACCACGGCCGGCTGCGGCTTCCCCTCTCCCCCCGCTTACGGTGAGGCCTCGCTCCGCCTCCCCGCGAGCCGAGAGGGTGTGGGGGCTACCGTTTGGCTGCCCTGCTGCACCGCCGGAGACTACGATAGTAGCGATCCCCGGGCGGGTTCCCACTGACCTGGCTGTCTAGCAGCGATGAGCTCGGTCTGTATCAGCGTCAGGCCCTAGGCTCCACGCTCCCAGTGATGGCGGCTGTGACGTCAGTTCGTTGCTGCGTGTGGCCGCTCGGCATTCTGGGGCTTGTAGTCCAGGCGTTTGGACATCACTGCGCCTGCGTAGCATCGTCGTTTCCCGACGTGGCGTGGAGCATCGTACGCGCAGTGGTATGGTCCTTACTTGTGGACCAGGAGACCGTATTTGCTGCAGATGTGTGTGCACCGGCTTTATTTTTAAAAAGTAGCAGAATTTACAACTTTGGCTGTAGTTCAGCCGAATTTTATTCTTTCTTCACTGTAGGTATGTAACCAACCTGTTTGGAAAACTTCAGAAGCAAGTGGCAGTTGAACCCAGTCCTTCAGAGGTGGTAAGTACGCTATCCCTGTGCCAATTCCTGTTTGCAATCTGAATTTGCCACATGGCGCTCGTTGTTGTCTTTCAATTGTGTTAGAAAGGGTTTAGGGTTAGGAGCCTTGCAGGCTTGGAGCTAGTCCCTTTCAATGCGAGGTCATGCCTTCCCCGCCCTTTCAAGGCGCCTTAAAAAGATTGTCTGGCTCCATTCCAAGTGAAACCAATATTTGTCGCCAGCCAACTGCAATCAAAATGCAGAAAAATGAAAATCATTAATTAAAAACAGACTGGTTGGTAATCATAATGTTTTTAGTCCTGTACTGCAAAGTATGTTGAGTTTAACTAAACATTAATTTTATCTAAGAAACACATTGAGGCTTTATCTGGCCTGGAGGCTGTGAGAAGATAATGTGACAATTCATTACTTTTTTATTGAGGCTGCTTGTATATCGCTAGTATATCATTCATGCTTCATTTTCCCATAATGGATATCACTTTTAGGTGTCTGGCAGTGAAGGGCAAGTGCTGTAAACTGGCTTATGTTTTCCATCTGTACCTGAAACAGCATAGTTTCCAGTCCTACAGAAGATGCATTTGTAGCAATTACAGTTGGTAGCAATGGGTTGGAGTGACCAGCATTAATCATCCCTAATTGCCTTAAGTTTGTTATTAATTTTATAGCAACTTGAACTAAGCTTTCTACTTTAGTACTGAGTGGGTGTTCAGATAAGTGGGGTATGGATGCTAGGGCAGTTGCTTGCTCCTCCTGCAGAATGTGGCAGCTGGGAGACATGGCACACGTCTCCACTGGCCACATCTGCGGGCAGTGCACCCGACTCCAGCTCCTTGAAAACTGTGTTAGGGAAATGGAGCTGGAGCTTTTTGAACTACGGATCATTCGGGAGGCAGAGGGGGTAATTGAGAGGAGTTACCGGGAGTTGGTCACTCCTAAGGCTCAGGACAAGGATAGATGGGTTACAGTTAGGGGGAAGAAAGGGGACAGACAGACAGTGCAGAGATCCCCTGTGGGCATTCCCCTCAGCAATAAGTATACCGCTTTGGATACTGCTGGGGGGGGATGACCTACCATAGTAGTCAGTTCTCTGGCACTGAGCCTGACACTGTGGCAAAGAAGGGAAGGGGGCAGAATAGAAAAGTACTCGTGGTAGGGGACTCGATAGTTAGGGGAATCGACAGGAGATTTTGTGGTCAGGATCTGGATTCCCAGAAGGTATGTTGCCTCCCTGGTGCCAGGGTCCGGCACGTCTCCGATCGGGTGTATAAGGTTCTAAAAGGGGAGGGCGAACAGCCAGAAATCGTGTTACATATTGGCACTAATGATATAGCCAGAAAAAGGATTGAGGATATAAAAAGTGATTTCAGGGAGTTAGGATGGAAGCTGCAAAGCAGGACGAACAGAGTAGTGTTCTTTAGTTTATTACCGGTGCCACGAGATAGCGAGGCGAGGAACAGGGAGCGGGCGCAGCTTAACACGTGGCTGCGCAGCTGGTGTAGGAGGGAGGGCTTCGGATATGTAGATAATTGGGATGCCTTCTGGGGAAGGTGGGACCTGTACAAGACGGATGGGTTGCATCTGAACTGGAAGGGGACCAATATCCTGGGTGGAAGGTTTGCTCGAGTAGTTCGAGAGGGTTTAAACGAGTATGGCAGGGGGGTGGGAACCTGAGCTGTCTCCCGGAGGTGAGAGTTGATGCAGGTGAGGCAATAGCAAGAGGTAGACCAGCTAGTGGGAAGGATTTTCCTGGGAAGGAACCAAGGGATCGGTTAAAGTGTGTTTGCTTTAACGCAAGGAGTATCAGGAATAAAAGTGATGAACTTAGAGCATGGATCAGTACCTGGTGCTATGATGTTGTGGCCATAACAGAGACATGGGTTTCTCAGGGGCAGGAATGGTTGCTGAATGTTCCAGGGTTTAGAGCATTTAAAAAGAATAGGGAGGGGGAAAAAGAGGAGGAGGTGTAACACTACTAACCAGAGAGGGTACCACAGCTACAGAAGCTTCCTTTGTCGAGGAAGATCTGCGTACCGAGTCAGTATGGGTGGAAATTAGGAACAGCAAGGGAGTAGTCACCTCGTTAGGGGTTTACTAAAGGCCTCCCAACAGCAGCAGGGAGATTGAAGAAAGCATAGGTCGGCAGATTTGGAAAAGTGTGGACGTAGTAGGGTTGTTGTAATGGGTGACTTTAACTTTCCCAATATTGATTGGAACCTCCTTCGAGCAGAAGATTTGAATGGAGCTGTTTTTGTAAGGTGTGTTCAGGAGGGTTTCCTAACTCAGTACGTTGACAGGCCGACGAGGGGAGAGGGCATTCTAGACTCGGTGTTCGGAAACGAGCTGAGGCAGGTATCAGATCTTGTGGTGGGAGAGCATTTTGGTGATAGTGACCATAACTGCCTCACATTCTACATAGCTATGGAGAAGGAGAGGATTAGGCAAAATGGGAGGATATTTAGTTGTGGAAGAGGAAACTATGATGCGATTAGACATGAGTTAGGAAGCATGGACTGGGAGCAATTGTTCCATGGTAAAGGCACTATAGACATGTGGAGACTGTTTAAGGAACAGTTGTTGCGAGTGATGAATAAATATGTCCTCTGAGACAGGCAAGAAGGGGTAAGAGGAAGGAACCTTGGATGACGAGAGCGGTGGAGCTTCTCATCAAAAGGAAGAAGGTAGCTTACATAAGGTGGAGGAAGCTCTAGAGGATTACAGGCAGACAAGGAAGGAGCTCAAAAATGGTCTGAGGAGAGCCAGGAGGGGGCACGAGAAAGGCTTGGCAGAACGGATTAGGGAGAACACAAAGGCATTTTACACTTACGTGAGGAATAAGAGAATGGTCAAAGAAAGAGTAGGGCCGATCAGGGATAGCATAGGGAACTTGTGTGTGGAGTCTGAGGAGGTAGGGGAAGCCCTAAATGAGTTTTTTGCTTCTGTCTTTACGAAAGAAACGAACTTTGTAGTGAATGAAACCTTTGAAGAGCAGGTGTGCATGCTGGAATGGATAGAGATAGAGGAAGCTGATGTGCTGAAAATTTTGTCAAACATTAAGATTGACAATTCGCCAGGCCTGGACCAGATTTGTCCTTGGCTGCTTTGGGAAATGAGAAATGCAATTGCTTTGCCACTTGCGAAGATCTTTGCATCCTCGCTCTCCACTGGAGTCGTATCTGAGGACTGGAGAGAGGCAAATGTAATTCCTCTCTTCAAGAAAGGAAATAGGGAAATCCCCGGCAATTACAGACCAGTAAGTCTCACGTCTGTCGTCTGCAAGGTGTTAGAAAGGATTCTGAGGGATAGGATTTATGACTATCTGGAAGAGCATGGCTTGATTAAATGCAGTCAACACGGCTTTGTGAGGGGCAGGTCATGCCTCACAAACCTTATCGAGTTTTTTGAGGATGTGACTAGAAAGGTTGATGAGGGTCGAGCTGTGGATGTGGTGTATATGGACTTCAGCAAGGCATTTGATAAGGTTCCCCATGGTAGGGTCATTCAGAAGGTCAGGAGGAATGGGATACAGGGGAACTTAGCTGTCTGGATACAGAATTGGCTGGCCAACAGAAGACAGCGAGTGGTAGTAGAAGGAAAATATTCTGCCTGGAAGTCAGTGGTGAGTGGTGTTCCACAGGGCTCTGTCCTTGGGCCTCTACTGTTCGTAATTTTTATTAACGACTTGGATGAGGGAATTGAAGGATGGGTCAGCAAATTTGCAGATGACACAAAGGTTGGAGGTGTCATTGACAGTATAGAGGGCTGTTGTAGGCTGCAGCGGGACATTGACAGGATGCAGAGATGGGCTGAGAGGTGGCAGATGGAGTTCAACCTGGATAAATGCGAGGTGATGCATTTTTGAAGGTCGAATTTGAAAGCTGAGTACAGGATTAAGGATAGGATTCTTGGCAGTTTGGAGGAACAGAGGGATCTTGGTGTGCAGATACATAGATCCCTTAAAATGGCCACCCAATTGGACAGGGTTGTTAAGAAAGCATATGGTGTTTTGGCTTTCATTAACAGGGGGATTGAGTTTAAGAGTCGTGAGATCTTGTTGCAGCTCTATAAAACTTTGGTTAGACCGCACTTGGAATACTGCGTCCAGTTCTGATCACCCTATTATAGGAAAGATGTGGATGCTTTGGAGAGGGTTCAGAGGAGGTTTACCAGGATGCTGCCTGGATTGGAGGGCTTATCTCATGAAGAGAGGTTGACTGAGCTCGGAATTTTTTCATTGGAGAAAAGGAGGAGGAGAGGGGACCTAATTGAGGTATACAAGATAATGAGAGGCATAGATAGAGTTAGTTCATAGCCAGAGACTATTTCCCAGGGCAGAAATGGCTAACACGAGGGGTCATAGTTTTAAGCTGGTTGGAGGAAAGCATAGAGGGGATTCAGAGGTGGGTTCTTTACACAGAGAGTTGTGAGAGCATGGAATGCGTTGCCAGCAGCAGTTGTGGAAGCAAGGTCATTGGGGTCAGTTAAGAGACTGCTGGACATGCATATGGTCACAGAAATTTGAGGGTGCATACATGAGGATCAATGGTCGGCACGACATCGTGGGCTGAAGGGCCTGTTCTGTGCTGTACTGTTCTATGTTCTATGTTCTATGTTCTAAATTGGGTGGAGGACCGTCTTCTTGACCAGTTGCAGTTTACATGATGTGGGTAGATCCACACTGCAACTAGAGACAGACTTGCAGAATTCTGATGCAGTGACAGTGAAGATATAGTGGAATGGTTCCATGCCATGTGGAGGGCAATTTGCGGGTGGTGGTGTTCCTATGTATCTGCTGCTGTTGTCTTTCTAGCTGGCAGATGCCACAGATTTGGTGCTGCCTAAAGAAATGTCTTTAAAAAAAGTTCACTTTGCTTTCTTTCCTCAGATGCTGCTAAATGTGTTCAGTTTCTCCAGCAGTTTCTGTTTTTGTTTCAGTCCTCCAGCATCTGCAGTTCATTGTTTTACATTGTCATCAACAACTTTCACCACTTTCTAGACCAATCAGCTACTTGTTCCTGGCGACATCCATTGTACACACACAACCTTGCCTCTAGCCTGGCCGCAGTAACCTTCCCTCCACTACCTGAAAAAGCAGCAGTGTAAACAACACTTAGTGTGTGTCAGCAGCCTAACTTTAGAAAGTGCAGTAATCTCTATCACATCCCTTAGCATTAAAACAGAACTTTTCCCATTTCTGTCTACTATAAAACAAAATCACAGAAAAATAGAAAAATGTGGTCTTTACCTACCAAACTGACTACTGTGTGGATTCATGATTCAACCTGGTAAATAGTGTTGAAAATTCCAGTGAGCTTTGAAGACTTATCGTACTCAGAGAAGGCTACTTGTGCAGGCAGTAGCAACTGCGAAACCTGAACATTCGTAAAACCTACAGAAAAGTCTCTAATGGTCGGATTTGACAAGATAGGATCGATTGTTAATTGTAAAAAAAGTTCAGACATGATAAGAGCTGCACAGATTCAGGGAAAAGCTAGAAGTTACAACGGAGCTGGAACAGTAGTCAGAACTACAATATTTTAGCGAAGATCTGTAGCTTAGTTTGTGGCTGGAGTTGTATGTTGGTTGGTTGGTTGAACTGACTGACTGGTTTTCGTGCACATGTTTTGTACTCATTCTAGGTGACATCTTCAGTGCTACCTAGCCTCCGCTTTCTGGCAAAACTGGAAACAGAGCTACCTACCATGATAGACTGGACCATATAAATTCAGAATGGGACAGAACAACAGCGCTACAGCAGAGGCTAGACAGCACTGAAGATGTCACCTAGAAGGGGGACGAAACGTTTGCACGAAAACCAGTCAGCTCGGGGAACCAACCAATAACCTCAGTAGTCAGACCTGACCGTTACAGATTCCATGGGGCCCTGGCAAACTGTAGGAGCAACCCTGAAACAAAATTTAGCTGGTTTGCAGACAGATGTCTGAGTTACCTTCAGTAAAGTTGAAATTTCTGGTGGACAAGGGGGAATTGGTGGGGACAATTACAGGCTGAGAAGGCTAGAAGCAATACAGTACTTACAGGACAGAGTCAGCCTGACACCTTGGTGTCAGGCACCAGGAGGCATGGCTATAGTTAGGGAAATCAAAGGCTGCTGAAATATTTTTAAAATAAGGTCATAGTACCAGCAATATTGTAAAGTCAGAATTGGAACAATATTGAGGCATTTTAGAATAATATGCAAATAAAGTCTATCAAAAGAAGTAGGAGATCCATTATTCAAACCACAGTAAATGTAAGAAGAATTTATGAAGACAACAGGAGTGAGTCTAATCCATGATTAGTTAGGGCTCAAAAACAAATTGCTGGAAAAGCTCAGCAGGTCTGGCAGCATCTGTGGAGAAAGTTAACATTTTGGGTTGAATGACCCTTCCTTAGTTAAGGCCATGGCAATTGCTAATAGCGCCGCAGACAACGCAAATCATCTAGGAATTTCATTGAGGACAATAACATTCATCATATATAGCCATAAAGAGTGTGATTCATTTCGTAAAGCTGTGGAGAGAACAGAATTGTCTTTAACAGACTTTACCAGACAGATAGATTTATTTGGTAAGATTTCAAACCTGATCATGAAGTCTGCAACTAATATAATATTGGCAGAAATGTTTTTTTCACTGCTACATTTATTGGAGAAAGTTCAGACAGCAGGGGTCAGCAAAGTTAGTCAGGAAATGCCAATGATGACAGAGTTACTGAGCAGCGTATCTCCATTCAGATAATTGATGAGTCTGTACCTTGTAGTGTTCAAAGCGTCTGGGGAACAAATTGTCATGGAAGACTTGAATCTGATGTTATGTTGAAAGGCCACAAGTTCAAGTAGAATATTTCATTGATCCAAGGAAGAATAAATGTCACTATCAGAATTCTGCAAGTCTGTCTCTAACTGCAGTGGGGATCTACCTGCATCCTGTAAACTGCAACTGGTCAAGAAGATGGTCCTCCGCCCAATTTGTAAGGCAGTTGGGGATGATTAATGCTGGTCACTATGACCTATTGCTACCAACCCTAATTGCTACAAATTATGCCAGTTAAGGAACAATCCTCCAGTAGTAAAAGTAGAAAAGTAAACAGATTGGATTCATAGTAAAGCGACATGTGTCGGCACAGTGCCTCAGTAGTTAGCATTGTCGTCTCAATGTGCCACAGACCCAGGTTCGGTTCGATTCTATCCCTGGGCAACTGTCAGTCTGTAGTTTGCATGTTCTCCCCATGTCTGCATGGGTTTCCCCCTGATGCTCTGGTTTCCTCCCACAGTCCAGTGATGTGCAGGTTAGGTGGATTGGCCAGGCTAAATTGCCCATAGTACCCCTGGATGTGCAGGCTAGGTGGATTCGCCATAAAATATGCAGGGTCATAGGGATAGGACAGGGATGCTCTTTGGAGGGTTAGTGTGGAATTGATGGGCTGATTGGCTTGCTTCCATACTGTAGGGATTCAATGAATATAAATCAGCACTTTGAAGTGCAAAGTCTATATGGTTTATCGTAGATTTGTTAGCAGTTTGTGAATATTGATTCTGTTCTTGACAGTCTTAGAAGATCCATCAATTTTTGCACGTCTGAAGAGAACATGTTCTGGCAAAGTAATAAAACCATCAAGATCACCTCTGTTTGTGAAATCAGAGATTTGTGGGCTGATCTGGACTAGTGGTAAATGTAATTACATACATCTTAATTATGGAGCAAAAGCTTGGCGGGGGGGAATCTCAAAGGTATTGGGCTTTAAAAGGTTAATGTTGAAGAGTGCAATATTACTGGCCAAAATGATGATGATACACTGATTAGGCAAGTGGGGCAGGGATATGTCAGGGAACAGCTCTGCATCTCAAAGGAGACAGACTTATCATCTGCGTCTCCTTCATAGTCTTAGTAACAATGCCTATCGTTCAAGTGTAACTTGTACCCGATTGCCATAATTTAATAAATTACATCTTGCTTAAGACAAGAGCCTCTTTTCATTAGACTGTCAAGTGATTTTCCTTAACCATATCAGACAGGTCCCACTTTTAAATCCCAACCTCAAAGGAGGATGATGGCAGCAGCAAATCTACTCCATGTATTAACTCTCACTAAGTTACCTGTGGGGGATGAGGATCTAATGTACAACAAGTTTAGTTGATGAGTCGAATTGCTTTTGATCATGTAAGTTATTCCCTGACTGCAAGTGGTCAGACAGTGCTGCGTCTAAGACTTCAATAACAATTCTGTCCTTGATTATTTCTCCTTTTAAACTGCCACATTCTCGGTTCTCTGCAGGGCTGTGCAGATCGTTCGTAATAATATCAATAAGTTTCCCTTTCTTGCTAGGTACACTTATTAAATTTAGCCCTCTCAACAATGTTATGCTTTTGTAGATTGAGTGGTTTTATTACTCCCTTATATGTAGCTTTTTCTTGTTGATCCCTTCTCTGTTTAGGTGTCATCTACACGGCTTCTCCATTGCACATGCTGTTGTACTGACGTGCTTGCTGCTTGGTTTTGCAGTGAGGCCGAAAGCAGTATGATTCTAATGCAGCCGTGCTTCTGTCTGTGTGGCACATGCAATCTGCTTGAAGTTTTTAACCACAAAAGAGAGATTTCCTTCACATTCTTTTACTTGCTGCCACCAAATAATAGTCTTGTTGTGCTGCTAAAGATTATTTATGGATGTTGTTGAAGTAACTTTATTTAAGAAACAGCAGCTTCATTTTTTATTACAGTCATAGAGTCAGACCTTTTTTTTTTGCCCAACTCGCCCACGTTGAACAGTTTCCCTAAACTGATCTAGTCCCAGTTGCCTGCATTTGGCCCATGTCCCTCTAAACCTTTCCCATTAAAGTAACTTTCCAAATGTCTTTTAAATGTTGTAATTCAATTTGCCTCTACTACTTCGTCTGGCATCTCATTTGTGTACGCACCCAATTCTTTCCCCTCTTTCCAGTATGGTGCTCAGTGGTTGGCACTGCTGCCTCACAGTGCCAGGAACCCAGGTTCGATTCTACCCTCGGGCGACTGTCTGTGTGGAGTTTGCACGTGCTCCCCGTGTCTGCGTGGGTTTCCTCTGGGTGCTCCGGTTTCCTCCCGCAGTCCAAAGATGTGCAGGTTAGGTGGATTAGCCATGCTAAATTGCCTATAATGCTCAGGGATGCCTAGATTAGGTGGAATATGTGGGATGGGTCTGTGGACTTGTTGGGCCGAAGGGCCTGTTTCCACACTCTAGGGATTCTCTGATTCTACCTTTAAGGAACCTTGTACCTGCATCCCTGTTTGACAGCATTCCCCAAAACCCTACCAATTACTGTAAATCCTGTCCTGGTTTGCTTACCAAATGCAACAAATTAAACTCTATATGCCATTCCTCGGCCCACTGGACCAGTTGATCAAGATCCTGTCATACTCTTAGATAACCTTCTTCACTGTCCACTATAACAACAATTTTGGTGTCATCTACCAAATTATTAACCACGTTTCCTACAGTCTCATCCAAATTGTTCATATATATGAGGAACAGCAGTGCACTAATCCTTGCGGCACGCTGCTGCTACCTTTCAAGGGATTTGAGCAGTGCTGGAACAGTCAGCATTTGTTCTCCATCTTAAATTGCCCTTGAACAAAGTGTTATGCTAGGTTATTTTAGAGGATAGTTAAGAGTCACAGTTCTGTGAATTTGGAATACATATATGCCAGACCAGGGAAGGATGGCCAATTTGCTTCTTTTAAGGATTGATAATGTTGTCATAGTCATGATCACTGAGACTAGCTGCATTTTCAAGGTTTGGATTAGATTAGATTCCGTACAGTGTGGAAACAGGCCCTTCGGCCCAATAAGTCCACACCGCCCCTTGAAGCATCCCACCCATACCCATCCCCCTATAACCCACACACCCCTGAACACGACAGGCAATTTAGCACGGCCAATCCACCTAACCTGCACATCTTTGGACTGTGGGAGGAAGCCGGAGCACCCGGAGGAAGCCCACGCAGACATGGGGAGAATGTGCAAACTCCACACAGACAGTCGCCCGAGGTGGGAATCTAGCGCTGTGAGGCTGCAGTGCTAACCACTGAGCCACCGTGCCGCCCGTTAGGCCATAAGAACAGCCCATCTAGTCTATTCTAGCATTTAATGAGGTCATGTCTGAGCTGATAATCTTCAACTTCACTTTTTTTTGCCCCCTTTGATTCCCTTACCAATTAAAAATCTGTCAGTCTCAGCCTTGAATATGCATAATAGCCCAACCTCTGCAGTTCTCCGTGATAAAGAATTCCACACATTCAATACCTTCTTAAAGAAGAAATTCTTCCTCTTCAACTCTGACTAAATGAGTGACTGCCTATTCTAAGATTATATCCCTCGATCCTAGACTCTCCTTCCAGGGAAACAACCTTTCTGAAGCTACCATGTCAAATCCCCTAAGATTCTTGTATGTTTCAGTAAGGTCACTGCTGAGTCTTCTAAACTCCAATGAGTAAAAGCTCAACGTACTCAACTTTTCCTCATAAGAAAATCCCTCTCCATTTCTGGGATCAGTCGAGTGAACCTTCTCTGGACTGCCCCCAATGTCAGTATATCATTCCTTAAATAAGGGGACTAAAACTATTCACAGTATTCCAGCAGCGGACTGACTAGTGCCTTGCATAGTTTTAGCAAGATCTCACTATCTTTATACTTCATTGCATTTGAAATAAAGGTCACCATTTCATTTGTCTTTCCAATTGCTTGAATTAAAATTTCATCAGTTGCTGTTGTGAGATTTATATCCACATGCCCCTGACCACTAGCCTGGGCCTTTAAATTACTAGTTGTTACCACTGTGCCACTGTTTGCCTCCCATTTTACCACGAGGCTGGAAGACCAAGATCATGTGACATTGCATTACTTCCTGTGATGATGTTTAACATTCTCATCAGCACAATCCAAGTTTGACTGATATAAATCTCTACAGTAGCTCCAGTTTCCTCCACCGGTCCAAAGATGTGCAGGCAAAGTGAATTGGCCGTGCTAAATTGTCCATAGTGTTCAGGGATATGTAGATTAGGTGGGTTATTGGGGATAGGTCTGAGTGGGACATCTGAGAGTCGGTGCGGATTTGTTGGGTCGAAAGGCCTGTTTACACACTGTAGGGATTCTATGGTTTTATGGAACTTAACCCCCCCCCCCCATACTACAATGATCCCATTCGTATTTCTCGGAGTTTGCCGTGTATAACTTATCCTTCGGTGTATTTCAGGTTTTAGAACAACATTAAAAATGTGTGTTGTGTTTCAGCATAACTTGGTAGAGAATTTTACATTCTAATCACCGAACATACAGAATGTTCTCTACTGTTGCTTTGAATTTTGTCTCTCTTGTTACTGTATACATAACCAGAGGGAAAAAAAGTCGGTCATCTTTGATGAACATATTTGCTTATTTCTGAGATAACAAGGTGTGAAGTTGGATGAACACAGCAGGCCAAGCAGCATCAGAGGAACAGGAAAGCTGACGTTTCAGGTCTAGACCCTTCTTCAGAAATGGGGGAGGGGAAGGGGATTCTGAAGTAAATAGGGAGAGAGGGGCAAGTGGATAGAAGATGGATAAAGGAGAAGATAGGTGGACAGCAGGCAGACAGGTCACAGAGGCGGGGATGGAGCCAGTGAAGGTGAGTGTAGGTGGGGAGGTAGGGAGGGGATAGGTCAGTCCAGGGAGGATGGACAGGTCAAGGGGGCGGGATGAGGCTTGAGGTGGGAGGTGGGGATAGTGGGAGAAAGGACAGGTTAGGGAGGCGGGTGGTTTTGGGATGCTGCAGTGGGAGGGGAGATTTTGAGGCTTGTGAAGTCCACATTGATACCATTGGGCTGAGGGTTCCCAAGTGAAATACGAGGCGCTGTTCCTGCAACCTTCGGGTGGCATTGTTGTGGCACTGCAGGAGGCCTAGGATGGACATGTCTGCGGAATGGGAGGGGGAGTTGAAATGGTTTGCGACTGGGAGGTGCAGTTGTTTAGTGCGAACCGAGCATAGGTGTTCTGCAAAGTGGTCCCCAAGCCTCTGTTTGGTTTCCCCGATGTAGAGGAGGCCACATTGGTTACAATATACCACATTAGCAGATGTGCAGGTGAACATCTGTTTGATGTGGAGGGTCTTCTTGGGGCCTGATGTAGGGGTGAGGGCCTGCGGTTGCAGGGAAAAGTGCCGGGGGTGGTGGGGCAGGTGGGGAGCGTGGAGCGGACAAGGGAGTCACAGAGAGAGTAGATAAGGGTGGGGAGGGAGAAATGTCTTTGGTAGTGGGGTCAAATTGCAGATGACGGAAGTAATTGGGGGGGGGGGGGGGGGCGAGATGACGTGTTGGATCCGGAGGTTGGTAGGATGGTAGGTAAGGACAAGAGGGATTCTGTTTTGGTTGTTATTGAGGGGAGGCGATGTGAGAGGTGAGTTGCGAGAAATGCGAGAGACATTGTCGAGGGCATTTTTGAGCACTGTGGAGGGGATGTTGTGGTCCTTGAAAAACGAGGACATCGAGAATGTCCAGGAGTGGACTGCCTCATCTCAGGAGCAGATGCGGCAGAGGCGAAGGAATTGGGAATAGGGAATAGGGGATGGCATTTTTTGCAGGAAAGTGGCTGAGAGGAGGTGTGTTCTAGCTGGCTGTGGGAGTTGGTAGACTTGAAATGGATATTGGTTTCCAGGTGGTTGCCAGAGATGGAAACAGAGGTGTCCCGGAAGGAGAGAGAGGTATTGGAGATGGTCCAGGTAAACTTAAGGTTGGGGTGGAAGGTGTTGGTGAAGTAGATGAACTGTTCTATTTCCTCGCGGGAGCACAAGGTGGCGCTGATACAGTTATCGATGTAACAGAGGAAGAGGTGGGGGATAGGTCAGTGTAGCTTTGGAAAAGGGATTGTTCCACGTAACCTACAAAAAGGCAGGCATAGCTTGGGCCCATCCGGGTACTCATGGCCACTCTCTTTGTCTGTAGGAAGTGGGAGGAATTGAAGGAGAATTCGTTAAGGATGAGGACAAGTTCAGCTAAGCGGATGAGGGTCATTGGAGGGAGACTGGTCAGGCCTACGGGACAGGAAGAAACAGAGGGCCTTTTGACCATCTGCATGGGGACTGGACGTCCGTGGTAAAGATGAGGTGTTGGGGACCAGGGTATTCTGAGCTGTAGCTTTTTATTGTACTTTTAATTTGGCATATGTATTCGTAATTGTGGACTGTTGTCAAGTACCCCTTAAATTTCACCATGAAATACATCTCAATCCCTTAAGTCTTTTTCATTAGTGTAAATCTACATCCTTGGCAATATTCTGTATTCTGCATTTTCACTGATCTTATATTCTTGTTGAATGTGTTGCTGAAAACTACACACAATATATCACAGGTGACCTAGGATATGGCCTAAATTGAACATTAGACCCTTGCTACAATTGCAAAATACCACAAATGCAAAATAAAGACAAGAAACATTCAATAGATTGAACAGCATGTCTGAAAAGAGAGGCAGTGACAATGAATCTGAAGATACTGCAGACTTTAAAATGGTTGGTGGGACCCAGATGCAGAAGACTCGCCCCTATTCCCAACAGATCTCATTTTTGCTGGTAGGAGACAGGTGTGATTCATACAGGACAGAAACCTGAACTTTGTGGGGATATTTCAGCTTCGTGTTGAGATCAAACAGATTCCTTTTAGGTGAGTCACAGTTTGGTACCATGATGTCAAGGTGCCAGTGTTGGACTGGAGTGGGCAAGGTCAGAAATCAGACCAGGTTACAGTTCAACAGGTTAATTTGTAATCATAAACTTTCAGAGCATAGTACCTTCTTTAGGTGAAGTGAGATCGTAGCACACAAACACAGAATTTATAGGCAGAGAGATCAAGGGCAGAGAGGTTAAAAGACTGTACAAAATGGTGTGAGCGGAGTGTCGAATAAAAGATGATTAAAAGTGTCAGACAGTGTGAGTAAAATGTCAAAAGCTGAATAACAAGCAAAGCGATGACCTAAAATCCAACTAAATGAAGCAGGGAGATAAATTACAAAAAATTAAAAATAAGGTGGTGCTGGAGACTAACCAAATGACTGGAACAACATGATAGGTATAAGAGTTGCATGCCAAGGATCTAACCAAAGTAATGAGTGATCGAACACCACACAATCCTGTCATGGCAACCTCTGCATGACTTGTCAGAACATCGACGCGGATGCTACCAGCACACATGGAAATACCAGCCACCACGTACATGGCAGATACTCATGTGACTCGGCCTATGTTGTCTATCTGTGGGCAAGGATGTCTTGAGATGTGGCATATTGGTAAGAACATGCAGATGCTATGACAACAGATGAATGGACACTGCACAACAATTGCCAGGCAGGAGTGTTCCTTCCCAGTCAGGGAACACTTCAGTGGTCAAGGGCATTCAGCTGCCGATGTTCAGGTAAATGTCTTCCAAGGCAACCTTTGAGATACACAACAACACAGAATCGCTGAGCAGAAACTGATAGCTAAGTTCTGTATCCATGAAGATGGCCTCAACCGTGATCTTGGGTTCATGTCGTGCTACATGTGATTCCACCCTACTGTTCAGTATCTGTAAAGTGTTCCTGTTTTGACACCACCACCTTGATTAGTTTGTACAGTAAATTTTGTGTTAGTGTGCTTGCCTGTCACTTCACCTGATGAAGGACTACACTGCGAAACTACACTTGTGATTTCAAATAAACCTATTGAACTACAACCTGGTGTTGTCTGATTTCTGATAATTTGGTGCAGTAGATATTCTTCAGGAGTCTACAAGATTGTGTAACTGTTTTTTAAAATGCCCCACTCTTTAATCTTGTAAGAGAAAAACAGGCTGGAGCAGTCTGAGAATGAAAAGAAAACATCGTGATTGACATTAAATGCGGGTCAGAAAAATAAACACCTGTTTATGCAGTTTCTCAATAGAGTTTTTTTTTGATATCTTTCCAAGGGCTAATACTGAGTTTCAAAAACAACATTCTTAAAACAAGGGATTTCTAAGTTCACAGTTTCAGTGACAGTTTTAAAAAAGGTTAAAGGAATAGCTATTTTTGTTGTGGCAATATGAACTCATTATCTTACTGAAACAAGAGTGCTATTAATTATGCTGCATTTGACACAAAAGAGGGAATATGACATTGGCTAACCAAAGCATGGAAAGGGAAAATACCTACCTTTAAAGAAATAGGAAATGAATAATCATTGAAGGGTACACAGTCTCTTGATGACCTTAAGCTTTTTGTTTATTCATTCACTAACTGAGGGCATATCTGGTTAGGCCAATTGTTATTGCCCATCCCTAACTGCCCAGAGCACAGTTCAGAGTCAACTGCATTGCTGTTGGTCTGGAGTCACACGCAGGTAATGACAGCAGTTTCCTTCCCTCCACAACATTAGTGAACCAGATGGGTTTTCCTGACAATAGTCATCATTAAACTATGTCATTTTTTAAAAAAAATGAATGCTAAATACAACATCTGCCAGATCAGCAGTCTAGTGTTAATACCATTCATTCATCGTCATTCTGCCCCCACAGGATTGTGGCATTAATTGCATCATCTGTGAAAACAACATTCGAAACAACTTTCAAAATGTTTATTCATTATTGTCCAATCAGTATAATGCTAAAAAAGTGAGTATTTCTTTGTAACAGTGCTTACATTCCCTAAAATAAAGTTGCCCTAAAAACAGTATATAGAACCAGTGTAAATCAATCTGCTATATTACAATTGCAGTTCTAGTAAAAACTCTAATGTTAACGTAAAGCATTTGCTTGAGTGAGATGTTATAAAAATGTGCACAAAGGTACATTTTATGCATTCATAAATTTACACATAAATTTGTCTCTAGTTGAGCAAGAAGATACATGACAATTTTTAAAAACTAGCAATTTTGAAGTAATCAACGAAAAATAAAAAAAATTACAAATTATTATAAATGAAATACCACCACATATCTAAAATTCCATCGATGTTTATAATGTTGCCCTAACTTGTTGCACACAAAGAGTATAACAGATTAAAAATCTAGGCTTGACATTGAATAATTGAGTGGCCACTGCATATTGGATGCATTTTATATGAGAAAGATCAAGATCTACCAATGAACATGTATTGATGAGAGTGAAATTCCTCCTATAATGACAAGACTCATGACTGAAATGCACTTTCAAAAGCACTCATTTCTGCAATTTCTTTAGTCATTTGTTTATCACAATTTACTGTGTTTTTAATTAAAAGGGAAATTTCATGCCATACTTTAAAGTAAATATATTGGTAAAACAAGAATGAAAAATGCATGATAAACAATTAGAAAAATTGTAATGCATAACCAGTTTTTATTTATTGGGTACATTTCAGTGAATTAAGGTGCATATATTAATATTGAACCAATCAAGGATAAGAACTGAGGAAGCAAAATTTTGTCACTTGCTACTTTTCAATAATCCAGGGCACAGATTAGTGCTACCCCTTGCTTGATCCAGTGTCTCTGTGACTTAATAGTTGGTAATTCCACTGCTATGACATAATTAGTGGAGTGGCCAGTTGTTGATAGGGTACCTGAAATGAGATTTTTTTTGACAATTTAAAGTGTGAAGATTGTATCTGGAATGTTTATTACCAAAAGGCATGAAAAACACTTGTTATTCAAAGTGCCCTATTGTACTTTACATCTCATATAACAACCAAAGATGATTAAAAATGTGTACATTCAAATGTCTTTGTGCATGTTAAATATGATCCAACAAATTTCTATACTAAACTTTTAAATAGAAATAATTACTGTCAATAAAGAAAAAATAGAATACTCCAGAGTTATGGGGAAATATCAACTGTATTAGTCCAGGGATTGGTAGGAACACTGGTTTCACACTCACACAAAAATAATTTGCATTTTTATCATGCCTCTTACATAGTAGAGCAACCTCTCACCTGAGTCTTAACAAAAGAAAGACCATATGAAGAAATACTGATGACAAAAAAGACTAGTCAAAGAGATTAAGGAATCTCTAAAAATAGGAAAGGGAGTTGTGAGGTAGAGAAGTTTAGGATGGAAATTCCATGGCTTAGGGTTGAGGAAACTGAATGCGTGGCTACTAATGTTGGAACAATTAAAATTGGGGAAAATGCAGTAGGCTGGAGCTGGAGGATAGTAGAGATCTTGGAAGGTTTTAGGTTGAAATGGATAGTACAGATAGGGATGACAATTGTACCCACTGATACAGAGCCTGTTGTTCTATTACTCAGGTAAAATTGTGTTTCTTTTAATGGTACAAAATCAGTCTGTCTTCCAAGGACTGAGCCACGGATTCCCATTGGATTGGTCCAGGTATATTGACAAAGTATTACAGTTTTCCATTGTTTTCTGTAGGATGGATGACCAGGAGATTCTCCCACTCTTAGTGTTTGGAAGGATTTACAGGCTGATAACAACTTGTTTGTGGACACGTTACAAATACACCTTCCACACCTAGCGTGCTGGCATGGGACTCGAACCTACAGCTTCTGGCCCAGAGGTACGGATGCTACTACTACATCAAAAGACCTCCTACGTGAAATCCATTTTTTGATAAACATTGAATCAAACATGAAATTCACTGTTTATTAGAAAGCAATCTGATTTTCTCTTTAATTGCAATTTTGCTCAGGGAATCACTGGTACAAATTGTGTTTAGATTTATTGCTATTAAAAGCAACTAACTTGAGTAAGTCACAAGTGACGGTTTGTGGGCAAGGCAGCAAAACTCCAAGTGCCTTTAATCCATAGTTGTTAGCATGTCTCCAAAGTTGTCTAGCCAGAAAATGCCACCTCTAACTGATACATATTGTGCTCCAAATATAATTATTCGGGTACCTACATTGCATTGCGGCATAACTAAGTTATATAACACATTTGTTGCCCAGTGCATAGAATTCCCATTGCCATGTGATTTACAAGGCTGAAGATCATGCGTTGGAATGTGGGATTAGGCTGGATGGTTATATGTTGGCTGACTTGTAACCCATCCTGATGTAAATTTCCAGACTTTCTCATCCCATATGTCCTGGAACCTGCCTCCACTGCCCCGAAAAGCCCACTCAAAGTGCCATTCTCCATCCTTTCAGACTGAAATGGAGACGATTGGAGTTGAATATATTCCCTCAATGGAAATGACATAGATGAGTGAGAATGGCTTTTGGTGGGTATGGAAAGGCAAGAAAATGGGTTTGCAGATAAAAATATGAATCAGAGAAAAGGAAATGTTTGAGCTGTTGCTTTTAAAAAAAAGACAGTAGAAGAAGATAATATAGTGGGCAAGAAATCCACGTGGACAGAGAAGAGGAAATGATTAGAAGTGCTATTGTTAGTGATTAAAATCTTGGATGTGGCAAGGCTTTCATGGTAATGAAGTTGAAAGGATCAACACAGTTAGCAGCTCAACCTGAATTCGATTCTAACCTGAAGCACACAAAAGCAAAGACTAGCTAGTGTTGGCTAGAAATTTATGAGGGCCCAGATTTGCTAACTTACAATAGATTGGTGATCGTACATTGAGATCTCCTAGACCAGCTAGTCACTGTCTGCAACAATTAAAGATTTAGCACATCTGTTTTGAAAAGCAGCCTCTGCTTGTTGAACCCAATTTTTGGAAATGTTCATTCTATATATGGGAGGAGAAATTTGCTTCCTAAGTTTAATAAATTAGTGGGATATTTATTTATAAATATGTTAATGATTCAGATTAGGACACATTGGCAGGCAAACTGTAATCAAGCAATCAACCTTTAAACAGGAGTTGTTTTGGGTACAGCCTGTATTCTGTGGAACAGAAAAGATAGGGTAACCAAAGCCAGAACACCTTGGCTGATTAAAGAGACAGAGAACAAGATGAAGCAGAATAAGTGGGTGTGTGACAGGATGACAGGCTGATAATATTGGGGACAATTAGACTGAATATAAAAGATTCAGAGGTGAAGTTAAAATAAAACAACATTAAAAGGGCAAAGACAGATTATAAGAAACCACCAGCTAACATTAAAGGGAATCCAAGTGTGGAATTTAATGTTGTCCCCCAAAGAGAGTTTGAGGAAGTAGGTAATCAGGCAGGAGGGTGCTGCATGGTGACCCCACTGCCTTCCTGCCTGTGCCCCAGTTCATCCGATCAGGATGGGTCCTGGTTGGCCTTACCGTCACACTGCCAATGGGTGCCTTTAAATGGACATATAATTCAGAGCATAACAAGATGTGGAGCTGGATGAACACAACAGGCCAGGCAACATCAGAGCAGCAGGAAAGCTGACGTTTCGGGTCTGGACACTTCTTCAGAAATGGGGGAGGAAAAGGGGGCTCTGAAATAAATAGAGGGGGAAGTGATGATAGAAGGTGGATAGAGGAGCAGCAGATAGATGGAGAGAAGATGGACAGGTCAACAAAGTCCCACATAAGAAATTATGGTGTAAAATTAAAGTGCGTGCGATTGGGGTACTGTATTGAGATGAATAGAAAATTGGCTAGCAGTCAGGAAAAAGAGTAGGAAGAAGTGGGTCTTCTTCTGAATGGTAGGCAGTGACCAGTGGGATACAAGCAATTAACTGCAGTTCATGGATTCTGTACTGAAAATAACAAATGCCTGAAATCACAGTGGGTCCGACAGCATCCGTCATTTCAAGTCTTGATGATTCTTCATCAGAGCTAAGTGAAATGTGGAGGGGACAGCATTTATGATATAGTTGGGCTGGGATGTAGAGTGCTGGTGGACAAAAGATGTTGTAAGTTCAGATTGTGATCCAGATGTGAGAATGGCAGAACAATGGTGTGTCTAACTGCCAGACTTGAAAGAGAGATAGTCTCACTGGAGTAGGGGGAGGGGAGAGAGGACACGGTGACAGAAATTATAACAAGTAAAGCTAAAAGGAATGGGAGAATGTAACAAGTAAGCTAAAAGTGAAGAAATGGGAGTTGGTTTACAATTTACTGGTTTTGAACACAATATTAAATCTAGAAGACTGTACAGTGCTTAGTCTGAAGATGAAATGTCATTTCCCCAGTTTGCGCTGTGATTCACTGGAGCACTGCCGAGGACAGACAAGTGGGCATGCGAGCAGGATGCTGTATTAAAATGACTGGCTACGGGAAATTTGGGGTCATGCTCGCGCACTATCCAGAAGTGCTCTGTAAAGCAGTGACCCAGTCTGCATTTGGTTTCTCCAATGTAGAGTAGGCCACGTCGGGTGCAGCGAGTACAGTATACAAAGATTGGAGAAAGTACAGGTGAAATGCTACTTCACCTGAAAATACTGTTTAGGCCCTTGGCTGGTAAGCAGAGAGGAGGTGAAGGGGCAGGTGTTGCACCTTCTGTGGTTATATGGGAAAGTGCCATGGGAAGGTGGTGTGTGCTGTTGGTCGTTGTGGATTGGACTGGGGTGTCTGGGCATGAACGATCCCTGTGGAACGCAAACAGGGGGAGTGAGGGGAAGATGTGTTGGATGGTGGCGTTTTTTTCGAATTGTCGAGAATTGTGGAGATGATCCATTGAATGCGAAGGCTGATGGGATGAAAAGTGAGGACCAGGGGAACCTGATAACGCTGTTGTGAAAGATGGGAAGGGCCAAGGGCAGAAGCATAGATGATAGGTTGAATGTGGTGCGGGCCATGTCAGCCACACTGGGTGGGAAACCCGGGTTATGGAAGAAGCAAGCCATGTCAGCAGCGCTGCTTTACAAGGTGACATCACCCAAACAAATACGATGTGGGCGAAGGAACTGGGAGAATGGGATGGAGTGTGGGGTGTGAAGAAGTGCAGTCAAGGCAGCTGTAGGAGGAAGTGGGGTACCACAGGGATTGGTACTAGGACCCCAGCTATTCGCAATGTATGTTAATGATCTAGATGAAGGAACCAAATGTAATATCTCAAAATTTGCAGAAGACACAAAGCTAGGTTGAAGGCTGAGTTGTGAGGTTGATGGAGTGATTTTGCGTATGATTTGGATAGGAGGTTATCAACATCAGTGGCAAAAATTGGAAAGCAGATTATTGATTGAATGGCTATCAGTTGAGAGAAGGGAATGTTGAACGACACCTGAGTGTCCTTCTGCAACTGGTGCTGGAAGTAAATGCAAAGGTGCAACGGGCAGTATGTTGGCCTTGGTAGCTACAGGAATCAAGTACAGGAACAAAGTTATCTTAGTGCAATTATACAGGGTATTGGTGAGGCCGCACCTGCAATATTGTGTGCAGTTTTGGACTCCTTATCTGAGGCAAAATACCCTTGATACAGAGGCAGTGCAGCCAAACGATTATCAAATTGATCCCTGAGATGGCAGGATTGACATACGAGAAGAGATTGAGTCAGTTAGGATTGTATTCACTGGAGTACAGCGGAAAGGTGGTGGTGGTGATTATCGAAACCTATAAAATTCTAACAGTACTAGACAGTTTAAATACAGGAACGATGTCCCAGATGGTGGAGTAGTCCAGAACCAGGGATTACAGTTTAAGGATAAGGGTGAGCCTTTTAGGACTGAGGTGAGGAGAAATTTCTTCACCTAGAGAGTGGTGAGCTTGTGGAATTCACTTCCATAGAAAGTATTTGGACCCAAAACATTATATGCTTTCAAAAAGGAGATAGATATTGTTCTTAAGGTTAAAGGGATCGAGAGTTATGGGGAGGAGGGTTGGATTAGGGTATGGAACTCAATTACCTACGATCATAATGAATGGCGGAGCAGGCTCAAGAGGTTGAATAGTCTACTCCTACTCCTGCCTTTTATGTTTCTATATCGTCAAGTCAGAACACCTTTACCTAGAGAGAAAATTCAATCCAAGAGTGGTTCTTTCTGCCTCAGACATTGTAGCCTGAGGGAGATTAATGAGAACAGACAGAGGCTACTTGAACTTTGTCATGAATTCTCCCTCTCAGTCTGCACTTGATTCATGCTGGGACCAATATTTTAGCAAACTGTATAACTCAGGACAATACCACAGGTACTGAGAAAGGAAAAGAGTAAATAAAGTGAGTGTTAGTCCTCTAGAGGATGAGCATGAAGAATTAATAGCAACCAGTAAAATGATAGATTTCTGTTTTCACTGCACAGGATACAAAAACATTCCAGAAACAGCTATAAGTGAGGAGATAGAAAGGAAAGAGGACTTTGTGAAATTACAATCAAGAGTGAAGTGGTACTAAGCAAACTGATGGAGCTGTAAGCTGACAAGGATCTAGATGGATTTCATGGCAGGTTCTTAAAAATGTGGCTACTAAGGTTGAAGCTGAGTTTGTTCAATTTTCCAAAATTTGTTAGATCCTGAAAAGATTCTATCAGATTGGAAAGTAGTGAATGTAACTTCTCTATTCAAGAAGGAAGGGAGGTAGGAGCTGGGAAACTATAAGATAATTAGCTTGACATCTGTAATGGGAAAGGTGTCAGAATTGATCCTGAAGGAGGTTATCATTGGGCACCCAGGAAAAACTCAAAATAATGGTTGCATGAAAGAGCAATCACATTTGACCAATTTATTGGAACTCTTTGAAGGTATAACATGCATTATAAATAAAGAGGTGCCTGCAGACTTTGATTTCTAGAAAGAATCTAACGAGATGCTACATAACAGGTTACGGCAAGTAGGAGTTCACGATGTAGGGATATCAAGGAAAGAAGATTGCTGGCAGGAAAACGAAACTAAGAATATCAATTAATAGATCTTTTTCTAACTCACAGGATATCACATCAGTCCTTGATAGGGCCTTAACTTTTAATAGTTTATATTCATGACTCTGGGAGTGGGAGAAGCAAAGGCACAGTAGCTAAATTTGCAGACTACACAAGATAGATAGGAATGTTTGTAGGAATGTGAAGAGGCAATAAGGGTGATGCAAACTGATATAGATTGAGTAAATGGTTGAAAATCTGTCAGGTAGAAAAAGAACAACACAGTGCAGGAACAGGTCCTCGGGCCCTCCAAGCTGGTGCCAACACATTTTGCCTTTCCATACTAAAACTGTCTTTGCTTACAGGATCCATAACCCTCTATTCTCTTCCTATTCATGTATTCCTCCAGATGCTTCTAAAATGCTGCTATTGCTTCTGCTTCCACTGCCTCCTTTGGCAGCATGTTTCATTGACCCTTGTGTGTGTGGCACATTTTTCACACACACCTTTAAACTTGCGCTCTCATACCGAACCTGTGTCCCCTAGTAATTGTCTTGGATTTGGCCTCCTTATTTAAGGAAGGATGTAGATGAAATATAAATGTGGGTAAATGTCAAATAGTTCACTTTCTGAGAAAAAATAAAAAAGCATATTACTATATTATTTAGGCAGACAATGACAGCAGAACCTCGAGATGCACAAGGGTTCACGTGCTGTGGTGGATAACTCACAAGGTTAGTATTCAGTACAGCAAGTAATTCAGCTGGGTAATGGAATGCTACACCTTATTATGAGAGATATTGAACATAAAAGTAAGGAAGTTGTACCTCAGTTATATAGGGCATTGGTGAGATCACATCTTGAATGCAGTGTGTGGTTTTGGAAGGAAGCAGATGTATTGGTAGTGGTTCACAGGAGGTTTACGAGATTGATACCAGGAATGAGTGGGTTGTATTATGCGTGGGTTGGACAGGCTGGTTCATTTCCACTGGAAAGTAGTGAGGGGAACTCCTTTGCTTTGAAGATTGAACGTTTGGCTGAGATCAAGATATATAAAATCCTGAACAGTCTTGACAAAGTGAACAGGGAAATGCTGTTTTGGTTTGTTGGTGAGCCCAGAAATAGGGGGCATTGTTTTAAAATTAAGACAGAAATGAGAAGAATTTTTTTCTCTTCGGACTATGGCCTCACAAAGCAGTGGATATGGGGTCATTGACTATTTTTAGGTAGACGCAGATAGATATTGTTCTCTCCTTCTTGCAGAGGAGCCAGAGGTTGGCAGTAAATAGGAATGTGGAATTCAAAATACAAAGATCTGGCATAATCTTTTGGAATGGCACAGCAGCCTGAAGGGGACAAATGACTTGGTTCTGCTTCTAGTTCATTTGCATTCTCTGGCACAAAGTGCGGAAGCAAAGTGAATAATACTTTGAGGCATGATCTACAATGTTACACTCATAACATATGAAAAGCAAGGGTAAAAAGTTGCTAACTGGCTCTAGGCTAATGTTACTGTGATGAACCTTGTCATTGAAGCCAAGTAGTCCACTGTTATTAATTACAGGAGCCCAATGTAAGGACTTCATCCCTGCTATGCTAGTATTCAATCATGTGAAGTCACTTGGGAAGCCTGGAAGCCCTAGGGTTCATTGAGGGAGAGGAAGAGATGTGGAATCCCTGAATCAAAATTACTCAATCTAATCTAGAGATTGGCATCTGAAAGGGGCAGGGCAAGATAGTGGTGACCTGCTGACACTCATTTCCCTGATCTATTTACTCCCAAACCTGCCTATCCAGTGTGACTCCTTCCCTTGTCACCTGTGATTTGGGTTCATTTCTGATCCTAACGCCTGGTGGGTGCATTACTGGCAACTTCCACTACTTCCTCAGTGTTGCTGGTAACAATCACCTCATATCTTTGCATTGCCCTAGTTGCATTTGACTTTTGGAATACTGCCACCCTCATGATTGGAGCCTTTGACTTTGATATCTATCTTGCCTGCCAATAGGAGGCTTTCACTTTTCACAGATGGAAAATCCAGCCAGCAATCAGAAGGTGCCTTTAATTAAGCCCTCAAGAGTCTTAAATGTTTACCTGTTGTGGCTGTGCCAGAAATCAGTCCCTTCTGTCACACTAACTGTGGCAGAATCCCCCATAAGGTGGCAATAAGTTGTGAAGCTGGCCCAAAGGGATTTCTCTCAAGTACTCCATGTCTGCAATCATTGGAAACTCAGCACATTGTGTCCAACTCTGGGCACCAAACTTTAGGAAGGATGTGAAGGATTAGAGAAGCTGCAGGAATGATTTCCAAGAATGATACCAGGGAGCAGGAAGGATGGATTGGAGAAGCTTGGGATTTTCTTCTCAGATCAGTAAAATGTAGAAATTTCAATTATAATAGTTCTAGACAGAACTGATAGAAAAAAAATCATCCTCTTTGGCCTAAGAGTGAGAACCAGAGGACCCCTATTTAAGATGAAGACAAAAGAGAAAATAAAATGTAAAAGAGCTTTTTCATTCAGTCAGCTGTTATGATCTGGAATGGATTGACTGAAAGGGTGGCTATGTCAGATTTAATTGATGCTTTAGCAAAGGCCATAAGAAAATGAAGTTACAGAGCTACAAGGAATGGGTAGCTTTTGCAGAAAGCTGGCATTTGCTTCAGGAGCCATATGGCTTCCTTCTGTGTATGAGCATTTTAACATTATATAAACTAATGATATTGTGCTTGTCCTGGGAGAAATCTCTATGTTATTGAGTTTCTCTTACCAGCTCGTGTGAGTGTCTTGTATATTGGACAAACGTAAATTCCTTGTTGTGGTATTTTACGATTTGCAGTTGGAATTAACCAGATTACAGCCATATCTGTGTAGAGTTCTTTGGGCCGAGATTCACCCAGTTGAAACAAAGCTTGGTCCCAGCGAGCTCCCTCCAAAAACAGACCATAGATATAACACCCAACTTTGGGACGATCCAAGTCAAAAGGTGAATTCCCAATTACCTGAGAATGGGACAGTATTGATTAGATCAGTGCATCTTTTTTTTAAAAAAGTCATTTTCTTTTATTGCAATGAGTAAATAAAACACACCTTCATAAATAAGTATATGCAGACTATTTGTCCTTCTGTTCAGTCCTGAAATATTTATCAATTACAAATTCAAAAAAAATTGAGATGGCAAAGCTTAACCTTTTTAGTTTCCATACCAGTTCTTAACTCAACATTTTGTATTTGAGTGGGTTTTTGTTTCCATTGAGATTGATTAAAATTAGAGGTATTTAAAGATTTTTAATTCATTTAACTTACATGCTTTCTCAGATTACCATATAAAGCAGGGAAATATGTTGCAGGTTGTTAATTAATAATTAATGGAAGTTTTTCCGTATGGAGAAAGGTTTGTAATGGAGGTACCCAGAGATCAGTTTTGGAATCCTTGCCTTTTGATATATATAAATGACCATGGTGCAGAGGGCACAATTTTCAAAACTTGAAGATGATACAAAACTTGGAAGCATTGTAAAATATAGAGACTAGAAAATAGAACTTCAAAGGGATGTTTATAAATTGTTGGAATTGTGGCTAGTGATAGTGAATTTCTACGTAGAGAAATGTGAATGGATGTTGACAGATAATAAAAAGTAAAGGTCACAACACTAAAGGGGCTGCCGGAGCAGAGATCTGGGTGTTTATGGGCATAGGTTATTGAAAGTGGTGGCACAGGTAGAGAGCTAGTTAATGAAGCATACAGTATCTCTGGCTTTATTAAACAGATGTGGAGTGTGAGAGTAAGGAAATCATGATGAAGTTGTACAAGACACTAATTTTGGCTTCACCTTGAGTACTGTATCCAGTTCTGGATTGTACAGTTTCGCAAGCATATGAAAACTTGTGGGAGGACACAGGAAGTATTTATGCCGATGATTCCTAGGATGAACAGCTTCAGTTGTGAAGGTAGATTGGAGAAAAGAAAGTCAAGAAGTGATTTGATACAGATATTCAAAGTCATGAAGAGTCGGAACAGAGTAGACGTAGAAAAACTGTTTACACTTGTGAGAGGATCAAGAAAGTGATTGATTGGTAACAACAAAAGCATATAAGCAAAACCTATGCAGAGAGTGGTTAGATCTGGAATGCCCTGCCTGGATGTGTGGTGGAGGCATGTTCAAATGAAGCATTTCAAATGGAATTAAATTGTTTTCTGGAAAGGTAGAATTTGTTTCCAGAAGGGCGATGGAGTAGGACACCTCAGCTGTAGCTCATCCACTCTACCAGTTTCTTTTTTTTTCCTCCTCTCTTTTCATGTTTCTGCTCTTTTTTTTTTACTCCTGGCCTCAGTGCAGACCCAGCGAGGTATTCTTTCAGACTGGCCCAGCCCACAACAGTCTTTTGGCGGCCCGTGGTAGTCTCTCGGCCCAGTGGTGTTTCGGCCTCGTCTCTTGGTGGCCTGTACCAGTCTTTCGGCCCAGCAGTGTCTCAGTCTAGTCTCTTGGTGGGCTGTGGTGGTCTCTCAGTCAGTGGTGTCTCATTCTGTCTCTTGGAGGCCTGTAGCAGTCTCTTGGCCTGGTCTCTTGGTGGCCTGCAGCAGTCTCTTGGCCCAGCAGTGTCTTGGCCTGGTCTCTTGGTGGCCTGCAGCAGTCTCTTGGCCCAGTGGTGTCTTGGCCTTTCTCTTGGTGGCCTTTAGCAGTCTCTCGGCCAAGCAGCGTCTCAGGTGTGTTCCGGAGGCAGCAAGAGGAGATTGGTGAGATAGCAGCTTTAGCTTCAGCAGCAGCAGCATTGAGAACAGCCAGCTGAGGTCTCCTGGAGACCGAGCTAAGCGGGGGACTCATCAAAGACTGGCAAACTTTTAACCTCATGCTTTTATTTTTCTAGTTTATATGAAGAAGAACTTTAATTTTAACTATTACCTTATTTCTTTATTTTTCTACTTATTTTATGAAAGTAATGCTGAACTGTTTTTTTCTACCTAGGTACCTTTTATGTCTAAGATGACACCTGTATATGACATTATACACTTTTAACTGTATTCCTGTACTTCTGTACTTGAGCACGTGTAACAGTAAAATCTAAATCTAATTCTAAGCTATCTAAAGTATGTGCAGGGGTACAGAGAGAGGGAACGAATAGTACTAGGTGAGTTGCTCATTCAGAATCAATGCAAACACAGGCTGAAAGGCCTCTTTTTGAGCTATAACAATTCTGTAATTCTCTGATTTGCAGATAAGCAGACTGATGTTCTTATTCTATTTGGTCTGCTTGGATGAAGTTGCATTTATACTGTGCTGAAGATATTCCTTGATAGATATATTATTTGAACCAAGTGCCCTATGTTGCAGTCAATTGCTAACACAAATGATTGTCTACCCAGAAAATTCCATGTCACTGGTCATGGGTTTTGTAGGTCTTTGCGTGGCTCATGAGCTCAGTCCTTGAAGGTATATCTCCAACCATCCATTGGGTAGATGTTTCCAGATAGTGAAATTGGTCCTTGGCCTTGAGGTCATTGGCATTGCTTTCTCCAGTTCCTTTTCGGTATTTCGTCTTGCCCCCAGGTGTTCTCAAAGAATCGTGTCCCTTCACACAGGAGTTTCCTCCAAGAGGATTTTTTCTGAATGTGGGTCTCCCATGTGTTGACATCGATGTTATATTTTTTGAAGGAAGCCTTCAGGGAATCTTTGTAACACTTCATTTGTCCTCCTCTCATTTGAGTGCCTTTCTTGAGCTAGGCAAAGAAGATTTGCTTTGATAGTCGGAAACCAGTATCTTAAGCATGTGGCCAGCTCAGTGGAATTGGTTTCAGATGATAATAGCCCTGATGCTGATGCTATTTGTTGCTTTGGGGCACTGATGTTAATACACCTATCCTCTCAGGTAATGTGTAAAATCCCTCTCAAGCAACATTGATGGTACTTGAGGTGGCATCAATACATAATTGTCATGAAGTTGGGTAGAGTATTTGTGGATTGGAAGACAGGATGCTAGAATCTGATGTTTGTAAAATGATACAGGGGAAGAGTGCATAGTGCCTTTAAAAGGTGATGTTTTTTTCTAGGCTTGCAGATTAAAAAAAATGTGCAGGTGCATAGCGAGCTCCTGAAATTAAAACATTAGAAACCAAGGCAGTAGTCTTGTTTTATGAGCAAGGCAACCAGTTTGAATATCAATCAATTAACTTAAACCATGCACTTAGAGACTTAAAAAAAATTAAAATTAAATCTGATGGTTTTGACACAGGACCAATCCTATTGTAAGAAGTTGATAGGTCATCAAAGGTATAAAAGAAGAGGACATTCAAAAATTGGTGTGAGAGCAACTGCCATCTGTTAAGAGAATAACTTTCAACAGCCATCAGCTCTAAAGAAAAAGAAAACAGAAAACTCTAAGATCTCAGAGTAAACACCATTTAAATAAGGGTACTACAGCACTCTAGCTAATACTCCTGACATGAAGTTGACAGAGAAAGGCGTTCCTGACTGGAGAACAGTAGAAAAGGCAAAGAATGTTACTGGCTATGATTTTGAGAGACTAGGTTTTAATTTATTTTCTTATTACTTTGGTTTAGATAAGTGGGACTTGTATTTTATGGAACAGCATACCATTAGAATTTTGGTTTATTCAGGAATAGTTGGTAGTTAAGATGGAATTGTTTGGTGTGTTATTTTGTTTACTGTTAGAGTTAAATGAATAAATTGTTACTTGTTGATTGTAAAGTGAGTATCAGGGATTTCTTTCAGTTAACCACTCCTTTATAACATGTTGGGGAGGTGAGAGGCAGTTTATAGCACTTTTCATACTTCCTTTTAACAGATTACAAGGCAAGTCGAGCTTCTCTGGGTGTTTTGGTTTTAGTTATCTATCGGGGGTTGGGGGTTAACCTCTGCTTTGTAAAATAATCGAGCTTTTGGAGCCACACAGAAAAGTTAGAACGATGACTGCCTTATACACAACGGTCTTAGTATCAACACAGATGTCACGATCGTCAAAGATTCGCATCCAAGTGTGGCACTCGCAGATTGGATGTGACGATGAATCTCCGGATCAATGTCAGCCTTAGATGAGAGGCATCCGGGAGGATCCCTCCTTTGGAGGGCTGGACTGGAACTTGACCTGGGAATGGGTTGGTAAAGGATTTAAATCCTTTTAAGGTTGAGGCTGAGAACAATTCTTCAGTATGATTCTGTGAAGGCGTCAAGTGAAGCTTGAAGATTCTCTTCTCACAGAGCAGAGATGACATTGTCACTCACATGCTGAAATTCGACAACTGATGCTGGTGTCATTTCCTTCTTGGATTTCAATCAGTTGAGGTTGAAAAGTTTTCCAACCATCTCATGGACAATATCCACACCACTGAGAAGCTTGTTTTTGACGAAATGAAGAATGGAGAAGAGGGTGCGGGGGTGCTGACACATTCTTGCTGGATTCCTGTCTTGACCTTAAAGGATTCTGTCTTATTACAATTGGTGAGGACTTTCATCGACTTTGTATCATGGAGGAGATGGAAGATGTTGATGAATTTCACTAGACAGCCAGCCTTTTGACAGGTTCTTCTGTAGCTCTTCTTGATTGACTGACTGAGTCAAAAGCCTTTGTCAAGTTAACGAAAGCCATGTGGAGCAGTTGTTTTTTGTTCCTGGTTTTCCTCCTGGAGTAGTTGAACAGTGAAAATCATGTTCATTGTTCCATGGCTTGATTGTAAGTCACATTGGCTTTCAGGAAGGATTTCCTCTGAAACAGGGTGAAGGTGCCTAACAAGGAATTCGGAAATGATCTTCCTAATGATGGACGGTAGGGAGATTCCTCAGTCTACAGTTCCCACAGTCTACTTTCAGTCCTTTCTTGTCGTCAGTGTGATGGCAGTATTCCTTAGATCCACAGGGATTTACTACTTTATTCTAGATGCTCCACAACAGCTGGTGGAGAGTCGAAAGTCTAGGGATGTGTAGATTAATTGGATTAGCCATGGGAAATGCAGGATTACAGGGATAGGATAGTTGGGTAGGTCTGAGTAGGATGCTCTTCCATGGGGCGGTATGGACTCAATGGGCCAAATGGCCTGTTTCCACACTGTAGGGATTCTGTGACTCTGAGAGGATGGGTAGGTTCTGCTCTTCCAAATTTGAAAATCTCCCCGGAATCCCATCTACTCCTGCAGCTTTCCATTCTTCAAAAGTCTGATGGCAGCTTCAACTTGTGCCACACTAGGTGGGAATTTGGAGGATTTCCTCAAAAACATCTTCATTGATATATGTATTGTGATTTAGGAGTTCTTTGAAGCATTCTCTTTGTTGGATGTTGATATTTTCTTTGTTTTCAACAGGATGCCATCCTTACTCCACACAAGTTGGGTGTTGGGTCAGTATTTTGCCTTAGTGGCACTGAAGAAACTCCAGGTATCGTGCTTGTCAGAAAGGAGTTGCAGCTCCTGAGCTTTCTTGGTTTCCCTAGTTCCTCTCTGTAATTCTGCCTTTGCTGTTTGATCAGTTCTTCTCTTTGCCTTGCTGATGATGCTGTTTTGCCAGGTACAGGCAGCTTTCTTCTTCCTCTGACAGACAAGCTGAAGACAAGTTGAAAGATAAGTTTTGCTTTTTTGTGGGTCAAGAGGAGCTGGATTTTTTTGTTCAGGCTTCACAACAGGAACTTTTTCCCCTGCAATATCTGACCTCACATCTAGAGAACAGCTCAGAGGTGATGGCACGGGATGTCGGTGGTAAGGATCTAGAGTCTGTGAATTCCCATTAGGGGATTATTTTTATTTCTACCCGTTACTTGTGGTCACATAGTTCCCTTCAGGATTATTGCACTTGAAAAACAAACCATTAAAATTCATTTTTAAGCACAGTCATTCCATCTATATAAATGTTTTATACAATGGCAAATTTCTACAGCAAAAACATTTCTCCCATGTACAAATACCACGAGGTGAAAAAGCATCCTCATACTCTGAAATTGACCAAAGCACTGACCTACAATCTGCCAGTGCCCCTTACTTAGGATCTGAAGCAGAAGGCAAGAAGTTTCAATCTGGCATTTGTCCAACAGGTTTGAGGTTCTTTCAATTTGCATAGATCAGATTGGGGATAGCAGGGTGAGTAAGCAAATTGACTACACTCAGTTTTGCATTGTTCTGTATAGTTGTAGTGGCTGGTGTTAGGGTTCAGAACATCTCCCTGCTAGAGAGAAACTTGGAGGCGGGGTTGCCAGGGGGAGGAGTGGATTGGGGAGGGGATCCAGTTATTGTGGTCGATGTAGGAATCAATTACATAGATAGGATTGGAAAAGAGATTCTGTTTAGCTAGTATGAGTAGTTACGGGATAACTTAAAAAAAATCAGAACCATAAAGGTGGTAATTTCTGGATTATTATTACCTGATTCAAAAGTAAATTGGCATAGGGTCATTTAAGATTAGGGAGTTGAATGCATGACTCAATGATTGGGAGAATGAGTTTCAATTCATGGGGCACTGGGAAAAGTACAAGTTTTGTACATTCTACGTGAATCACATTGGATCAATGTGCTAGCGAATCATATACAAGGATGGAAAAGAAGGCTTTAAATTAAATAGTGGGCTGGGTGCAGTCATGTGGGGTAAATTACATGGTGAGTACAAGGCCATATAACAAGATAGCAGTGAGAAGATGATGATGATGGCAGGAAGGGATATTGCATACAAATTTAAGCAATTAAGGCAAAAATAGGAAATAGACTATTAAAGGCTGCGAAACTAAAAGTATGTAGCATATGCAGCAAAACCAATGAATTGGCAGCACACACAGAAATAAAATTGTATGACCTGATAACTGCTACAATAAGTGTCTGACCAAGCTTGGCCTGAATATTCAAGAACACTTGACAGTTTTGAAAGACAGGAAGCTAGGAGAGGTAGGTGGAGTAACTCTGTTAATGAGGATGACATTGACACGATAGGGAGGTGATCTTAGGTCTAAAGATCAAGATGTAGTATAAACTTGGGTGGAAATAAGAAATAGTAAAATGAGAGGTCACTTTTGGTAGTATTTTATAGGATGTCTAATGATAACCGCAGTTTAGGATGGTATATAGGGGAAGAGTTAAATGAAGTGAAAGGGACTAATAATCATGGATGATTTTAAGTTACAAATGGCTTGATTGAATCGGTTATCAAAGGATAAGTTTATGGAATATCTTTGATACAGATTCTCAGAGCAGCACCTTTGAGAGCCTACCGAAGTAAAGGAACCATTAGGTGTCAGTGTACATAACATGATTGAACTTTGCTGTCAGATTGAAGTTGGGGTCTAAGATGAATGTTTTCAACTTAAATAAAGGCAGCTACAAAGGGTATGAAGGCAGTACTTGATAAAGTGAACTGGGCAATTAGTAAAATAGTAGGACAGTAGAATTGCAGTGGCAAACATTTTAAGGAAATTTTTCATAATTTTCAGCAAAAATGTATTCCAATGAGAGAGAATATAAGAAGGATCTATAGCTAATAAATGAAGTTAAGGGTGGCATCAAATTGAAATTAAACGGTTTTAGTTCTATGCAAGTTAGTGGCATGTTAGGAAGGAGAATTTAAAGACTGAGAGAAAACAGCTGGAATATTAAAAAAAAAATTAGTGGTGCTTCTACAAGCATTTCTACAAAGGAAAGGAGCAACTCAACTAAGATGGTCCTCGAGAAAGTAAATCTGCGGAATTAATAAGTGGAAAATAAGGAATTGGTGGAATTGTTAAGCAGATATCTTGTGTCTATCTCCAATGCAAAAGATATAAATAACATTACAGAAAACTTGTAAATCAAAATGTGAAAGGGAGAGTTGAACATAAAACACCTACAATCAGCAAAAATTACGTACTGCATTTAGGAGAGTAAATTGTTAAGTGGATGTGAAGAGTGTTCAAAGGGATGTAGATTAAGTAGCGCAATAAAGTTTGGCAGATGGAATATATGTGGAAAGTGTGAATTTGTCCACTTTGGCAGGAGCAACAGGAAAGTAGTACAATATTTAAATAGAGAGAGATTGCAGTATGAAGGGGTATAGAGGGATTACTGAAGGTTAGTTTGCAGGTATAGCAAAGACCGGGAAGGCAAAATTTGTTTTATTCATCGTGGGATGTGGACATAGCTAGCTGAAAGGGCAGTTATGAGTAAACCACACTGCTGCGGGTCTCAAGCTCACATTGACCAGGCCAGGTAAGGATGGCAGAATTTCTTCTGTAAGGGGCACCATTAGTGCATTAAATGGATTTTTATAGCAATCAAGTGGTTGCATCAGACTAGCTTTTAATTCCAGATTAGTATTGAATTCAAGTTTCACCACTTGCTGTGGTATCTGCTCAAATGTAGATTCATATGTTTAATTGGGTTTATTGATGCTTGAGCTCAAGTCTGCTACATAGGGGAGGTCCCAAGGTCTATCTGATCTATACTGACTTGATTCCAATGTTGTTTGGGGGTGATCTATCTGCCCAGATGTCTCTTTATATTATGCCCCATGTTTTACCTGATAAATGCCTGTGGATTGTGTTGGGATTTCAGTACCATATTAAAAATGTAATGTAATTACAAGTTTTTATACTTTTATTTTATGCCATTATCATTGGGTAAGAAAGTAGAAGATCATCAAAGTTTTCTGCTGGTGATACCAAATAGAATGATCAAATGTTTGATTAAAAAGGTAGGTTTTAAGCAATGTACTTAAGGGGGAGAAGAGAGGTGAAAAGGCAGTTTGTTCAGGGAGTGAATTCCAAAATGTCTGGATAACTGAAGCAATGATGAAGCAACTTAAAATTCAGAATGCTCCAGGGACTAGAACTAGATGGATGTAAATATCAGCAAGATATCAACTTGCTGCCAGGAAATTGACATTTCAGCTCCCACCAAATAAGTAACTCTGCAAGTAATTTTTTTTGTCACAAATTTACTACTAACCTTCCAAGAGCATCTCATACTGATTGCTTTTGACAATTAGCATAGAAGACTGTTATTCCAACAATCAGGGTTGAGCCTGAGTTCAGATCTTAGTGGTGAAAACCAATATGTAATCGATGGTACTATGTAGTTCCTCTCCCTGTTCCTTACCTTAAAGTCAAACGATATTATGTCAATAGAGATAACTGACTGTCTTGCAAAGTTCTGGAGTGTTCCTGTTAGAAATGCTTGTGGGAAGAAAAACCCACTTATCCAGAAGGCAGCAGGAATGCCATCAGTAATCCATGTCATTAGGAAGTTGATTCGTTGAAGAAGATCCTCTACCCATGAGGCCAAGGGCTTCAGTGATGGATATGCCTAAAAAATACACAAACTGGGTATTAAGTGAAACTGATTGGATTTTTGACATTTATGCATCTTCTATATTTGGGTATTTTAAAGTAAGATTTCCTTTATGCATATTATCGGAGTTATTTATTTAAGGATAATAGGAAAAAAAGTACAACACTTCTCATATTCTCAGGACATTGCAAAGTGCTTACAGAAACTAATTATTTTAGCAGTGTAGTCACTCTTGCTAATATAGAAAGTCCCACAAACAGCAACAAGACTGTGACCAGATCATCTGTTTCATTGATTTTAGTTGAAGAATAAGTATAGGACAGGACACCAGGGAGAAGTCCACTGCTCTTTTTGAATAGTGCTTTGAAACTTTTATTTTGATTGAAAACAAAGACAAATCTCAGTTTTGCACTTCACAGTAAAAAAAAATGACAGATCCAATGCCGTAGTGTTTCCTCAGTAATATATTACAATGCTGTCATGGTTTATGGGCTTAGTACCCAAGATCTTTGATACTATCAACTGAGTCACAACTCTGAAACCACAACTTGCACTTAGATTCATTTATCACACATTATTTTAACAAATGCAATTAGAAATAAATAACAAACGTTAGCTTGCCAGCGATGATCAGAAGAAAATTCAAAACAACATATTAACCTCCCAAATTGCTTTATGAGAGAAGTTTCAGAAAACAAATGACAACCAGCTAAATAAAACAAAAGTGTCAAATGATAAAAAGTTTTCAAAAAGATTTAAGGAGGCTCTAAAGAAAAAGACAGAGACAGACGGAATTAACATTTGAGTTGAATGTGGTTAATCTTCAGAGAGAGGTTAAAAATTTTGAAGGAAATGCAGAGCTTAAGTTTCAGACTGCTGAAAACACAGCTGCTATTAGGGAGTTGTTTACTTAATTGTGGGAAAAATCTGTCAGAGACAGTGGCTTTAATTGTATTTCTAAATACTCTATAACATATTTATGTATCTATGTATCTACTAAGTCTGGTGCTCCCAAATCCACTGGATATGATATTTTCAACTGGTCTCGGTAGAGGTCTGAAGCTTTCTAAGTTTAGAACTAGGTATTCCTAATTTTGTTGTCTGCGGTGTTCCCAAATCTCTAGATATGGGATTTCCAACTGCTACTAATATATTGTTCTCAACTACTGTAGGTTGTGTGTTTCTGACTTTTTTTTAACATTACTAACTATACTAGATCATGTGTTCCTAATTATTTTAGGTGCGATGTTCCTAATTACCATTGGAACTCTGTTACTGATTGTTCTAGGTATTATATCTCTAGCTAAGTCAGTTTGTGCCTTACCAATTGCACTAAATTGCTTTTGCAGTTTATTTTTAAATATTGTCAGTGTGGTGTTTCTCACTGGCACATTAGCCTTATTGATTCAGTTTTACTGCACAACATTTGAAACAAGGCATAACCAAAGCATGCACTTATGCATGGGCTGAAGCCACTGCATTCTGAATTAAGGCAGTAACTTCTCAGTCAAGTTCAGTCAGGAGGGATTCATCTTTGAGGTGGAAACTATGCTTAGTTTAGAATGATTCCTTCTCAATGCCTTCTATTTGTTCAAAGGTTATAAATCTATCATAGATATGAATTCAGAGCAGAAGTAGGCTATTCTACCCTTGAGCCTGCCCCGCCATTCAATAAGATAATGGCTGATCTGTCTGTGTTTCAAATTTTGCATTCCCATCTAGCCGGAATACCTTTGAATGCCCTGCCTAACAAGATTCTAGCTAAAGCGTAAACAGAAACTGTTGGGAGAACTCACCAGACATAGCAGCCTCTGTGGAGAGAAAGCAGAGTTAGCATTTCAAGTCCAGTGAACAAAGAAGGATCACTGGACTCAAAATGATGGCTTTGTTTCTCTCTCCACAGATGCTGCCAGACTTGCTGTGTTTCTCCAGTAATTTCTGTTTTAGTTTCAGATATTCAGTATCCACAGTTATTTTGTTTCATTTAGAAATCTAGCTAACTCTTCCTTAAAAATAGTCAATGACCTCAGCACCACCACCTGATGGGTCAGAGGGCTTCAAAGTCACAAAACGCTCAGAGGAAAAAAAAATTCTTCTCACCTCTGTCCTAAAAGGGTGAGCCCTATTTTTTTTAAAAAGATGCCCCTAGCTCTGGCCTTACCCAAAAGAGGAAATGTCGCTTTCCATGTCCACCTTTATCATGATCTTTCAGGATCTTATATACTTTGATCAAGTCACCCCTCACTATTCTAAACTCTAATAGAAACATGTCCAGTCTGTCCAACTTTTCCTCTTAAGATAACCCACTCATTCCAGGTATCGATCAAGTGAACCTCCTCTGAACTCCAATAAGTTTACATTCTTCCTTAAATAAGGAGACCAAAAACTGTATTCGAGTTGTATTTTCTCCACTGCCCTGTATAAGGCGTAACATGTTTACTTTTATTTTCAAGTTCTCTCATAAGAAAAGAATAGTATTCCTTTAGCCATCTTAATTACTTGCTGTACCTGAATATGAACTTCTTGTGACTCACACACCTGAACACCTGGATCTCTCTGCATTTCAGAATTTTCCAGTTGTTCCCCATTGAAAAATCACTTTTTATTATTCCTGCCAAAGTGATCAAGTTTATTTTCCCATATTATGCTCCATCCACCAGTATTTTTGTGCCGTCACTCAACTTTTTTAAAGTCAGTCTTCAATCTCCTTATGTCCTGTTCTGATTTCCTATCTTTGTGCTATCTGCATCGAAAACTACCTTGTTTTTGCTCCTCTCATTTAAGTCATTGATACATATCATGAAAAATTGAATTCCCAGCACTGACACATCACGACTCCACTTTATCACATCCTGCCAAGAAAAGAAACATTTAAATACACCCTCTGCGAGCCAGTTAATCTTTTATCCATATTAATATGTTACTCCTGCACCATGAACTCCCAGTCTGCACAAAAACCTTTTGACATGGCATCTCAAATGCATTTTGGAAGTCTAAATACAATAGGTCAACACAGCTTCCCCTTTATCCATAACAACATTATTCCTTCAATGAACTCTAAAACACAGGTTAAACATAATATTCAGTTCAGAAAACCGTGCTGACTCTTCCCAATTCTAACTGAAATGCGATAACATCCTTAATGAACACCTTTTCCACAACAGATGACAAGTTAATTGGTCTATAGTTTCAGAGATAATGGGAACTGCAGAAGCTGGAGAATTCCAAGATAATAAAATGTGAGGCTGGATGAACACAGCAGGCCAAGCAGCATCTCAGGAGCACAAAAGCTGACATTTCGGGCCTAGACCCTTCATCAGAGAGGGGGATGGGGAGAGGGAACTGGAATAAATAGGGAGAGAGGGGGAGGCGGACCGAAGATGGAGAGTAAAGAAGATAGGTGGAGAGAGTATAGGTGGGGAGGTAGGGAGGGGATAGGTCAGTCCAGGGAAGACGGACAGGTCAAGGAGGTGGGATGAGGTTAGTAGGTAGATGGGGGTGCGGCTTGGGGTGGGAGGAAGGGATGGGTGAGAGGAAGAACCGGTTAGGGAGGCAGAGACAGGTTGGACTGGTTTTGGGATGCAGTGGGTGGGGGGGAAGAGCTGGGCTGGTTGTGTGGTGCAGTGGGGGGAGGGGACGAACTGGGCTGGTTTAGGGATGCAGTAGGGGAAGGGGAGATTTTGAAACTGGTGAAGTCCACATTGATACCATTAGGCTGCAGGGTTCCCAGGTGGAATATGAGTTGCTGTTCCTGCAACCTTCGGGTGGCATCATTGTGGCAGTGCAGGAGGCCCATGATGGACATGTCATCTAGAGAATGGGAGGGGGAGTGGAAATGGTTTGCGACTGGGAGGTGCAGTTGTTTGTTGCGAACTGAGCGGAGGTGTTCTGCAAAGCGGTCTCCAAGCCTCCGCTTGGTTTCCCCAATGTAGAGGAAGCCACACCGGGTACAGTGGATGCAGTATACCACATTGGCAGATGTGCAGGTGAACCTCTGCTTAATGTGGAGTGTCATCTTGGGGCCTGGGATAGGGGTGAGGGAGGAGTTATGGGGGCAAGTGTAGCATTTCCTGCAGTTGCAGGGGAAGGTGCCGGGTGTGGTGGGGTTGGAGGGCAGTGTGGAGCGAACAAGGGAGTCACGGAGAGAGTGGTCTCTCCGGAAAGCAGACAGGGGTGGGGATGGAAAAATGTCTTGGGTGGTGGGGTCGGATTGTAAATGGCGAAAGTGTCGGAGGATGATGCGTTGTATCCGGAGGTTGGTAGGGTGGTGTGTGAGAACGAGGGGGATCCTCTTAGGGCGGTTGTGGCGGGGGCGGGATGTGAGGGATATGTTGCGGGAAATACGGGAGACGCGGTCAAGGGCGTTCTCGATCACTGTGGGGGGAAAGTTGCGGTCCTTGAAGAACTTGGACACCTGGGATGTGCGGGAGTGGAATGTCTTATCGTGGGAGCAGATGCGGCGGAGGGGAGGAATTGGGAATAGGGGATGGAATTTTTGCAGGAGGGTGGGTGGGAGGAGGTGTATTCTAGGTAGCTGTGGGAGTCGGTGGGCTTGAAATGGACATCAGTTACAAGCTGGTTGCCTGAGATGGAGACTGAGAGGTCCAGGAAGGTGAGGGATGTGCTGGAGATGGCCCAGGTGAACTGAAGGTTGGGGTGGAAGGTGTTGGTGAAGTGGATGAACTGTTCGAGCTCCTCTGGGGAGCAAGAGGCGGCGCCGATACTGTCATCAATGTACCGGAGGAAGAGGTGGGGTTTGGGGCCTGTGTAGGTGCGGAAGAGGGACTGTTCCACGTAACCTACAAAGAGGCAGGCATAGCTGGGGCCCGTGCGGGTGCCCATGGCCACCCCCTTAGTCTGTAGGAAGTGGGAGGAGTCAAAAGAGAAGTTGTTGAGGGTGAGGACGAGTTCAGCTAGGCGGATGAGAGTGTCGGTGGAGGGGGCCTGGTCGGGCCTGCGGGACAGGATGAAGCGGAGGGCCTTGAGGCCATCTGCATGCGGAATGCAGGTGTACAGGGACTGGACGTCCATGGTGAATATGAGGTGTTGGGGGCCAGGGAATTGGAAGTCCTGGAGGAGGTGGAGGGCGTGGGTGGTGTCACGGACGTAGGTGGGGAGTTCCTGGACCAAAGGGGAGAAAATGGAGTCCAGATAGGTGGAGATGAGTTCGGTGGGGCAGGAGCAGGCTGAGACGATGGGTCGACCAGGGCAGGCAGGTTTGTGGATTTTGGGAAGGAGATAGAAACGGGCCATGCGGGGTTGGGGAACCATGACGTTGGAGGCTGTGGGTGGGAGGTCCCCTGAGGTGATGAGGTCGTGAATGGTGTTGAGATGATGGTTTGGTGCTCGGGTGTGGGGTCATGATCGAGGGGGCAGTAGGAGGAGGTGTGGGAGAGTTGGTGTCTGGCCTCGGCGATGTAGAGGTCAGTGCGCCATACTACCACTGCGCCACCCTTGTGTGCGGGTTTGATGGTGAGGTTGGGGTTGGAGCGGAGGGCTGCCCGTTCTGCGGGGGAGAGGTTGGAGTGGGTGAGAGGGGTGGAGAGGTTGAGGCGGTTAATGTCTCGACGGCAGTTGGAGATGAAGAGGTCGAGGGAGGGTAGGAGGCCTGGGGGTGGTGTCCAGGAGGAGGACTTGTGTTGGAAGCGGGTGAAGGGGTCAGTGGAAGGAGGGTTAGGTTCCCGGTTGAAGAAGTAGGCATGGAGGCGAAGACGCCGGAAAAACTGCTCTATGTCCAACCGTGACTGGTATTCGTTGATGTGGTTGTAGGGGGACAAAGGTGAGCCCCTTACTAAGGACTGACCGTTCGTCCTCAGCCAGTGGGAGGTCTGGGGGGATGGTGAAGATGCGGCAGGGCTCAGAGTGGCTGTCTTCTCTGGGGTTGCTGGCTGTGGAGGTTGTGGCTGGAGCGATGAGGCCGTCGGCCGTGGGCGGGGTGCCGTCGGCCGTGGGCGGGGTGCCGTCGGCCGTGGGCGGGGTTCCATCGGCCGTGGGCGGGGTTCCGTCGGCGCCGGCCGTGGGCGGGGTTCCATCGGCGGTTGGAGGAGCGGGGTGGGCGGCAGCGGTTGCGGTGAGGGTGGTGTGTGAGGTGTTGTACCGACAGGTGCCGCAACTGCTGCCGCCCACCCTGCTCCTCCAACCGCCGACGGAACCCCGCCCACAGCCGACGCCGACGGAACCCCGCCCACGGCCGACGGAACCCCGCCCACAGCCGACGCCGACGGAACCCCGCCCACGGCCGACGGAACCCCGCCCACGGCCGACGACCTCATCGCTCCGCCCACAACTTCCACAGCCAGCAACCCCAGAGGAGACAGCCACACTGAGCCCTGCCGCATCTTCACCATCCCCCCAGACCTCCCACTGACTGAGGACGAACGGTCAGTCCTTAGCAAGGGGCTCACCTTTGTCCCCCTCCACCCACACGTCAACGAATACCAGTCACGGTCGGACATAGAGCAGTTTTTCTGCCGTCTTCGCCTCCATGCCTAATCCTTCAACCGGGAACCCAACCCTCCCTCCACTGACCCCTTCACCCGCTTCCAACACAAGTCCTCCTCCTGGACACCACCCCCAGGCCTCCTACCCTCCCTCGACCTCTTCATCTCCAACTGCCGTCGAGACATTAACCGCCTCAACCTCTCCACCCCTCTCACCCACTCCAACCTCTCCCCCGCAGAACGGGCAGCCCTCCGCTCCAACCCCAACCTCACCATCAAACCCGCAGACAAGGGTGGCGCAGTGGTAGTATGGCGCACTGACCTCTACATCGCCGAGGCCAGACGCCAACTCTCCGACACCACCTCCTACTGCCCCCTTGATCATGACCCCACACCCGAGCACCAAACCATCATCTCCAACACCATCCATGACCTCATCACCTCAGGGGACCTCCCACCCACAGCCTCCAACCTCATGGTTCCCCAACCCTGCACGGCCCGTTTCTATCTCCTTCCCAAAATCCACAAACCTGCCTGCCCTGGTCGACCCATCGTCTCAGCCTGCTCCTGCCCCACCGAACTCATCTCCACCTATCTGGACTCCATTTTCTCCCCTTTGGTCCAGGAACTCCCCACCTACGTCCGTGACACCACCCACGCCCTCCACCTCCTCCAGGACTTCCAATTCCCTGGCCCCCAACACCTCATATTCACCATTGACGTCCAGTCCCTATACACCTGCATTCCGCATGCAGATGGCCTCAAGGCCCTCCGCTTCTTCCTGTCCCGCAGGCCCGACCAGTCCCCCTCCACCGACACCCTCATCCGCCTAGCTGAACTCGTCCTCATCCTTAACAACTTCTCTTTTGACTCCTCCCACTTCGTGCAGACTAAGGGGGTGGCCATGGGCACCCGCATGGGCCCCAGCTATGCCTGCCTCTTTGTAGGTTACGTGGAACAGTCCCTCTTTCGCACCTACACGGGCCCCAAACCCCACCTCTTCCTCCGGTACATTGATGACTGTATCGGCGCCACATCTTGCTCCCCAGAGGAGCTCGAACAGTTCATCCACTTCACCAACACCTTCCACCCCAACCTTCAGTTCACCTGGGCCATCTCCAGCACATCCCTCACCTTCCTGGACCTCTCAGTCTCCATCTCAGGCAACCAGCTTGTAACTGATGTCCATTTCAAGCCCACCGACTCCCACAGCTACCTAGAATACACCTCCTCCCACCCACCCTCCTGCAAAAATTCCATCCCCTATTCCCAATTCCTCCGCCTCCGCCGCATCTGCTCCCACGATAAGACATTCCACTCCCGCACATCCCAGATGTCCAAGTTCTTCAAGGACCGCAACTTTCCCCCGACAGTGATCGAGAACGCCCTTGACCGCGTCTCCCGTATTTCCCGCAACACACCCTCACACCCCGCCCCCGCCACAACCGCCCTAAGAGGAACCCCCTCGTTCTCACACACCACCCCACCAACCTCCGGATACAACGCATCATCCTCCGACACTTTCGCCATTTACAATCCGACCCCACCACCCAAGACATTTTTCCATCCCCACCCCTGTCTGCTTTCCAGAGAGACCACTCTCTCCGTGACTCCCTTGTTCGCTCCACACCCGGCACCTTCCCCTGCAACCGCAGGAAATGCTACACTTGCCCCCACACCTCCTCCCTCACCCCTATCCCAGGCCCCAAGATGACACTCCACATTAAGCAGAGGTTCACCTGCACATCTGCCAATGTGGTATACTGCATCCACTGTACCCGGTGTGGCTTCCTCTACATTGGGGAAACCAAGCGGAGGCTTGGAGACCGCTTTGCAGAACACCTCCGCTCAGTTCGCAACAAACAACTGCACCTCCCAGTCGCAAACCATTTCCACTCCCCCTCCCATTCTCTAGATGACATGTCCATCATGGGCCTCCTGCACTGCCACAATGATGCCACCCGAAGGTTGCAGGAACAGCAACTCATATTCTGCCTGGGAACCCTGCAGCCTAATGGTATCAATGTGGACTTCACCAGTTTCAAAATCTCCCCTTCCCCTACTGCATCCCTAAACCAGCCCAGTTCGTCCCCTCCCCCCACTGCACCACACAACCAGCCCAGCTCTTCACCCCCCCCCCCCCCCCCCCCACCCACTGCATCCCAAAACCAGTCCAACCTGTCTCTGCCTCCCTAACCGGTTCTTCCTCTCACCCATCCCTTCCTCCCACCCCAAGCTGCAGCCCCATCTACCTACTAACCTCATCCCACCTCCTTGGCCTGTCCGTCTTCCCTTGGACTGACCTATCCCCTCCCTACCTGCCCACCTGTACTCTCTCCACCTATCTTCTTTACTCTCCATCTTCGGTCCGCCTCCCCCTCTCTCCCTATTTATTCCAGTTCCCTCTCCCCATCCCCCTCTCTGATGAAGGGTCTAGGCCTGAAACGTCAGCTTTTGTGCTCCTGAGATGCTGCTTGGCCTGCTGTGTTCATCCAGCCTCACATTTTATTATCTTGGTCTATAGTTTACTGTTTTCTGCCTGCTCCCCCTTTTTTTGAATACAGAGTTATATTTGCTATTCTCCAGTGTGGTAGAATCTTTCTAGAAACTGAAAGAGTTTGGAAAATTAATACCATTGAATCATTAGTTTAAGACCCTAGGATGAAGTCCATCAGGAGTTACAGAAACATTGCACTAGAATTAGGAGTAGGGAGCTTGTACAAAGTTGGAACTGAGTCATTGGTACAATAGTTAGAATTAATCCATCGCAGCTTTAATTTATTCAATAATGCTCCCCTAGTAATTGTAATTCCACCAGGTTTCTGTTTCCTTTCTGACTGATTGTTTGATGTATTGTTGTTACATGTACTGAGATACAATGAAACATGTTGTGTTGTATGCTATACAGGCAGATTGTATCTGTATCATACAAAGTGTATAAGGGTAACAGAACAGAGTGTTACAGATTGCAGAACAGTGTTACAGCCGCAGAGAAGGTGCAGAGATAGAGAGAGATCAGAATTAACATTTGAAAGGTCCATTCAAAAGTCTGATAATAGCTGGGAAGAAGTTGTTCTTGATTCTATTTGTACATGCATTCAAACTTTTACATCTTCTGCCTGACAGAAGAGGATGGAAGACAAGATAACTGGGGCTGAAAGGTCTTTAATTATGCTGGTTGCTTTCCTGAGGGACATATAAATTGAGTCAATGGATGGAAGGCTAATTTCCATGATGAACTGGGCTGTGTTTATGACATGTAGTTTTTCGGGGTCTTGGAAGAGCAGTTGCCAAACCATACTGTGATGCACCCAAATAGGATGCATCTATGAAAATTGGTATTTTGTAAGGACTTGCATCCTTATGAGGCAGATTAAGATGGAGGAGGTGTTGTCTCTTATTCTTGCTGATTGTGAACTATGGGTCAGGAAGTCGAGGATCCAGTGACAAAGGAGGGATCCAAGACCTAGCTCTTAGAGTTTAGAGATGAGTTTATTTGGAATTATGGTGATTAAGGCGGAACTGTAGTCAATAAATAGGGGCCTGACATAGGTTATCCAGATGTTCTCGGGATGAGTGTAGGACCAGGGAAATGGCATCTGCTCTGGACCTATCGCACTGGTAGGCGAATTGCAAAGGATCAAGCCAATTTAGTAGGCTGGAGTTGATGTGAGCCTCCTGATACCTGCCTCCTGACTGACAGTTATTACCAGAATTGTACCCTCTACAGTGAAAACAGAAACACAATAGTTTATTTAATATGCCAGTTTCTTATTATCCACTATTAATTGCTCATTCTCAGTCTTTAGAAGGCCAACACTCATTGTACGTATTCTTTTCCTGTTTAATTACTTCTGGGATACTGTTGCTGTCATGTTTTACATTTTTAGCTAGCTTCCTCGCATATTCAGTTTCTACTGCTTAATCTTTTAGTTATTCTCCATCATTCTTTATATTCTGTTAAATCATTAGACCTGCCACTCAACTTAGTACAATTTTGATCTGTACTTAATTCCATTGAAATGAAGTCTGAGGTTCAATACCTCAAGTACCTGGGGCTACATTGTTCTGATAGAGTCATAGAGTTGTACAACAAGTAAACAGACCTTTCGGTCAAACTTGTCCATGCCAACCAGATATCCTAAATTGATCTAGTTCCATTTGCCAGCATTTGGGCTATATCCCTGTAACCTCTTCTTATTCATGTAGCCATCCAGATTCCTTTTAAATATTAGGCAATAGACAATAGGTGCTGGAGTAGGCCATTCGGCCCTTCGAGCCAGCACCACCATTCATTATGATCATGGCTGATCATCCACAATCAGTATCCTGTTCCTGCCTTATCCCCATAACCCTTGATTCCACTATCTTTAAGAGCTCTATCCATCTCTTTCAAGAAAATATCCAGAGATTTGGCCTCCACTGCCTTCTGGAGCAGAGCATTCCATATATCCACCACTCTCTGGGTGAAGAAGTTTTTCCTCAACTCTGTTCTAAATGGCCTACCCCTTATTTTTAAACTGTGTCCTCTGGTTCTGGACTCACCCATCAAAGGAACATGCTTCCTGCCTCCAGAGTGTCCAATCCCTTAATAATCTCATTCAGATCCCCTCTCATCCTTCTAAACTCAAGTGTATACAAGCCCAGTCGCTCCAATCTTTCAACATATGATAGCCCCACCATTCGGGGAATTAACCTTGTGAACCTACACTGCACTCCCTCAATAGCAAGAATGTTCTTTCTCAAATTTGGAGACCAAAAGTGCACACATTACTCCAGGTGCGGTCTCACAGGTCCCTGTACAGCTGCAGAAGGACCTCTTTGCTCCTGTAGTCAATTCCTCTTGTTATGAAGGCCAGCGTGCCATTAGCTTTCTTCACTGCCTGCTGTACCTGCATGCTTGCTTGCATTGACTGATGTACAAGAACACCTAGATCTTGTTGTACTTCCCCTTTACCTAACTTGACTCCATTTAGATGGTAATCTGCCTTCCTGGTCTTGCCACCAAAGCGGATAACCTCACATTTATTCACATTAAACTGCATCAGCCATGTATCCGTCCACTCACCTAGCCTGTCCAAGTCACCCGGTATTCTCATAACCTTCTCCTCACATTTCACACTGCCACCCAGCTTGTGCTAATATTACATTTAATGTCTTCATCTATATCATTGATGCATATTGTAAACAGCTGTGGTCCCAGCACCGAACCTTGTGGTACCCCACTGGTCACCGCCTGCCATTCCGAAAGGGACCCATTTATCACTACTCTTTGCTTCCTGTCAGCCAGCCAATTTTCAGTCCAAGTCAGTATTTGCCCCCAATACCATGTGCCCTAATTTTGCTCACTAATCTCCTGTGTGGGACTTTATCAAAGGCTTTCTGAAAGTCCAGGTATGCTACATCCTCAAAAAATGCCAGAAGATTAGTCAAGCATGATTTCCCCTTCGTAAATCCATGCTGACTCTGACTTATCCTGTTACTGCTATCCAAATGAGTCTTAATTTCATCTTTTATAATTGACTCCGGCATCTTTCCCACCACTGACGTCAGGCTAACCGGTCTATAATTCTCTCTTTTCTCTCTCCCTCCTTTCTTGAAAAGTGGATATATATTATGCCTCCACCATTTCCTCTGTCAGCTCTGTGTAAAAACCTTTAGGTACCTTTTATATCTTCCCCGTCGCACCTTATATCTATGGCGTCTAGTTTCGGACTCCACTACCCTGGGAAAAAGACCTTGGCTATTCACCCTATCCATGTCCCTCATGATTTTATAAGGTCACTCCTAAACCTCCCATACTCCTGAGAAAATATGCCCCAGCCTATTCAGCCTCTCTCTGTAGTCAAATCCATCAACCCTCTGAACATCTTTGTAAATCTTTTCTGCACCCTTTCAAGTATAAGAACACCTTTCCTATAGCAGGACGACCAGAATTGAATGCAGTATTCCAAAAGTGGCCTAACCAACCTACAGCTGCAACACTGACATCTTAACTCCTATATTCACCGTATTAGCCAATAAAGGCAAGTGTGCCAAATGCCGCCTTCACTACCCTGTCTAGCTGTGACTCCACTTTCAAAGAACTATGAACTTGCAGCCCAAGGTCTTTTGTTCAGCAACACTCCCAAGGACGCTACCATTCAGTGTATAAGTCCTGCCCTATTTGCTTTACCAAAATGCAACAACTCACATTTATCTAAATTAAAGTTCATCTGCCACTCATCAGCCCATCTGATCAAGTTCCCGTTGTACTTGAGATATTACCTTCAGCTGTCCACTACGCCACCAATTTTAGTGTCATCTGCAAACTTACTAAACATTCCTCCTATACTCCAATCCAAATTATTTATATAAATGACAAATAGCACTGGACCCAGCACTGATCCTCGCGGCACACAGCTGATCACTGACCTCTAGTCCGAAAAACAACTCTTCAACTTCACTCTCTGTCTCCTACCTTCAAACCAATTTTGTCTGCAACTGGTTGTCTTCATGTGCTGTAACCTTGTTAACCAGTCTACCATGTGGAACTTGGTTGAATTTATCAATTCTTCAAAAAATTCAATCAAGTTATGAGACACTTTTTTTTCTTTATTCATTCACAGGATGAGGGCGTCACTGGTGAGGCAACATTTATCGCCCATCCGTAATTGTCCAGAGGGCAGTTAAGAGTCACCCACATTGCTGTGGGTCTGGAGTCACATGTAGACCAGACCAGGTAAGGATAGCAGAGATAATGGGAACTGCAGATGCTGGAGAATCCAAGATAACAAAGTGTGAAGCTGGATGAACACAGCAGGCCAGGCAGCATCTCAGGAGCACAAAAGCTGACATTTTGGGCCTAGACCCTTCATCAGAGAGGGGGATGGGGAGAGGGTTCTGAAATAAATAGAGAGAGAGAGGGGGAGGCGGACCGAAGATGGATAGAGGAGAAGATAGGTGGAAAGGACACTATAGGTGGGGAGGGGATAGGTCAGTCCGGGGAGGACGGACAGGTCAACGAGGCAGGATGAGGTTGGTGGTTGGGAAATGGAGGTGCGGCTTGAGTTGGGAGGAGGGGATAGGTGAGAGGAAGAACAAGGTTAGGGAGGCGGGGATGAGCTGGGTTGGTTTAGTGATGCAGTGGGGGGAGGGAACGAGCTGGGCTGGTTTTGGGATGTGGTGGGGGAGAGGGAGATTTTGAAGCTTGTGAAGTCCACATTGCTACCATTGGGCTGCAGGGCTCCCTAGCGGAATATGAGTTGCCGTTCCTGCAACCTTCAGATGGCATCATTGTGGCACTGCAGAAGGCCCATGATGGACATGTCGTCTAAGGAATGGGAGGGGTAGTTAAAATGGTTCGCAACTGGGAGGTGCAGTTGCTTATTGTGAACCGAGCGGAGGTGTTCTGCAAAGCGGTCCCCAAGCCTCCGCTTGGTTTCCCCAATGTAGAGGAAGCCACACCGGGTACAATGGATACAATATATCACATTGGCAGATGTGCAGATGAACAACTGCTTAATATGGAAAGTCATCTTGGGGCCTGGGATGGGGGTGAGGGAGGTGGTGTGGGGGCAAGTGTAGCACTTCCTGCGGTTGCAGGGGAAGGTGCCGGGTGTGGTGGGGTTGGAGGGGAGTGTGGAGCAGGCAAGGGAGTCACGGAGAGGTTGGTCTCTCCGGAAGGCAGACAAGGGTGGGGATGGAAAAATGTCATGGGTGGTGGGGTCGGATTGTAGATGGTGGAAGTGTCGGAGGATGATGCGTTGTATCCGGAGACTGGCAGGGTGGTACGTGAGGACGAGGGGAATTTTCTTAGGGCGGTTATTGTGGGGGCGGGGTGTGAGGGATGTGTTGTGGGAAATGCGGGAGACACGGTCAAAGGCGTTCTCGACCACTGCGGGGGGATGTTGCGGTCCTTGAAGAACGTGGACATCTGGGATGTGCAGGAGTGGAATGCCTCATCCTGGGAGCAGATGAGGCGGAGGCGAAGGAATTGGGAATCCACCTTCAGTCTGCCTCTCCCTCTCTCCCTATTTATTTCAGAACCCTCTCCCCATCCCCCTCTCTGAAGGGTCTAGGCCCGAAACGTCAGCTTTTGTGCTCCTGAGATGTTGCTTGGCCTGCTGTGTTCATCCAGCTTCACACTTAGGTAAGGATGGCAGTTTCCTTCCCTGAATGACATTCGTGAACCAGAGGGGTTTTTCCGTCAATTGACAATGGATTTGTAGTCATCATTAGATTCTTAATTCCCGATTTTGATTGAATTCAAATTCCACCATCTGCTATTGCGGGATTTGAACCTGAGTCCCCAGAACATTACCTGGGTCTCTGGATTAATAGTCCAGCGATAATACCACCAGGCCATCGCCTTCCCATAAAATTTCCCATGCACGAAGCCATGTTGACTATCCCTAATCAGTCCTTGCCTTTCCAAATACACATAGATCCTTACCCTCAGAATACCCTCCAATAGTTTACCAACCACTGACATCAGGCTCACCAGTCTATAGTTCCTTGGCTCTTTCTTACTACCTTTCTTAAATAATGGCACCACAGTAGCAACTCTCCAGTCTTCTAGCTACAGATGAGATGCCATCGATGACAGAAATATCTCAGCAAGGGGCTCAGCAATCACTTACCACAATTCCCACAAAGCTCTGGGATACACCTGATCAGGTCCCAGGAACTTATCCACCTTGATGCATTTTTACACATCCAGCACCACCACCTCTGTGATACGGACACTTTTCAAGATATCTTTGTTTATTTCTCCAAATTCTCCAGCTTCCATATTCTTCTCCACAGTAAATACTGACACAAAATACTTGTTTAGCATTTAGTCCACCCATCTCCTGCAGTTCCACACAGCCTCTTTGATCTTTAAGGCACCCTATTCTTTCCCTTGTTACTCTTTGCCTTTAATGTATTTGTAGAATCTCTTTGGATTCTCCTTAACTCTATTTGCCAAATCTATCTCATGCCTGCTTTTTGCTGTCCTGATTTCTGTCTTGAGCATACTGCCCTTATACTCTTTTAGGGATGCACTCGATTCCAACTGTCTAAGCCTGACATATCAAGGTGTAGAGCTGGATGAACACAGCAGGCCAAGCAGCCTCAGAGGAGCAGGAATGCTGACATTTTGTCCTGCAGTGTTCATCCAGCTCTACACCTTGTTATCTTGGATTCTCCAGCATCTGCAGTTCCTACTATCTCCAAGCCTGACATATGCCTCCTTTTACTTGACCAGAACATCAATTTCTGTAGTTATGCAGCATTCCCTACATCTACCAGTTTTGCCCTTTGCAGTAACAGGAAAATACTGTCTCTGAACTCTCATTATCTCGTTTTTGAAAGTCTCCCACTTTCCAATTGCTCCTTTACCTGTGAATAGCCTCTCCCAGACAGCTATTGAAAGTTCTTGCCTAATACCAAAAAAAAAATTGCCTTCCTCCAATTTAGAACTTTAACTTTTAGACCAGGTCTATCCTTTTCCATAGCTGTTTTAAAACTAATAGAATTATGATCAGTGGCCCCAGAGTGCTCTCCCGCTGACACTGCAGACACTTGCTCTGCCTTATTTCCCAAGAGAAGGTCAAGTTTTACTCCTTGTCTAGTAGAGTCATCCACATAATAAATAAGAAAATTTTCTTGTATACTCTTAACAATTTCCTCTCCATCCAAGCCCTTGACACTGACACTTGTTTTTGTTTTTGTTTGTTTAAATCTTCTACCATTACCACGCTACTACTCTTACAGATATCTGAGATCTCCTTACAAATTTACTTCTTAATTTCCTGCAGACTATTTGGGGCCTATAATACAATTGCAATAAGGTGATCATCCCTTTCTTAATCCTCGGTTCCACCAAAATAACTTCACTAGATGTCTTCCCAGGAATATCCTCCCTAAGTACATCTGTAATGTTATCCCTAATCAAAAATGCCATTACCCCCTCCTGCCTCTTGCCCCCCTTTCTCTCTGTTCTATAGCCTGGAAAATTAAGCTGCCAGCCATGCCCTTCCCTGAGCCACATTCCTATGAAAGCTATTTTCCCAACCATGCCCAAAGTTCATCTGCCTTACCTGTCAGGTCTCTTCCATTGAAATATATGCACTTTATATTATTGGTATTGCTTGCTCTGTGCCTTGCACTTGCCAGCCTTGACTGTTTGACTTGCTCTTCTTCTCAACTGTACCACCCTCAGACTTTTCTCTTTTCTCACTGTCTCTTTGGACGCCCTCCTCCCCACTAGTTTAAAGCGTCCCAAATAGCACTAGCAAATCTCCCCTCCAGGATATTGGTCTCCTTCCAATTCAGGTGCAAACCATCCTTCTTGTTCAGGTCACTTCAGGCCAGAAGAGATCCCAATGATCCAAAAATGCAAATCCTTCTCCTCTGTACCAGCTCTTATTGCTGTTCTGTCCTCCTATTCCTACTCTCACCAGCAGTGGCACCAGGAATAATCCAGATATTACTACTCTTGAGGACCTACTTTTTCACCCTCTGCCTAATTTCCATATTCTCCCTTAAGAAACTTGTTACTTTTTCTTCCTATGTTGTTGGTACCAATGCGTACAATGACCTCCCGCAGGTCATGCTCCCTTTTGAGAATATTCTGCACCATTTCCAAGACATCCTTGACCCTGGCACCAGGGAGGCAACATCCCATTCTGATGCATCATTGTCGGTTACAGAGACATCTGTCTGTGCCCCTGACTAGAGACTCTCCTTTCACAATCGCTTGCTTGGAACCTGACATAAGACATATTATAGTAGAGCCATTTTCGGTGTCAGAAATATGGTTGTCAGTGCTACATTCCGCTGAAAGTCCATCACCCATAAATTTACTGAAACAGCGTACTTGTTTGAGATGGGAATAGCCACAGGAGACTCCTGTACTACCTGGCTGCCTCTCCGACCTTTCCTAGAGGTAACCCACCTACCCAACTGTACCTGTGGTTTCTCTACCTTACTGAAAGTACCATCCCCCGGTTCCTGTATTTGTTGCCTTTAACTACCATTCCAACCAATCCACACAATCCGATAGGATTCACAACCAAACACATAATCATCAGGGGAACATTGAAGTTCTCCCTAATTTCCCACATCCGACAGGTAGAGCACATCACTCTATTAATGGCTGTCTCTGCACCTTATTCTACAGATCCAGAAAATAGCACAGTTTTACTGCTCGAGGATAACTTAATATCCATGTTTTATATTTTAAAAAATTAATCAAGAGAGATCTCAGGAAAAAATAAAAAAAACTTCATCCCTACTCAGTATTACAGGTTTACAAACACACAAGATTGCTAAGTTTGATTCATCTTAAAAACATACACTTAGCTCATTGATGAAATCCTGACACTCCCAGCCATGAGTGGTTCCAATAATGAGGTCTCCCCAAAGTCATCTGTGAATTTCACTGTTTGTTTGTTTTTCTTGGTCTGAACTCCAATTTCCAGAGATGCTTGTAACTTCACAGTCAGTCAGCTGTGAAAGTTTACTGCTAGAATTTTTTTGATGAACTCTAGAGCAGTTCTCGGACCTCCCATGTACCTTCCTTGAAATTCCTCTATTCTCTCTTTGCTCTCATTTAACGTATCATTGTTTTTGATCTTTTTTTAAAAGTTACGAAAACAAAGCAAACCATGTAACAGTAATTACTGCTCCAAGAAATCACTTCCAGCACTGGAAAAAAACCTCAAAAAAAGGAGCTGCTCTTACAGCCATGATTCTTTCGTGACGCCATTTTGGTTTGATGCAGTGTTAAGTTCTGTATCTTCGATATTAATAAATGGTTGTGGTCCAGTTTCTTGACCTGAATGCAGTGTTTGTGTGCAATGTATACTGTGGAATCCTATGATGTTACCAAACACTTTGATTGTAATTTACCCTGAATCCTGATTCTATTGAACAATTCTTTTAATAAAAAAATTATGTATCATAATTTATAGCATAATCTATTTATATTTTGTATTCCAGGCTCTGAGGAAGAAAACTGATCAGTTTAGTGCATGACTAATCATGCCACTGCAGATGATGTTACAAAGCTTTTCTCACATGGCTAGGACAGATCTCTGATGACAATGAGAAAATATTAGTTATGAATCTCAGAAAGGGCTTGTTAAGGAAGGAATATCAGGATTTGTAGAAAAGATTAACATAAACAAAGTGAACATGGTTTTGTGAAAGGGAAATTACATCTGACCATTTTCTTTGAGGCTATAACGAGCAGAGTTGATCAAGGGGAACCTGTAGACATAGCATGTTAGGATATTCAGAAAACATCTGAAAAGGTGCCGCATGAAAAGTTGTTACATAAGAAAGGATCTCACTGTATTGGAGGTAATGTATTAACATTGCTTCAGAATTGAATAACACAAATAAGGCAGAGTCAGGATTAATGGAACAGAACTAGAAACTGCTGGAAAAGCCCAGCAGGTCTGGCCCTTTGAAAGGGCTGTTGACCTGAAAGGTTAATTCTGATTTCTCTTCACAGATGCTACCAGACCTGCTGAGCTTTTCCAGTAATTTCTACTTTTGTTCTTGATTTACAGTATCCAAAGTTCTTTCAGTTTTTATTCAAGGTTAATGAATCTTTTTCACGTTGAAAAGATGTATCTGTTGGAGCGCTGCAAGGATTAATCCTAAGGTTCCAATTACTTACTGTTTATATTAATGAGTTGGAGGAAGGGGCAGTGTAATGTGCTGACATTTGCTGATGACACAAAAATAGGAGGGTGGGCATGTGGAGGTAAGAACATGAGGAATCTGCAATGGAATGTAGAGACAGCAAGAACTTCCGATGCTGGAGTCAGAGATAACACAGTGTGGAGCTGGAGGTGCACAGTGGGCCAGGCAGTATCAGAGGAGCAGGAAAGCCGACATTTTGGGTCGGGACCCTTCTTCAGAATATAGTTAGGTAGAGAGAGTCTGTAAAAAACTTGGCAGATGGAGTTTAATGTAGGAAAGTGTAAGTTCATGCACTTTGATGGAAATAATCAAAAGGCAGACTATTATTTAAAAAGAGAGAATCCATGAAAATGAATCATAGAGAGATCTGGGTGTTGTTGTGCATGAAACACAAAAAGATAGCATAGGGATGCAGCAAATAATTAAGAAGGCAAATGTAAATTTTACCTTTATTGCTAGGAAATTAGAGTTTAAAAATATGGAAATCTTCTTACAACTGTAACAAGAGACCACACCTGGAGAATTGTGTACAGTTTTCGCCCCATATTTAAGAAATGATATATTGGCATTGAAGGCTATTCAAGCGATGCTTTAAGTTGGTGCCTGGGATTAAGAGATTGACTTATCATAAACGGCTAAAGTAGGTTACGCCGTTATTTGTTAGGGTTTACAAAAATGAGAGGTGGTCTTAGAATAGAATCCCTGTAGTGTGGAAACAGGCCATTCAGCCCAACAAGCCCATACTGACCCTCTGAACAGCATCCCACCCAGACTCACCGCCCTATCCTATCCCTGTAACCCTGCATTTCCCTACAGTTAATCAATCTGACCTACACACCCCTGGACACTATGGGCAATTTGGAATGGCTAATTCACCTAATCTACACGTCTTTGGACTGAGAGAGAAAACCCACGCGGGGAGAATGTGCAAACTCCACACAGATATTTGCCTGAGACTGGATTTGAATCTGGGTCCTGTATGCTGTGGGGTCACAATGCTAACTACTGAGCCACTGTACCACCCCAAAAGGCCATCATTAGACTATCTTTTAGTGCCAAATTTTGCTGTATTCAAGTTTCACTAACTCCAATGATGAGATTTGAACCCATATCCTGTGAATATTGCCTGTAGCTCTTCATTGCTAGTGACTGTACCATTTTACCATTTCTTTAAAGTCTTAATGAAACAAAGGTTCTGAGGACAGTGTTGAGAATTTATTTTCACTAGTGGGAATCTAAAACTAGGGAACATTGTTGCAGAATAAGGGGACATTCATTTAAAATTGATTTGCAAAGCAATTGCTTTTTCCAGAGGGTAGTCAATATTTGGAATTTTCTGCCCTAGATAATTGTGGAAGCTAGATCACTGAAAATATTTAAAGAAAATGTAGATAGGTTTTTTTAAATATTGGGGGGTTGAGAGCAATCATGATCTGACTTGAAAGATGAGTTACAACATAGGGCAGATCAACCTTGATCATCTTGAATGGTTGGGCAGGCTTAAGTGGCTAAATGACCTAGTCCTTCTCCTATTCCTTAAGAACTTCTGATACTGGACAGGGCATTCTCCAGCATCACAGAGAAAGTTAAGAATGATAGGACTTCTTTTTAAACTGTTTGATATGGTAATCTTGGCGTTATGTTTTAATTTACTTCAATTGACTGCTTTTGATCTTCCTTTAGACAACTAAAGTCAAACAGGTGTGCCCTGATCTGCTGCAGTAGACTGAATTCAGAATAATTTAAATTGTATTTAAAGTAATTTGAAGGAAGGTTAGAATTCAATTGAAGTGGGCTTTTGTGGTGCAGTAGTTGTGTTTCTTCTTCCAGTCTAGAAGGTTTTGGTTCAAGTCCTACCTTTCAAAGAGACCTGTTAAAACATGTCCATTCAGGTTGATTTAAAAAAGTTAGAATTCTATTTATGGGCCATGTGGCACTGTAGTAATGTCTAGAAGGTCCACCTGCCCATTACTCAATGTAGATAGGGTAAGTAATGCTGGATTCATGTGATCACAGAGGCCTGAAGTTTTGGATGTTTTGCCAATCGTTACAAAAGGCAGCAAGTAACTATTCTGACTTGGGGACATGGTCAGCTTTACAGACACTTCAGTCATTGCTTCTTCATTGGATAACAGAGGTAATTGACTTGTATTTAATGAACAAACAAGGAAGAATTCCTGTTCCAATGCTTTGATGTCCATCCAATTCAGGCATACCTATAATTGTAAAGCCAATACCTTGGAATTCCAGAGCTCCGGTACAGTATTGTTGTACAGACTTGCTGCCATCAACTCCAGCTGTGAGGACATTACAACTAGACCTTTCAATGCTTTCAGGAGATCTTTAAGACTCTGTACAATAGTCTGCAGCAGTCGGTTGTACCTACACAATAAGCAAATAGAGAATATTATTCCATACAGTTGGCATAGGCAAACTGAAAATTGGTTGCCTGCTGGATCTTTGCTGGTTTACTGAACAGCATCAGTGAAGGGAGCAGATGAAGAGAGTAACAGACATTGAATTAACAATACCAATGAATACTTGCATTTCTATGGAATTGTAGAGTAGCTGTGGCAGTGTTTGAAAAATGAAAGTCTACAATTCTCGTAAGCCCTATTATTGCAACTGCTGGGATGTTGGAAAGTTCTGTGAAAGCAATGAAGTATTTTTGAAGCGTGGTCACTGTTACAATGTAGAAAATGCAGAAGATAATTTCCACAAAGGAATGTCCCACAAACAGCAACGTGATAATGGCCAAATAATTTGTTGCTGTATGTTGATGAGAGTAAATATCAGGCAGGACACCAGAGGTAACGTCCTTGCTCCTCTTCAAAATTGTGCCATGAGATATTTTAAGTCCACATTAGAAAGTAGATGGGTCATGGTTTAATATCCCATCTGAAAGATGATACTTTTAAAGTGTAGCATTTCCTCAGTACTGTCAGTCTAGACTTTCAAATTCAAGTCTCTACTCTGAACTCTCAATTTCTGAGCCAAAGGTGACAGTGAGAGCTGCTTGTGTGGAGTTGTTTCTTGTATGTATCATGAGTTGACCCTGCACTATTCCTATTATATCCACTGCAACAGTGATTCCTTTCTTTTTGTTTTATTCTTTTGTGGGATGTGGGTATCACTAGTGAAATACAGGAACTTGGTGAGGTCTCTTCGGCCGTCAAGGAAGGCTTAGTGAGTGACTGAAGTATATGCTGTGGATGAGAAGCAATGCTGCCATTGTTTATCAATGATAGAGGAGATGAATGATTAAACTGATGGCTGGGGTGCCAATTAAACATTGTGCACAAATGGTGGAGAGAATGAATGATTAAGCTGGTGGAAAGGGTGCCAATTAAGCAGACAGTTTTATCTTAGATGGTTTCAAACTTCCTGATTGTCATTTAGAGCTGCACTCATTCAAGTAAATGGAGAGTATTCCATCAGACACCTAATTTGTGCTTTGCAAATGCTTGACGGGTTTTGGGTAGTCAGGAAATAAGTTACTCTTTCCAGAATTCCCAGCCTTTTAATCATTCTTTTCACAGTGTTTAGTTAAGTTTCTGGTTAATGGAAATCCCTAGAATGTTGAAGATAGGAGATTCAGCAATGATAATGTCGTTGAGTATCAAGGGTAGATGGTTCAAGTTGAATAAAATAATAGTTCTGAAAGGGTTAACTTTGGAGGCTGCATCAAGCTCCAACAATTTGTGAAGTCATTGCAAACTTGGCTTTGGATCTCATGGAATGAAGACCTGTATGCCATGTCTTCTAATAGTAGTAACAATTTCTATCTTATTAATGTAACTTGTACCAGATTACAATCATATAATAAACTCTGTTTTGTCTAAGAAGAGCCTTTTCTTGTTAAGGTTCCCTTAGTGGCAGAAAGGTGCTCCAACCATAAGTTAGTAGTGATTGGCAGGTCAAGGCAAAAACAACAATTAGATTCTTTCTTATTCGAAATGATTGTTGCTTGGCAAAAATGTTACTTAATCGGGCTGAGAATGAATATGGTCCAGGTATGACTGTACTATGTCATGATTTGCAAATAGTACTGAACATTGTGCAGTCATTCGCACATATCTCCATTTCTGATCTTATAATGGTGGGAAATTCATTGCTGGAGGATCTGAAATGGTTGAGGTTAGGCTTTCCTTTTATGATGTCCTGGAATGAGATGATTGGTCAACAAGAACCACAATCATCTTCCCATTGTGTTAAATATGTTACCAACCAATGGAAAGTTATGCCGCAATCCAGGCTAGAAGCTCCATCAGTAAAATACAGCGTGTCTGATCATTCAATTGAGCCAATGTCATATTAATGAATACCATGCCAATTGTTCTGGGGAAAACAGGTCGGTAATCAGCCTGCTAATTCATAGAATCCCTACAATATGAAAACAGGCCAATCGGCCCAACAAATACAGACTGCCCCTCCGAACAGCATCTCAAACTGATTCATTCCCCTACCCTTGCATTTCCCCATGTCTAACCCATCTAACCTAAATATCCTTAGACACAATGGGCAATTTAGCATGGCCAATCCACCTATCCTGCATATCTTTGGACTGGGAGGAAACTGGAGCACCCGGAGGAAACCCATGCAGAAATGGGGAGAATGTGCAAACTCCACACAGTCATCCGAGGGTGGAATTGAACCAGGGTCCCTGGCACTGAGACAGAAGTAGTAACCACTGAGCCACTGTGTCGCCCCTTTTCCAACACTTCCCCACTATTCTGCAGGGGGGAAAACCAGCGAGTGAAGATAAAGCAAATGTTCCAGGCTCCTACCACCTAAGGGATGGGAGGAGAATATTTACTTTCATGTTGCTGTGTTTGTAACCACCAGAAGGCAGAATAGCTCTGTACCTAATTACTTCCTGTATTAGGACAGTGTTCATGGATTCCTCATACATAACTGGAAACTTCTCCATCACAAGGTTAATGTCGATCAGTTGAGGAATTTTTGCCAAAATGTTTCCACATATCTCCTCTACTATCTAAAAAAAAACATAGATTATATTTTAAAATCAAATTGACTTCAGTGCTGTACAATTTCCTTAGTTTCTGAGCACCTAGTTCCAGATATACCATGGGAACAGTCCTAACTAACCACCTATCATGACTGATGGCAGAGTTGACACTCCTCCAGAACTTGTCGATATGCTACTAGGGATAAAAGGTTAGTCTCCAGCCTGTTCCTGTTTCATTGAGCTTGTTTCTTCTCCACCTATCCAGTCTCTTCAGATGGACATCTATGATTTCCGATGCCCTCGATTGCTGCAATAGTTTCCAGTTCTCTGATCCTAAATACCTCCTCCATTCATTATGCATGTCTAATACATTCTCCACCAGTCATCTTAGAATTTCTGAAGCTTCCTCCAACAATGGCTCAAACAGTTCTCAACCAGCACCAACCTCGTCCACCTGGCTGAGCTTGTTCGTGGTCTGAACACATTCTCTTTCGAATCTGCTCACTTCCTATAAATAATAAGGTAGTGTTATGGGAACAGGAATGGAATTCAATGGCAGCCTTTCTGACATGTCTTCCCCTTGTACCTCAACTGATAATTCTCACCTGGTGTGATGCACCTCTGCCCTCACTCCTTGCCCTCTCTACCAGATAATATAGGTTTCTCCTTGTCTTCACTTGCCATCCCATTAACCTCTGTACTCAACAGATTCTACTCAGGTCTACTGTCCACCTATTTCAGCATTCCATAGGCGCTCTTCCCTCTGTGACTCAATAGTTCACTCCTCAGCTTCTTTTGGCACAGTTCAGGGCAAGCATACACTTTTACCTCCTCCCTTCTCATTATATAAGACCCCAATACTCCTTCCAACTAAAACAGTGATGTACTTGTACTTCTTTTAATTTAGTATAGTGTAATTCACTGCTCATGATGTGGTTGTGTCCACAGTGGAGAAGTCAATTGCATTATGGGTGACCATTTTACAGCATACCTTCATTCTATCTGCAAACATGAACTTGATCTTCTTCTGTTTGCTTGTCATTTTAATTCTTCACCACGCTCTTATCTTTCTGTCTATAACCTGCTAAGGGGTTCCAGTGAAACTCAACAAAAGTTTGAGGAACGACACCTTATCTTTCAATTTGGCACTTTACAGCCTGCTGGACTTAAAATAATGAGTTCAGTAATTTCAGCTCATAACTATATCTCCACATTGTTCTATGCTTATTTTTAATTTTTCTTTGTTCTGCTGGCTTGATGTTCATCTTGTTTCTTTCTTTATCTCTTCCTGTCACATTCAAATTATTTTCTTGCAGGCAATTCACACCTCATTTGGATGGAACCTTCATTTCTTTGCTATGTCCATTGCTATTTTTTGACTGTTACATTACAAAATCTTTCATTCTTTAATTTCCTCTGGCCTCTGCTGGAATGAGCTCTCCCACTCACTTGCACTAGGTTAAAAACTCTTACACTTCTATTTCCCATCAGTTCTGCTAAAATGTTAGAGATCTCTCGGATTTCTCTCAGATGCTGCCTGACTTAGTTTGTTTTGTTGAGCTCTTTTTGTTCCTATATTTGGTCTTGGGAAAGTTAGCTACTTTTTTCTAGTTTTAAATTTAATGAATAGTTTTTGACATGCACCATGGCATTGATATATTCACTTATGAAGAAATAAAAATAACTTCAGCCCCAAGTGAAGCTTGTTAAGGGTTAGATTTTAAAAATATGTGGCATAGTAACTCAGCTTGGCTTCTCACTTTTTAATTCACTTACTTGTGGGATGTGGGTATCTGTCTGTAGTTGCACTTGAGAGGTGGTGGTAAACTGCCTTCTTGAAATGCTACAGTCAAATGCTGCTATTTTTGGTTGGTTTGTCCTGCTAATGGATGGTGATGGTGGTATCTGGGACATTGCGTGATTCTGTGAGTATGATTATGTCAAGCTGTTGTTTGACTAGGCTTTCAATTTTGGCACTAGCTCCCATGTTAGTAAGGAGGACTTTGCAGGGTCAACAGGACTGTTTTCTCCATTACTTCCGGTATCTAGGTTGATGCCGGGTAGTTTGTCTGGTTTAATTTCTTTGTTGAGCCTTTATAGTGATTGATACAACTGAATAGGTTGCTAGACCATTTCAGAGGGCAGCTGAGAGTTAACCACACTGCTGTGCGTCTGAAGTTACCTGTAGGCCAAGATAATAAAATGTGAGGCTGGATGAACACAGCAGGCCAAGCAGCATCTCAGGAGCACAAAAGCTGACGTTTCGGATTGTAAGTGGCGGAAGTGTCGGAGGATGATGCGTTGTATCCGGAGGTTGGTAGGGTGGTGTGTGAGAACGAAGGGGGATCCTCTTAGGGCGGTTATGGCGGGGGCGGGGTGTGAGGGATGTGTTGCGGGAAACACGGGAGACGCGGTCAAGGGCGTTCTCGATCACTGTGGGGGGAAAGTTGCGGTCCTTAAAGAACTTGGACATCTGGGATGTGCGGGAGTGGAATGTCTTATCGTGGGAGCAGATGCGGCGGAGGCGGAGGAATTGGGAATAGGGGATGGAATTTTTGCAGGAGGGTGGGTGGGAGGAGGTCAATCCGACCCCACCACCCAAGACATTTTTCCATCCCCTCCCCTGTCTGCTTTCCGG